>NC_050735.1:9907767-10545770 GCF_014529535.1 Bradysia coprophila
GTGCAAAAATCTCGAGTGGCGGCCATTGCTGTTTCGGCAGTAGCAACCACTGTGATTCATCTCCTTGTAAAGACAATTTCGATCGTTACGATGCTCATACCATTTAGCTCAATAAACGGATTTCGTAGAATTGGGCCTAGCCTATGTGAAATCTGATTATGATAGGAGTGACCTAACGAGAATAGATCCAGTACATATCAAATCCGACACACATTGTAGAAAATCGGAATTTGATTCAAAATGAAGCCATTATTGTCAGACAATGCAATAACCGACTATATAGCATAGCTCAGTTTTCCACAACAGAACCAAATTTCTTTTTTCAACAGAAAATTATTTCAATTCTGACACCATGAATTGCATGGGACTGCCTAGCCTATTATTATTTATCGCGCGCTGCTGCTGATAGTGAAACCTGAACTGTATTTCAAGTAAAACTAGGCGAGAAATCAGTCAAAATTTTCTCACATTTTTACCGTCCAACTGGTGTCATTTGGTTGGCTAACTACAATTTGATTTTACTTATCTCTTACATGAGTCACCAATGTGCGCAGACATTTATACGTTACCTGTCTGCATGTTATCTGGGTCTACTATTTTTCTCACTTCGATGTGAAACTCGTTCCAAATCATTGTCGACTGAATCGACACCGGTGCTCTAGTCTAAATGCATTGTGAGTTATTTCGCATATTTAAAGCGTAAAATACAAATCAGAACCAAGCCTACAGCAGTCCGAATAACATTGTTAAAATTCCGATTTCGTTACAAAATCCACAAGCAAGAGTAGCGCGGAGAAAAAAATATTTTTGAAATGAAAATGAAACGAATTTTCTGCATCAATTAGAAATTTCCTTTTGCTTTTTATCGATCTACTGCAACGTTCATATTATACACAACGGCGACCTTATTTCCTTCCTCTGAAATATTAATCAATGTTAGGAGGGCACAAACTGAATCTTCACATGATTTACACTCTATCAATGTTTCCTATTTCGATGGTGATGCTTGATAGCCATAGTAAAAAAATGAATTTATTGTGTACAATGTTGTATTGGATCGCGAGGCTGTTGTATATCGCGTTTCAACGAAAAGTCACTTCGTGGAAAGGTGAATCTGGTCGAGTGATGAATTATTCATGAAATTCAGAAATTAATTATTGTTATTAAAATAATGGATAAATTGAGACTCTCTCGGCTCTGGGTGTACTTGTGCTCGCAAATAAATTTCTATTCTTTCGGGTTTGTAAATGTGTAACAGTAAGCGCACATAGCAAAAAGAATGTGAATAAAAAAGCTGAGATAAAAGTCTCGTTTATTTAACAACAACAACAATCGGATGAAAGGTTTCTTTTATAGATTCGCGTTACGTTTTTTCCGTTGTTTTACGGTTAATAAATGAAATGGACAGACCTGCCTGATTGACGTTACTGATAACGCAACAGAAATGTTTTAATTAAAATTTCGTTTAAAAATGAAATGTGCTGGTGATGACAGCCATCTGCGAATTATGGTTTACGATGATGTGTATACCCTACCCAGCTCATATAGACTTCAGTTAAATGTACATTTTGACTGGATGTTCAACTTTTATCTGTACCAAAGGTTAAAGAGCGATTTTCAGTTAGCGTATCACTGCTCTCACTCTACGGTCTACAAATAATGTGAGTTTCGCTTGTTTATGTCGAATTGTAACTGGTACAATCGAAGCTGGATAAATCAACTAGCACTCACAAGTAGATCAGATGTGAAACCTATATTGTGGCGCGAAGGATTTTAGTCAAAAGTTATCTTAACACAGCAACCATTCAAATTCAATATTCGAGCCTCGTCTCACGCTTTAACTAGGGTCTGTTGACAACTATGTCATCTCATTTGGAAGTGTCAGCTTTCGGCACTGTGGGTGAATTCTACTGTCCAAGTTTGTCCATTGTCAAACCGAAATGTAAAAAATTACCAGCGCTGCCACTTCCAAATGCTGAAATCTTGTCGTAGCCTCAAGAACCACAAGCCTAGAAATGGATTGCTACTTGTCAATGAAAAGTGAAATCAGCTCAAAGTCTCGTTAAGTGGAGCTCTAAAATTGAAGAGGAAGGAACGAGAAAATACTTTTTCCATGCACCGTCCTACAATGGTTATCGTCAATTATTTCACCATAGAGATGGGAAACTTGGTCACAGTGTAGATTGTGTGGATATTCAATCTGTGCCATTGTCGATGAATTAGAGGAGAATGGACGAACATTAATGACGTCAAGTTGGACGAAGAAGAAAATGGAAACTTTTAATTGAAAGAAAATTCGTTTTCATTTGCTTTACTGTCCCATCTTCCCGTTGTTGTGTATGGAGTAGTTAAGTTAAGAAATAATTGATTTTTAAACTTTCACTTTACCGTAATTACATTTTGCCTAACTTCATCCCGAGGGATTCTTTTCAAAAACGACCTGCTGAAATCGGACGTATTTTCCAGTGGACTTTTTTATATGTTTGGCCTAGAAGGGTATTCGACCCTAGAAGCCAAAACCACTTTCAAAAAAATTCTTCGAAGATTGTGTGGCGGAAGGTTATCAAAAACCGAAAACTTTTCTTACAAAAATCTCTCCATTTACACTTCAGTGTCGTGTGGGCTCTCATTAGAAAGGTAATCACATGTACTATTGAGCCGGATAGGGACTTATTAGACTGAAACATGTGCAGTTAAAGTTTTCAACCGAAAAAGACTGACAACTTACAATGTTCTTACATAAGTTTCTCGAGGTACACGAGATGTACATGGACGTGTGGGATGTCATTGGAAAGGTAATTTTACGTACTTTCGGGTCTTACTTCTATTTCATCGTAGATGCATCCAGACCACATAAGACCATATTTGGCCCAAAAGCACATAACATTATTTTTCAAATGATACCCCACACGACCATGTTCGTTTTGTATACCTCGAGAAATTTCTGTAAGAACAGTGCAAGTTTTCGGTTTTTGATGACCTTTAGCTAGCCACACAAGCTTCGAAGATTTTTTTTTTTTTGAAAGTAGTGTTGGTTTCTAGGGTCGAAGTCCTTTCTAGGTACATATAGGAAATTCCATTGGTAAATTCATCCTATTTCGAAAGGCTGTTTTTCAAAAGAATCAATCCCCGTAATTATGAATGCCTGTTCAGTTTCTTTCAGACAAGGCCAAACATTTTTTTGAACCCTCTGATGGGAATTTGAGTCATGTCAATACTAATTTTATTTATTAGATCGATTTCATGTGGTGCAAAGTTTCTTCTCGGAAGTGAATGATAGCTGTACAAACAAGAGGGAAATGTATACAGCGAGATCACTTTAACGTTTTTGGTTACCGGGAAATTTTGACTCGGATACCAGAAAGAAAATATTTTTTACAAGCCCGCCCGCCATGAACCACTGATGGCTCATATTTGTATGAATACATGTTGTCTTCTACATTTTTTACATTTGCACAAAAATGAGCCATCAAAGCTTTCAAAGCTAAAAAAAAGTTAAAAAAGAATGTCTCGGCCAAAAATATGTCACTAAGTTCGATGGGTCTGGTGTCAAAACATTGAAATTGTTCAATGCTCAATGCACATTTAATAGTGCCTTATGTGTTGCAGATTTTAAACTTGTGTTTTGTTCATTTCCTAGATACATATTTAGCAAATCGCCTTCCATTCGTTCACATTTCTAGAACAGACCAATAAAATTCAATTTAAAAATCGTTACGATCCACACTTCCCAGGTCACTTCCCAATAGTATCACAAAGCGTTTTGAAAATATTTTATTGACCATCACAAAAGACAGTATACAGGTTTTTCATTAAACACATAACCTTGACGCTGGATTATGGTTACACAAATAGCGAATTAAAATGCAAATTTGCCAGGTGATATAACAGCCGAATTTAGTATAATACCGACTTTGGAGAATGAGATAAAATCTCAAATTATTTTTGAAATATTGTTTCAAGCAAACAAACTTATCATTACACGTCACCGTGTCACCGTGAAATTATAGCAAAAGCGCGGTAATTTCGTGAGTAGATTCTGGTCTTGCGATGGAATATTCTTTCCGTATGCCCGAAAAGAAAATAATTTCCACAAGAAACAATCAACACGTGTTTGTGATTGCATCAGGTTGATAAAAAGGCATATATGGCCCAATCGAAAATTTGTTGACCAAAAAACCAACATCTCCATCAACAATTTGCTCGAGCAAGCGTTTTTAGTTTTGTTATTAAAAATTGTTTCATTTTTTTCTACTCTATTCAATCAAGGCCGATTCGTTCACATTCCATCAATACCACCATTTATACCGAGTCGCCAATACCACACATTTTATTTTATTATTTTAATTTCTGTGGTTATCCGCATCGCGTTTTTATTTTCTAATGAAAAAGAATATCCGAATCATAAAAAGAAGAACAAAACGAATTGGATGCAACAACAACAACAGAAAAGGCTCACCATTTTTAAATTCTTTTGAAATCCGTAATTTGCGTAACTGCTATTCCTTTTTATGTTTTTATGTGGATATGGGTATCAATCAAACACTGTTGAGATGCACTTTCGATTCGATATTTATTTGGTATTCGTAGTTTTACTCCTTAAACTTTGATTATTATTTTTCTTTCGCACAAATAACACAAGTTTTTATTCGGTTAAACGCGAGACCGATCAAATTTTACAGACACCGAATAGACAGAATAGAGCACCGAAACACAACTAAAAATGAATTTCAATGTGCTGATGAACTTACGCGCTGAATCGGCTGAATGACACACACTGATGCAATTGAACGATTTGAACGATGATTGCTTAACGTCAGCGAAATAAACAAGATGAATGAACGAATGATTTTTAACGAAGGTTACGATGGTGTTGCAACAGTATGAAGTTGGCAACATTTTTATATGGAAACACTAAAATTTTAAAATTTAACTTGCTGTGTATGATAATGATATCAATGAATGTACATACCAGGTCTGAACGATTCTTCAAAATCTTTCGATTTATCTTGAATGCATTCATTAATTTTGTCAAAATAATATAAAAATGTGTGAGTTAGAATCCGTTTTTAACATCGTTATGTCATCGCAATCACACATTCAATCTAGATCTTCGTTCTTCTACAGCTCGGTGAGCTTGGTATCAGCTTGGCTCTTGAAATCAGGACCGGAATTTATTCTCAATCATCGTTTCAACACAAATTTTTCCACTGAAAGTAAATCATTTCCCAACAAATCGTAAAAAAACTTAATCATTTCCATTGCATTTCAACTAACCCTCAAACGAGAGTCGAACAGTCACAGTCACAGAGAACGGTCGTGTTTATGCGTTGCTCTCTAAAAGTGTTTCTTTTATGTGGCTGTGTGTGAATTCATTTTCGATTTTATCCGATTTTTGTGACAACTTTTGCAGCTTTAGTGTTTTTATTTTGCTGTAATGGTTAAATGGTGAAATTATTTTAAAGATTTTATTGACAAAGTTAAAGTATTGTGCTCGTAGCTCATTTTCTCTTTGATCGATGAAGTGGTTCTCGCCTCGTTGTGCGATATCAGCAATTGTATTGTTTCCTTTGTTATTTAACATGTGCTTCGTGGCGTCGGTGTACGGATTAACAATCGACACTACCAGAAGCTAATGCTAAATTACGTGCTGGATTAATGTACGAAAATGTCACATTGCCGTATGGCATCTGGCAGTCACTTTTAATGCAGGTAAGGTAAAAACGCCTCGGGTTCTCATTTGACACCCCAAAATCACATAGCAAATTTTCACAAATTTGCTGTGGTACAATCCCAAGATACAGAAACTATCTTGTACTCCAAAATGACCGCGAGGTTTAACAGATCTATTGATTGATACGTTGTATGGGTGTCAAGGGATATGACGAACTACGACTTGTACAAAGAGACAACTCATGGCCTATAGTGATTAGACATTTGCTACTACTTAAAACTAATAGCCGTAACCGTAACAAAGTCGGAAATATCAAGAAACCCAACATTCGCTCTCTCCGTAAAAGAAACCGCATCGACATAAGGCCAATAGTAGAAAGAGCTACAACATGACAATGTTGATAGCGCCATCTTCGGGAAAATGTACAGGTCAATTAGTGATGGTTGTGGTCTTCGCATACCACCCCACGGCTTGGAGAATTCACAACGTATGGGACGTTAACACACGGTCGATTTGTGAACTATCTAAGTCGGGAGAGATATGATGTAAAATCACAGTCCATATGATCAAGAGACTTGTACAATAGCACAACAGGCCCATCTGAGGCTTAGGTGCTGGGCTTACACCCTCCCATCTAATCTAATCTAATCTAATCTTGAATCTAGCACTCTACACAACATAAATGCGTTCGAAGTAAATATCATTTTGTCTGAACCCGTGGCTTTGGCGCTAGAGCTCTCGACTCATAATCGAGAGGTCCCGTGTTCAAATCCGCAGCTGGGCAAGATGATTTTTCCTTCATTCGCTCAGTAGGGCTCACTAGCTGCATTTTGGAGCATTTTGGTATAAAAGCGTGAATTTTTTACCATTGATAAATATGCATTTGGGGATTGCAAAACGATTGGGAGACTTTGAAAAAGTGACCTCTAGCGCCATCTACATTTTAGATTCAGAGGTAACTTCGATGAATTTCTGTGTAGCGGCAATCGAAGCTACACAGGTGATATTGGACTCAAACGAAAGCTAAAGGTTCAAATTTTTTTATGCAAATTTTGTTTCAAAATTTTCCGTTTTTCCGGCAGTTTTTCCGAATTTTCAAAAAAATGATATTTTTAAACTGATGTAAAAGTTAAGTAATTTTTAAAATTGGTTCAAAAAAAATTCTTTTGCTTCGCACGTTTAGTTTCCAATGTTTTAACGATGAAAAAGTTTTTGGGTGTTCCGCAACAGAGGCAACTAGTTTGAGTTTTCATCGAAGATTTGGACCCATATATTTTGAAATTTGCTTGAAATTGGGTGCCACCACATATCTAATATCACAAATCTTACATACTTTGATCCGGAGATGAAGTGTTTGGTATTATTTGAAAGCTTAGGGTCCCAGCTAAGCGTTCGAAGCAATTTGGTGCTGTTTCAGGCGTTTGCAGTTTTTGAAACAGTGAAACTCTTTCACCGATCATCAAAACAAGTCAAAAGTTGCAAAATTAAATAAATTCTTCCATGCAAATTGGTCCGTTATACTTCTTAATCAATTGTACAATTAAATATGGGGCGCAAAATATCGTTTTATTATAATATTTTCCTACTTTTCAATACTTTTGCCAGGCTCAACTTCCTTATCGTTGATTATCCAGATTTATGAAATATAATAATCATTTATTGAATAATTAAAAAAATGAAGAAAAAAAAATGTTGCCTTCGATTAGGATTTGAACTCGTTTACTATGATGGTTACCTCAGTTGGTACAAAGGTTTCGTTCAGAAGATTATTTTTTAATCTTTGAAAGATTAAAATCTCCGTAACAACGGTTCGAAATTAATCTTGCTAAGATTAAGAACCCAATAGCTCAGTGGTAAAGTACAGGACTGGAGATACGGAGGTACCGAGGTGAAAGAGTTCAAATCCTGATCAAAGTAAGTACAAAAAAAACATTTAATTTCAACTAAACAAATAAAATTCCCAATTTCAGAATAAATAAAACAAGTAAATCTGATTCAATATTCAAATAAATGTTGAAAAGAAATTTTTAATTTCAAAATAAAAAAAAATTGTAATCTCTTTGAAGATTTCGATCTAATCCATTGACAGATTATTTTCGAAAGATTAAATGCAAGTAATCTTTCGAAAAATTAGATTTCAATCCAAAAATAAATTTGGTCCTATATGTAATCCGAAAAAGATTTAAATCTAATCCAGGATTTCTCTCTGTGTAGAACCAATGAACCAACTTTAGTTATTTTTCCACCCTAATCGATGTGTGGTACTCGTTAATTTTCCTTCCGAATAGCTGAGTAAAAAGTTTGGTAAATGCATGAGTTAAGTCTATTCAGGGTCTTATCTCTCCACACTGCCATCGGATATAAACAACCAATTTTCTAGTGGGATTCCTATATTATGTTCATTAGTCATATTTCCAGCCTCAAGTCAAATCAAACTGGCTTAAACGATCATAATAGTATTTTGCATAACAAGGGGCGAAAGTAAAAAATTCAAACGTGTGAAGTTTGCAGCCCGCGCCGCAGGCAAGGGCGGCAATCACACGATTTGAATTTTTTTACTTTTGCCCCAAGTAATGCATACTATTTTTTATGCCAAATACTGCGGAAGATTTGTATTTTCGGTCCAGGGGGCGGCAGCCCCCTGGTATAAAAATAAAAACAATTTAACAAATGAAATTACTGTAAACATACATTCACTTGTTCACAAAACATTTGGCTATCGTCAACACAACACTACACTCAATGCGTACTTTCAATCAAGTGAAAATGTGTTTTCGAGACATATGAGGACCGAAAGTAAAATGATGACAGTGACATTTACTTTCGGCCCGCAAATACGCAAGCCCACGGGGCGAAAGTAAAATGACGACAGTGACATTTACTTTCGGCCCAAGGCCTGAATTTTTTTACTTTCGGTCACCATTTGAGGACCGAAAATACAAACTTTCGCAGTATTTGGCATAGAAAGAAATATTTTTATTCGCGTTTTGTATGATGATGTATGTACGAAAAAATAGGAAAATTTGTGAAATTGACCGACATTTGAGACTTCTTTTCCACAAAAACCAATTAAAATAAATAATTCTTGAGTATAAACCAATAAAATCTCATTTATAGCCAATTTCAGTTCAGTTTCAGCAATATTGTAGATCAAAACATCCAAAAATTTTGCATGTAATTATCTTCGAGTCGGTGTGCAAGCAAATTCTCGACATGCCACAAAAATGTTTGTTTGTGAAAAAAAAGTTATGACATGCTGCTTAAAAAATGTTCAGAATAGTCCAAAGATGTTTTTAAGCAGCTTTCCGCAAAAATTTGGTCAAACGGACTTTCGATTTGACGGTTTAAAGTCAAACAAAAATTTCGCGGAGGTCGATTTTTTCATGAAATTTTGACTTTGAAGAGTCATTTCTGGCGAACAAATTTTTTTTTTCTTGTGTGTAAGTGGTTTTGGATACTTTGGATACTTTGGAGTATCTAGAATGAGGTAAAAATAAATTTAAAACAAAAAATTTCGAAACTCAGATTTTGGTAGAGCAGCCAAAAAATGCTTGCAATTAATCTCAATTTTCTCGGTTTTTATTACTTTTATCAAAATGCTCAAGTGGGATCGATTGGGACTTTTACGATATTGTATAGGTCCCTAAGGACCACCGAATCCCGAAAAGATTAGCTTGTTACTAATTTTTGCAAGCTCCTCCATGCAAAAAGATCTAACGTGCCCATCCATTCAAATCGTTATGTCCTCCATGCGAAAAATAGACAATACCTTGTTATACTTTTAATGCTCTGAACCACTTCTCTTAATAACCAAATTTCAAATTCCGTGCCGCATGCAATCGTTTAACGATTCGTTCATACGATTCATTCACTTTGAAGCAAACAAAAAAAAAATAGTATTATTGTGTTCAGTTATCAAACTCACTCCATGCAACAAATTTAACGAATGGAAATGTCCGACACTATTTAGATCAATTTCAGCCGCAAGTGAAGTTCTTGCTTAAAAAAAAGTTGAAAATACGTGCAAATAAACAATAAAACTGTTTAACAAACTCTACAAACTTTGAACTATACAACTATTAAGACAATTAAGTGAAATCTACTTGTGCAAGTGATCAATAAAACTGATTTTTTGTGGTTAATTCGTGGAAAATATCAACAGCAGAAAACTTAAACTCTAAACGAATGTCAGCAGGCGTGTCAGATCAGGTATATTTTTGTGTGTTGGATTTTTAATGTTGTACGGGATATTAAATAGCTGATACTTCAGAAAAATTCCTTTGATTCATTTTTTTGCGCTTCATTTTTTGCCATTTTACATGTTCTAAAAATATAAAATTTGCAACTTTTTCCCCTTTTGATTTCCTAATTTTATTTCTGTTTCAGCGAATGAAAGGACAAGGAAATCAAGGTAAGGACATTTTTGCGTAATATTTTCGATTAATATTTGAGAGAAAAAAACACACACACCAAACAAAAAGAAAAAACAACAATGCGAAACCCTAGTAGTATCTTAGAGTTTTTGATTCATTGATTTCCGATCTGAAAAATATAAATGCTGCTTTGTGTCGATAACGCGTCTGTAATTTTTTTTTTCTTTTATTTTTCCATTTCGCACAAAGGTCACATTTTATATTCGATAGGTTAGTGATCTTGGCACACAAACAATTAGTCATTTTGCAAAAAGAAAATTACATTTTTGTATCACAATCGCATAACAATCGTCGAATTTGTATTATCTGCTATACTCATTTTAAGTGTTCTTTTGACGATGGTCGAATTATTTATCCAGCGCGGCACTAGACCGAAATGATTTGTGTGTGTGTGTGCATGTCAATGGAAATTGTTGTGCAGTTTTAAGATTTTTCCCTTTTATTTTTCTTATATCTCTCGTAAAATAGTGACGTGTGAGCTTGTGTATTTACTCGTTTCTTCGATGTACGATTTTCATGCGTCTGGGATATGGTATATTGTTTGTTCAGAAAAAAATTCCATATGACGACGATATACAGTGTACTGAAATGGCTGTTTCTTCAATAGAAAAATTGTTAGCTGATGTGTAAACTTGTAGTTATCACAAATTTGTACGTCGTCGTAGACATGAATTACAGGTGGATACTACACATTGTACTTATTTCAAGTAACGATAAAAAAAACATTATTTCACGCAATTGATTTTCGAATTGGATCAAAAACATTTCAATAAAGTTCATTGTAACGCTTAAACAAATCTAGAAGCATAACGTTCCTTCTGTGCTTAATTCAGCTAGCAGTATTTTAAAACAGACATTGATCTCACTACGTGGCGCAATCGTAAATATAATAACGCGAAAAATTTGCGTCAATTATCAAATTTCGACTGTTGAGGAAGAGGAATGTTATCTAGCTTTCCACAAAAATCGTTTGAGTATTCGTAAAAAAATCTCTTCATGTCTGTGATTAACACCTCTCAGTGGATGTAACTTTTGTACCATGAATGTGCGTTAACATGAAATTAAAGTCCACCAGAGTTTCACATCTCAACCAAAACATTATGCGCATTGAACTGTCGGTCGGTCGAAATCATTCTATGTGAAAATTTCTATTTATTCTGGCCTCACCTTACCGTACATATTTCACTGTCTCGTTTGAAATTTCACTGCAAAACAAAACCAATCAAATTATTTATGTGTGTTCGGCCAGACCACACATCGATTTTTATGACTGGAATGCAGAACGTAAATAAGAAATGTGGGGGCTGACGTTAACCGACAATTGTACAGCAAATAACGCAGTGTAGGTTTCCGTTTGTTTGTTTCATTTTCACTTTCGGTCTCAGTTTTCATGAGTTTAGCTGATCAGCTTATTCTTATCGTTTGTTTGACCAACATTGAATGTTATGCTGTGTCAGCAGCATAAAATCTTAATTGGTTTTGGTAGACAGTGGCAAGTTCCTTTGGAAAAGAATTTTTTTCTCATTGTTGTCAGTTTCTGAAACACGAACGTTGGCTTCAATGAATTTTTTTTATTTCTCCCTATTGAAATATTCGAAAGATGTTCGTTGTGAAATTGTTCGTCATTTTCGTAATGCTGGAAACAGCATTGAGAACCTCTTTCGATCAAATTTTTCATTGTTCAAATGTCACTTTTGACTCGACGTTTACCGAAATTAAAACAATGAAAAATTTGATCAAAACAGATTCTTAATGCTTTGTCTGTTTTCAGCATAAGAGATATAGGGTCCCCAAAGAGCTGATTGATTAACAACAGCAAAATGTAAAGAATCATTAAACTTAGTGACATATTTCTGGCCAAGATATTCTTTAAAACGATTTTTCACCAGGAAGCCATGATGGCTCATTTTTGGCCGAATGGAGAAAAATGTAGATCTGGTTCTGTTCTGCATTTTTCTCCGTTTGACCAAAAACGAGCCATCATGGCTTCATGCTAAAAAATCGATTTAAAGAATGTCTTGACCAGAAATATATATGTTTGTTCTCGTTCTTGGATGATAGCGGCAATGGGAAAATGAAAAGACGGTTTGTTTTGCAATGACAAGTTTACAATGTATGAGATCGAAATCGTCAATTTGGGAAAATAGAAGAACAAATTCTGCATTGACATTGACGGTTATGTATACCAAAATGCCAAAGATCCATAGGGTGAATAGGCTGAAAATGATTCTGCAATCGTAAGAACTATAGATGAGGTTAAAACTGTAAAATGATCTACTTTAAGTTGAGATACCGATCGCCTAGCCGATTACAATGTCGAATAGAATATAAACTGCACGTGTCGCGGAAAGCACACGATTAATTTTGCATTGTAGTGATGGGATCGACAATTATGCTGCGTTTCCATTGTTAATTCGATATTCACCACAGGCTAAATAATGATAGACGCAGCATAATTGTCGACCCCATCAACACAAAATGGTTCGTGTGTTTTCGGCCTTAGCCGCAAATATGGTCGGGAAACGCGAAAACATCAACTACAACCGTTCCATTTAAACCCACTATCGTGCACTCCCACATACCCATTTTTTTTTGCACATCAGAAAATTGACTTGCTGAAATTCTTATGTAAAACTACAAACGCTTCAACCCGTTAGATTAACATAGAACCATTTCCACGTTCCTTCATAATTTACGTGACCCTATTTTCCCCTTTCAATTTCAACGAAACACACAATGGCAATGTGGTACATTATGTAATTGTGTTGATTTTAATTCGGTTGCACTGCCATATACCGTGTGCTAAATAACAATAGTATCGAGCAGCAAATCGTCACTTTCGTATAATGTTGGTTACGTTGCATATTAAATCCAATGTTTGCATTGCATGGAATTATAGTTGAGTTGGATATTAAATTGGAAAGCAGGAAGACAAAATAGAACATTTGGTCCGTTGGGTTACAGAATTCAATTGATAGTAACTGAACAGTTATTGTGTGTGAGTCAAGGCTATTAGATCATCAATGATGGTGTGCTGTTTCAATTAAAATTTTCTAATATTTACAACTGAACGTTTTGAAATGACGCGACGGTTGTACGGTTGTTTCAATCAATCAGACCCTATGTTTCTCAAGCAATACAGTTAAGAATATTGGGCCCTTTGCAAATGTGTTACTTTTTTAAGGAAAAATTGGTTTGTGGGTGATAGCTTGACCCACTTGGAGAAACCTGTGCAGATTACTCACATTTACACATTTTTGCGTGCTTTAATGATTTTACATTTTCGAAAAAAGATTTTGGTGCAGAGAAATCATCAAAAAACGAATATTTGTCCGCCTAAATGTAGACTTCAAATTTGCAAAGCAGTGAGCGCTCTTAATGCCAGCCGAATTTATGCCTAAGTTTACTTCAGCTGTTTTACCATCTGGTTCGCACTCATTACACTACGTTCTTATTCAGTTTTATCATTAACACACGTGTGACTATAAAACCCATGTAAAGAGATAAATACGCATGCGTGGACCAGTGGACCAGCTTAGTGTGGTGGGTAATCACGTCAAAAAGTTGCAGCTTCAATGGCTTGAATTTTTCGACCAGATAATTTCGGCTAGATAAGGTTTAAGCGATAGTTATACAAGCGATTGAAGTTTTGACGTTGTTATCCACACAAGCTGAAACGCACCTAATCCCAAATTTGGTTGACATTACTGTACTATGGACGAAAACACACGAGTACACATTGTAATCACATATTCACCACAGGCTAAACACTGGAAAACGCATCAAAATTGCTCGTGTGTTTTCGGCCTAAAATAATGGTTATTTGTTTACCAAGAGATGGGAAATTCCAACAAGAGCGAAAGTCTGATTTTTTATTTCTGCCCGAGGTGAAGTAGTTAGTTACGTATGTGTCTTGGACCATTTATTTAAGTCAATATCTCTTAAAGTTCCTTAAATCAATTGTCCAAAGCAATTACGAATGTATTTTTTCATGCAAGGGGACGAAAGTCCGATAAAAAATCCTCATTTTTAGTCTATAAAATGTTCAGCCCATGCGATAAACAAGAGTTGAGAAAATAAAACTTTTCTCACAAAAAACTGTCATCAGAAAGAACGTCAACAAGATGCCATCCATCGCATTCGAGTGGAGAAAATAAGGGTAAAACATTCTTTTCCTATCCCTTCATTCAAAACTTCATTACGATAGAATTATTACGAAAATGAGTTGCTGTAATGACTCCCGATGATCTCTAAGCTTTGTTCATTTGACAGATATAGGTTAGCTTAGATATCAGCTTAGAATGGCCTGTGTTTACGCCCATAGTGCGTATTTGAACAGACATTTGGGTAAAATGAAAACTCGGTACAGCACATCAATGTTTGCAACAGACGTAGCTGGACTAATTGATTTGAATTTGGATTTAGTTTTTTGTTTGGTTTTTTTCTTTAATTCTTTTTTTAAATTTAGTTTGGTAATGGTTGACGTAGACGTATAAAACTTTTGATTTTTTGTTTTTTTTTTAGTTTTCTTATTATTTATTTTCGGTTTTTCAAGATTCCAATGTCCCAAAAGGACCGGTCCAAACCGTCGAAAGTGAATCGTGGAATGATCAAATCGCTAGTCACGCTGCGCAGGTATCGGCGGAACAATATAATTCAGGTCAGCAACCCACGGCAACTTAATTTATTTTCCTAAATTATAAATTACAAAACAAAAATACAAAAATTACAATAAGGGAAGTATAGGACCGACAGCCAGCTGATGATTTCCAGCTGGAAGGATAAATGTGTTTTAAACAAAGAAAATCCACAAAATTTTGCCAAATTTATTTTCCATGTTAACACCAGTGTTAACCAGTTTCACTTGAATGCACTCAGGTAACCACAGCTCAAATAACGGTGCTCAATTTCAATATCCGCCATTCAGTACGGACAATGGGGCATGGTCTAGTGGCAACGAAAACGTACCCATTCTGAGTGGGTATTCTATCTATGACAACTATGCCGGAGAGGGTACGATGAGCCTTTTTATTCCAAATCAAAAATGTTTTTTTGTTTCATCTTTTTTTTCCTTCATCGAATCGCTTAGTTATACAGTACTCGTTATCACAATATTATGCTCACATCGGGGCGGTTCATTAAAAGTTGGATGATTTGGTACACCGAACGTCTGCATCTCGTTTTCACGCAAAATCATCGTGTTTTTTGCTTGTTTTTATGTCGTCCAAATCGATTGCTTTATAAATTCGTACTCATTGATGCTATACTGACCACCAAATAATGACGAAATTCGAAACCATTCGATGCTTTGTTGATGCTGTTGTTATGAACAATTTCCAATTACCTGTTTCCAGGAATGTTTGGTCCATCGTTCGGACAACAGTCGTCGTACAATTACTTTCCTAACAATGGGGATTACAACACATGGGGTTCACAGCAAATAAATTCGGCATCTAGTGGCGGTCAATCTCGTAAAGGTCAATATGATGAATACTATCGCGGACATGGATCTTACCAGCAGGGTGGACAGGATGGAATCAAGGTGGGTTTATTGTTTGATGCGATATTTTGTTCGACATGTGGAGTGACTAAAACATACTTCGTTTTGTAGAGTGTGGAACAGGGTATGCAAGGGCTCAATATTGATATGGGCCAGTCACAGGAAAGGGATCGTGCAAATACTGAACAACCAAAAGAAACTGCTCCCAAACAGATGACATGGGCTTCAATTGCTTCACAACCTGCGAAACCACAGATTAGGGTAAGATTTTTGAAGATTTTGAAGTTTTACGATTGTTCATGGTCACTCAGTTTGTAAATGAAAATTGAAACGTAAATTCTTTATTCAGACGAGTTCCAGTTCATCGATTCTAAAGAAAAAAGGTCCTGGTAAGTTGAATCGCTCATTTGCCCATTTGCTTGTTCGTTTTCGTTGAGTATCAATTCCGTTTTACAGGCATGCCCCCGCCACCAATGGTCCCTGGCAAACACAACATGGACATCGGTACGTGGGATTCACCAAAAAATGGTCCACCATTAGTTCCGCCTCCAGTTCCAGTCATAACAGCACCACCACCCATCGAACCATCGCCACTTAGCCAACAAAAGTCGAATATAGGCGCATCAGCTGGACCGCTACCCGGACAATCGCAATCGATGCCGATGTCTGCCAATGGTCCTCAGCAACATAATCAACATAATGCGCAGCAGCAACAGCAACATCATCAGCAACAAATGAGTGGTCCACAACGTCCAGCTTGGTCTGGTGGAAATCGTGCACCGCATCCTGGAATGATGGCACCAGCTCAGCCACAGAGGCAAAATATGAGTCAAACCCATGGTGAGTTCATGACCGCCATTTTTATCGTGAGGGCACATTGAGCTTACCGATTGTGATAATTTAGGTCCACCTTCGATGATGGGTTTCCAAGGACAATCGCATCATCCACCGCAGCACCATCAACAACCGCACCAACCAATGATGAATCATCCGCCACAACAACATTCACAAATGGCACCACCGATGCCATTGAATAATAATAGTAACATGTTTACACCGTCCGATGTCGGTGGATCAAGCGGAAGCCTAGATGATCCTGTGCTGGAAGAACTGCGTGACAAGAATGAGTACAATCCACAAGACTTTGACTACGATTCATGCGCATTAGCAAGGTAGACACTGTGTGGATAAATCGCCAACAACAACTAACCGTATCGTCCGTTGCCTTTCAGATTCTTTGTCATTAAATCCTATTCCGAAGATGATATTCATCGTAGCATTAAATATGAAATTTGGTGTTCCACGGAGCACGGTAACAAAAGACTCGATCAGGCGTATCGTGAGCGGGAAAAAGCTGGCGGCATTATTTACCTTTTATTTTCTGTCAATTCGTCGGCCCACTTCTGTGGCATGGCCCAAATGATGACAGCTGTCGATTACAATACGGTATCGAATGTGTGGTCGCAGGACAAGTGGAAGGGCACATTCAAAGTTAAGTGGATTTTCGTCAAGGACGTGCCGATGCGTGAATTCAAAAGCATTCGGCTGGAGAACAATGAAGATAAACCGGTTACGAATTCGCGTGATACGCAAGAGGTGCCGAACGCAAAGGGCATCCAATTTCTGCACATATTGAGTGCGTACAAGCATTCGACGTCAATTTTTGACGATTTTATTCATTACGAGCAGCGACAAAAGGCTGAAGATACGAAGAAGGTAGAACCGCCGCCGATGCCACATTATGATAGAGGACCGAATAAACCGTATCATGATAATGGTGGTGGACGTGGATATGATCGTGGCGGATATGATCGGGGAGGAAAGAGTTACGGAGGTAAGAGAAATGACTTTTAACTTCTGTTGCGGGAACGAAAGCCCCAACTTTGATACCCAGAGGCAATTGAAACATTTTTCTCACCGCAAAATGTGTTTCAGGTCAATACAATAATCACGGCAATCGTTCGGGCGGCTATCACGATTATAACCGTGGATTTGATCGAAATCGTGATCATAACGACGGTGGCTACAATCGGGATGGTCGCGATAACCGTGACAATCGTGACAATGACGGATATCAACGCCGAAACGATTATGTGCGTCGTAGTGACGATCGTGGTGGTTTTATGCATCGTGACCGGGACAATAACGATGGTGTTGGTTATGTCAGTCGTGACAGTCGTGGAGGCGGTCATCGCGGTGATTATAATCGGGTAAGTGTTGAACCATAGCGCTGTATAGGTAAAAGCTAGCACGGACGTGTTGAAAATGGTTGGAGGCCGTTCTGGCCGAAGTGTAGAAACTCTGAAGGTATTAAACAACTGACCGGTGAATTTCCTATGGTACCAATGAGGTTCCTTCGTTTTATGTGGTAGGACGCACAATGGGATTCCGAGAACCGAGAACCTGTGCAGATATTAGTCGGTTATAAGTAAACAGCTTAAAACCGAACTATTTCTATGGAAGGACTCTAACGAGGATAGGTCTAGCCGTCGCATATTGAAGAAAATTCAAATTTTTATGTTACAATGAAGCCGGTGGCAAAGAATTCAAGATTTTGACAGAAGTTTATTCCTTGAAATTGCATTCTTCACAAGGAACTCCTACTACGACCGTGACAGTGACATTACCCTAGTGTGAAATTACAGAATTTATTTCTTTAAAGACAATATTCGAAATTCCATCAAAATTAATAGGTCTTCAAAGAGAATTGAAATCGTCCTCCAATTCTGACATTTGACCATGTGTACATACCAGGGCATATTTTTGAGAATTAATTTGGTCAAATTTAGGGCACGCAAAATTAACTCAATTACTTTTCAAGGAGCCTCTACAGGTCTCCTACTGTTCCTAAAATCTCCTAGAACTCATAAGATTGTGAAAATGTTTTTATAATCTCCTAAAATGGGATTTTGAACATCTCATTCACCTCCTCTTCATCAGGATCAAGATCAATCCACAATCAGTGGATGAGTAAAATACCAATAACAATTTCACGCTTCTCTTTTCTAAGATAAATTTGAGAATTTGACAATAAAGGAATTTGTTTTGGTTATTAATAATAATTGATTTGGCAAATATTTAAAAATGAATTTAGAGCTTTTTGGTTACTTTGGGTGACTAAAATTTTCCTTGATCCTGTAAAATCGGCCTCAATACCTATCGGCCTCAAAGTATGCTACAACGTGAGTTTCATTTTACTAAACACTGGAACGAACAAGACATTACTTTGCACCGAGGAAATCAAGGGATGTCACAAGAAATAGCCATTGTTAAAAGAAAAATATGACTTTTTTACCGGAAATAAGGCTTATCCGAATACGTACAATGATGATTTTATCACAAAAGTAGTGGCTTTTCACATCCAGCTGCAAGGAAACACAAAAAGTTGTTAAAAATTATATTCTTTCCAGCAACGAAAGCTACTCCTAAAAATCTCATAAAACCTTAAACCAAAAATCCAAAAATAGGAGGATTTTTAAAGCGTGGGAGGACTGCCTCCATTGATGCAGAGCCAATTTTTACGAATTTAATTCCATAAAATTCGTGCAAAAATTCCTTAATTTGATAATTCAAAAAAATTAGGAATTTTAAGGCCTGGTTGAGGCGTAATGCATAACTCCGATATGTGCAACGGGAAAGCTAGTACGCTAGGAATTTATCTCTTAAAAATTCTTTTAAAATAAATTCCTTAACACGTAGGGGATAATGCTCGAGCAGGCACTTTAGGCACACCGTCAAATTTTTGATTTTTAGAAATTTATTTGGAGGTATTCATCGACTCCCTTAGCACTTTCCGGTGTGCCTAAAGTTGACAAGGGACAGTAACCGGCAACGTGTTAAGGCCAGGTTAAGGAGCCTTGCAAACAATGTAAACATTTGCGTTGTATAACGCCTAACCCTGGCCTTTTAAGATTTTTTTTTTCAAACAAATTCTTAGCACACTAGTTTTCCCGTTGCACACATCGGCGTTGTTGTAGCGAACGTATTCTTAAGTATATCAACGTCAAGTTCAACCTGACAAATCAACCTAAATGTGAAATTTGTTTGGAGAATAAGTCTGGAATACTTTCATGCTGCAGCATTGATATGCTATCAGGGTTGACTGCAAATAGTATCAAATTCGATCCATGACCTGCGTCTCCATAAAGCGATTAAGTTAATTTTGGATGTCCAATTCAATTCAATTTGACCTTATCAAAACTTTACAACAAATGAAGCAATCAACTCAATTGATTCTCGCTAAGTAAGCGTAATAAGGCGAAGTGGAAACAACGAGAAGCTACATTCGAACGATTATATAAAACATAGCTAACGCCGACCCGTACGAAACACCTATTCGTATCAAAAGCCTTTAATGTGAAACTCTTCATTTCTCTTACTTCATTTTCTTCTCTGCTGAAAAACTATTCTCCCTTTAAAATCACTTACATTATCCACTCTTTGCCTTGTTATCATATACAACTAAATTGCCGGAGGCAATATAGACAGCCCCGTACGAAGACAAATTTCATAAATTCCTATTTAAACAGCTATATACCGCTATATTTTACTATATTTCACTATAAATAAACATTTCACAGATAAATATATGCTATTATATAGCTCTATATGCCTGTATATAGCTCAATATAGCTGTATATAGGTATATATAGATGTCCGTATATGGAATCCCTGAAACCCCACACACATAACAAATTATTTCCATGTTAACAGAAACTCTCTAAGTATCATTTTTCCCAAGATATTTCTATTTTACTAAAATCCAATATGGCCGCCGGCAGCCATTTTGTTAGGAGACCGGAAATAGTACCGACGCTTTACATTCGTTAATACCTTTCAAACAAAAAAAAATTCATGAAATTCGGTCAAACTTTACTCGAAATATTGTCAAAATACTCCACGTTCACTGTACGGCCGAGTAGCCAGATAAGAGCTCACTCCAAGAGACCTAGCTCACGCTCCGGAGAACATAATTTCATAAAAAAAAATTTCCCTGATTGGTACGGTCAATACCTATCTAATAAAGCTAAAACAGACGAAATATGTTCAAATGTGGCCGACCTACAAGCAAAAACTGCTTGCCGCCCTGTGCCTGTTCCACACCAAGGGGTCTAACTCACGAGTCGGTCATCCGATTTCCATAAACTTTTTTTTTGTCGATCGGTATTGTAAATACCTTTTATTTGACGTATCACTTACAAGTTTAACGTTTAAATGTCCGGAGATATCTTCGAAAAACCGTAAAGCACTTATTGGGCCACAGCTCGGGAGGGGTCGATCCAAAATCACTCATCTTCGAACTTAGCCTGTCTTTTGACATTACCAAACGGGAAAAAAAAGAATTTTCAAAATCGGATGCGTTTTACTCAAGTTATCGTGCAGACAGACGGACAGACGGACATTTTTTTTTTCGCGGATTTGGCATCTCTAGACAACCACAATAGGTTTCCCCTTACTCAGGGAGTCCAATTCGACGTGTTACAAACGTATGCGTAAACCCATAAGACCCCAGTACTTCGTACGGGTCTAAAAACCCTAAAACTAATTTTGAACGTCCAGAATTTTTATTCTCCAAGTTAGACGCCTATCTGATGCTAGCAACTATACAACGTTATGATCGACTATAGCCTGTTGCAATATTTCGATTCGACAAGGAAACGGTTGCCATCAATAACTGAAAACAAAATTTACCCACTTACAGGACCGTGGTGATTATCAAGGCGGCCGTGGACGAGGAAGAGGATCGTACCGAAACTGAAAATCGAAAAAATAATAGTTCGATTTTTCATTATCGGAAGTCTTGACATCTCTTCGACTGT
Organism: Bradysia coprophila; assembly: GCF_014529535.1. Taxonomy (NCBI): domain Eukaryota; kingdom Metazoa; phylum Arthropoda; class Insecta; order Diptera; family Sciaridae; genus Bradysia; species Bradysia coprophila. Next base: position 9,929,194 of record NC_050735.1, read on the forward strand.
TGTTTTTATGTTTTTAATGTGAAAACTGAATAACCTACCGGTCAAGTGAGAAATGTGTTAAAAAGTAATAAAATTAAAAAAAATGAAAACAAAAATTTAAAGAGAAAAAAAAAACATTTTTAGTGTTCCAATTAATAAACAGTTTTATCGTAAACATTGAATCGTGAATATTCTATTTAATAACAAAACATTTATACAAAATAAAAAGGAAATCAACAAATAAAAATTATTCTTTGAACAATTCAGAAATTACATTGATGAACATGAACAAGAATTAAAATACGAAAAAAAAAACACACAAAAAAAAACATTGACTTCGCGAATGGTTTATGAACCGATGCAACCGATCTAAACAAAAACAAACAAATTTATGCACACAACAATTCTAACGTACAATATAATTAATCCATGTGGTGCGTGGTGAAAAGAACTGTTTTTTTCTCGATTCTAATTTAAAAAATGAAACAAACAAAAAAAAAAATTAAAAAGCAAAAAAACATAAAAATATTACACAACAATTTTTACAATAAAATTAAAATTTATCAAAGACAATTTTGTATGATGCGCAAACACATCTACACTAATAATCGCCTTAATGTTAAAACAAAAATTAATTACGAACATTTAAAAATTCAAATAAATTTAAACAAAAAAAAAAACTTTAAAAATAAATAAATTCAAAATAAACAACAACAAAAAAAAACATTTTCGACGTAAAAACATAATTCAAAATGAACTTGCTATGCATATAAAACCTATATTACAGAAAAGAAAAACATTAAATAACGTATAACAGTGTTCTTTCCAACCGTTTTTGTTCCACTTTTTTTTCATATTTTTTTCTTTGTTATTTCCTTAGTCCATCAACATTAATTTAAAAACAAAGTGTGTGATTGATCATTGTTCAAAGACAACCAAATCGGAACGGTAAAAATGTGTTAACGATAAAAACAATCAGGGGAAAACATATCTCCAGGACTTTTTACACATTAAATCTACAATCTGTGTCAATCAACCAAATATAATAAAACTACGGACCGCGCGCAGCTGCTTTCTCCACCATCTCATCGCCAAACAAAAAATTGTCAGCGGAGCGGTGTTAAACTACACACTCTCTCTCAACACACCAATATAATAGGACTTCATTCAGTCAACAATATTTTATACGCATCGACTTATTGTCATGTCAAACTTCTTTTTTTAACTTCGATTTTACTTTAATAAAATTTTTACACAAAACAAACAAAGAAAACACAACAAGCAAACAAACGAAAAGGTAAAAAAAAAACAGAAAATATTAAAATGAACAATCTTCTGCCGATTAGTTGAAAATGATGGGTATAACATCATAGAAGCAAAAACTCAACCCCTTTATATTATAGTATAAATTTGGGCGGTGTTAATTAATTATTAGAAATTTAAACAATGGACTAAACAAAAAGAAAAAATTATTGAAATGAAAAAGGAAAATTTACAAACAAAAATGATGAACGAAAACCAAAATGAACCCAATATTTAATAATGAATTTTTGTAGAGGAGCCGAGTGTTTCACGAACGTTTGATAAAAACTTCATGAATGACAAATAGCTTGGTGTGCAAATGTAATCAATCGATTCGTTAAGGCATAAGGGAATTATTTTTTTTCTCTTTGGCTGTAAAATCGATTGAATATGTTAACCGACATTATCGGTAATTGATGGTATTGGTAATTGAAATTCAATCGATTTAGTTGTTAATTATGGATCAAGGGACTTGACACATTTTCATTCACAATTTATGGTCATGAAAAATTCAATTTGTGACCTAAACAGCTGGCAAAGAAGATTATTATTTCAATCTGTTTGTCGGTCATATTGGAAGAACTTTATTGACTTCGGCGTTCGGTTCATTCAACGACTGATTCATTTTCTGTCCAATAAATGAATGATTCATTTTCAGTCGATTGTACTCACATATTTCCCCACTCTTGTAGACACTATCTCCCAGTCACTTACAGAATTTATATCGATGCATTTACATCCGAAATTATCGCTACACTTGATGAGCGGTCACTAATACCAATAAATTTCTTTAAAATATCTCGAATGAATGAAGAACAACAGTGAAAACAACCACAGCGGATTGTCGATTGACCTATAGTACCTGGATTGACCGGGCATACTTCCAAATTATTTTTCTACAAATTATCATTATTGCGCGGTAGCGATATTTGATTCATTCAGAAGACAGTCAGTATGTCAGCTACCGCTCACAATATTAGCTTCTTCGAGATACCCAAACCGTCGAGATTTATCAAAACAGTGTGTAATTCAAGACTTCACATTGAATTATTGAGTTGCCAGTTGTGGGTTCGCAACACATGTGACTCTATTCATCAGGTGTTGTCCACAAACGTTTGATTGATACTGTTATTTGGTTTGCGTCTCGTATTTAGTACAGATAACGACTCTCTGTTTAGTGTTTACATGATTGAAAATGTCATTCAGTCAATTGGGCAAAAGTCTGTGACAGTGAGGTGGTGTCTTTTATCATGACTCATTCAGGGTAACTTCTCGAAAGTGATGGAAGTAACATATTCTTTGCACATTTATGCCAACGCCACTTTCTTATTCCATTCTCATTGTAATTAAGAAGTGAGTGAAATTTTAAAATTCCGTGGCAATTGTAATGGAATCGCTACGAATCGTGTTTGAGTAAATGAATAGACTGAATCGAAATTTTCAGCATTATTTCAGCCCGTAGGCAATAACCTATAATGACCTGTAAGCCCCATACCCAAACGGTCACAGTTTCCATCAAGATATTGTTTTTATGTTGTTCATGGACAATCGTTTACCACTCGGAACACCAACGGCGACTAAGTTAAAGGAATTAATTTAAAAAGAAAACATTTTATTGGATAAATCGGAAGGTAGAAACGATTAAGTGGAAACAACTTTATAGTTAACGTTGGTAAGGTAAATTTTTAAATAAAAAAAATGATTTCAAAGAATTGTAGGTATCAAAGTGAAAATTTGATTTTAATAAAAGAAAAAAGTGGAAAGTTTAGTGACTATCTGAGAAACATTGTAAGTTTGACGACCGCCGTCTCTGAAGGTAGAATCAATTTATTGTAAATCAATTAAATTTTTGTTTTGACAAAAAAACAAACACAAATATGAAATGAAAACATTGTTGTTTACGATTCGGTTTAATTTTTTTCTTTCCTTTTTAAAATTGATAAAATTATTATTAGAGCTTTTAAGATGAAATATATTTTTAAAAAACTTACGCATCCGTTTGATTATTATTCTAAAAAATCGCCGCTAATACTCTTTATAGACCATGAGCATAAGGACTTCTATCGTCGGTACACGGATCGGTGTAATATTGTAACAATTTGCGATGCGAACAACTTTCATTTTACAATCTTTGTTGATTATATCCACCGTCTCACATTGTAGAAACGGTGTCTAAATGAAAGTATTTGAGACCAATGAAGAATGGAATTGAAATAGTATTTTCGTACCAAGACAGGAAGTGACGATTTTTTCAGCACCAGTCTTAAGTTTTCCTTACGAGCGAAGCGAGTAAGGAAAATTAGGACGTGTGCTGAAAAAAATCCATTTCCTGTCGAGGTACGAACAACGTTTTGTGCATCGGACAACTGAAATAGACAAAACACATCAATTTACTTGAAAACATACACACTTCACATTCACCATATTAAATTTAATCAATCGTATAGTCATAGAAAAATTCATGTAATTCTTTTCCCGCACTATAAATCGTAAAGAAATGAAGTTTTTTCCCGCACGATATTTAGTTCGGGAAAAACTGACATTTCTTAATGAAAAATCATGGCAAAATAGGTCGTATTTCAGTTGTCGGATGCACAAAGTAACTTTTGCTGGAAAGTCTGGCGTGCCTGATTATTAAAATTTTTCACTTCCAGTTCACAACAAAAGTCGTATACAACATGAAGTCTTATTTTATTCGTATATTTAATATTTATCCAAAAACATATTAGCAAATCAAACTTCATCCCTTTTTAGACGTTAGCTCATCTGGAATAGTTCCAGGCCACAGAAATATTTTGCGATTTGATGAAATCGTAAAGCCTTGTTCCTAACCCGTGCCTTACCGATGTTTAGTTCACTACTGTAGTCTTCCGATCAATTATCGTTAGAGTACGTTTTTCGAACTTTTAAAACCAATCTTAATCACCTTGACCACCGTTGTTGACAACATACATTTCTTTTGTGCAAGACGTCCCATTTGAAAACTAGAAGGTTTATCACGTTTATCAGTCTGGACCGACCGGGAGTTTACATCTCGATTTCGAAACATAGGAAACAGATGGATCACCTGATCAATATCCAGAGAAAATTTTGACTTTGGATTGATACAAGGTCCTACTATTGAGAAATAATTTTTATTAAATTTGACGACAGACATTTTCAAGAAAAATATCGAGAAATCCTTCTCAAAGGTAGGTTCTGATATATTTGGCATTTTGGCAGTCAAACCCTCAAATTTTCATCTTCATTCCAGGCCGTCCCAGAATTCCAAGGGAAGAAATAAAAGCGATAAATCTAAAATAAGAATTGATCACTTGAAAATTAAAATGATTGCAGGAAAATAAGAATGTGATCACAACCAGTTTTTCAAATATAACACTACGAAATAAGATTCTATCAACCTAAAATAAGAAGTGATCACAAGTAGTACCTACCACCCGCTAAATCAAATGTGATCACTAAAAATAAAGAATTTGATCACTAAAAATAAAGAATTTGATCACTAAAAGTAAAGAATTTGATCACTAAAAGTCCGAACGAATACACATAAAAAGCGTTTTAACACGCCGAGCGATCCGGCCCATTGCCCCGGAGCGAAGCGGAGGGCCGCAATGCGAGCCGGGCGCCGGAACGGTGTTGGTAACTTAGGAGTTAATTTTTTCTCTCTCGCATCGTCTAATAATTAGTCTGTGTAATTCATTGCACATAAAAAGCGTTTTAACACGCCGAGCGATCCGGCCCATTGCCCCGTAGCGAAGCGGAGGGCCGCAATGCGAGCCAGGCGCCGGAACGGTGTTGGTAACTTAGGTGTTAATTTTTTTTTCTCTTGCATCGTCTAATAATCAAACAGAATAATAGATAGCATATCCTTATTTCTTGCAATCAAATTTTTTATTTTGCACGATCATTTCTTTATTTTTTGTAATCAAATTCGTATAATTGTAGATCATTTCTTATTTCGAGACGATCATATGTTAGTGGTAAAATTGCATATATTTAGTGATCAAATTCTTATTTTTTGGTGATCAAATTCTATTTTTATTGCTATCATAAAAAAATTGTGATCATTTCTCTTTTTCTAGTGATCATTTCCTATTTTCTTGTGATCATTTCTTATTAAATAGCTATCACTTTAATTACATGCCGAATTCCAATAAAACAGAAATAACAGAAATTTGAAGATGCTTTTCACTTCAGTTTTACTTTAAAATATGTAAAGGTCTGCTTGTTAAACCCAACACCATAGACAGAAAGTAATCTATGGCCTGCCTGTGACTAACGAAAACTCAGAACAGAACAGTTTCTTCTGAATTCGGTTCACCGGAAGATGAGATAAAGTTTCATGAACTAAGAAAAGTCTTATAGAATCCAAGCTATTTCAATATCAAAATTCGTTCTGAAACTGAAATCAGCTAATCAGGTCAGGTCATATTGTTTATTAAATGATCTGAGCCCGACGCGGCCTGATTTATCGTGGACTTGGCGTGACTTGACTTCTGTTAAACTTCTAAAAAAAATCCAAAAAATCAGGTTACCTGTCAGGTCAGGTCAGGTTACTTTATTTCAATTCAAATCAGGTCATAAACAGAAATTTAGGTTCAGGCGAGGCTCACTTTGATTTACTAAATATTAAAATAGTGATTTACCAAGCTAAATAACTATATTTCATTAACTTATTACCATTTCTAGCTAAATTATAAATGGTAAATGGTTAATCACTGGTAAATCATGTTGATCAAAAAGAGTGAGCAACCCCTCGGGATCAGGTCAACTCAAGTTTCAGATTTTTAAGGTCAGGTTTCAGGTTAACCTGTTCCGAGCCTTACATCACATATGAATGAATCACCCTTTCATATATGCTTACATCATAGAACGAGTTATATGGCATTAGTAAGGTGACTGTTTCACTTGACACATCTGTGGACCTTCACTTATCGGTTTTAAATACTAGATTGAATTCATTGTACATCACCTTCACTCGAAATCGCTTACGAATCTTAGAGCCACGTGTAATTCATTACAATGAACGAGTCTGTGTCATTTTAAATACATACTTTGGACGCTGGGCGTGTACAGGCAATTGTTTTTCGTTAAGAGGCAGCTGTCAAAGTTTACTATACTACTATCCATATTTCTCCATATTATGTGTGGGGTAAACTGGCACACAGTGCAAAAACAACACATTTTTTAACTACGTAAAAGGTGAACTCGCACACGATTTTTTGATACCAAAATTTTGTAAAAGGAGTAATTAAGTCGATGACAGGGCGAAAAAGCATTTGTATATCATCAACGCACTTCAATCAAAAGTGGTACTTTAAATAGGGTACTGAAACATGACAGTGCTCCATACAAAATTTTACACTGTAAAAAGAGTATGGATGAAATTTCATACAAAAAGTACTATATTTGGCAGCTGTCATTAACAGCACTTTTGCTTGAAGCGCGTTGATATCATTGAATTTGTCTATGCGAGTTGAAAAGAGCGTTCTTTTGGCACCGTGTGCCACAATACCGTCTGCGATATGGGTAGGCTTGTTAAAACTGTCAAAAATTCGCTAGTGAATATTGCTGTACGTGATTATGATATCTCTTGCTAGGGGTCTTCTTCATGTATTCGTAAATTCGGTGCCAGCATTTACTCAAGCTCGGTCTTCTCTTATTAGCACTCGTTGTGATAGGTGAGGGTGAAGACAATTCTGTAACACACATACTATCCTGAATGAAAACACAGTTCAACTTCTTACAATCTGCTTTTTATTCTTATTGTTCTTTGGATGATGTAAACTAACAAAGGAATGGATGGTGGTAGTACAAGTAAAAAAATGTTTTTTATTCGTACAAAAGGATTATGACAACAAAGGCAGTTATATGATAACCTCACTCAATCGACAACAGTAATAAAAACAAAAGATTGAACCACACCGATAATATCCCCTTAACTAATCGATTTACAATTTTGATTTCAGTTTGCTTTTACTTTAGTATTGCTTAATTTGCACATTGCACCGTACAGTGTCGGAAACGATACGATCACCAGATAAACGGAACCTAAATACGCGACTATCACAAATGTTAAAAACAGATCGAATACGGCCGGCTTCACACTGCAAATAATTTAAATTGTCAGATTCGTAGCACACAGGCTGCAACGAAATAGAATATTTTACCTGTAGACATTCAGTGTACCCTGATGACCATCGTACAGCATAAAGTCTGGCTCTCGAGCGTCCGGTTTGTCGTAGGTGACTTTAACATTTTTCAAATACTTTTCAAATGCGTTCTTCAAGTCGTTGTTGATTTGGGTCGATCGTATATGCAGCCACGGTTTGACCAATTCATTTGAAATAGCCTGCAAAAACGGTTGCAATTAACGACATTCTTCGGTAGAGTCATTGTGTTTATGCTACCGATGCACCAGAGAACAATTCTCCGTTATTATTTCCGAACACATAGGCACCCAGCGACTCGGCAAGAATCTTAGCGTTTCGCTGAGCCGTCTGCAAGTTTTGCTCTTGATTTTCCACAAATATGGTCGATCTCAACGGATCCTTATGCGATTTCGAACTGGACAATGTGAATCCGGCCATCCGTTTCATACTGAACCGTTCATGTTCCCATGCCAATTGCACGTCAGCCAAATTGATTTTCTTGTGTATACCCTCGACCGTCACATTTTCGTAGCTTTGGGCTGTCGTTCGCAGCTGCTTATAGAAATTGTTCATGTGGGTTCCTTCTTTCGGTGGCTTTGATACGTGCATGTACAATGTGTTTGTGTCGGACTGCTGACCGATGCCATCGATGCACAACACGAATTCTGCATTCTAAGAAGAGACGAAAATCTAATTTCTTGGCCATGACAGAAATGGCAACTGTCGCGACTGTCTCACCTGAATCTGCATATTTTCATCCAGATTCGAGTCCAGCCACTTTTTCATTCCTTGGAAGTTCAATAAGGCGCCCGACTCCGACAGCAAGAACATAATGCGATATTTCGGCGATGTCGTTGCACTGCTGTGGATTTTACTGAATGCCGATACTAGTGACATGAATACAGTCACGTCCAAATTCGGTAGTTGATGCTACGCAATCAGAATATGTAACACATGTACCGTATGGATAAGAGCAGAGGTAGTAACTTACATTGACCAATCCGAATGTTTCCAAGTGCGCAGTGATTATGATCAATGGCAATTTCGTGTTGATTTCAACGTTTCCATCGGCTTTGATATTTTTTGTTGGTGCCAACTCGCCTTGTATGATCGGGATTTTGGATTGTTTATTGACTACATGACTAGCTCCCGATACCACTACCTGTGGTAACGACATTTCGTAAATTAAAAATTCGTTGAACGAATTGGCTGAACCCAATCACATACCTGGTATCCATTGGCCGAAATCGAGTTGATTATTTCACTGATCGCCGATTCTCTTTTGTTGTTCTTGGATGTCTCTTGTTTTTCCTTGCTGGTCGATATCTCATCAATGATGTTACTCAGCTCGGGGTCAAACTTCGAGAAGTAGACTGGGATCGAAATTTCTTGGGCCATAATTGCCTGCTCTAGTGTGTAGATTTGCTGCAACATTTGTGTGGTTTCAGTATCGTAATTGAATTAATCGAACAAGTTCGAATGGGGACACCGTTGACAATTCTTAAATTGCCACATAATGTGTGAGGGTTACCTGTTTCTCCTCATTGCTCAGAAGAGACAAATTTTCAGGCAGTAAGATAATAACTCCACCAGCCTTTGCCCGAATCTCACGGAACTGATCGACCGTCAAATCTTGGAACCTTTTCGACAAAAATTATTTTTTTTATCAAATCGTCAGCTGAGCAAATCTGGGTTTTTTTTTCCACTCACCTCGTAATTACGCAATGCCGCGACGTTGTCCATGTCTGTAGTGATTTCGCTTCTAAATTTATACTCGAGGCTCGGCAACCTGTTTAAAATGGAGATTGTCGGGTGAGAATTTTTTTCTGACTTGCATCACACAAAGTGCCAACCGTATGGGACTCCATGTACATCGTATTGTGCCATCCGTTCGATGGTGAACTCATTTGAGGCCAACACCGGGCTGGACGATAGAATAACTAATAATGGGATGGTAACCAATAAAACGGAGAAACCACCACGAAATAAATCGGCAAAATTATCGGCATCTTCGAACATGATTGAGGTGTGTGGGCAATTTAATCCGAAAACTTATTTTTTACTTGAATTAATTTAGCAATCGATCTTCAATTGATAAACACGAATTATAATAAGTGGAAATGAAAATGCTGCAGAAAATTAAATGGGTGATGATGAAAATGAATTTTCACGGTGACATTTGACGATAATGTCAGATTAATTTTAAGGTGCATTCAGACGATTCAGACGAACCGACAATTTGATCTGACACATGAAATGAATTTTTACGATGACATTCGACGATATGTCAACATATAAAGGTGCAATATGCAATAGGAGAATGGAATTTAGAAACTAAGGGTAAAATCTATTACAATTTAGTACTTTTCTTCATCAAAAGTCTGCTGTCACTGAATTATTTTTTAATGAACAAACTTCACTGCAGTGACATTTCATGGGAATGAACGAATGTGAAGTTGTTACACAAAAAAATAGTACAGTGATAATGAAGTACTATAAAAAATGTGGCGCCTCTACAGGCCAACCGACTAGGCGAATACAGATGGTTGTGTTCTTGCGTGAAACAGTCCAGTAGTACTTCGGCACAAACGGAGAGACAACAACCACATTTTGAAATTATCTTGCATAAAAATTTTGATTGCAAATCTAGTACTTCACAATTTTTAAACATACATTTTACTACATAAAGGACCATTTTACACAGAGTTTGTCATTATTTTTGTCGTCGTTATCGATAACACATGAGTAGCCGTATGTGACAGGTTAAGGCGAATCAAAAGAAACTTATTTTGTGGAATTGTGCGCCAAATGTTTAGACTAGCGAAAGGGCGAACTGACTATATAGATTCAAGACGCTAATCCGAAAACATCGTCGAAAATTCCCAATATTAAACTTTGGTGAGGTCATACAGTGCTAAAAATTCGATTTTGGTGAGTTTGTTTACGTATAGAAAAGCAAGGCTGTATACTTTGGGGAGGTCACGCAGTACAGATACGCGGGTTACACACCACAGTTGATGATAAAATAACCGATTTCATACAAAAATTAACCTACTCTGATGATTCTCGTCGTCTTGATGATGTGGTGAATTGTTTTACATGTAAAATCATCAGAAGTGGTGTGTTCCCGCGTATCTAATAAAATGGCGGTCTGCGTGACCTCCTCAAAGTATACAGCCTTGTGGAAAAGGTGTGCTCCCGCTCTATAAAGTTAACAGCCTTGATTGAAACGAGGGTTGTCAAAGAGCTCGAAAACTGTGATTTGACCAACTGAACAGAACCAGAAATTGACTAACAATTTTGGAACTTTGTTTGTAGATTTACCAGCGTCACATCTTCTCTGATTCGTTCGAATCAATGAACGTCAACAATAAGACTTAATATAATTACCCCAGCTGTCATGTCCCAACTATGTGTATATCGTGTAAACGACACCTAATTATTTACCGAAATTCATTTTCAAAACCTAACCTCTAGTCCGGTGGTCATAGTGATAAAGATTTTTACAGTCTGCACAAGATATAGAAAAATGTTCTACCTACTGTTTCTGATGGTATTGTCTATTCCGTGCGATGGGCAAAATGCGGACACTGGGAACCAACCGCTAATCAATGCACAAATCTGTATGTTATCTGCTCTGCATGAATTGGTTTGAATTGAAAGTTGTTTTGTTTTAAAGATTCCAGTATGTTTGTGAGGCGACGTGAGGAGCACAAGACGTTGCTGGATCACTTCCAACGCACAGAAAAATATGATCGAAAGTTTAAATTGTTAGAGATCGGCATCAATCAAATCCTTGCTATCCTTCGTGAGAATAGACCGAAATTGGTTCAAGAGAACTACTCGACATCAGGATTTCCAAAAACCAGTAATATGATTGATGCTTTAACACTAGTCGTGGAAAATACGTGTCTCATTGGTGATTTAATACTTCACATGCCTGATTTGAGCGATAAAATCCTGTCGAAAGACAATGATTGGAAGGAAACGTTAAACTGGGCCGTACAATTTACAGTAGGTGTTCACGACGTCGTTGACCCGAAAACGAGGAAAATGTTATCTCTCGTCGATCAGGAGATTAACGTTGAAAGGCGAACAAGTGATTACATTAACCCGTATAGGGAAATAGAGCAGCCATCAGCTAAGAAACGATCCAAAGAAAAGAAAAAATTGAAGAAAGGACCGCAGTTGCGTTCTGCCGGTCGAACTGAACTATAAAATAAAAACGAAATCGTTTCGCTTAAAAAATAATTATTTTTTTTATTCAACACTTCCTTATATACTACGGACATCCGGCAATCATGCCCGATTGTCGGTGTTTGGCGCAATTTTCTGGGCAATCAATTTGCCATAACCTCCTCTGCCAGAATCATAATCCGTTCGGTATTCGTCTCTCACTTGACCACCAGATTTGCCACGTCCATACTGACGCCCTTCAATGAAACCGGCATCCCAATCAACGCGAACGATTCGATCATCCAGCCGAGTACCGTTTATGTATCTCATTGAATTTTCCGCATCCTCTCGAATGTAATATTCGATGAAGCAAAAACCGCACGGAGTTTTCTTGAATTTGTCCAAGCCCATCACTATGCGCCGGATGTCACCACATCTCGAAAATAACTCATGTATCTGTTCCTCGGTTGTGTAAAATGATAGATTACCAACGTACAATGTGGTTGTAAATCGAAGTCGTTGTTCTTGTTCGTGCCGGGAGCCCTGCAAGTGACAAAATAACAAACATTTGAAGTTGTAAACAAAGTTTTGATGAGCATTGAGGTTAGGAATTTTTTATTCATTTGGAGGTTTCTCCGAATTTCATTTCGTTTCTTACTTTATAATGCTGGTCACGATATGAACTTAATTCGACCGAACCAGTAGACATGATGCTGGTAGATAGAAACTAAGCACCGCAATTTTTAATCAGCAAATTACACTCTTCGAACTCTTCGGCAAACAAAATTTTGTGTATAATGTCAGATAATGTCAGACGTGTGAGTATCATTTTTATGAGGTGAAGTTTGCTGCAATTCTGAAGAAACGGCGTAATCAAAAGTTCGGTTTTTTCAAATTTTGGTGGGTCCTTTTTAAATTTAGTAACAAATACGATATATGCTGCTCAAATAAATTTTTAGATATTGAATGGTGAAAAAGGAAATGTCTTAAATAATCTGTTAGGATCCATTTTACAAAATAGAATTAACTTTAGCGATGGATGGTGGTTTTTTGGACCATTTTCAAAGCTTTACGAAAGACACGGAAGACTGCCCTGATATGAGAGTAATCTTCATTCAGGTGACACACTTTAGCGAAGTCTTGTTAGCTTATTGAAGAACAAGACTTCGCTAAAGTTTAGTTATGCCACCTCTTTGAACAAAAATATCGGCTGAGTTCTTAAACATCACAAGAACGGAATTTTGTTGGGTTTCGTTTGTTACTTTCGTTTTTTTTTGTTCCACACGTATTCCACCACATAGAAGTAGCGTTTGTCTTTACGTTCCTTGAGTTCCACATGTACGTGCGAGTGTGTTAACGCTTCTTTTGTTGACAACATGTAGAACGAAACGATGTGTAACAACAACGCACTGCTCCCAGCATGAACATAAGAAATATTTGGAGGCTAATGAAGTCACAGTAGGCACTGCGTTTCTTTCGTAAAGGTAGATGATTTGTTTTCGTTGTATGAGTTAAAACACACAATACAATCAATCTTCAGCGGTAGCTCTCATCACAAAAACCTCCAAATGGGACATTTGTCAAAAGAGTGTTCATGCTAGGAGCAGTGCGTTGGTAACAATTAAAACTGACGAATGCTAACCAATTGCAAACTAAAATTGAGTTGAGTTTATGATTTTTCTAATGATTATGGTGACCTAAAGAGTCTTTGCACGAATGCAATGAAATGAATTTTTTCGGAGAATGAATGAGGAGCGTGGCAGGGCTTAGAAGAACCGGTTTTTGAATCCTTCTACTTTGGCTCCTACATCCTATATGTCACTCAGCTTACCACTGACACAGGCTCTAGATGTGTAATTATTAATACACATTGTAAGTATATTACTTCCGAGGTTCCAAGTTGTGTATTTGATAAGTGGGGTGTTGCAGCCTTACTCCCCACTTTTCAAATACACAACGTGGAACCTCAGAAGTACAATGCTTTAAGTGATTAGCCAACGTAAATGAAAATGAAACATGCCGTAACACGTAAAGTATTGTGTAAAGAAGAGATTCATACAACGTTTTATGCAGAGACAGAGACAAATAAAGATCGCACTTTTCGAACATTATCATGTTGAGTTGCATAAATAACTATTATGTAGCTAGAATTGCAAAGTGGGATCTTAGTTCGAGATGGCTTAAATGGTCTGAGACGAGGTCGAGAGCCTATAGTTTACGACACCGTGAACGAAGATCACACGTCACATTTCCTGTTATATAAACAGTATAATATGTCGAGCATCTGAAAGTTCGCTGGCTCTACCGTAAAATGGACTTTACAGTAGAAAGATATATAAAATGAAAGCAAAATAAAATGGTCGAATCTGGTTTTTGACAATTGAATATATCTTGATTCAAGAACTTTATTGCACGGATCCAAAACTTTACCTCAAGTTTTTGAATAAAATACCTAACTTGGAAATGGTGCAAATGATGGAAATGTTACTTATTGTGTGAAATTTGCCGATCGATGCGTAGCCGAATAATGTACTATTAAACTAGGAACGAAATAAAATGAATGTTATTGTTCCCATGTTCATAGCGTAGTAGAGCATATCCTTCGCCTTGGCCCCACTTTAACATTATTCATACCAACGATTCATAACCGTTATGAGGTAAGTGCGATATTTTCTATTATTTTGATTACCATGTCAGTTCAATGAGTATACCTGACACACGCATGCGACACCTTCTGTTGTTTGCATTTATAGACAAGTAGAAAAAAATTCGCGGTAGTTTCGTCTTGATTAACGGCTAAATCAGATCGAACGTAAAGAATTTTATATTTGAGTGTGTTGAACATACAAAGTATGAGAGTTGATAACTATAATTCATTAGTGAAAAACCGATAATCATAAAAGTAAGTTCTATACCAAGCAATGTGTACGTGAAGTGACTACATTTGATTATTATTCAAATCGAGAATTTTAATTCTACAAAATAAGAGTTTGAAATCGAAATGATAGAACTAAACTCTTTGGTGTACTGTAGTCACCGTTAAATATTTGAATTTCTAAGTTGTTGTTTGGGAACTGTTTAGCTTAAAGTAGAAAGAAATTCTTATCTGGAAAAATATCTAAACTTGGACAATATTTGGACAAAGTTTAAATCTCATTTTTAATGCAGTGCCCAGTAGCTTCAGAGAGACTATTGCAATCCGTTAAAATTGTGGTTTAATACATTATGCCATGTTTTGCAAGAGAGTCAATGTAATTTGTGTAGAAAAATCTTTTTTCTATCTTAAAACTATTTCTGGGAATTATAATTTGAACATAGGAGTTATTCGTAATTCCAACATAAGTGTTAATTGATTGAATGCCATTTTTACATCGTTCAGTGCTGTTATGCAATGTAATTGGGAATTTTGATTTCTCTGTGGTCAATTCATCACATTTGAACGTTGAACATTTGCGAAAAAAATAAGTTCATTGTCAAAATGGTGACTCCTTAAATATAAAAAAAAAAAAATTAGTTTTCCATAAGATCATCTATTATTTGTGTATCCCTAGAAGCACAAACAGTTGTTGTCTATTTAATAGAAAAACATTTACTTGACCCTGAAACACGAGACAAATTTCTTGCGGGCTTTTCGTATACATAGTTATCTTTAATTTGAATTATTTAAATCTATTTGCATAAAGGTATGAAAGTAAAAAAATTGTCTATTTGCAGTTGTTAAGCAACATGCAACACTTACTACATTTAAAAATATTTGAATTGGATATGACCATTTTTTAGATGCCATGGCTGAGATATATGTATTTGCATTTGCGTGTTCAGTTGGGTGTAGGTCAAGTTTCTTTGTCATTTGAATTGTCTCAGGTGTTAATCAAAAATTTACAAAAATATTTGTTTACGTTGAGACCCTAACAATTGAACTGTTGACTGATGATGATAAGATATAAGGGTGTAAGAATTAATAATTTGTTTATATAATTGATGGTAATAAGACGTTTGTGAATTTACGACGCTGTTGATGATGACCATTTTGCCATTTTGATTGCATTTAAGTCGTCCACTTCGAAATTCATCTGCAATGATAGGAGCATCCAAATGAAACAGAAACTGTAAGCATATCACCATACGATTAAATCTATTACTTCTTTTGTTTATCTTTTCTTACATAAAAGAACATCAAGCTGAGCTAATCGTTTATTTTTGCTGTTGTTCTTGCCGATAAGAGATGATTAGTTGGTTATAAAATGGCTTAATTTTTGGAGACTCCATTCAGTTAGAATAAGAATACGAGAGTACCTGTGATAGGGTTTATGTACAAGTACAAAAGAAAGGAATTTGTAAAAAATTGGTTATGTCACCTAAAAATCTAATTATTATTTGCGTGTGAGATTTCAATTACATTTCGATCTTATGATACACAAGCCTTGAGTGTGGCTTAAAAAATATTTTTTCAGAAATTTTAAAAAGACTTCAATGCGTGTATCGAAACAAGAAAATATATTTTGCAATTTTTCTATTTTAATGCACAAACCCAAATAGATGTGACAAATGACCCTGATTGTTACACTAAATCAAAATATTTTTTTTTTTTCAATAATAAGATTTACCGGTGTCCGATCGGATGTGTGACAAGATGTTGTGTTTTAATGAGAAAAAATTAAGAAAGGTTAAATAAGTTGTTATTTTCGTTAACAAACCGTAAGGTGTTTGCTTATTGACACTTTGTGTCGTTAATTTTTATTGGACGAAGTGAAATAAGTTATTTCAGTTTATGGATAATTACTTAGCAATAATAAGGTGAATAATAGACCGTGAGTTCATTGGTGCGTGCGTAGGTAAAATGCAAGCAATTCTGAGCGCTAGAAAAGTTGAAGGTAAACACCATTTGTGTTATATTTACGTTTCTAGAACTTCAACATTTTCGACAAGAATAAAACCGCTACGAAAAATACTTGAATTTTCTAGCTCGCTGTGTACGAGAGGGGTAAGCTATATCGGTATTTTAGTGACCTAATTTTCAATTTTATTTTCGTTTTGGGCTAAAGACAATGATTTTGAGACCCGTTTCCGTTTGAGACGAATGCACCAAACTAGGACGATGTACGATGGACGTAACCCAAATACGATGAATTTGTGTACATCTCTGTCTAGTCTACATTTAGGCGTGATATCAACACTAAGCACCTAACTTTTCTCAAAGAATATTTGCGTACATTGAGGCGTTGTTCGGAAGTCACTTGTTATTGTTATTGACCTTAACAGGCTATTAGAGTGAGGTCTCTAAACAAACAAATTATTACAACGCCTTCACATTTTGTAAAAAGATAAATTCGCAAAGATCGAACCAACCACAGAAAAAATCCTTATTATTTCCAAATGTCGAAATAATGATGCGGTTAGTCAATCTGCAGTCTTTCTATTGTCCGAATAACGAAGAAGAGGCCATTAATCGTCACTATAAAATACTTTTGCTTTAATAGTTACTTGTGTACCTGTTTTGGGCGACTGATTTTAGGCAATTTCGCGAATTGTAGGCCGAACGAAGTGAGAAGGTGGAAAATCCGAGAAAAGTTGAAAAATTGTCCTCTTTTTCGGCCCCGAAGCATGAAACCTCGGAAGTAATATAATATTATCACATACGCATCACATATCACATTTCGGATGTCAAAATTACTTAACTAGAAGAATAATTAAAAAATTACACTTCAGGTCTATGATGTTGTCTCGTTTTCGCTTATGTAATAAAATAGAGTACACACTTGTCACTATCAGTCTCGGTAAACATCGACTTCTTCGTGACAAGTGTATAATATAAAAGTGACTATTCGCACAATGTATATGCGAATAGGATTTTCTTATCAGCACATTCCTTATTGTACAAACAATCCATGGTAATTGTATCTTGTGTTTTCAAAGGCTTTGGAAGTGGAAGTGAAGCTAAACTGTTGATTCATGAAGTATGTAAAAACTTATGCTGATTTCAGTTTGTCTCACATTATATGACATAATTGACCACAGTCGTTTACCCCTCGGTTTTATAGTTGTTGGTAAACGTGGTAAACCGATAATTGTGTGGATATAAACGTATCACCTCATAACTCTCGATGAATTAAAAAAAATATAGAAATAGTTTATTAAAACATCAAGGTTGTTATGTTCTCAAATAGTCGTAATGCATAAAATATTACGTCATAATGAAATGCATATCAAACTGCACTTAGTTATACCGATTGGTATATCGATGTTAATTCATTCACAGTGTGGTATGGCGCAATGATCTGTTCAATGACCGATTATTAGATTATTATGAAATAACAAAATCTCTTAACTGATCGATAATTATCGGGAAAATTGTAATTGAAATATAGAAACTTTTTTAATTATACCCTCTAAACAAATAATTAGAAGCAAGCCCATAGGCCGTGTGATGTTTTTTTGTATATCATTGAAACTATGCACGGCCCGTTACTTCCTATTAGGGCCCTATGCTTTCACAAAGATTAATGATTATTGAAAATGGTACATGTGACAGTCGGTTCGAAATATCAGCAACTATATTTATCAGCAAGTGCAACAAAGACTCATATTTTCCTAGATTTTCCCTTCATTTTTCCACTAGGAAAATCTAGGAAAATGTGAACGAAAAATGATGTGTGAAAATTTGAACGAAAATATTGGAAAATGTTTTTCAAAAATTGTCCTTGGCATTTAACGCAATATAGTGTTAATCTACCAGATCTAGCCCCTGTTGTAATACGAGTCCTCTATTTTCTTTTCTCTAGAACGAATATAAGAAAGACAATGGATGACTAGTATTTGGTATTTTCCCTTATGTTCTTCATTCGTCTGCAGCTCCAGTATTAATAGCTTATTTAATAGCCCTTGTGTCTGAAAAAAACGGCTCCGCTCGCCAAAAATGTACTAGACAAACTCGATCTTCGAGATAGAAAGTTTGTTCTACAACCTGTTATAAAGTATCAATGAAGCTCGAAAAACGTAAAGTGAGCGGATTGACTCCAGGGAGCTGACTATGATGATTTAAGCAGCATTTACAAATCGTATTAGTACCTTCCATAATAGATCATTTTATTCAGATCGTTTGATAAAACTGACCTTTACCTCCATTGTGATGTACCGACCTTGAAATTGATACAAATTCTGTGAATCATTTTTAATTTTAAAATTAGCGTAATTAACGGACGAAATTTTCGGTGACGAAGCATATTTTTGTATCAACAAGAAAACGATCTGCTAAATGGATTAACAAAATTACTAGATAGGGTGGTGCCACCAGTATCTGGACATGTATCAGTAGTAGGACACCTACTGGTCTTGCATTCATTGGCAATGAAAGAACAGAAGGTATCCGACTACTGGTCCATGTCCGGAGATACCCTACCAATAATTCAAATCTAATGAGTCATTCCTCGTTTTCTGTCTTTTGATAGCATGACGCTGATGGGAACATGTATCACAACAACAACACTTATCAGTTTGATTGTACCGAGCTTGGCTCAATTCAATTTACTGCAACTACTGTACGACGTGACTAACCAATTCAACGAATCTATACCTGACACCAGTCAGTATTTACCTGTCTATGATTTTATTATAATTGGTTCAGGATCGGGTGGTTCAGTTATGGCGAATCGTTTATCCGAAGTGCGGAATTGGAAAGTTCTTTTACTGGAAGTTGGTGACGAGGAAAACTTTTTATCCGATGTTCCGCTTACTCCTGGAGCTACTCAAGTCAGTCGTGAGTAAAAATGTAATATTATACGCGGATGTGACTGCATTGTATTCCCAATTTTTTAGGATACAATTGGGGCTATAAGACGGAAAAACAGCGCGGAGCTTGTACAGGTTTGAAAGGAGGTGTTTGTAGTTGGCCGAAAGGCCGTGCCGTCGGAGGTACTAGCGTTATAAACTTTATGTTATATCAGAGAGGTCATCGAAAAGACTTTGATGGTTGGGCTGCTGCCGGTAATGTTGGTTGGAGTTACAACGAGATTCTTCCATATTTCCTGAAATCCGAAAGAGTTGATCCATATCTGGACGGTATGGAAACTGATTATCACGGAACAGAGGGTTACCTAAGCGTGGAAAATGCACGCTACAAAACACCGTTAGTCAATGCATTTCTTGACGCAGGTAGAGAATTCGGATACAGAAATTCGGACCCAAACGGTGAATCTTTGCTGGGCTTTTCGAGAGCGCAGGCAACGTTACGCAACGGTCGTCGATGCAGTGCTGCAAAGGCTTTCATACGGCCGGTGATTCACCGAGACAATCTGCACATATCAATGAGGAGTTGGGTCACAAAAATCATTATCGATCCTCTTACGAAAACCGCAACCAGCGTCGAATTTGTGAAGAACAAAAAACGGTACAGAGTCAGAACTAGGAAGGAGATAATCGTATCTGCCGGAACAATTGCATCGCCACAGTTACTGATGCTATCCGGTGTAGGACCCAGACAACATTTACAGAATCTGAACATTCCGGTCGTTCAAGACTTGAAGGTGGGATATAATCTTCAGGATCATGTAGCATTCAATGGACTCGAATTTTTAGTTGACCAACCTATTACAATAAGCGAAGCGAGTGTTCAAAATCCGATTCATGTTTTGAATTATGTGCTTCGCGGCAGAGGTCCCTACACAATTCCGGGTGGTGCTGAAGGATTAGCATTTGTAAAAACATCAAATTCTTCATTTGGTACAGGAAGACGTTCAACGTTGTGATTCATTGTTAATTCAATATTTTGTAGCCTATGATTATCCGGACATTGAAATCGTAATCGGTGCTGGCGGATTGAGTGGAGATGCGTCTGGTACTCTTCGAAACATGCTGGGTTTACCCGATGAATTTTACCACAGAGTCTATGGTAAAATTATTGGAAAGGTTGGTCTCAAGGTTGTATATATACGTCTGTGGAGATCAACTTAAAATATCTAATCTACAGCATGCTTTCGGCCTTGTTCCAGTGTTACTGAGACCGAGAAGTAGAGGACGACTTAGTCTTAAATCAACAAATCCTTTCCATTGGCCACGTATGGAACCCAATTTCTATACTGACAGAAACGACTTGACTACATTGATTGAAGGGATTCGATTGGTTTGACAAAGTTTAAAGGACGCTGAAGGAACTTTCCGGTCGAAATTAATCTTTTTTCCATATTTCCAGAGTCTTTTGCTAGCTGAAACGAAAAGTTTCAAACAATTAGGCGCCAGATTTCACACAACTCCATTCCCTGGATGTGAAACTCGCCCGTTTCTCAGCGACGAATATTTGGAATGTTGCATACGAAAGTATGCCTCCAGCTTGCAACATCAGGTAACTTTCAAATGCTTCCATTTTTAACAGTTTAACATAAAAGCTTTTTTTAATCCAAGGTCGGTACCTGCAAAATGGGACCATCCAATGACCCGGATGCTGTGGTTAATCCTCAACTTCAAGTTCATGGGATTCCGAATCTGCGTGTTGTGGACGGATCGATAATACCTACAATTCCAGCTGCTCACACAAATGCAGGTATTCAGGTTACAGAATGCGCTTCGGTTACATCAAAATGAACCTATTTGGAATTTTTCACTTCCAGCGATATTCATGATTGGCGAGAAAGGAGCTGATATGGTGAAAGAATTTTGGAGGCACAGAGGAAGTGGAATTGATTAATGTAGGATAGGTAGATAGAAAATGCCCAACGATACAGCTGTCAGCTACAGTAGGTGGAGAGAATCAGTATCAGTCTCAAATTGTATGATACTAATTGGTGTGTAATTATCAAAGTTTCCCAAAAATTAAAAAAATTTCCTTCATGGTAAAGGTGTAACTGTGATAAATGCAGAAAGCGAGGCAGAAAGCTATTGGCAACCTACAAAAACTGCACATAAATTCCAAAGATTTTCAATTAAAAGACACAATAAGTATAAAGATGAGTTTTTGTTTCATTCGGATGTTTACTCACGTTCAAGTATCAATGTCCTTGAAGACGATGCATCTTAACATCGATCTTGTGATGCAACATTTTGTCATTGAATGCGACTCGTCGTTGTTGTATCAGATATTTCGTTTTCGATAGAATAAAATGATTGTTGCTAGCCATCGTTAGATAATTTGCAATTCAAGTTGAACCGAACTTAATAAATTCTTAAACAGTGTCTTGGCAAATATGGCAAAAAACGGGCAGGGTATATACAGAATTTTAATTATGAATTTATATTCAAGCGTGGAATGGATTTCTTTTGAAAATAAAATTAATTTTACATTCGTTCTCTGTCTTACAGACTAAAATTATTCTCGAAGAGAATTATACGATCAAAATACTGGAATTCACTTTTGTTTTGTTTCGCAAAGGAATCAATATTTTATCCTTAACCTCTTACAGACGGCAAGGATAGGTTCATTGTGTTCATTTGCTAAGTGGAGTTTTCTACAGCAACTGTTTCTACATCATCCATTTCTATCCAGAAGGTCAAAAATTCTATGATTTTTGTATCCAAAAAATTCAACATATCGCAAACCGCCCAGGTCAGATCATTTTTAAAATTCCAACCGCCCAGAAAATTCTCTATGGAAGCGCCACTGTTTATCTTCGATTCTCCATTATGCAATCTGGTGAGTTTTCCAGAGTAACGGCTGTAGACTAATAAGCCTTTGATAGTAACTAAAGCACTGCTCCTAGCATGATCACTTAATTGACAAGTGTCAAATTTGAAGGCTTTGGTGATAAGAGCCAATGAACGTCAACACAAGGTATGGTCGAATGTCAAACTTTGTATGGAGCGGAGGACATAGCGAAGCGATTTCATATAAACAAACTCACCTCGCATGAGAGGTGAGTTTGTTTATATGAAATCGCTATGTCGTCCTCCGGTTTGTATGAACAGACCATACCTGGTTTTTACATTCATTGATAAGAGCTACATCCTAAGATTGTTTGTATTCACAGCACTGCTTCTAGCATGAATATGGAAAATATTAGGAGGCCGGTAAAATCACAGGGGACACTGCGTTTCTTTTGTAAAGATTGATGACTTGTTTTCGTTGTATGAGTGAAAACAAGCATTACTCTCTATAGCAACGTAACTACATTTGTGGAGGTGGTAAAAATGCAAAGATTAAAGTATAGTTTCCACTTAAAAAGAGCACTCCGTTTAGCCTCCGTTTACATGACAGTTGTAAAATAGAACAAAGGAACTGTCACCGTTTACGTACAAAATTGAAATAAATTCAATTTCCACTCCGTTTGCGTGACAGTTCTTTTGTTCTATTTTACAACTGTCATGTAAACGGAGGCTAAACGGAGTGCTCTTTTTAAGTGGAAACTATACTTAAATAGCCTCAATACAAACAACACACACTCTACGGATAATAGCGGCAGAGTCAAAATGACCCAAAATTATATTGGCTAAATTTGAAGTTTTTGGACTCCGTAGAGTGTGTGTTGTTCGCAGGGACTATTTTTGAGAAATTCTTTGAGAAATTTTGAGAAATTTGAGAAATTCTTGAGAAATTCTTTGAGAAATCTTTGAGAAATTTTTGAGAAATTTTTTATATTTTTGAGAAATTTGAGAATTTTGAGAAATTTGAGAATTTTGAGAAATTTGAGAATTTTGAGAAATTTGAGAAATTTTTGAGAAATTCTTTGAGAAATAATTGAGAAATTTTGAGAAATTCGATTTCTCAAAATAGTCCCTGGTTGTTCGTATTGAGGCTATTTAGCAAAGATAATCTTGTTGTTTTGTTTATTTTGTTGTATCGGTTAAAACATACAATCACTGCACTGCTCCTAGCATGAACACTGAATTGACAAGTGTCAAATTTGACGGCTTTGCATTTTACATATACAATTGAAATTAGTCACCAGTGTACGATTCTATAAACAAAGGAAAATGGTGGTATTTTGTCGGCGTCAAAACAAAGTTTGTTTGACACAATACAAACAATCTTAAGCGGTGGCTCTTATCACCAAAGCATCCAAATTTGACACTTGTCAATTCAGTGTTCATGCTAGGAGCTAGTGCATTGATTGTATGTCTTAACCCAAACAATGAAACAAGTCTTTACAAAAGAAACTGTGGGGCCATCCATCAAGGACGTCCGCACTATGGGGGTGAGGGCGGGTTCGCCAAAGTGTGACCGCCATACATTTGTGTAGTGGAAAAGTGCGGACAAGGGGGGGAGGGGGTCCAAAATTCCAGAAAAATCGCGGACGTCCTTTATGGACGGCCCCTGTGATATCACCAGCCCTCGAATATTTTGCTAGAAGCTGTGATAGTAACAGATTGTTCAGGCAAGCTACAGGTCACTATATTCTTCTAGTATATGAAAGAATTCTGAAGACTTACGACTGCCCGAGCGCCGAGAGATATGAATCGTTTAATCGAAATACCGTTTAAGAGTTATGATAGCACGATAGTTATTCCAGACAGTTACCTGACCTCCTGATTCCAATAAAATGGGAAATTGTTCTCAAGATTTTTGAGTCAAAAAGGAATAACCGTTACCGCTACTTGCTTGAAACACAACAATGGATTGTGTTTGGTTATTATTACTAATCAGAACACACTATAAAAGTTGAGTGTAGACTGTACACGTACACTGTACAGTTACAAACACCTTACAGTTTCGTTTGAAAACTCTGCTTGCGGAATCACTCTCACTTACTCAATTCGTACTATACCAATAAATAATTTGCACGCAAGTTTAAGTCGTTATACTTACTTATGCAGAAGAGGTATGTTGGTTAACATGTCATGGAAGTCATTGCTTAGTGTATGAATGGTTTGGTTAGTAAGCAGCACATGAAGAAAATTTTGTTCAGTCAAATTTGTCTATCAAATCGGAAAACAAGTGAAATAAAATGTGCGAAACCGTTGCCATAATTCGTTTTACACTCTGGTTACTAGTGAACCGTTTAGTCGATTCGAGTGTAGGAAATTTACAAATTCCATCAGATTATCCAAAAATAAAAAAGTTTCGTTTGGAATATGACTTTATTGTGATCGGTGCCGGTTCTGGGGGCTCCGTTATGGCCAATCGGTTGAGTGAACGAAAAGACTGGAATGTATTACTTCTAGAGGCAGGTAGTCCGGAAAGTTTTCTCACTGATGTACCTTTAACGTCTGCGTTGACTCATATAACTGGTTTGTGTGTACCTCATTGCTTAACGTTTCCATTACCAATTAGAGGAATTGTAATAAATTGATATGTTCCCTTACTGCAGCCTACAATTGGGGCTACAAAACGGATCCAGTTCGTGGTGCATGCTTGCATCTGCAAGATGGTGTCTGCAATTGGCCGAAAGGTCGTGCTCTTGGTGGTACTAGCGTAATTAATTATTTGCTATATCAGCGAGGACATAAACGTGACTACGATGAGTGGGCGCAGCTCGGTAATGAGGGATGGGACTATAGATCAGTATTGCCGTACTTCATCAAGTCTGAACGTATTGGCATCGACGATTTAAAAGAGTCTAAATTTCGTGGAACTGGCGGATATGTAGACGTACAACATTCACCGTTCAAAACCGATCTGTTTACGGCATTTATCGAGACCGGAATAGATATGGGATATAAAGAAAATGACCCGAATGGTGACGAACTGTTAGGGTTTTCTCAGGTTCAAGCGACAATGAGAAGAGGTAAACGATGCAGTGCAGCTAAAGCGTATCTAACGCCAGTTAAGAACCGACCGAATCTATTTATTTCGACAAAATCGAGGGTAACGAAGATACTTATCGATCAGACCAGAAACCAAGCCTACGGAGTGGAATTTACGTACAACAAAATAAAGTATCAAATCAACGCAACGAAAGAAATAGTTCTATCGGCTGGGACCATTGCCTCTCCTCAGCTCCTGATGTTGTCTGGCATTGGTCCTAAAGAACATTTAGAAGAGTTCAACATTCCGGTTATTCAAGATTTAAAAGTAGGATATAACCTTCAGGACCATGTCGGTTTGTCAGGATTGGTATTTACGATCAACAGACCGATCTCAATTGTTGAGACAAACGTACAAAATCCGATCGATCTGTTCAATTATTTGATAAACGGATTGGGTCCCTTTACTAGCCCTGGCGGGGCGGAAGGCCTTGCATTCCTAAAATTTGAAAATTCTACTTCCGATAAGGGTATTTGACTTTGATGATTCGGTTCCGACCCTGCTTAATAGTTCTTTTTATGTAACAGATTATCCTGATGTCGAAATAGTCATGGGAGCAGGTAACTCTCGTAATTTCTGTGGTTTTACTAGCCTAATTACAGAAATTAAATAACGCTTTGAAGGCGCATTATCTGGAGACATATCTGGGACGATGAGGAGTATGCTTGGAATTACAAATGAATTTTTCGAAACGGTTTACAAAGGCATAATTGGCAAGCATGCATTCGGCCTGGTTCCTGTTTTGATGCAACCGAAAAGTAGAGGTCGAATTAAGCTAAAAAGCACGAATCCTTTTCGATGGCCGAGTATGCAACCAAATTACTTGGACGATATTACTGATGTTGAGAGATTGATCAAGGGAGTTCGCATAGTAAGTAATTAAAACGACGAGATATCTCATTCATATAACAAAGTTTATCCTAACTTAGGCCTTAAAAATAGCCCAGTCGCAGCGATTCAAGAGATTCGGAACGAAATTCCACGATAGACCTTTTCCACATTGTAAACACTTACCAATGCACAGTGATGCATATTGGGAATGCTGCATACGAGGATATACGTCGAGTTTGCAACATCAAGTCGGTACATGTAAAATGGGCCCGGAACGAGACCGCACTGCAGTCGTCAATGCCGAACTTCAAGTTCACGGTGTTAAAAATTTACGTGTAGTCGATGCGTCGATAATGCCCGTTCTTCCGGCGGCTCATACGAATTCTGTAGTATTTATGATTGGAGAGAAAGGTGCCGACATTGTTAAACGGTACTGGAACCGTGAAGTTTAAAATAGTTGTAGATTTAGTGGAGTGTTCGAAATTTATGTGCCATTCGAAAGCTAAAGCCTACAGTACAGAACTTTAGCTTCAATCATAAACACTCAAATGTTATATGTCAAATTTAGGGTCTATTTGAAGAAGTTCGCGAATTTTCAGGCAAAAAAACTTGCCTCCTGTCTAAAACGAAAGACGCGCAGGACAATGCTTGTAGACTCCAATTTTTTTTTCTACGTTAGTTCTTGGAAGCTATGCTACTTTTGATCAAAGGATATAAGCCCTCAGCGGATCAGAGAAATTACGGATCCCGACTTTACAATGAATTCATTTTTGTAATGTTCTCTTTAAATTATTTTCTTGTGACTACTGTTGTTGCACGGAAAACTCATATATGCACCCCAGACGAAGAAATCGGGAACAGCTTCACGATTATAGAACATTAGTTGTGTGCTGCATATTGATCTGAGGATCATACAATGCCCGCCTAATGAATATTGTTGTTGTGTGCTGGATATTATTTTTCAGCGTGCAGGTCTTAGCTGTATGCCTGTTTTATAATATAAAATGACGCCATTTTTTCAATTCAATAAACAACCTCATTTATCGTTTAATAGAAGAAATTGATTTAATTAACTTTATCAATTTTATTTGCGTTAAAAACTTTTTCAAAAAATTATTTTTTTTTATTTTCAATTTTGTTATTATTATTTGTTATAAGCCGTAGATTTATATTTAAATTCATCATATTAAATTGCTAACAGATTTTTTTTTTTTTTGCTTACGTTTTTTCCGGTCACCCACCCAAGTACGGACCGCGACCATCGATGCTTAACCTCAGTTTCTGACTGCCAACGACTTTACCACTGCTGCTATACTGCTTGCACATAGTGGCAGTCTTATTTCGAACCGTTGTTACTTTGCATGCTGAATATTGACTAAATGAATAAAGTCGTCCGTATTTAGAATGGGTTATGCAACAACATTTAATTGAATTTATTTTATATGAAATGTAGTACTTCTCCCCACTAAGCAATGTCATCGGATATTATTATTTTAATTCTGAGCCTGGTTCTGAATTAGAGGTTTTTTCAATCGTTCTACAAAAAAACTGTTCACATTAATAGTGAGCATCTATTACGCGAATTAATAAATTAAGGTTGGCTCACCTAGTTTGTGTATATTACGTAGGTGGAAGCACGGGGTTTCAGGGGGTTTCGAACATTTAGTTTTTTCATGTTGAAGATATTGCAGTGTCAAATTCTGTCCAAGATGTGACATATTTGCAAGGTATTGGCATTTTTCACAAAGTATAATCAGCGTAACCTTCGTAAAAAGAATCTTGAATCTGACAAGAGCACGTGTGCCAACGTGTAAAAAACAAATGTTCAAAACCCCCTGCTGAACCGTGGCGATCCTCTTGTCAAACGGACAGTACATAAACAAATTCCATCATTTATTGCTGAATACCACCAACTATTTCTGTTAACATTTCAAAAGCCTTTAACACCGAAAATGGATTTAAAAGTTCGTTCGTCAAAATTTCTATTGAAATACATAAATGTAACATTATCATTGCATATTAATTCGGTAAAAATAGAAATAACTTTAAATGAAGGAATAAAATTAGATTTGATAATCATCTTTATGCGTATGTTCTTGAGATCTTGAGATCTTCCTTTTATTTCATTAAAACAATAAATTTATTGTTGCATAGTCCATTCTAAATACAGACAACTTTATTCATTTAGTCAATATTCAGCATGCAGGTATAGTTCGATAGTACCATTTAGTCAATATTCGGCATGCAGGTAAAGTTAAGTAATACATCCCACAACTAATTTGAAGATATAATTCAGCACACAGCAAATATATACCTGGGAACCTCACAATATTCCTACGAGCTGAATAATATTGTTGCCGGAACTATATTTTGAAAATATTCATATTACATGTTTATTGTAATACAACACACGGGAACATTATTCAGTCTGCAGCAAATATATTTATGCAGCACACAACAAATGTCGAATTTGCCGAATTTTCCGTGTGCACCCGCTAAGTTTGTGTGGAATCGAATTCACCTTACCAATAGCTGCGTCTTGACTCAAACGAAAAACGAATTAAATATGTGCGAAACATAACGAAACTCAATTTACCTGAAACTAGGGATCCGTGCATAGCTGTGCATTTGGATTACCAGCGCTAACAAGTTCTATATAATTGATGGATTGTCATGATTAAATAACAATTTGACAAAATGAAGCTTAATGCTCAAAACCACGACAGGAGCGCTGATTTGACTAGGGACCTGAATAATCTAGTAGCCCTGTATTTTTTGCGAATAAAATTTTTCAATTTGAGTTCATTTGGTTCATTTTCATACAGAGTATTAGGTCCATTATTTGACGTTTTGAAAATGAACCGCTACTGCGTGATTTATTTTAATCTGCCGTGTTAAAACAAACGAGGCATTGAAAACGTGTTTTGGTTCTTATTTTCATTGACAGATGCAACAGTCGTGATTTTGAATAGATTGTGGATCTGAGCACTATTTCACAGGACACTCAATGACTTGTCGCTGTCGGCAAGTCGGTCACATCAGTCAATTCACGGAACAATATTTTCATGGACAATGTGATCGAAAATTAAATTTCCTAACAAATGATTTTGATTTTTAAATTTCGTATTTCAAAAGACCAACTCGAAGGCAGTGCCATCCCTGACTTTTGCGGTAGTGACGATAACAATTTCCACAATCTATAAAAAAGTTCTAACGTCATTTGACAGTTTCGAAAATTTTGCCTTTTAAAAAATGCATACTTAACAAGTAATTAACCTGTCGCAGACGGCAAGCGTATTAACCGATTTCCTATTCAAACTACTACTTCATTTGATCGAAGATTTTCAGAGATTGATTTCAGAAATCATTTACTTCATTTTTTTTAAAACATCCTTTGTCGTTGTCGATAACAGATGACAGTCGTCTGCAACAGATTAATGACTTAAGAACGTTCCCTAACTTCTGGGGTTTATAAACTTCGGTATGAACAACTCTGTTGGTAGGTGCTTCATCGGCTGTTACTTCGATTCGATGAATTTCATTTTAACAGTTAAAAGGTGAATTTGATGCGTTATTCATTCAGAATTTATTTCATTTCTACAAATTTTTCTTTAAGTTTTTAACAAATTGTGGACGATTTATTGTTAAAAGCAGAACTAGCAAAACCAAATTTGTTTCTTTGTAAAAAAAAATTAATTCCTCTCTTCATCAGTGTTTTGATTAATTTTATGATATAAAGTTAACTGTTTTACAACTATGATAAATTCTCGATATAATATCTGTTCTTTCACGTCGGTCTAATAAATATCATCTACAAAATTGAGTGGAAAATTAATTGTTTCAACCAATTTCTATTGCATCACCTCTTCTATTATTATCTTAGATGTAAAAACGATGAACTGACTCTACTTACAAATATACCTGAAATAAGTGCGAATATATTGAGTTTGATTTGATTGGAGTGATTGCAACCGTCCGAGTCGCCACAACTCTGAAGACACCCTTTTACATATCTGAAACGAAGAAAATCGTGATGGGATGCGTTCCCTTTAAATGGAGGCCAATATCTACCTATCTTCGTAATAAAATCGACCGCAATGTGACATACGAATTAATTCTGTATCTGTAGTCAATGTTCCGCTGTCGAGTGCACATCCACGCACTGTTATCGATTCTCCCGTATCAACTTTGGTTTAATAAGAAAATGTTCAATTAAAATTTTGACCTAAATTTTGTTGGAGCCTACGAAGGAAATTGCATTTCTTGTGATTGTTAACCTCGCTAACGGCTCGGAATATCAACATTTTCAACTTCAAACTTTCGATGTGAATGGAAAAATCAGAGCAGAAGCTCAGTTTGTAGAATGTATACTTGACGCTTAGCTTTGTATCCATAATTTTTCCCATAGATGCAGGCTTTAGCTATTCTAATTCTTAAAGGTGCAAATGCAACAGGCTAGTATTTAGTAGTTCAATAAATTACCAAAATGTCCAGCAATTTTGATGCAAGCTGTAGCTGGAAACAGTCCGTCCCTTCCTTTCCGACCGCCCATGCACGGCGCCTCCAAAAATGCAGTCGAAACATTATTATGAAATGGATCATCGCAAGCGACATTGTTGCCATTGTGTGAAACACATTTGAAGCAATCGATCCCGTACCCTGCGATTTTTTTTTAAATTTACTCTGTTAAGTGCCTGAAAAGTGCCTGTAACGTGTGTAATTGTGAAATGTGTCTCATTACATTTTTAAAATTACAAAAATTTTGACAACATTTAGTGTAGTGACACTGAACGACAAGTGAAAGAGACCGAACAAAAACGTTTCTTTTGTTCCTATTGTGTTAAAGAACTAAAGAAACGTTTGGATTAGGTGCCCTTCGCTCGTCACTCAGTGACACTACCAGTTATTCACTTTTCGAATTGGGTTAGAATTTTAACAATGTAATGCGAGATGCGAGTGACCGATAAAGCGAACAGTGAGATGAAAATGACACAACTATGGGAAATTGAACTGATCCCATTGTAAAACTTTAGGTTTTCATGCAACTTATTTCTGACACGCTACTCCCTCTCACTCTCTTTCTCACACATACAGACACAGACGCACACAAATGATTCAATAAGGGAGGTACAAAAAGATTTTTTTTCCATTTTTTTTACATTTTCTTGAAGAATTCGGAAAATAAAAGGACCCGTGTTTTTGTCTTTCTTGATTCGAGCAATAGTACCCTCTATAGGGCACTTTATACTTCCCATGTAAATGACGATTACAACAACAATTTGTATGGCGGGTGTGATCGGGTGTGAAAATTTTTTCAACTTCAACCAGTGATAATTTTTCGAATTTTGATTTTTTCGAGAAAAGAAAAAACACGGGTCTCTTTATTTTCCGAGTTCTTCAAGAAAATCAACTAAAAAGTATATGCGGTACCTCCGGTACCTTCGTGTTTGAGTTTGAGTGTTCAGACAAAGCGACGTTTTGAGGCGCAGAGTTTGCTGACTGGTTGAGTGTGAGTCTGCTTGAAATTTCAATTTCATTGAGTTTGTTGTATACGTTCGTATGTGATTTTTCTTGATTTTCTTGTGTTTCTGCTGCGTTAGGGTTTTCAGAGCAGCATCCCATTATGATTCATTGTTTCCATCAGAAGATGGCATTTCCTCTATGTAAACGATTCTATTACTTGTTCAACCGAATGGTTTACTGCTGTCTCGTGCAACGGACCAGTGGAAGCGACTGATGATGGTTAGACCACGCTAACCACTGACCGCCACTGGATCCGGAGGTCGAAACAGATTTGTTCTTCTTTGATTCGCTTCACGCGAACCATGGGAAAGGGAAGAGCGAAGCTCTGTTCGTTGATTTACAATTACTTCCTTAATTTTTAGATTGCTTTGTAGGTATTACAGGTCTTAGTTGTCCTCGTCCGAGCTTCATGTGTGTATTTGCAGCCCGTTACCAAATCGTAACGTAAAAGAAGCCTGAATTCATATTGTTCCTTATGGCATTATGTTGTGTTGATCAAATGTTTTCCTTAATTTGATTATTTTCCTTATGGCATTATATTGTGTCATATTGTATTGGACGAATGGTTTGCTTTAAATTGATTTTGATCTGAGCTTTGAGATTGTAGGTATTTCAGCAATCAGAATTTTATTTTGAGCATTTGAGATCTAGACTTTGATTTCTTAGGCATTTCAGCTCTTAGATTAGATTTCATAGGCAGGCATTATAGTATTTGTGATCGTCCTGAGCTTTGTGTATGTATCCTCAGCCCGTTGCCAAATCGTAACGTGAAAAAAGCCAGGATTCAATTATGTTGAATTATCTTCTACTAATATTGTTCCTTATGGCATTATGTTGTGTTGATCGAATGTTTTCCTTAATTTGATTATTTTCCTTATGGCATTATATTGTGTCATATTGTATTGGGCGAATGGTTTGCTTTAAATTGATTTTGATCTGAGCTTTGAGATTGTAGGTATTTCAGCAATCAGAGTTTTATTTTGAGCATTTGAGATCTAGACTTTGATTTCTTAGGCATTTCAGCTCTTAGATTAGATTTCATAGGCAGGCATTATAGTATTTGTGATCGTCCTGAGCTTTGTGTATGTATCCTCAGCCCGTTGCCAAATCGTAACGTAAAAAAAGCCAGGATTCAATTATGTTGAATTATCTTCTACTAATGAATTCCTTTACTGTTTACTTAACACCTAAAGTTCCATATGGGACTAATTCTCAGATAATCACTTACCATAACGGAAGCATGTTGATAGAACAGCCAAAAGAATTCCAAAACGTATGGTGCACATCTTTAAAAATAAATTTTTTGTCGCAAAGGAATTCAATGATTTGATTGATAGCTCAACAGTTGCACGACATCAATATCATTTCGTCTCAGCTGAAAAATAAGTTTCTGTTGTTTTATGTGACCTGTTACACGGTTTGCATAATTGAGTATCGGATCAATAATGAATTTACATCTAAGAATGTATTTTACTATGCCACAATCTATGGTCCTATATCAAAACATGAACATGTGAGACACATAATACAATGCATTCTTTAATGGTGCGCATGACATTTTAATGAAAATTCACTGTAAGATATGGGTGCGGATTTTCTTCGAGATTTTCTCTAACATATTATTCCAGTTAATAAATTGTTTACTTTTCACATTTTCATCGTAATATTGGTAAGTATTACATACAACTGGTGTTCGATGTAAACAATGTTTTTGCTACTTGGCTGCGTAGTGTGATGAGTCACAAATATTCGTACTGAACCACTATCAATCATTACAATAACTATACATAAAGCCCTATTTCCTATTGACTGCATTACCAATCATAATACTGATTAAATCAAAACAATGCAACCAGATGGAATACTAACCAGTAACTGCTTGAAATTCTCAATTGGTAGCAGTGAACTTGAGAAAAAAGACACTTTTAATGTAAACAATGAATGTAATGTTCGTTCACCAGTATCTACTCTAGCGTACACTGCAAAACAATTTTCCGAAAGTCGCTGTTTTCCATGCGTCGGAAAATTCGATGTTTGTAGTAGAGTCTTCAATGAGAATGTACCAAGCATTTTAAAAATGCGCGATTTTTATTTGTTTACGGTAAAATACAGATTGAAAATATATGTTGGGTATGAGGACGTAAATAGTACTTTTCCAAACGCATGCTAAAAGCCTTTTTTTTAAGCGCGGCTTAAAGGACTAGTCAGCTTTTTACGTCAATTTTCTTGACCCAATGTGAATCGTTGATATATACTCGATTCAGTAAATCACATGAATTGGCTACGTTATACTACCATACCCGATGATTGTATTCGAGAAATGCTGTTTAAACTTTACGCCGTAAAGTCTGCTTTTCGCCCAGGTTTCAATCCATCATGTGAAGATATTTTAGTTGAAATGAAGGTGCAATTTCTTTGCTGAAAATGCTGTTGAATAGTTGTGTAATGAATATAGCGCAACAAGAAATTTTGTGCCCAAAACATGAAAAATGTGCAGGAATAATTTTTTGCCGACTTGCTCAATATACTTAGATGAAAATTTTCTTGTATTATACTGAGCAATTTGGGGCTAAAATTTCATGAATGCCGGTGAACTGTTTTTTCTCTCAAGCTGCAACGACTTCGTCGATTAATGCTACAGGTGAATAACGATGCAGTTTTTTGAAGAATTCTACAACAAACTAAATACCGCTTTTCAATAGTCATCTGTTCTCGACAACGACATAAAAAATAAGCGACGAGCTCTCGTGTGTGTTCTATTTTATAGAAATTTTGTGGTAAAAATCAATGAAGTAATAGATGCTCTTTGACACTGAGTACGACTTCAAGTAGAAGAAGTATTAGATGTATTGTTTTTGAAGGGATGCACTTGCTGTTTGTAAAATTTAGCACGAGATGTATTTCGGAGAAATAATAAAATTCTTAAAAGCATTTGACCTCTACTGTCGCGTTTGTTCAATGCCGTTGACTGTCAACAGAAATTAACTATTTTTCGTCGGACGTTGCTTAATGCTTAAGACAGAAGCTTCAGTGTCATATTTCGACATGTTTCCTGAATCTGATTTGATATTTTCTTAACAAATAATTTCGTTTTTAATTTGATGTTGAGTGTCTGTTTCTACCATTAAGAGGTCGAACATGCATACCGAATTCCGCTTTTCGATCGATCTATGAAATAGTTAGTCCAGAAATACATTGATTGTTGTGGCGGGAATGCAAACAAACTTATTTTTTCGGTTTAAAAAAGTGATTGATCAGAAATCGTAAAACGAAATGTGTGTAACCACTAGCATATTTATGTTTTCATTTTCTCTCACACCTACATTCGTGTATTCTCTCCTACCACCCACCTAACATTTTTGTATATTGCAAATTTCTTTACAATTTTGTATTCGATGTTACATGCGATTCTGTAAGACATACTATACACGATGTATACATATAACTCTCACAGAAAATAAATGATACAACATAATTTCTATGCTGTGTTTTGCACAAATTAAACAGAGGTGTATGCAGTGAGTGACGGATTTTAATTTTCTTGGTTTAATTATTAGTTGAAGGTAATTATTATACATCGGAATTGAATTGATGGTCACAGGTTTATTAAAGGAATTTCCAAAAGAAAACGCGTAGCTTCGGGAACATTTCACTTTCAACACTGTTATTAACTATAGGGATAAAAGATTGAAAAATCGACTATATGTGTGGAAAGTTAAATGTGTTGACTCGAGGCGAAACCGAGGTTATCTCGAGATATGTGTACAACTTTACACGCTTTGGATTTCTCAAGGGTCGAAAATGGTTTATTACATTACTAGAGAAATCAAGAGAATCAAGAGAAATCACAGCATGTAATATAAGGTTATGCACCTCTCACTATAATTGTTATTGTGGCGCGGCGTGTGTTTTCGTGTGTTATTGACCTCGGCTATTCCTCGGATCAACGTTTTTTCAACGTTTTATTTCTTGTCGTGTAAATAACTATTACAAGCAAAAAACAAGTCAAGAATCACTTTACAGCCCTAGGGTTGTAAAGTATTTATAAAATCCATTACACCACTGTAAGAAATTTGTAAACATCTTTTCCATAAACTATTCACCTCTGTCTTATACTCAAATCTGAGTAAGTTACTTAAAAATCTCTTTCTCTTTTTTGTACAACAATTTGAATTTAACGCTTTACAAAAAAAAACGAAACGAATAAAAAAAAACCATCGAAATTGTTAAATGCAGAAATATAATAACTACTGAAACCGTCATCTCGTACTCAGTTGGTTTGTTTACGTGAAGACGCTCAGACTGACTTAAGTCGTTACACACACTAAAAGTGTTCAGACAGTAGACCGCTAGATTTATTTAATTTTTTTTTCATTGTAATAAATTTATTTCAATTGATTCAGTGTTAAGTTAAGAAAAAACTGATTTGAAAAAAAAAATGAATTAACGAAATATAAAATATACGAAGTGTGGTTTTGGTTGAGTGAAAGAATAACATTTATTGTAATTGCTTGTGAAAAAAAAAGAATTGAGTTATTGTATAGTGCGATTCGTGAAGTTAAAAAAAAAACTACTTTGGATTACAATATCTTTTTGAAGGCACTGCAGAATAAGAAATAAAAAAAATATTTCTTTTTTTTGTTGAGGTGAACTTTATTCAATTTTTTTTTATTACTTAAAATTTAAGAGATAATTATGACTAATATCTTTAGTGGATTCATAATTTATTTGGTATGTCATTGGTTTTTCTGTAACAAATAAATATTAAAGGAAAGAAAAATTTATCATTAAAAACGAAAATGTAATTAAAAGAAATAAATTATCGCAATGTATGTGTATTGCACATACCACGATCCACAGTCATAAATAAATTTAATTTTTATAACATTAGATATAATTCGTTTATAGTTTGATATACTTTGCGTTAAAAATAAATTTTTGGTGTAACTAAAATAGATTTTGCAAGCTTTTTACTGTTTCGAAATTTATTTTTATTTGAAATTTAGAAATTATGAAGAAAAAAAACCAATCATAAGAACTTGCAACATCGTCTGCGTATATAAAACTTTCGTTATATTTATTGGTATATCACGT
Organism: Bradysia coprophila; assembly: GCF_014529535.1. Taxonomy (NCBI): domain Eukaryota; kingdom Metazoa; phylum Arthropoda; class Insecta; order Diptera; family Sciaridae; genus Bradysia; species Bradysia coprophila. Next base: position 9,965,920 of record NC_050735.1, read on the forward strand.
TGAAATTGTTACTTTTGTCTTTCTAATACACACCTTAACTACATTATATTCCATTAATCAATCAAAATAACAATGAACCTAAAAGACATGATCTAGCCTCTGAAGCGACGAACTTGCTCTCAATTTTTATGAGAAACTTTTGCAATTACTTACCATATATCGTAATAATACTGGTTCCAGCCCGGGTTCACGTTATAGATAGGATCATTATTTTGATAGTTTCGTTGGTTATTGTTCTAAGTTTTAAGACCCCTTCATACCAACGACTTTGTGACAAACTTAGTATCGTCAATGATATGCTAAGAAGTAGGAGTCAGAACAGAGTTGGATCGGTTATCCGAAAAACCGAAAATTTCGGTTCGGATTGAACCGAACCGAGAATTTCGGTTCGGATTGAACCGAACCGAAATTTTCGGTTCGGTTTGAACCGAACCGAAAACTTTGGTTTTGTCGTAAAACAATATGAAATGAAGGCAGACTCGTCAAAATTGATTGATTTCATTATGAACTAAACAAAAAGAAGTAAATGTAGCAATTGCATGCGATTTTTGTGAGAAAACGAATTTGACAAGAACTTATGAGATTTTCAATTCTCAATAAAAGTATCATGCAATTTACTTCTTTTTAGTTAGTTCATAATGAAATCAATCAATTTTGACGAGTCTGCCTTCATTTCATATTGTTTTACGACAAAACCAAAGTTTTCGGTTCGGTTCAAACCGAACCGAAAATTTCGGTTTGGTTCAATCCGAACCGAAATTCTCGGTTCGGTTCAATCCGAACCGAAATTTTCGGTTTTTCGGATAACCGATCCAACTCTGAGTCAGAATACTGTTGTCTGCCAGGAAATATCTTTGCCGGTAAGCTTTCCATTCGCTCAGCCTACCCCAGAAATTTATCATTTCAATCAGCTGTTTTTTTGTGTCTGCGATTCGGTTTTAAACTCTAGTACTCAGTCGATTAGTGAAGATCACTACTCCACTTTTAAGTTGCACATTTGAATGGGATCATTAATTACGCAGTGCACGCAGTAGGAGGTTTTCTTACTTTAAGCTGTTTTCAATCAATCTGTATGTTGTACATATTCATAATCAAACGATTTTAATACTTTCCTTTCACTTGTGTCAGTTAATTAATTACGAAAAGAAAAATGCTGAGCCTAGCACATGCAATGAGCCTGTAGTCAGTTAGCGAACGTTTGTTTCGTAAAGTTACCAGCGTTTATTTCACGTCCCACTAATGCTTAACAACCACCAACGAAAGATGTACTTGCTGTATATCATCCTCAGTTCTTGAAAGAAACGTTTCGATACATCTCGTCGAACAAAACTTTATTCTTGAAGGTCCGTTTTTGGAAATAAAACCAAAAAAAATCTGTGCGAATTGGTCACCCTTTTATAAACGGCGAATCGAGATAAAATCATAACTCAAATCTGTAATTTCTTGTATTTCATTTGCCTAGTATTTACTACAAAGTCTGCTACTTCGTTAGTTTTAGCATACATTTTGTTATATAAGACCACATTAACCAGAGCTCATCGCTTATTTTTGTCGTCGTCGTCGATAACAGATGACTGCGTTGAAAGCGACAAACATAATTTAAGAACAACATAACCCATTTTGGGTAGATGGCATTCGCAAAAAGTTAAATCAAATCAATATGAAACCAAAATATTTCAACATTCCAAGTATGAAAAAGTTTCCTCTGTGAAGCTCTAGCTTCTGGCGCTTTCGTCTACAAAATGGATTATAAAGTTGCTTACGTTGAACAGAGACTATTAACTATTCATACTATGAAAGAATTTCTGGAGCGGTAATATTCCTCTATATAAACTCTACTCTGACTTTGTTTTATTTTGATTGTGAAATTTGGAAGTTTAAAAAATTAATTTCATTACATTTTTGTTTCGGCTGCCTCTTTTCGCAGATGGAAAGCTTTTTTCCCAAAATTGTTACAACCAAGCACATTTAAAGGTACCGTCTTATTATAAATTTCTTATTTTGCTTATTTTGCTTACTTCTCTCATTTCTCCATATATAGTCGCTATGAAGAAGTTAGAGAATTAATAGAAATCAGAAATTTATAATAGGACGGTACTTGTAAATGTACATGGCAGTACGGAATCAGTTACTTTATTTCACCTAAATATTATTAACAGATTGAAACAACAACATCTTGTACTTCATGAATTTTACGTGTTACGGCATGTTTCATTTTCATTTACATTGTCTAATCACGTAAAGCATTGTACTTACGAGTTTCCAAGTTGTGTATTTGGAAGTGGGGTGTTACAGCCCGACCCGAAGGGAGTAATATACTATTAACGTGTACATAGGACCACATTACACTCAATTCTCTCGTCTCTGTCGATAGAAGATGAAATCAAATATTGAAAAGAATGATTTCGTCAAATAAATGCTGTGACTTTGCTCGTACTTATCTAAACTTTCTATATTTGTTCAGCTGTTTTTCAGCTGATCCACACAAACAATGAAAATTGTTTATGTGACTTTATACGGTATAAACAAGTATAAAAAGTTTTGAATGTATGTGTGGATGGATCAGCTGAAAAACAGCTGAAGCAAATTCATGCTAAAAATTCACTGCCTCTGACTGTACATCCAAAATAGGTGCAGTGTTTTCCGATTTAAATACATGTTAGCCCCACGCAAGTATACAGAAATACTGCAAACTTCAGTAAAATTTAGTTGCAAATTTGTTTTAGCTGATTTTCAGCTGATCCAGTCATACAAACAAAACTTCTAATCCGTCTTTATCTTTATACGGTTTTACCACCATTCCCCGCGTGCGTAAAACCATTCCACCCATATAAAGACGTTTCAGCAGTTCTGTTTGTATTTGTTAACCAGCTAAAAAACCGCTGAAGTTCACGCTAATTCATATCTAAATTTCACTGTAGTAGTTCTATACAGATTCTGTATTACAGAACCATAAAACAAAAATCTATACACAAATCAATTCATATAACTAATCCAAATATTCTGACTTAACACCATGACTGCATGACGCGGTTTATTGACTTTGCATTATAAAAAATCGAACGCATAATTATCGAGACATAATTGAATAAATTATAAGTAATAAAAGATCGTCATCATATCACGTCCACCGTGTTATCATCTTTATTTCGTTAATTATGCCTTGTGAAATTACCATTTTAAATTGCTTCGTGAAACGCATCATTGACACGAGTTTGGATAACTGTTTATTCGTTTCAAGTTCAATGGCCCGGCCACAACATTTCGTTGATGCATCAAAAAATATTGTTTGAATGATCTCTTCTAGAGTGATCTGACTGGGGGGAACCTAAGTATTATTTACCTTCTTCCACTATCAAAATTGAGCATGTCATCCTTTTAAATAAATCGATCGGACCTAGTTGCAAAAACGAAAATTTTTAATTGATTTAACAGATTGACTAGCAGATTTTATGCCTTTCAAAACTTGTTTAAAAGTCAAATAATTATATTTACCTGCTGATTACTCGACTCACTCACTTACTGTGATTCTTAACGTCTTTATTCACTTTAAAAATTGAAATTAAAAAAACCCGCAATTGCCTTAAAGAACGGCTATAAAATCGAAGCCACGAGTTGGTAATATTTTAGAACTATAATTATTAATCTATTTTTAAGCATTCAATTCAACCCATATATACCTCTTTAGTAGGCACATCGTTCGTATACCTAATATAGATACAATGCATACCATACACTTACAGACAAAGGCATAACATCTGGTAAATTCCCAATCAATAGCTAGCATTCATCAGATCGGCGAAAATTGATTAAATATACAAAAATTGATGCACGATATGCCCAGATATGAAATTTATGGCTTTACTGGTCAACGGTATACTTAACGTAATTGTAAAACATTCAAGTATATTCTATAGTGACAGAGAGTTCAAAATATATCAATAAATCGTGAAAAACCGCGAGACATCAATTATACGCGATTGGCTTTTTTTGTCTGTTGTTGTTATTCTTTTATTTCTTATTGGTTTGTGGATTAATGGAATGACTTTTCGTCATGGGAAAGCGAGATCGAAAAGTGATCGTTTGTGTGATGGTCGAAACGATCTGACAAATGCCTTTTTTTTTATATTCAACTTCCGTATACAATATCGCCACAAAAAAGTTGCTCTTTGCTTTGATGCATTTTTCATGGGGAAGTCAAACATTTGGTTCAATTATCACAACCACGAGCAATAAATGACTTTTTACAAGCAATTGATCAATATCACATACAACTAAAAAAAAATCTTTTTTTGGTGCCTTGCGGTCAGAAAACGACTCATTACCATCCCACTCGGTTTTTCACATTTTCTGGCTGCAAAACAACAAAGCACTGTCTTCCTGGGAAATTGTTTGTTTCGACGTCTGAGATGTATGTCATATTTCCGAAGGAGATGAATGCATCCCATATGTCGAACCAAAAAAAATTCTAGCAAGACAGCACGGTACTTTGTTGTCTTGCCACACGCCTCAACAAAAATTGTCCAAGCGAGACAGTAATGTACTATTGCTATTCAGTCACGTGTTATGTTATCACAGATATGTTGTCCCCTAAATATTATGTTAGGTGGTTTTTAAAGGTATGTATATTACCATAGTTAGATGTTACCCGGAATTAATGGAACCAAAACATGAGCTTTTCTTTTTATCATAGTGGATCAGTTGAATTATTTAATAAATAATTAACCGGCGCACACTATAGAGTGTGAAATCAGTTAATTCGCTTAATTATAATTTAATCGCCACTTTGTTTTTCTGACACCAACCGTATTAATCGCAAGATGCAAAGAGCGTATAATTGGACTTATGTAATTTATTTTCTTTTGTGAATTTTTTAAGTCTTTTTATGGAGTATTTGGATATTAGATAATGTTACAGCAGTCGTTCTACATATGGTAAAAATTTCGTAAACAAAATTTGATGCTCCAATACCTTGCATCTGTTGGATCTGTAGCTTGTTGTGTTCCAGTACCGATTAGTTATTCTATGCTTGCTTAAGAGCGTACAAGGGTTTAGCTGTGGACATATTTTTGATTTAATTTCGTCAAAACAAAAAGGAATTTAAAAAAAAGGAAAACATATTTTCGTGGTCAGTGACATAAAGAACGGTTTTGATATAGCAACTTATGTGATCATTCTCGATGTACTGCCGAAAATATGTACCTAAAGTGGATTTTTTTTTTGCCTTGCAGACGTGTTTTAATTGTGAAAATCAAGTAATTTTATAAATGCGAAAACACATTTCTGTTAAGTAAGGTTCAAATTAACCGTTAATCATCTTTTTGCTGTATTTCATCTCTTGAATCCCGAGAAATATGTTCCTAAACATGCCCTATTTTTTCGCAATTTTGGATCTTGTCCGAAGCTAAACCCTTGTACCCTCTTAAGTCTGAATAAGAAACACTCAAACCAAAATGGTCCAATAAGGTTATTGTTGTTAACACTACTAGTGTTACCACACTAGGCAAATTTTTTTAAAGTTCTTGAATTTTCACTGATTCACTGGGTTAGATGAAGCTAAGATCCTGAGTATACAAATCGCTATTGATCTCAATAACCCCCAGATTCCGATTCAACTTTTTAAAAATTGAAGTCGGTATCACGATGGTTGCTGTTGGCTAGAGTTTAAAACACATGTCAGTTATTGTTAAACCAGTATTCAGCATTCATGAAGAATCTAAGGAACCAACTGAATACTCAGGCCACCGACCCCTATCTAAATATGACAAAATTGTGTTGCCTAGTGATCGAACCATTTTTCCATTTATATGCAGAAAAATGAATTTTCCATTCTTTTTTTTACAGCAGATTAGAGCTACCTGATGGCAGTTTGCGATTGTCCTGTTGGCAGTCCAATCGGTCCCACATTGGCTGCAACATGTGGTGGAAGTTCTTTCATGCTGTTTATGGGATTATTGGAGGTTTTCCTGCGATCACAATGCGACATAGAAGATCCGTGTAACCGACCAAAGGTGATTAAGAAAGCGATACAAATTTTATTTGACAGTGTTTTTAAGTATTAAACTTCCACGGTTAGCTGTAGTGTAGTTGATAAGGACCATTTATACGAGAACGTTTACACTCGTATAAAAGCTGGGCTACCTCTCTAAAAGTTAACTTTTCTCATTGTAAAGTAGGTAAAATTATCAGTAGGTTCCTTAATGATAATTTTACCTGCTTTGCAATGAGAAAAATAAACTTTTATAGAGGTAGCCCAGCTTTTATACGAGTGTAAACGTTCTCGTATAAATGGTCCTTATCAATTGCACTACTGGGGAAAATGCCCTCAAAGATCTATCAAATTATTACAAATTTTAGATGGAAAACCTACATTGATTGCTTAAAAATGGTCTTTTTCCCACAACGGACCAAATGGAACTCAGCACCACTGACGAAAAGAAAATAGTGTCAGAACTTACTCGATTAAATTCGTTTTTAGTATAACATTTGACAAATGGCAATCAATGGTAGTGATCGAATCTATTACTTGATCTCAATATTTTCGACAGATCTAAAGTCAATCTATCACTTCATTTGTTTAAAATGTATTATGTTTCATAAGACGACATTTAGATTACATGGCAAATACCCAGATAACGTTTTGCCATATTTTTCCAAAATTTAGCAAAAAAAAATATTTTCGGAAAAATTTCGTGAAATTTCGAAAAATGTGCGAAAATGTTTTCTCAAAAATTGTGACTTTAAACAAATTCAAAAGATTCAAACAAATTGTATTTTACTCTAGGCCCGTCAATCGCCTGACAATGAGTACGATTTTATTGTCGTCGGTGCAGGCTCTGGTGGATCAGTCGTAGCATCTCGTTTATCTGAAGTACCGCACTGGAAAGTACTTTTAATTGAAGCTGGTAAGTTTGTTACGAATCATCAACATTAATTGTGTTTAAGTGCTCTAGTTCTTTAAACCATCGCTCCATATGTCTGATACACTTTCAAAATATTTTATACGATTTTGTTGTTCGATTATTCATGTTGTATACATATTACGCAATATCGATACATATATTTCAGTGAACTGAGGATCTTGACATTAAATACAGGTTTTGAAATCACCTGGTTATTACTTTTTCGATATCATACACGAAGAAAGGCAGAATAAACGGCGGTAAATGTATGTTCATGTTGTTACTGGTTGTTTTGCCTCTTTAAAATCAATTCAATTAAAGTCAACACATCATGCTGTAACATTGTTTTGTATAATTTAAATGATGCACTGGATAATACGTACCCATAGTCGGTATAGTAATTTTGTAATCGGGGGGATTTACCAAGCAAAATTGTTTATATATTCGGAAGATGCTTGTCATTGTTAAGTTAAAATATCACCTCGTCTGTAAACGATTTTTTTTTTGGTTCAATTCTCCAGCAATTTAGTCACGGTCACTCTTGGCCGACAGCTAAATTTGCTGCTAACACCTAATATTTGTTTACCTTTGAACGTAAGTGATTGTTATGTTTTTACATGCGTGTTGCTAACAGACAGACGCAAGACTCTGTTATGATCTACCGAAACTAATTACCGCACTTACAATAGAACAAAAAAATTGTAGTTACGGTAATAACTGTCGCGTCGCTTATGCATTCAATAAAAGCACTTTACGTTAAAGTGTAGAAAATGTGTTCCGCTTTTTGTCTGAAACGTCTTATAAGTTGTAAGCCAATAAATTACAATTTTCTCAACTCAGTAACGAAAACTAAAACTTTCATTGGCTTTTTCGAGCAAAGATTGGGCGATAAATATGCTTTGTATGCTTGCTAAGAGGACCGAAAGTAAAGCTGTCAATTCGCGGGAATTCCCTTGAATTGACATTTGCTTACTTTCGGTCCTCTTAGCAAGCATACAAAACTTAATACGTAACTCTCTCGGCCTCCTCAATCGATACGTAAATAACTATTTTAAGCAAACGATGTGTATTGTTACTCGGCCTACTGCTTCGAGAGACCATCTTAACATCTAATTCCTAAAGTATTTGCGCAATAGATGTGAATTTTGTCAGCCCGAGGCGAAGCCGAGGTTTATACCACATCGTATGCGCAAAATTCAAGCTTAGGCACAATATGTTACGTACTGTAGCAATTTTATACACTTTAATCGAATGAATATTCGGTGTCGGGGAATCTGGCACACGACACCGCTTTTTCCAACAACTTTACAACTACTTCAAAAGACTGGCCAAGAAAGCAAAAAGTCACATTAAATAAATCAATTTTTCACAGTCTCGCACACCCAAATTTAGTGCCACAAAGATTCTCTAGCCCTGTCATCAACTTACTTTATCTACTGCAAGTTGAAAATATTCCTAATTTTCAGCAACAATCTGGTTAGCAAGCGTAGTTGATCTACACACGACAATTGTCAGAATCCTACGACGATCATGTGAATAGGATTCTGTGTTAGTTACGGGTTGATGTGGTTTTGCATGAAAATTATGAATATCTTGTAGTCAACACGTTAGTAAATAAAAGTTTTCACACACAATGTGTTGCCGATACGACCAAGCGATCTAGTGCATAAAACCCTCCATTTACTAACTAGTTAGCAAAATAGCTATATCACTCAGTGGCACTCTTACTTTAAATACCTTCAAATGTATAGTCCTTCTCCATCCTCCTTAAGATGTGTAACCGAATCTAATTATCCCTAAATCGAATTGCTGTAGATTAGAGCCTCTAATTTAGAGGTGTCTTGTATCAATGTGATGCGACGTTATTGATATAAATTTCATTATACCACTCAGCAGTGCTCACTTCATCAGTTCCACAATTGCCGTAGAATATTTTACGTTTATTATGCAAAATTTTCACATTGTTAAATGATTATCGTGCGCTTGCATTCATGTTTGGATGGTTTCGAAATTATGTTTCTTCACTTCATGATGGAACCACCACGGTACAAGCGGAATTTGTGCTTGCTTTTACTATCGAATCTCATGTTTTTTTCATTATTTTTTCATTTTTTATTTATTATATACAGAAACGTTAGACAGACCGTCGTTTTTTTTTCTCTCTCTTCACAGTGGTAAGGTTTATTCTTTTAAAACAATTTAATGCATAAATGATCGCAAAACAAAGTAGGTAATCTCGACAATGACCTCGTTGTGGCGTACAGAGCATAAAAGAATTTGCTAGCTTGGATTTCGGGACTTGACGATATTGAATATAATGGTAAAATAGTAAAGACATCATGAGAAATGAATGAAACATAATAACTACAATCGAGCATTTACACATACATTTACAAGACACCTTCTGAATAATAATTGCCTTACGTGCCTTCTGACAACTTTTTGTTGTGATGTGTGGGAAGCTTTTACTAAGTTCCACCAATTTGTTTGTTACAGGAAGGTACTATTGGTAATGAGGCTGTAAAGTGCATTTTAAGTCTCTCTAGCAGATAATAGTAAATTACGTTACGTGCTGCGATAGTAATTCATTACATGAGATAACAATGCTGTGATAAAACTAAGCTCAAACGCACTTTGAGAAAAAAAAGCTTCGGTGACTGTCTTTTCGACAAGTGTTGGTTATATCCGAGCCGAAGACGATCTAAAGATCTAAACTCGTCGAAAAACAGCTACAGACGCAAGATGCTCAAAAATACACGAATGAGATTGTAATTATCACAAATTAATGAATTATGTGGGATTATCCAATATATTCTCCGTTACTACCTGTCCATAGCACTGCTCCTAGCTCGAACACTAATTTTTCCAATATCAAAAAGAATCTAAATTTTCGAACATGTATGGCTGTCCGATTGCATGTGTTGTGTGTTTTTATTCACACATGTCTCATGTCAATCTTCACAAAGGAATTCACATAAAATGACTCAAAAATATTCTTCATGTAATGGAGCATTTTCTCAGGTGGTAAACTGATAATGTAGTGCTCAACTTTCGCATGGGGCAGGCAATCTACGAAAAACTGAGTAGTTTGTAACCGTTTATTATACCAAATTATACGCAAGCAATTCATATATTTAAACCGCTTAACATGCTATTATATAGGTGGTGACGAGCCGCTCGGGAGTCAAGTACCATCAATGTTTCTAAATTTTATCGGAAGTGACATTGATTGGAAATATAATACAGAGCCGGAGACAAGTGCCTGCCTGAATTCACCGGAGCAACGTTGTTATTGGCCCAGAGGAAAAGTGTTAGGTGGAACGTCGGTGCTGAATGGCATGATGTATATAAGTATGAGACTTATGATAGTTCTATGGTGACAATTTACAGAATTTACTAATTATTTTCTGATGGACAGGAGGCAACAAAGAAGATTATGACGAATGGGCAGCTATGGGAAATCCAGGATGGAGCTACAACGATGTTTTACCGTATTTTATGATGTCAGAAGATAATATGCAGTTAAACGAAGTTGACAACGGTTTTCACTCTACTGGTGGAATGCTTCCAGTGTCTAAATTTCCATATCATCCTCCTCTATCATATGCTATTCTTCGTGCTGGCCAGGAACTTGGTAGAAAAACTCTTTAAAAAACTCTATTCTGAAGTTGAGAGCAACATTGCTCTTTTTTTAGGGTACCAAATAAACGATCTAAATGGCGCCAATTCCACTGGATTTATGATCGCTCAAACCACAAGTAAAAATGGTATTCGAATGAGTGCGTCCCGTGCGTATATTCGACCAGTTGAGAAACGAGCAAACTTACACATTCTGTTGAACACAACTGTGGCAAGAGTTCTACTACATCCGCAAACGAAAGCCACTCATGGCGTGGAAATAATTGACGAATATGGACAGCCGAGGAAGATATTTATAAAGAAGGAAGTTATCGTTTCGGGCGGTACGGTTAATTCACCACAAATATTGCTACTGAGTGGCATTGGTCCCAAAGAGGATTTAATGAAGGTACGAGTTCGTTGTCACTTCGTTTGGAGATAAGTTTGAATTTCATATAAATTTTTAGGTTGGTGTACGACCTGTTCATGATCTGCCGGGTGTCGGTAAAAATCTCCACAATCACGTTGCATATTTCACCAACTTTTACCTCAACGACACTGATACATCACCTCTGAACTGGGCAACAGCTATGGAATATCTACTGTTCCGTGATGGTCTAATGTCTGGAACGGGAATATCAGCCGTAACAGCCAAAATCTCAAGTAAATATGCTGAAACGCCAAACGTACCCGACTTGCAATTCTATTTCGGTGGCTTCTTGGCTAGTTGCGCAAAGACCGGTCAAGTCGGCGAACTGTTAACCAATGGATCGCGGTCCATACAAATTTTCCCGGCAGTGTTACATCCCAAAAGCAGAGGCTACATTACGTTAGCATCAAATGATCCATTGGCACCGCCAAAAATCGTTGCAAATTACTTGACCGAGGAACATGATGTTCGAGTGCTAGTAGATGGAGTCAAATTCGCCGTTAAACTTTCTGAAACTGAACCGCTAAAGGCTTACGGAATGCAGGTGGACGAAACGCCAATTAAGGGTTGCGAGGGTATTCCATTTGGTACCGATGAATATTGGACATGTGCTGTGAAGCAGAATACTGGACCGGAGAATCATCAAGCTGGTTCGTGTAAAATGGGACCGAGTCGAGATCCGATGGCCGTTGTGGATCATGAATTGCGGGTAATTTAAACTTAAAATCTAAAATGAGAAATTCGCAATAGCGTTTATGTGCACGTCTCAAAGGACGATATCTTTTGAGACCGTAAGTAGTGAGCACTACTTGGGTGGATGGTTAAAACAACTGAAACATATCTTTCATTTCATTTGATGAGTTGATTCATAGTGAAGTAATAGATTGTGTCTTTGTTGATTAATGTTTAAAATTTGCGGTTTTTCAAAGGTTCATGGAGTTAGAGGTCTTAGAGTGGTGGACGCTTCTATCATGCCCAAAGTGATATCAGGTAAGAATGCAATAAAAATCAACACCCAATCTGGCGGTACGAAATTAAGAGCTTCTTTTCTTCACAGGAAACACCAACGCCCCCATCATAATGATAGCCGAAAAAGCATCGAGACATATTAAACGGTCTTGGGGAGCTTGAAATGCAGTAACAAATGGAATTTGATGAATTTTATTTTGCTTGATAATAAGATTGTTTGATTAAGTTTTCACGAAAAAAGAAAAGATAAAATAAAATGCCCCACAACCAATAACCGTGCCGTTTAACCTAAATAATCATGTCAGTGTTTGTCACGGAGTCAATGTTTGTTGCGGTTTTTCATTGAGTCAATTGCTGAACCTATATTTCCCTTACCACTATGAGTTGGTAGCGGTCGCTCCCGAGAGTCTTTCTTCTTAGATTTTTCAAGTTTTCGCCGTTGTTAGCCATTTGATCTGGGGAAGAAGCTTCGTTTTGATCAGGAATACCACTTGCACTGGGTGGAGTCTCGGTTTGACCACTTGCACTGGGTGGAGTCTCGGTTTGACCACTTGTAGTGGGTGGGATCTCGTTTTGACCATTTGCATTTGGAGGGGTTTGTAAATCTTCAGCGGTACCTTGTGTTGGCACAACAAACGACTGTGAATATTGTTGATAGTACATGGATGGATAATTAGAGTACTTGTTTGCTTGATTTTGTACTCCATCAACCCCAGCATTTGTTCGATTGTTCAAGCTCATACTGTTAACTCGGTTGGTCCATTGTTCATCTCCCATAATATTGCTAGTACCCATGCCATTAGAAAAGCCATTATCCCATCCATTGCCTGAATTAGAACCGCTTTGCATTCCGTTATTTGATCCATTCGAAAAGCTACTAACCCATCCACTGCTCGAATTGGGTACACTCCCCATTCCGTTATTCGGTCCACCATTAAAGCCATTCATCCATCCACTACCCGAATTGGACACGCTTCCCATTCCGTTATTAGGCTGACGATTAAAGCCATTCATCCATCCATTGCCCGAATTCGAACCACTTTGCATACCGTTATTTGATCCATTCGAAAAGCTACTAATCCAGCCGCTACTCGAATTGGATACACTTCCCATTCCGTTGTTAGGTCCACCGTTATAGCCATTCATCCATCCACTACTCGAATTGGATACACTTCCCATTCCGTTATTTGCCCCACTCGTAGCGCCACTTATCCAGCTATTGCTCGAATTAGATACGCTACCCATACCATTCCCGATATCAGTGGCATTGGTGCCGATCGGAACGTATTCGGACCGATCTATATCGAAACCGTTTATTTGTCCTGACCACTGGGAAATCGGTTTATCATTATTTCGTAAAGGTACCGAAACAACATCTGCAAAAACAAACAATGTTAAACATTATAAGTATCAGTGATACGGAATGTCTTACCTTGGACCAAGCATAAAGACATGGTACAGAGGACAACGCTAAATTCTTTAAACATTTCGAGTTTCGTGTTCTTTTTCCTAATAGACGGACTCGCGTAATGGACGAAGTCAAAAATTGTTTTGATAACAGGTAGCAGAATGCTCTTTATATACCAAGACCAAGACATGCACTAATCAACGCGGGTTATAATTGAAAGTAATACCAAAATTAGTACAATTAGGCAACTAATGCTCCCATAATTGTTCAATTTTCACTTATAATTGCACTGGCGTGTGCGCGTACAGTTGGAAATTGGGCCAAAAACGATTTTAACAATTGGAATAATTATTGTTACGCATGCAATTTTTCAACATTTTTCGAACGTAATTTGAGTAACGCGAGCATTTGCAAAAGTTAAATTTAATCAGCCTAGTCCATTCTCCATTATATCGTGTTAGAAATAGAAGAACATGAATGAAGAAGCACGTATAACTTCAAATACTTGGAATGTAAATCATGAACCATATAAATCTAGGCGAAGAAGGAATGGTTGGTTTTTGGTTTGATCGTGCATTGTGAGGTAGTTCCTTTAATCGCAACTGAGTACTGAGGCCATCTTTTGTTGGACCCATTGTGATTTTCCTCAGAAGAAGGAATACTGCAGTGCAGAGATAAAAAAAAGCGAGTTTCTTTTATAAGAATAACTGCCGGTATCGAGGAATCTCGCGCAGAGCAAGATTCCTGCTCTAGGGTGGAATTTCACTCACATTTTTTTTCAAGCACCAACTCGAACAAAAAATCGAATAGAATAGAATTCTTTTGCAGAAAGCTATCCCAAAAATAGAATATTTTCCTTTTATAGTTATTTAGAGTTTGTTTCTTCTACATTGAGTACGCTAACATTTCTAAATTTGACATCGGGGAATCTGTCACACGCGATCATAGTATGCACCCTTTTATTACATGTAACGAAAAGTCATAACTGTGCCAGATTTGCCCCTTAGAGGTGAATCTCATTATCTGAGATTGGACTAAGCCAACGATTGGACTAAAAGCCTATATCGTCTAATATATATCGTATATCGTTTTACTTCTAATAACTCAGTGAAGAGTATACCTGAAGTGAACCATCAATTTGTATGGTGTGCCAGATTACCCCACTCCAGTTCGCACCCATTTCCAAAATTTCGAAGATTCAAGAAACATGTATGGACGCGAGATTCCTACACTAGAGTATGAATCTCGCACGGTGGAGGTTCCTTTTTTCATTACATAAACGTGTGGATTTTGCGCTCCATGGATCGTGAAAGTCATACCAGCACATAGCTTGGAAATAAAAAATGTTTTATCAGCTTATAACGATAATCCTCCAGTGCAAAACTTTTTATCTCGATATATCTGTTCTCGGCAGACAAAATTGGGTACCCATTTCATTTGCCTTCGGATCGGTATATAAATTCCAAATCATCAAAATAAACATTTTGGACAGAGGTGAATTGTCTGCTAGAAAATGTTTCATGCACCTGACCAGATTTGATTTGAGCCAAGGACGTTTAGCATATCAGCCAATACTCTTCAGCCATTACAAGAAGAATAAAACCACGTCAGAGTAAAATAAACCAGGCAGGAGCGGTTCATTTTCGAAATGTCAAATAAGGGACCTAATAATAAAAATGAACTCAACTGAACACTGACATAAATTGAAAAATTTTATTCGCAAAAAATATAGGGCTACTAGATTATTCAGGTCCCTAGTCAAATCAGCATTCCTGCCTGGTTAACTTTACTCTGTCGTGATAAAACAAATCTCCATCGGATTAAAATAAGTTGTTGAGCTCTTTAATCTTTAGCAGTCCCTAACAAATCGAAAATGATACCACTAGGATCTAGAAAATTTAAAAAAAAAGACTCATAACAAAAATTTTCACCTTAGGATGTATAGCAACATGGCGTTGGTTTCATGGCGTTGGTTTCGAGTCGGTACTAGTGAAATCTTGGCTTCTAACTTCAATTTGCAGTTGATCTGGAAATCAAATAGGACCTGATCTAACTATAGGCTAAGCATTCAATTTAAATCAAATTTATTGATAAATGGGACATTGAACTTTTGACATTTTTTGTATTTTGATTAAGAATGTTATTGTAAACAAAAAATTGTTCTACACTATTACAGAATTTTCAAGTTTTGTACTTTTAATTCATATTTGAATTACGGCTACGACCCAAATTCAACCTAAAAGCAAACCTTTTTCGTGAGAGAATTAAGAAAAAATGACATGAGAAGAAAAGAGAGGCATATAGAGACGTATAGTCTTTTTTATGTTTGACTGATCCTTGAAAATCAGAAAACAATTAATTAAAAATATAAATGTTTATAATTTTGCGATAGTTTAGAATAATTTGTTGCTTAGAATAATGTTGTCTATCGAAATTATTGAAACTTCAGTCCCCCATTCAGCTTCCGTTCGGCGTCAATCATAATATCGAAGGGAAATCTTTTTTTGTCAGCAAAATTATTCTTTTTTTGCAGCAAAATTATTTTTTTTATCAGCAAATTTATTCTTTTAGTTCAGCAAATTTATTGCTATTGTGACCAAATTTAATTCTTCGTCTGCAAATTTATTTTTTTGAAGCAGCAAATTTAATCTTATTTTGTCAGCACATTTATTTTTTTGCAATCTGCAAAATTAAATATTTTTTTAGCTATTTTTTAGCAGCAAATTTATTTATTTCTATCAGCAAAGTTAATACCTTTGTCAACAAATTTATTTATTCGTCATCAGCAAAATTAATTGTTTACTTTAGCTATTTTTTAACAGCAATTCTATTGATTTGCAACAGCAAATTTATTCTACTTTTGTCAGCAGATTTATTTCTTGTCATAAGCAAAATTAATTGTTTATTTTAGCTATTTTTTATCTATTTTTGGTGAAATGGATTTTCATATATGCTTTTCGTCACTAGTGGTGAAATGGACACCAAAACCCAATGCTTATCGAGCAACACCTCTAACCATTCGGCTATTGAGATATATAATCGCAGTGTAACAATTTTCAAAAGTTCATTTTTCGCAGCTGGTTGCAGAAAACGTTGTATGCAACACGTTGTGAAAGTGGTAGGTCACATGCTTCGGTCGCTTCGCACGTTTGATAACATTACATCTAGTGACACAAACTACCACTTTTCGCAACTAGCTGCAGAAATTACTATTTCACGTCTTACGTCAACGTAAATAGTTATTGACACTACACGGACAATTCATTTCTTTTTACGAAATGGATACCAATTTTCATTGCACTTAAAAAGCGTTTTAACACGCCGAGCGATCCGGCCCATTGCCCCGGAGCGAAGCGGAGGGCCGCAATGCGAGCCGGGCGCCGGAACGGTGTCGGTAACTTAGGAGTTAATTTTTTTTCTCTCGCATCGTCTAATAATTAGTCTGTGTAATTCATTGCCCATAAAGAGCGTTTTAACACGCCGAGCGATCCGTAAACTTAGTTAAAGTGAAATTATTATGAAAGGTGTGCAAATTACGAAGCCCCATTCAAATCGAGGGATAAATGCTTTTTTAGGCACTAGGTGTGTAGATTGTCACTCGATACCGCAGGTCGAGCGTGACAATACACATCGTGTGCCTAAAAGATCTATCACCGTTGTGTACAACGTTTTTCGCAATAAAGGCAACGGAAAGTTCTACTTTTCGTCGCTTGTTGAGTTGACGTTTTCGTGTTAGTGGTGTTAGTGATATAATTTTATATGTCCTACTGCGGGACATATGCTGATTGAAGATAGTAATTTTCCTACTTATAAAAAAATAAATTTGCAATTGAAACACTAATAAATTTGCTGACAAAAAGCAATAACTTCGAGGTATTAATTTTGCTGTTCGAAGGCATTAAAAGTGCATATTACAAAACAATAAATTTGCTGACTACAAAGTAATAAATTTGCTGCCAGGGATTTGCTGCAAAAGAATTATTTTTGCTGCTTAAAGTCAGTAATATTGCTGCTCAGAAAGCAATAAATATGCTGTTCGAGTACTAATAAGTTTGCTGAAAATAAGACTAATTTTGCTGATACAAAACACTAAATTTGCTGATAAAAAAGATTAAATTTGCTGCTAAAAAAAATAAATTTGCAGAAAAAAAGAATAAATTTGCTGATGAAATAAATAATTTTGCTACTAAAAGAATAAATTTGCTGACAAAAAAATAGATGCCTAATATCGAATTGCGAATTCTATGACCTGTCCCGTGATAAAAGATTTGTTTACCCCAATTTAAGCATTCAAATTTTTATTCAAAATTATATGAATTATCTGTGCATCGTATCGCATAAAACGAAGGATGTAAGTGTTCGAAATCTTAAGTTATTTTCTAAGACAAACGTTCATGATGAAGCGTTACATATATCATCTACTAGTAGATCAAATTCATAGGAATGATGCAAGATACTGTAAGAAAAGCCAGACCAAATTCAGAATAATCCAAGATGTTTTAAGAAAAGCCTGATAGATTTCGAACTATTTTACTTTAAAGGTTCGTTAGTCACGGGCATCATAACATTGTGATAGACTTGATTCTAGGCTTTTTTCTTCTTCCTACTTTCCTAGCATTTTGTATTTGACTTTCAAAACAAACAAGAAAGCGTTGAAGGGTTAATTAAAGTAATTTGTTTTAAAATAGCGACAAGGTTCCCTTTCTACTAACAGAACGATGCATGTAATATTCATTGTAGTAATCACATTTTCCAACAAACAAGAAATAAAAAATTATTTAACTTCATATTGTGGCCAGAATTACTCATAACCAGCAGGGTATTAATGGTGGTTAATCAATTAATTTATGTTAATGTCGAGGCGCTATAAAACCGAAATACTGTTTATTGTTAACTGTTAATTAGTATTCAATGCGCCGCAGTAAAACCATACTGATAATAGGACAACAATGAAACTTCTGTGATATCAATGAAAAGTGTGAATAATATAAATACTTTAAAACTAGTCTAACCGTCAGTACGTGCCTTCGTGCATTCCCGATCTGTAGTTACACTTTAAATTTCGCAATTTCAAAATGAAATTCTCAACCACTTGGCTTGCTGTCATAATCCTGGTTACCGTTACAATGGACACGGCTTCCAGTAAAAGTTTACCCCAAAGCGATTATATCGATTTATCCAGTTATGGAACGCGAATGTTTGGTGTGCCCTCCAGAGAAGTCGGAGTAGAGGTTGCTAATTGGAATCCCGATCAGAATCGGGGCAACCCAGAAGAATTGGGCACTTACTTAGAAGGTGATATCTTATTTCCCAGTCCAAAGTCTAGAAATGGATTAATTGACGAGACAACCCGTTGGCCGAATGCCACAGTACCATTTGAAATTGTTGGTGACTTTGGTAAATTTTTAAACATCCGATGGCGTGGGGTAATTCGGCACACGGTGCTAAAACAACGCATTTTTCAACTACGTAAAAGGTGAACTCGCACACGATTTTTCGTTACCAAAAGTTTGTAAAAGGAGTCATTAAGTCGATGACATGGCTAAAAAGCATTTGCGGCAATAAACTTGCGTGTGCGAGTTCACCTTTTACGTAGTTTAAAAGTGCGTTCTTTTGGCATTGTGTGCCAGTATTCCCCGATGCCCATCCGATTAACATTAAACCAATTAAACCGGGCACTCGTTTAGATGCTAGGCAAATGGATACGTTAGAGAAAGCGATCAATGCTTATCATGAAAACACATGTCTTAAGTTTACGCCCAGAACGTCTTCCGACACGGATTATATTTCGATTCAGGGCACGGATTCGGGATGCTGGTCTAGCGTTGGTCGCGTAGGCGGGCGACAGGTGAATACTGAATACGTTCTGTCGCGTTTGATTTCGTCAAATAATCTTGATTTTGGCGTCTTCAATTGTATAGGTGGTTAACTTACAAAAAAATGGTTGCATGTCTACAGTCGGAACACCCATTCATGAACTGATGCATGTAGTGGGCTTTAAACACGAACAGACTCGCGAGGATCGTGACGATTTTGTTGAAATTGTCCGAGACAACATAAAACCAGGATACGAAAATAATTTCGAGAAGGCAGATCCTGGAACGACAAGTGGCTTTGGAACGTCATACGATTACGGCAGCGTGATGCACTACTCGGATCTTGCCTTTTCGAAAAATGGTGAACCAACAATTGTGAATAAGGTGCGTTATGTCTGATCGAATTGACTCTAAACAGGCTACAAGTATAACTGTTTGGTCATTTTTTCTTAATTTAGAAAAAACTCAATGGCAAAATGGGTCAGCGGCATGGATTTGCTAAAAGTGACATTAAAAGGATCAACAATATGTACAACTGTAAGATGACAACAGCATCATCCGGTTATAAGCTAATTGTTAAACTGACTCAATCTGTTAGCGGCGGCATCAATGACATATTAAGTATGATAGTACCCACTAATAGTGACACGACACGTACGTCCGAAACACGAAATATCAAAAAATCAATGCGATAATAGTACATTGAATGACAAGGGGCGAAAGTAAAAAAATTCAACCGTGTGCGAGAGTTGGAGCCCGCGCCGAAGGCAAGGGCTCTAATCGCACAGGTTGAATTTTTTTACTTTTGGCCCGAGTCGTTCATACTATTTTTTTTGATACCAACATTGAAAATTGATACGTATCGCAAACATCGCAACAAAATGTTAAAATAAAAAGGCATTTAGCCAGAAAATGCGGGGGTCCAGGGGGCGGCAGCCCCCGTGGTATATGAAAAATGTAATAATTTAGCCATCCCAACAATAACACACACAAAAATTAAGATATAACTAACAAATCATTCAGTAACAAAAAGTATCAACTTTGTATGCTAATTTCAATAAGAACACTGGCGCACAGTGTTTTACAATTTTGATCAAAGTATTCTGCATAATATGAGCGGATTTTGTTGACAACTCGACTCATTTCTCTCATTTTCTGTGACGTCAGTCACTTTCGCTGTTCGTTCAGCTGCGTTCGCTCTTCGTTAAGTACTTTCTCCCCGTGGGATGCATTTTTTTACTTTCGCCCCTCATATGCGGGGCGAAAGTATCATTTTTCAATGTTGGTATCAAAAAAATAATTTATAATAATTTCCAAGTAATTTTATAGTTCCAGTCAGTAGTAACTCACTTTAAATTAAAATTTATTTTTACTTTCAAATTTGCCCCGATTCAACATAATTGTTATGGGGCTGGGGCAGGTCTTCAACATGATCAAAGAGTGTGTATATTTTAAGTGCAATGTCCTTAAGCTTCTGATTTTCTATTGTCCACCAAAGTGACCATCATAATGCAACGCGCTAGAAAATACGCGTATTCGCATTGGTCTAAGTTATCTAAAAATATATTTTATTTTATTTTAGTTTTCCATGATTTTTCTCAAAAACAAATTATCAACATACCGATTTCACTAAGCTCCTTAAAGCAGCTCGTTATTACATCGTCATTAGTACCAAAATGTACTTTTGCCTGTTCCATTTTAATCGTATTATCTGCTGTAATAGCCCCAACATTTTCCATGTAGCACTTCATAAAGCACTGTAAATTGAATTAGAAAGTTATGCAACACGTTTCTCGTGTTGCAATTTGCAATAAAAATGAGATGTCGAAAAGACTGTTATATACAACGTCACAATGAATTACATGGGATGACTATTAGTCATTGACTAGCTCTCTATTTTATACCCGTTTCCTTTTTGTCTTGGGAAACGATCTTATAGTACTAGTGCAAGAATAGTTGTGTGAGATTTTATGTCAAGCTCGCCTGCGGTTCGTATTGGTAAACTCACACTTAGTGCGTAAAACAACAGTATTTCGATACAAGTAATTTCTAAAAAGTCACTGTAGCGCACTAGAGGTCGAACTAATGGTAAAATATCGACGTCGTTTAGGAAAGTTGTTCCTGACTTATGCTAAAAGGCTTTTTTAAGCGAATTTGATAGCTGCTAGGACTTTCGCGCCGCGTCATTTCGATTTATCGCAACTTTTCGACATATCTGCACTTATCAGACACCAAAAGTTCGGTTTGTTTTCTAAAATTTAACTTGATTTTTTCAGACGAATTTATGGGTGTGTTTAAGGATGAAACAACTACAACAATGTAGAAAATGTCTCTACAGCTCTATCGACATTTCGGTGGCATCTCTGTGGCTAGATTGTGTAAGAAGTTTATTTACAAAAAGGTATGTTCATCCTAAATTGGAAAGAATTGGGAAATTTTGGAGGGCTTGGTCGCTGAATTGCGAAAAAAAAAGTTTATTAACAGAAATTTGTGTTCACGATCACACGGAATTTGGATGACAAAATCTTGGAGATGATAGGTACAGTAACATTTTGTAATTTAATTGAGAATAAATTCAATTATTTTTACAACTGATTGATTGCCGAATTTCGCAATGATTTTATTAAAAACAATGAACCACTCACCATAGGTATTTTTTCGGTTTCATCCGGGTAGCTTCCGGTTACATTCATTTCGTCCATATAACCTTATAAAACGAAAAAATATTTTTCGAAATGTAGTTAGGTCACTCCTCAACGAGCGAAGAAAAGTTGGAAATTGCATTTTATGAGCGTTGTTTGAAAATGCAATTTTCAAGTTTTTCCCGAGGTAAACACAATATTTTTCACAACAAAGGCTCCCGAAGTTTCAACTGAGGTTAGAAAATGACTATTTTCTCGCCTGTGTTGTGAAAAAGCATTTTCCTTAAGTCCCAACATCACGTAAAAACAAAATTCTTCACTTACTTATTGGTATTTGGTAACTCGCATTGCACATAGCCATCACCTCGATCAACGTTTTTTCGCCTAGCTGTACTGCATCTGCCTTTCCAGTGTTATTCGAAACGGTAAGATGTGGCATTGCAGGCGTATTATTATTGGAAGCGCTTGGCATCGAATTGTTCGAGTCCATGCTATAAACGCTGTGATGTAAATGCAAAATTATCGAAAATAAAATTAGTTTGTATCTGCCGAATCTGCACATCGTTCGTGATGATTTTAGTTTTTTATTTATTAAATTCAACTCTTGAGTCTATAGCGAAATGGTTGCATTGAAATGATTGTCTCTGATTTTATACTGGAAAATCCGTGTTTCATTCATAAAAATTGTAATTAGAGGAAGTACTTCCATCTTTTGTCATTGTCAAGTTTAAAGAACAACAAAGCAGCGCGTTATTTTCGTCAATTAGAGAGTTTATTAAGCACAATCAGACATTGATGTGACTCCAATCACCGCATTTAATAATGAATGCATGTAACATCATTGTATGTCTAGTTCAGTCACCAGACAAAATAGCATTGTTTGTTAAGCCGCATATTGCATCTAGTAGATGAATGTTAAATGGTCTAACTATAAAATGTCTAGCTATGTGCTAGCCTTATTTATAGCAACGGCCAGTCGTCTGTTATCGCCAACAACGAGCAATGACTTGGGCTATTTATTGAAATGTATGGTAACAAAATTGAAGCGATAGATTTTGCTGATCAGCTGATCCAAGGCGAATCCGAGGTCAATAAACACACGAAAATGTGACTTTTTACTTTTATCTCGCGTTTTGTAATGGTTTCAACATGTTGAGGCTATCGAAAGTATTGACTGCAGTTGACAATCTTACCACTGCTACAATTTGTTCCATATCAAAACGTAGCTTGTTACCTTGTTACGAAGAAACTGGTAGTACCTTTACAACGGACTTAAAATTTGTACGTTTTGACTGGTGTTGAAATGTAGAATAAAGCATCGGTAGACGCACTGAAACATTTAAGACCAAATTAATATGCGTTTGCTCGCAAATCGTGTTCGAGATAAATTAACGCAAACATGTGATTTCAAGACAATCCAATTATTTAAGAAAGATTCTTAGCAATATCATCGTTCAATTCCCAATTTAGTGATATTTTCATTCCTTAAAACCTTTTTTTTTTATTTTAGCAGAGATCAAAAATCTTATCCTGAGAGGATTACTTTTAAAAATAACTCGCTCTGACCTAAAATATTTTAATCCAATATTTTCATCTGTGTAACCTCTTATTTTTCCCGGACTGCTCGCGTACAAACGATCCCTATTCCACAAGCTATTTAAAGCTGACTGAATAGCTTAACTATTTGAATAGAGAACAGTTCACAGAAAATGCAATATTCTACGAATTTTGTGATTACAAGAGGACGAATGGCAAGTTTGCTAAAAGCTAAAGAAAAGAGAACTACAGTCAGAAACAGTGAAATTTCATCATGAATTTGCTTCAGCTGTGCTTTAGCTGATCCACACATACAAACATAACTTTTTGTACTTATATATACGGTTGAAGCTGCCACAAGCACGTAGTATTTGTGAAAATACGTATAAGTGTTGGTTGTTTGTGTGGATCAGCTGAAAAACAGCTGAAGGCTGAAGTTAATTCATGCTGAATTTTCACTGCATGTAACTGTACCTTTTTTGGGACACCACTTCCAGTTATCTGAAAAATGCCATTATAGTCTCTCAAACTATCAAATACCATTTTCGACAAACAGAAAATTTGTCGTTTAAATGTGGAGATGGTTGTAAAAACTCGGAATGCTTAGAAGAGATTTTAATAAAAACAAATGCGAAATTCATTCACATATTTCACATTTTCTACGGTAAAACAATGCCAAGATAGTCTAATATTATGTGATTATAATTAGAGTTTAATGATTATTTCAAACAACTAAACGGTAACGTTCATCTGAGTTCAGCTCAGTAACATAATTATCAAACGTTCCACTCTTACCTCCATTCTTGTTGTCATAATTAATAGCTCATCTACAAAACACAAACATGAAACCAATCTATGTGATACAATATACCACTTTAACCGAAATGAAAGTACATATTACGCAAGCTGCGATGATAACATAAACAATTATTTATCTCTAATATTATTTATATAAAATAATATACACAAAGGTTAGCTACAAAAGGCTAAACACCAAACACTTCCACCCCAAACCAAATCATAAAATGTTCTTACATAACAGACACATGTATATAAAAGGTACATCACCCAATCCAAAATATTCTCCAATCAAAAATACCACCCCATACTCATATCGTTTCGTTTCACCCCCATCACCCAATTCATATCGTCTGTGTGTGCGCTTTTGGAATGCTTTTTATGTTGTTTAATGAATACAAAAATTGGGGTAACGATTCGGCGCAAGTTGAGGGGTATAGTTGTTTATGTAATCGCATACAGAAAGCCATCCAGTTACGTTTAGATATTTAATAGATTTAACGTGTAGTATAACACAACACACAAAGTGATTGATGTTATAAAATGAATTAATTTTGAATAAAATGCAATAAAAAAGGAAATAATCGCAGGAAAATATGTTAACTTTTGAATGCAGGGGTTGGGTTGGAGGTTGTTTTTTTTTTCCGGATAGATATGGTTTCGGCTCGAGAGATTTTTATAATATGGGATAAAGAAGAAATTTTTGTTGTTTGGGATAAAGGCAAATACTTTCATCTTTTTTTTTCTCTCGTCGGTAGGGAATTTATTGTATGTAATTGCCTATTCAAATTTTATTTATTAGCTTTTACGAGATTTAATAAAGGTATGTTGTTGTTAACAATAACGTAATTTTGTGCAAAATTTCATTTTCCTTTTTAATGTACAACCCCACATGCGAATACGGTTCCCTTTTTTCAGCATAATGTTTATGTTTTGTGGAAAGTTTTTTTTTTTTAAGAAAACACAACTTTCATTAACTTTTGTTAATTATTTTGTTATTTTTGGAGATAAAAACACGTAAAATTGAAAGAGTAATAAAAATGGATAAATTCTTTAGGAAAAACTTACTTCGTAAAAGTTTAGTCTTCAAAAACTTTAGGTTAGGTTTTTACTTTATTATGGGTTTCATTTGTCCCACTTCAATTTCCTTGCATCTTTGAAACGGATATCTTAAGAGTGAAAAGTAGTACCCCGAAAGGTATAGTATATCCTAGTCTACGTTGATTTGGACATTGAAATAATCCGTTATTGGTATCTTATGAGTGTTAAGGGTTGGTTAGCCTACCCGCACTAGGTTTGCTTCCCAAACTTACATTTTTCTCTTGAATCTTTTTTAAGATAATTTGTTTCGGGAGGAGAATTTTTACGAATGTCTGTAAAATTTAATTACCCACTTTGCCCAAACGTCAGTTGAATGTAGTTCATAGTTCGGCGCTAACTTCGAAAACAATGTGGAACTGGAACATCAAAAATATCAACAAGCCAAAAATGGTTCTCACTCCTCAACTAAAGGTAGTAGAGACTCTGACTCCCCAAGTAAAAATTTGGGAAAAAAACTTATGCAATAAGGGATTTATTAGGAAAATATGTAGAAACAGTCCTTGGGGAAAGTAAACCTCATTTTTGCAAATCCAATTTGTCCAATAATGAAATGAGTCAATGAAATAACGTATGTCAAAAGCGTTTTTTTAGCGAATGAGAGGTTCTGAGCACGAGCCGGAAACAAAATTATCTATTACGGGAGACACCAAGGAAAGAAATTGATAATGATTATAGCCAGAAATCATTTAGATGAATTTAAACGAAGAAGACAGTCACTAAACGATTTATAAAGTTGAATTCACAGTCGTCGGTTTTCCAGCCGTTTACTTGACATTTAAAAACAATGTAAATGTCAACACAACTATAGAAACGTCACGTAAATGGAGAACTAAACGGAGACAAATCGGATGAATGTGAGACCACCTTAAGTATTGGCATTTAAAGTAAGGAGATAAAAAGATGTAGATTTGTCGGTGTCATTAGAAGAATACTGTAAAGTCAATCTAAACATTTTGTTTCGCTTCGGCAAATGATTTTTAAAATAAAATCCAAGTTCCTTTTTTCTACATACGAATTCGCCATTTCCCGCGTCTCCCATTAGAGAAATGTCATAGTGAATAAGAAACTGGCTAAATGATCCTTGAACAATCACACTTACCTATCTTCTCAATGCTAGTTGTGCTGCAATAAATATTAGTAATAAGAAAAGAAAGTCCCGTATTGAAAGTCCATTGGATTGTATCAACGCACTTCAAGCAAAAGTGCTATTAATGACAGCTGCCAAATAGAGTACTGTTTTGTATAAAATTTTATCCCCACTCTTTTTACAGTGTAAAATTTTGTATGAAGCACTGTCAAGTTTCAGTACCCTATTTAGAGTACCACTTTTGCTTGAAGTGCGTTGATTGGATACTTTGTGAGTTGAATATTATAAATGTCAGAATGTTTCTGCTTAGTTGATTTTGAATCTCTGATTTTTTAAAAGACACAAATCCTATTACAAAACAGTTACCAACCAATATCGATGTCCCTATTTAATCTACGACATATTGACTGAAATTACGCAAATTACGCATTCAAAAACCAATTATATGTCGCGTTTCCAGCAAACAAATAAGATGGAGAAGAAGAAAAAAATTCAACTATTACTCGTTCATAAAGCGTATCCAGTCAGTCGTACCATTTTCAATATCTAAAGGGGCATTAATTGAAATACCATTTGACATTCCTTAAATGAGGTATGTATCTATCTCACTACTTAGAATACGGTGTAGTCACAAAGCATTTCATTCTTTTGTTACTTACACATTTCCTTCCCAATCTACATATATACAGTGGTGCTGGAAATGGGCATCCAAAAATATTATGCGACAATATTGTTCAAGATTTTACAAACAACAAATTCATTGATGCTTACACAGAAGCAATAATTATTCGCCCTCTTTTCGGTTTCGGTCCTTTTTTCCTATCATTTTGCACACCGTATATGTACATTGAACATAATACACACCAGGCCGAAAGCTGTGTATATTGTACATTATAACAGGATATTGGATGAGGTTTTGGTGTTCACAATGCACGTATATACAGACACACAATATTATGAGACCTTTTATCGTGTCCCCTCTTTCAGCTTATTTGTCATTTAGCCAATATTAAACCATTATTATTGGAGTATCATTAGGGTTGTAATTTATGTCCATGAATTTGTAATAAATATTTTGGATTTTTATTTAAAGACCGTGTATTATTAGCTTATAAGTTGAAAAGCATATTATCATCCGGGAAGATTGGTTACAAAAGAGATGTATACCAGAGAGGGGTCGGTTGTGTCTTTGATGGCATTTAATTGAAAAAAATGTTTTGTTTGATTTTTCATATGTTTTTTTGTTGCATCAACACTCTACAACGAAAATCGGTAGCACGTGCGCAATGAATGGCACTATGAAATTGTGGAAACACTTGCTATGTCAAATAAACATAATTACATGAAATGCGATGGGGTGGAGGGTGAAATTGAAAGGACATTGTCACGGTTAATTAATGAATGCGAAAAGTTAAATATAATCGAACAATTTGATGTCGGGGCTCTTCATTTCTTGTGATGGGCATATTCTTTCACCAGCATGATTTCAATATCGTTGTACGCTGGCATTTTGGGCATTTTATTCTTTTTGTCTTCGCCAACGAAATTTTGATAAAGTCTTACGGTCGCAAAGTATATCACTTCCATGACACTGATGGTTGAAAGACCGATGCATAGGCTGAGTAAACCACCAAAATAGCCTGTGAGGATTTAGGAATTTTAAGTCATAGTTTGGTAGAGGCAACGAACTGCAAATGAAGCACCAGAGCGGTTTTATTAACGGTAATTTTGTGAGTCCTTATTTTGTGTGGCATTTTACCAACATCAAAAACTGACAACTTCCTGGAGCAGATCCCTTATCAACTCAGTGAGTTGAACTCACTCCAAGAACAGGCAAAAGAACAGAATTTAAATAAGGGGCCAACTCGACATAGTATTACAAAATTCTCATATAAATTCAGTTCCTTATCTTGGTATAATGACTCCGCTTTACGGACGTTCCGTATAAATTAAGGGGCCAAATGACAGTTAATAAAATCTGGTCTTTTGCCTGTTCTTAAACTGCTATTCCCTTATTTAAATTCTGTTCTGGTGCTTGGTTTGTAGTGCGTTGGCAGAGGACATACAGAAGGGACGTTCAATTCAGTGTTGCCAGATAAAATTGTTACTCAAAACGTTTGCATTTTAGGCAACAATTTTTTGTTAATTATGATGTTGTAGAGTACTGTTTAGTATCAGATAGAGAAACGACATTGACATTCCACTGGAAGTTGTGAAACACATTTTTTAATGTGAGTAGGGCTACAATGGAGCTCCCACCAACCAACGACGATTGTAATCCTGTACGGCAATACTGAATTGCGGCGGACCTTTTTGCATGTCTCCTTACAGTTACTGTATTTTAACCATCTGATGGTTACCATCAAGTACTCACTAATGATCTCGTGCCAAGTGTACACAACTGTTATGAAGAAAAAAAGCACAAAACTTTATCTGATCGCTTAAACAGTGGAAATCTAAAAAATATTTTACCTCCACATCTGTATAGTAGTGTCGCTACTAAGGGATAATATACTCGCAGAATCGATACATCCCTTGAGCCATTGCTCGTAACAACACCTTTCCTATCAAGAATAAAACATTTGTTCAATGAAAGGTTGTTTTGAAGGGGGAGA
This sequence comes from Bradysia coprophila, assembly GCF_014529535.1. Taxonomy (NCBI): domain Eukaryota; kingdom Metazoa; phylum Arthropoda; class Insecta; order Diptera; family Sciaridae; genus Bradysia; species Bradysia coprophila. The sequence continues at coordinate 9,994,842 of NC_050735.1, forward strand.
AAGAGTTTGACTATATAGCCAATTCAATATACATTTTCTACTAATACCTAAACGATTAAACGATTAAGATCAAATTACTCACATTATTCCCCACGCATCTCCAGTTATTTCTTTGGTTGCTATTTGTGAATAAGATGCTTGCACCAAGTACCGGCTCAGTGAACATAATGGATAGCAATCTGGACAATCAATAGAATCACCTAGTTCCTTTTCTAAGCCTTTGATAAGTTTTTTCGGTCTTTGTCTGAGTATTGTTACTGCGGAAGTAACACCAGATTATACCGAGCTGTTTGTTAGAGATAACATAAATGGGCAGAACCTTTACTTACACGAATATCTTGATAAACACTTGAGATGCGTAAGATTGCACTGCGTTGCATTTCTTACTTCATCGAAATCCGGGAAATTAGTTGGTAACGTGTACGGAACACAGCTGCACAAATGTAAGTAATTGTAAATCTTACATCGGAGTATGCAGTCTGCGTAACTGTAACGGCCACCAAACTTAGAGTTTTGTTCAAAATGAAACAGACATCCACGCTGAAATAAATCAAACACGAACGGTTGAAAGACACTCGACACCTTAAAAATGATCAAACAAAACCTTCTCCAGTGGATATCGTGCCACTTCATTATCGGTTTTGACTGTGGCCACATCTAGTTTCAAGAATGTCTCGGTATTCTGTGGCACAACAAATTGATGATAATTTCCATTGGTTGAGTCTGGAAAATTGCGTGCATTGTGAATTCCGACAACGAAGCCAATCATACTACGTAACGAGTAGAAGTAATCGGATGCGGTTGAGTTGAGTACGACAATCAATCCGTTTTCCGTTCCAGTTTGATATGAACGAAGTGGTTCTTGGGTACTGTTGTGGAAAGGAAATTTGATAACCATTTTTTGTTTGTTTATTGCTTAATGTTAGCATTACTTTTCTGCCGACAGTATAACGTCCTTCGCTCGAACATAATTAAATGCACAACAATACCCTTCTGATGTTCTCCTCTTCATCACTATTTTATCGCAATCGATGTCCTGCGCGTCCCATCGACATTTCACAACTAAATCGGAGCAATTAGGTGATAACTGTGGAATAGTATTACGAGTTCAGCAGTACAGCCGTTTAAGATAACTGATAGAACACATTTAATCGAATACTCAATATAATATGTGCTAGATACTTCTACGCGATTTCTCATTGATAAGAATCCATTTGTATATTTTTGAGATAAGATTGGCATGATGCATCAATAATGACTCAATTAAACATTTTATTTTGTTTGTAAACGATCCTTGTTACGTTGATGACGAATTTAATTGATGGATTATGAATTTGACTTGACCGTATAAATCATGATGGAAAATAAAATGAACATTTTCAGATGCATATATGTTAGGCGCAACATTTCCATTGCATCTCCCGTTAGTACAGTGCTTCTCATATAGTTTCGATAATTGAAATTTGATACAATCTACGAACCTTATCCATTGTTTTCTGAATGTTATTAACGCCTACATGTTCCTCCGGATCGAGACGATCTAGAGTATCTTGGAATCGATAAAAATCCGTTTCCATGATATTGGTATAATCCGTTAAAGCTCCCAGGTTGCGAATATTGTCCAATACCCATGAAATATTGATTTGCGGATCCTTTGAGACTCTTGCAATCGAAGAAATTGTTATTAAAACAAAATAAGACGATTTTTTTTTTCGTAGTTTTCAACAACTTTGTCACGCGAAAAGGATAAAAATTAGCACAAATTTGTAACAGCCGTCACGTTTTAGCAAATAGTCCCTAAATGTTTTCATTAACACATAATCTGTATTCTCACACTAGGCTCGTGTCCGCTGCCAGTCTCTCTTGGGAACTAGATTTGTAGATGTGACAATAGTATTTTTTTTTGTTATAACGGATGAAAATTGGCATTTGTCAGGACTAGTCGTAAGCTTGTCTTAACGAGACGAAGCCGACGGCCGAAAAAATATACATGAAATTCCATTGACTTTTTCGTACGTACATATGTCGCTGTGTAAGCAGTACTTTGATCGAACTTTTCGATCGTAGGACGGTATTTTTTTTGGCATATCTTTTAGCATATCTTTTCAAAAAAAAATTTTGTTTCCAAAAAAAAGTTTTGATTAAGTATATAAGGAGTTTGGTTGAAGAAAAAGTAACTAAAAAATACTTGTTTTTTCTACATATGAGAAAATATGGTAATAATTGATTGCAAAGAGAAATTTAGAAATGAAAACTAAAAGAAAATTGAGAAAATAGATAAAAGTGAATAAATGAAAGGGAATATTTTTAAGGGAAAGGATTGGTCTGAGCAATGAATCGGTGGTTGGATGTAATATTTTTTGTTTTTTGTGTAAAATTGATTTCTAAAATTGAAAAGGAAATAATTTCCGTATAACAAGTGAAAGAAAATTGAGAATGCAGATAATAGCTATTTTGCTAACATGTGCCTAAATGGAAATTTTGCGCAATAGATGTGACGATTGTCAATCCGAGGCGAAGCCGAGGTTGACAACACATCGTATGCACAAAATTCCAGTTTAGGCACAAGTTAGCAACAAGATTTTATGTACTGTAGCAATTTTACACTTCATCGAATGCATATTTACGCACGCAAAATGAACATATGCGCACTACAGTGCATAAAAGTGATTAGATGCAAGGAAAAAATCATTTTCAGTTGAACCATCGAACTTTTATTGTCCAATTTGTTTTTATGTATATTTGCCGTCTATAATTTGGTTTTGTAAATTTAATTTTTATGAAAAACAAATTACTCAGGCTAATTATTGGACGAGGCGAGAAAAAAAAATTAACTCCTAATTTACCGACACCGTTCCGGCGCCCGGCTCGCATTGCGGCCCTCCGCTTCACTCCGGGGCAATGGGCCGGATCGCTCGGCGTGTTAAAACACTTTTTATGTGCAATAAAAATTGGTATTCATTTCGTAAAAAGACGAACTAAACTCCTCTACGTTTTCGTAAAAGGATGAATTCCATAGGAACCAACAAAACGGCTTGAGTTGAACTTTCGAACTTCTAGATAGATAATCTTCAAATTGCAAATTTATAAAAAAAATATTCCATGATTTCACTTTACTCTCTCAATCTGTTGTTTTCTGATTTTGATTTGAAGTTGTAGTTGTACCTTCGAACTTTTATTGGAAAAAATCGCCAGTGGAGCACAGTGAAATATAACCACGAATACTTTTTGGGAAAAGTTGCTTTTTGGAGAGTGCAAATATATTCTCTTCACTGGCGATTTTTTCCAATAAAAGTTCGAAGGTACAACTACAACTTCAAATCAAAATCAGAAAACAACAGATTGAGAGAGTAAAGTGAAATCATGGAATATTTTTTTATAAATTTGCAATTTGAAGATTATCTATCTAGAAGTTCGAAAGTTCAACTCAAGTCGTTTTGTTGGTTCCTATGGAATTCATCCTTTTACGAAAACGTAAAGGAGTTTAGTTCGTCTTTTTACGAAATGAATACCAATTTTTATTGCACATAAAAAGTGTTTTAACACGCCGAGCGATCCGGCCCATTGCCCCGGAGCGAAGCGGAGGGCCGCAATGCGAGCCGGGCGCCGGAACGGTGTCGGTAACTTAGGAGTTAATTTTTTTTCTCTCGCCTCGTCCAATAATTAGCCTGTGTAATTTGTTTTTCATAAAAATTAAATTTACAAAACCAAATTATAGACGGCAAATATACATAAAAACAAATTGGACAATAAAAGTTCGATGGTTCAACTGAAAATGATTTTTTCCTTGCATCTAATCACTTTTATCTGCATTCTCAATTTTCTTTTACGTTTTCATTTCTAAATTAATTTCTCTTTGCAATCAATTATTACCATATTTTCTCATATGTAGAAAAAAACAAGTATTTTTTAGTTACTTTTTCTTCAACCAAACTCCTTATATACTTAATCAAAACTTTTTTTTGAAAACCAAAATTCTTTATATACTTACATAACTTTTTTTTGGAAACAAAAATAATTTTTGGAACCCAAAATTTTTTTTGAAAAGATATGCTAAAAGATATGCCAAAAAAAATACCGTATCGTAGGTGCAGTGACGAAAAAGGTCGAATTATGACCCTAAGGCACGAAAATTTTAATTTTCGTCACTGAGTTGAGCGAAAAATGATTTCTCAACGCAGTGCAGAACGCAAACACTTGAGAATAAAAACGATCATTATTAATAGCTGTACTCCCCGGAAAATCAGGCATCACTTCATTGGCATAAGCGTTAACCCCGGGCATTAATGAGTTATGGCAGATTAAGTATTCTACGGGAGAAATGATAAGCTACCGAGTAATGCCATAGATATATCCGTACGTACTGAGTTAGTCATTTACATAACAAGGGATAAAAGTCGAGTTTTCGTGCAATTTTTTTTATATGAGACGAAACTCATGAAAACGAGACTTCACTTTTATTCCGAATGGATTTTACATGCATCGTAAAAAATGTATGAGAAGTACGGCTTTCCACGGACTTTGTATGATTGCAGCCCTTGCGTCGGACTGCATTACTCACACTTATCAAAATAAAACGTTTCTAGCGAGGACATAATTTGGTATTTCAATTGAACAGAACGAAACCAACACAAAAGGTAGAACTCATTTTTGCGATTTTACTAACAACATTTCCGCATATCTGATGGCAGCTTTCCGGCTTATCTAAAGAACAGTAACAAATTAACGAAATGGGAAAATGACATTCAGAGCCGACGCAAAACTTAACTCTATTTATGCTGCAGATCGTGACTCCAGGAAAATCTACCTCCCAAATTGGATACTTTTGACTGTAAAGTGTTGTGAATGTTGGATTTTCATTAAAATCGGCCCAGCCGAGAAGGGTGATGTACACTGCAAAGACTAAAGCCACCACAACAACGACAAACCATGCTAATCTATGTTGTCCGAAATTTACAATAAATTTCTGCGTCTGATGCGTCTGCAAGAAATATTTACCTTTCAAGGAAGTTATCTCTCTTCGGATCAACTAAGTATTTATAGCCATGCAAAGTGGTATTCTCGAAAAACTGGACAATTGATTGCTTAAAAGCTCTTGAAAATTTAAATTCCGATTGATCAGGCACTGTCATGGTTCGATATCGTTTGAAGAAAATGACGATTTATCATCGGTTCTACGTTTTATATCATTTCGTTGCACATACTGAATCAATCAAAAGGAAAATGTACAACATGTTTTCACACACGTACTCAAGTCGAACAAGATAATTACAGTGTTGTCAAAAGTGTACAAGGATTTTGTTTGATACCAAACCAATAAGTGTCTCGTGATTGTTGCTTGTAATAGGTCTTTATCTGGCAGATTTTTTTTTATAAAAAAGGAAAACATCAAAAGGGTTTCCTAATTCGTACAAGCAACTAATCGATGGAAGTAAACACTATTACCAACCAATTGAATGAAACAGGTGATACACTGAAGGTACAGGGAGAATCAGGGAAATTTTGGCATGAATGTGCTTTTAACGTTTTTCAGCTGATCCACTCATACATGCAAGAAATAAATAGTTCACCGACATTGACAAGTTACACTTTTTTTGTATTACTGGACCAGCTGAATGCCTAAATTTCATTGACGTCCACTGTAATAAACCCATGTACGAAAACGAACATCAATTTCACATTACAACAATTCCCATGTTACGCATCGATTTTGTCAATATTTATTATCAATCCCAACGATAACAGAATCACCATCGATTACACTATTTTTTACTTGCAATCTTGGCAAAGTATTCGTTACATCTCCAGACCTTGTTACATATTTCATTGACGTTAGAAGTCTTCGATACAACCAAACAAAATAATAAAACCCTGCCAATGCGATAATAGTTGTTGCAAAGAACAATATACTTAAACCCATCCAAACGTTAGTAGCTGATTGACTTTCCCGGGGTGACTCAGCAGTAGTTGTTGACGGACTATAACTTGGTGTAGTGCTGGTATCATTTTCTGTTTCGTTGGTAGTTTCATCAGTAGGGAAGGGTTCGTCTGGTGATACAGTAGTTGGTGGTTCAATTGGATCAACAGTAGGGTCTTCAGTGGGAAAAGGGTCGTCCGTGGGCTCTGTCGATATAATAGTTGAGGATTCAGTTGGATCAATAGTTGGGTCGTCAGTGGGATCATCAGTAAGCTCATCTGTGGGAGAAGGGTCTTCTGATGGATCTGTAGGTTCGGTAGTGTAATCAGTAGGTGGAGTCTCGTCGGTTGGATCAGTAATTATGGGATCTGTCTCTTCATCTACACATTCATCATTCGCCAGTTCCGAATTCAGAACGAATAAATACTCCATGGCCATTATGCTATTGGCGTTCATATTCGTTGAAATTTCAATCTGAATTTTAACACGAGCACATCAACTTCGGTTTTCTTAACACCACAACTGTAAAGACTGACTCACCTGTGCATTCTCTATCGTTCTATTAACTTTCACGTTATATGCTATCCACCCATTTGACATCTCCGATTGAGCTATTACGTCGATCACGTCGCCATCATTGTCGAATATTTGCACTTTGACCCATGCACCGACAACGTCCCAATGCAGAAAAATTGCTGTTCGAATTTCACTGAAACTGTCCAGTGAGAAAGTGAACGTCGACAGGAGACATGACAATCCATCTACGGCTGATAGATGAAACTCAGATGTCGGCCTGAACGGTGTTATAGTTGTGGCAGAATATGAATTAATTTTAAGAACATTTGGTGGCGCTACACCGACACATTCACCGAATTCTTCGACTACAGATGTTTGTCGGTTAAAATCAACTTTTTGGCACCTGATGTTTTGAGCAGTTGTGCGCAATTGTCGTTGTACAATGAAAATAATGACCAGATTTAAAATTGTTTTTTTCATGCTGTCGACCTTAACCAACCGAAATATAAATTAGGATTAAGTTTGTAATTCGTGCTGACACTCATCGTATTTTTTGCCACATTAAATTCTAAGCTGCATTATCTCAATTATCGATTTTCCAATATTTGATCGGAAAATCGGTTAACGATATTATTATTATTGATTGGGACGCATGTGCTTTATGTTTGATATATTTTATTCGATGTATGTGTCCACACAAACTAGATCAAACTAGATAACTTCTATGACTAACCGTTATTCAGGTATAAATGGTCGATAAGGAATATTGATGAGGATGAAGACGTATCATCATATTTTAACTAGAAAACATGAGCAAAAGTATCAAATGAAAACCTACTGCAACTGAATGTAAATACATTTGTGCAATAACAGTACTATTACAGGTATTGATGTAATTCATATAGCGGCAATTGATTTTTATTACGGTCCATCATACACAGCTAATTATCTACCTCGGAAATCGTGGATCGTCATAAATAGTTGAACCATGGAATCAAATAAAAACCCGCAGTACCAAAATAATAAACGAAATCACATCGCTATAAAGGTGATTGCATTGATTATACAATCGAGTGTTTTGGTATGTTAGATATCGCCGAAATCGTCGGATTGATGGGGAACCTAAATTTTTTATTTTAAAACTGGAAGCAAAAGGGTATTATAGATAGACGCTGCAGAAATGCTTTTAGCTGACTCCGAAAAACCACTTTCGGAAAAGTTTCAGAACAACGTCGCGTGGAAAGAAATCTGAAAATTAATTTTTACTGTGAAGATATAAATGGCCTAATGTACCGAATTTCTCATATTTTCAGTGGTTGGAATTATCGCAACCTGACACTGTTTTATTTTCCAAGGTCTATTACCAAGACCATTACACTTAAGTTACAACTTTCGTAGATTGGTTCCAATAGTAGAAAATCAACCTCTTCGAACTTGTAATAAGAAGATATTAATAGATATAACGCCAATGCCGTCCAACAAATGAAGTTAAAGGGTTCAATTATTCAGCGATCGCGAACATTTGAAATTCCAATAATTCCAGGACCGTGTAAAGCCTCTATTTGTCTTAAGAATTCCCAATAAGTTCGAAGGCATCGATATAGATAATATTAATCAGCATTGTTTTATGACCCTAAAAACGTACGATTGTTAACGACGGCACAAAACGCTAATAAATAATTTTAGTATCACTGTGCTAACCATAAGATGCGAATCGAAAATCGTCTTTCAGAATACTATCTGATTTATTCTTACTCTACCCATTCAGAAAAACAGTTGTGCGTAAAATGTTTGTTACAATTTTTTTCTTTGTGTGTTGTTTCACTACTAGAGCATACGCACAAACGGTCCATCCGAGCTGTGCTCAGATGGATTTCAACAATGAAGCTGCTCTTGCCGTTTTCGAATCTTGCGAGGATTTAAGTATGCTTGGAATAAAATCATACGAGGACGTTCCTCTTAACCCACACAGAAGTGAAGCGAACTATCATATGAGTAACATAGAGATTGGATGGTCATGTGTTAGAACAACGCAAAAGTTCAATTTGGATATCAATACCGAAATCGACTTAATAATATATTTAAACTCGAATCCAGAAGACTCTATATCAGCTGTAGAAATACTAGCATTTGATACAGAGGAAGGCGACGTATATACGTTTGGACGCATTGGTGTATCAGACGATTGGAAAGTTTTTCAAACAAAGTTTTCTCAGTATGTAAACAACGCGAAGGTAAGTCTTCCACCTAATGCAGAGCTTATTTCACTTTCTCATTTGGTTTTTGATTTTTAGATTGAAATTCGTGTAAATACATCTGCTGATACTCTCCTGGCTATTGAATATTTACAAATTGTAAATCCTTACAAGCCCGAACTATATTGTAAAAGAACTATCACAACAACAACAACCACAACTACTACAACAGCGCCAACAGACCCCACTACAACTGAGCCTGCAACAACTGAGCGCGATACAACAACTGAGCCCGATACAACAACTGAGCCCGATACAACAACTGAGCCCGATACAACAACTGAGCCAGATACAACAACTGAGCCAGATACACCAACTGAGCCAGAAACAACAACTGAGCCCGATATAACACCTGAGCCCGATACAACAACTGAGTCCGATACAACAACTGAGTCCGATACAACAATTGAGCCCGATACAACAACTGAGCCCGATACAACAACTGAGCCCGATACAACAACTGAACTTGATACAACAACTGAACTTGATACAACAACTGAGTCAGTTACAACAACTGAACTTGATACAACAACTGAACTCGATACAACAACTGAGCCCGATACAACAACTGAACTCGACACAACAACTGAGTCCGATACAACAACTGAACCAACTGAGCCTGACACCACAACTGAGCCTGACACCACAACTGAGCCTGACACCACAACTGAGCCTGACATCACAACTGAGCCTGACATCACAACTGAGCCTGACATCACAACTGAGCCTGACACTACAACTGAGCCTGACACCACAACTGAGCCTGACATCACAACTGAGCCTGACATCACAACTGAGCCTGACACCACAACTGAGCCTGACACCACAACTGAGCCTGACACCACAACTAAGCCTGACACCACAACTGAGCCAGACACAACAACTGAACCCATTGAACCCGATACAACAACTGAACCTGACACAACAGAACCTTATACAACTGAGCCTACTGCAACTGAACCAAATACAACTGAGCCACCAGATTCTGATACTACAACAGATTCAAATGACTCAACCGTATGGATTATATTATCCTTTACATTTTTGTTAACAACAGTTATTGCTGCTGCTACATTACTTTATCTTGTATATTTGTACAAGACAGCTATTGTAGCGAGTAATACTTTGCAGGCGTCGTCTACCACATCGTCAACGCTGCCACGACTCACTGTGGCTCATGGATACGACGGAAGGCATATAATAGTAGGAATGAACGGCTCAGCAATGAAACCGAAATATGTCTGATGAGTTCCGTGGCTGCGCTGGACAAAAGTAAAAACACAAAAGTATCAATGTGATAAGTAATTTCAAATTTAAGTTAGCATTTAGTTTTTAATCCTACGGTTCTATACATCCGCACATTATCAACCGTTGTATTTAGTTTCGAAAATAATAAGTGACGTGAGAACCGACTAAAGTTCACAAATACGATTAAATGAGATATAATTTATTGATTTACGGAGGCATTAGTTCTTTTTCGCACTTTTTTTATTTCCAGAAATGATTAATTTGCTGTAACAGCTCCGTCCGTCAATCTGACTGGTAACATTTGGATCTTTGGCTTATCCCACACATTATATGGCATTGTTAGCGATAAAGAAATAACCAAAATAAGTGAGCCAACGGTGACAATCATCAAAATAATGGCTGTTACCTTCCAACCAAAATACTGTACAGCTGGGTCACATATTAACGACGTAGTATCTTTTTCGGTGTCGTTGCATGTATTATGCCTGACTTGTATCAACGGTTGATGCAATCTCGGAATTCGTTCGCTACTGATGGGTTGTTGGTGAATGAACAACAAAATACGATCGAGGTGGAGAGTCAGGGAAGATTTTAGATACAGATTCATCTGGAATGATGGGAATTATTAGCTTCTTCTCTTCTTGTTTCATGATTAGGAGATGCAAGCAAAAACTAGTGTAAGTTAGAGTTAATATTCAAACAAAAAACTTACTCCCTTTACAAAATCAGCACAAATCTCCTTTGACCAGTGGTTCCAACCATATTTCCCATTCGTTTCAATACTTTCATATTTAGATTCCCCATTCGTATTGGAAAAGTAACGAATCGAAATCGATGCATTGACATATTCATATGCGAAAAGCTCAAACCTTACACCCACTTCGCCACATACTTTCTTATTTGGTAGTCCAACAAAATGTACACATTGGTATTCACTGCTAACGGTTTCAATATTTTTCTTTATTTGCTAAACATCCGAAAAAAAATATCACAAGAATGATTCACACTTCAATCACTACAAATCGTTCGTTTTGCGTTCAATAACGTGATAAGTAACAATTTGAATGTTTGAAGTGTCATACCGGAAAATCACACGAAAAAAACACAGAATTTTCGTTTGCCAGAAACTTTTCAGAAATACAACGTTCTTGTGAAACTACTGTTGCTATCATTGGCAACAAGTGCAGTGATATCTTCAGTGCAACAATCATACTATTTTGGAATAAAGGAATTGGCAAGGCAACGTTCACTCAGTGCTCATCAGACTGTGCGAATCGATAAAATATTATAAATATCATAAATCTCATCGACATTATCGCGTGTCAAGCACAAGTTTACGTCTATTAATTATTTATCAATCATGTTGGTGTTTTACAGTGGCAGCGTTTCAATGGGTATCTTTACCATGACAAAATTTGAATTTTTAGCAAGTGAGTAAATATAACTGTCCAGATATGATAGGAATGATAACGGCAGCTGAGACGCCAGGGTATGCTACAGTGTTAAAGGAGAGCGAGCGAGAACCATTTGAATTTAACTTGTCCAGACAAGCTATTAAAAACTTATAAATGAAAAAATGAATTCAATTGGGAAACGTCCAGCATGAGTGGTAGTCTAAATGAGGTGCTGAAACTTGACAGTGTGTCAGCTGTAAAACACTGTAAAAATATGTTCATGTAAAATAGAGAACTTTCTTCAGCTGACCACTATGATCACTTTTGCTTGAAGTGCGTTGATTGAGAGCAAAGCTCAGTTTATGTCATTTTATGTCATTTCTCTCATTTTTGACGTGTGACCCCGAGATCAGTTAAATTGAACTAGACAGATATTGCGATCCCTTAACTATCTATAGGCTGTTAACGGAGAGTGAAGATCAATCCAATTGCCCCGTGTGGTATCAAACAGTTGCTTCGCATATTAAAAGGCTTCAAACCATCCAAAACAAGACGCTAAAAGTCATCAACGGACTACCATGGAGGTTCCCAACGAATCTACTGCATCAATGGACTCATTACCCGACAATCGCGTCATTTATGAAAGAGACAGCTAATAGATTTGAACAGAGATGTGTGCTATCTGAGTTTCCACTCATCAGGGAACTTGCGCGAAGTTGAGCTTGTTTTTGATCTTAGGAGCGATTGCAATGGTTGACCAGTGTCCATTGCGGTGGAGAACGTTTTGTGCTTGGATACCTCTATGTGACCATAGAGATGTTCATGGGTCGGTGCTGTGATATTAGTTTTAGTTCAAATTTCAAATGGAGGTTTTCCCATCGTTTTCCCTTCACGTCCTAAAGAGTATCTAGCTACTCGGTTTATCACTTAGACGTTTATTTAGCTGCTGTAAAGCCCTCGAAAGGCTGAATCTCAGAAAATTGTTATTTTGTTGTAAAGAGGTTATTGGATGAATAAAGAATAATAAAAGATCAATCAAATTAAACTGGCTTCGAGGGCAGTGTTAAAAATGTACCTAAATCAAAATTCAAAGTTCGAATTTTCGAAATACGAACTTTATGTGGGTCTTCTGACATTTTTACATTGGTAAGTTAGGTTAATCGAAATCACTCTCCGTTAACACTATATGATCAGAGCGAGAGTTTCGAAGACCGGTTGCCTTGTGGTACTTGTCATTGCACATTTTCGCATAAGAATTTGTCATATGTGTGTTAAAAAAGAGCGTAAAAAACAGAGGAAAATACCAGTTAATTTAACTGATCTCGATGGGTGATATGTCAACACTATCTTCCACTATCTTTTAATACTATAATATATAGTTCCTTCTCTCTCATCATAACAGTCTAAACGTACATGTGCCTGACAGCTTGGCTTTATGCGTTTTCTACATCGACGGATGAGTTACCATTCTTTGAATTTCTCCATGATGTAAACAAATTACATGGGCAATATGGGCACCCAGACATGATATGTCAGCGACCAGCGATCTTGAGTATAATACTCAACTACACGTACATAAATGAAACATCACAGTGAAGCACAGCAAAATTATTATTTTCACGCGACACCCTGTCAGCACATAAGGCATTAAAAGATGTCTACATTTATATATACGTAATTTTTTTTTATGAATATTACTGATTTTCATTCCATAATAAAGACTACCACAAACTGATAACAAGGGATTTACAATTAATATCAAAAGTCCAGATAAACAAAAAAATGTTTCTGATTAGAAAGGGAATGTTGACATAATTTTCCATATTTCTAGTTTTTTACAATTAACTGTATTCAGATCGAGTAACATAAATTAGTGGAACGGTGGAAGAATTCACTTCTCCTTATCATCACACAAAAGTAGTGCAAAATATCTGAATTTTCAAAATGAGTGACCATCAAAACGCCAACGCCTGGATTGTAACCGCCATCGTATTCATCGTTCTGTTCGTTCTCATGACTGGAACCAGTATCTATTTGTGTATATTGCGGCAGAAACGGATTCGCGAGATACGCGAAGCGAAATTGATGCGAGCGAATGCATTGGCCCAACAGAATCAGCATGATATTAAGTCGCCGTGGTATGGTAGATCAAATCATATATGAATTGATGGTGCGGTGGAATCAGATTGATGTCGAAATTGAATTTTTATTATGCCGAAATAAACAAATGTGAGGAGTAAATTGATTTTTTTTTTTTGATTTGGTGTCCTGTTAATTGGTCTAAACGGATATGGATAGTTCGAAGTTGAAATGAAAACACCGTTCGATGTATTTCTCTTAAAATATAATCAACAGAAATAAATTTATTTCAACAATATACGTAAAATGTTCATATTGAGTTCTGTGTTAACAACAACAAAAATTATTTATTTTTATTCAATTAAATTCACTTTAGTTTTTATCTGCCTTAGGAACTAAGTTTTTTTTTCATTGCAAAGTGGTGATTCATAGCAAGTTAAGTGTTAGAATTTATGTCGGCCAGCACTCAAATCTTATAAATATTTGAATGCATTTACATTGAGCAAACAATCTGCCACATAGAATTTATTTCAATTGCACCAACACCATGAAGTAGGTGACCACAGCTCCCAGAACCTTTACAGGATAATTTTTTGTATTTAAATGTTTCATTCGAAACGAAAACACAAACGAAATCCCTTACCGATGCAAACAGATCCAGCGAAACGGTGAAAAACTTTGCACCGGAAATGGTCATAGCCTTCTGACACTGTTGGCAAACAATCTGCACAAAGGTTTTAGCTTCTTCAGACCCGTCATACCAGTGACAGGAATAGGCAGCTTCCATTACTGATGAGCTCTATTATGGAATAATTACGTTAGAGTGCCGATATTTTAATAGAAATAGGTCTGTGCTGTTACACAAGCCTCGAATGATCTTGGTGGCTTGGTGTTCATTATTTGAAAAGAAAATAACTTTAGGCATTTCATCAAGGCACTTCAAGCATGGGTGGTACTCTATATAGGGTATTCAAATTTGACAGTGTGTAAACTGTAAAACACTGTAAAAACCCAATTTCGGCACTGTAAAACAAATTGGAAATATTTTTCATACAAAATAGTATTCTGGCAAATGTCATTCGAAGCACTTTTGCTTGAAGTGCGTTGTTTGTACGCTGAAATGCTCTAACTCAAATATTTGCTTTGTATAGATGAGATAAGAATTTGTTGGACAAATCAAACCTCTTCAATAAGTCGATTTCCGAAAATGCAGAAATGGAATACTTGACCCAACGCATACACCAAGTATCCGATCGTTGAAAATGCATACACATTAATTCCGTCGACTTTGGTTGCCTGATAAGCCAGCAGAGTCAAACAAATGGTTGATGTCAACATGTGTAGCAGTAGAGCTCCTCCGTAAGTCTCTCCAATGGCAGCCGTTAATCTTTATTGTGAACAACATTGAAATTGTTAGAGTTAACCGTTTAAATGACTTCAGAAAATATTTTCAGAAAAATTTAAAATTAAAATACAACGAAGACTGCAATAACTGGCATTGCATCATCCACAGTGGACTAATGCTTTTATGGTATGTTCTGCTTTCCGCTAAATGCGATTGCGTAAAAGATTATACAGCTAATTTTGAGTTTAGAGATAAGATTCGTAATTATTGCACACAATTAACGAAACCGTATCGTATCAGGCCGGGATGTTTGTAACATTCGTCGTTTTCTATGTGCAAATTGTCAACGTAAAATTGTTCTGTGTGTCTTCGGCCTAAGGCTTACACGAATATTTTAGTTCTGCAGTTTTGTTCGTTCCACATAGTTTTCTATGCTATCAGTAACCTCAGTCTTAAGCGTGGAATGGAAGAAATGAAAAGAGAGGCGCTACTGTTTTATGATAGATACGATGATATGAAAACGTTTTCCCATAATTTCCCAAATTTTCAAACGTTTTTAAAAATTTGAAAAAAAATTTTTTTTTTTGGAAAATTATGAAAAATGTGGGGAGAAAATATGGGAAAATATTTTTCCAAAAAAAATGGTGGAACGAAAAATACGATGGAAACAAACAAAATCCACGAGAAGTAGAAACTTAAACTTGAGATTCGGAGAAGAAGTTCGACAAAACAGAAGACTATCAAGAAGGCTTTTGGTTGCAAATCAATCATTGTTCAAAATCAAATTTTTTAAGTAAAACTTTGAGTGGTGGAATTAATACGAAACAGATTTTTCGAGTGTTCTCTACTACCGTAAATAATACAAACAAAAAGCGACTGATAAGACAAATAGAAATTTTTGTGATTAGGAACACGATATTACTGTTTTTTTTTTGTGTGAGTGGATAGAGTTACGAAGATTGAATGTAAAGAAACTCAAAAGTCTCTTCACAAAAGAATTACGAATGAGCTTAAAATCACATAGAACTTTGGTTGTAAAGCATCGACCCGTTCGCATTAACTCAATATTGTATCAGTGGCGTCCCACACTCTGTCTTCTTCTTTTGATCCTGTCCTCCTTGGCCTACGTTTTTCTGTTTAAGTAATTATAAGTTAGAGCAGTTGATGAACGAATCAGCCTATGCGTAAGCACAATGTACAATGTACATAATGGAAGACCCAATATAACTAGGTACCTTCCCGAAAATAAAACACAGTATTTGACTACTTTGAATTATTATTGTTGCGAGTTGTATTTCACTAATCAGAAAAATTGCATAGGCTTCACACTCCGCACAGTTTGTCAATTTGTCAAGTATGAGCATTTTTATCTCATTGGTAAATTTACAACCTCAAAATCGCGCTACAATTTTATCAGCAATATAAAGTCATAATGAAACAATTTACACTCGATGAGACAATTTACAATCGATGAGACAATTTACTACTCTCTACGCTAGTTGCTACTTTCCACTTCAAGAAATCTTTTACAATATGGTTGGTGCTTCAAGTTAAAAGAAAAATAGATTCGCTCCTGACAGACTCTTATCTCGTATATAATTCAGCTTAGAACTTAAATAGTTATATTGGTGGAATAATAAACAGCTTTGCCGGATCTATTACTTGATTTGTTCTAAGTATTTTTTGAGACATGGAAATACTTCATTTTTCTGAACACGTACTTTGCTATATAAGAAGAGAAAGGGATCACATTAGTGAATTTTTGTCGTGGTTGTCGATAACAGATGACTGTTATGATGAAAATGCAGGTGAGAAATGGTTGGGATAAAAAACCAATAATACTGATCCCGTGAAAATTTTCGTTACAGTGTACGTTGTCTGTATTGACGCTATTTATGTTGTGAATGGTTACAATGAACGAAAACCATGAATTTCGGGTCATAATTCCTCTAGGTAAGCTACCGCTACGACGAAAACAAGAAGGCAATGATTATTTACGGACGATTGATTTTAAACAATTTCGCGAGTTGTAACTAAAATCCATCATCCAAGACTGGTACGTATGTAATTCTTCATGCAATTCGTCTCTTTTACTCGAGAAAAAAAATCCAAAATTGACTACATTTTCGCCCCCGAAGCCTGAAAGATTGCTCTGGCCACAAACATCCTCGAAATGAAACTTCCTATTTTTCTTCACTCGGGTAACAAATAACTATTTCATCCATGCAGCCATAGCACTGTCAGTGCGTTTTTGCAGCGTGAACAACCTTATTTTCTCCACTCAAGTGTGATGAGAAGATGGCGCTTTGTTGACGCTCTCTCTGACAATTCGAGTGAGAATTTTTTTTTTCTTGTCTTGGGCATAAATTACGGAATTTTTCTCGTAATTTAGGCCTTCAGGATGAAAAGTTGTAAACGCATCTGTTGTGGACGGATTATTTTAGGAACTTTCGCTTGTCGCTTGTCAACCGCAAAATTGCCTAGAATATACCGTCCACAACAGATACGTAAATAACTAATTTCTCGAAAATGAGTTTTTTTGTCTTTGCAACTTTGCGACTTTGCTTTGATTTTGAAGAATGGCTATACAATAGACATATATGTTGTGGACGGTAGATTTTAGGCAATTTTGCGAGTTGTAGCCTGAACGAAGTGCCTGAGGGCCTAAATTACGAGAAAAATTCTCCCAAGGCATGAAAATTGATGTGTTTGTTTCGTGGATAAAAACAGTTCTTCACCGTTTTTCTTCGGAAAAATTATGTGTCGGGCGAATTTCGCTCTTGTTTGGAGTTTCTTTTTCTCCTCATGGAGAACAAATAACTATTGAATCTACACAGACTAAATGTACGTTATACAGAAATAAGAGAATGGGCTACTTTTGGGAAAACAATACACAATATTCTTATAAGTTTTCCAACATTTCCACGAATTTTCCTAAAATTTTCAAAATTTTTCCAAATTTATTTTCCCCTAAAATTAATTGAATTAATTTGAAAATCTCAAACCGTTTTCCCATTAGAAACATAAATTGTTCATGAAATAAGTTCAAAAGTATAACAATGACAAACGTTACACGCATTGGATATTAGAGAAATCGATTGTTTTCATTAATTTATACAAAAAAAAGGCCAGGTAATAACCTAGGCCGTATTGCCGTTATGAATTAATTATTTTCAAATGTAAAAGTCTCAGACACTCAACAAATCAATCAGAACATCGATTCTAAAGTTTAATAATAACTTCGTCGGTGTATGATACGTACCTGTGTATATCGTATGGGTGGATGTTCATCGTTACACATAACCAGTAGATATTAAAGAACTATTTATAAGGGACGGTACGGAGTACTTTGAAAAAGTTATAAATTATGTAAAGGACGTTAACGAGTAACGACAGTACCTAGTCGTTAAATTTAATCAGACAAAGGCTTTGGATTATTTGAATTTGTTTCCTATTAATTTTCGATTGTTGTCATTCAAAAGTACATAGTGAGAAAGACACAGAAAAAGACACACTGATTTATGTGTGTCATCTAACATTTAACCTAGATTTAAAGCTGATGATATTTTTAAGTTTTTTGAAGCGTTGGTTCCGATTTATTTAAAAAAAAAACTAAAAAATTTTGGAAACTCACGAAGACAAAACATCAAAAATGTAATTAACTCACCTTACAACATGCTTGTGTCGCTCCACCCAATACTTAATGGCACTACGTACCATCATCTGTTGTCTACTACTCAAACCATTCGGATTATTCGGATCGAAATTTTGCAATTCAGACGATGCTTTAAATTGTGAGCCCCAATCCGCTTTCGAAGTGTAAAGGCCATTTGATTTTGCATATTCCTCGTCTGTACAAACAGAAAAATATGACAAATTGATGATGATTGAAAACGTTCTTGCAGGGTGAGTCACCACTGGTGATCTTACCATCATTTATCAATTCGGTTTTAGAATTGCCAGATGAATTGCGGAAAAGTGTCTGCGAATTCGGGCGATATGTGTCCAACGACGCCGACAATTCCATAAGACTTTTAAGGATTTCCTTGAATGTAAAGTCGATTTGTAACAAAATGGGAACAAAATTCAGGTCCAATTTGAGTGTACCTTCAAATGGACGAGTTGTTCACATGCAAATATCAACCAGGAACAGAACATTACATCGGACAAATTACAGTTTGTCATTGAGAACATCAAAAAGTAGACCTAATTATAGAATGGATAGAATTTGATTTAGATAAAGGGAACGGATTTCTAGAGGTGTTCTTTAATACTTGGAATGCGAAGCTGATGTAATACATGAATCCACCTGAAAATTAAAGATATTTTGTGACTACAACTGCTGAATGACCAACACTGATTATCTTACTCATTGCGTTCCACGGATACCACGATTTAAACGGTAGCCGAGGTACTTCGATGAAATACGTTTCATTCGTTGACTTATCAAACGCTCCCTTAACACTCTCACCGAAGAAGGTTATGGTAGTCCAGGCTGATGTAATAGACGATTGATTAGAAACAATCATTTGCTCATGTTATATGGAATGTCTAATGAATCCTTACCCACTACAACGAAAATGCATAGTGCCATTATAGTCTTAAGTAGTTTTCTTTGCTTAACCAACGATATGCTGTGAAAGCGATCGTTAGATTCAGCGAATAGAGGATGGTGATTCGAGTGATTCCATATGTTGAAGGTCCTTGGATTAAAACATTTTATCGTTATTGTACGTTAGAGAGATATCCCGTATTCACAATCACAGAACATTGTGTGTTAATGGAATCATTCATTCATGATGTTGCGAGTGGACCGTATTTTTCGTCGCTTTTAATGTCGTGTATGAGGATGACTGTAGTAATATTTTTACGATTTCGATTTTTCAATTAATAATTTAAATTATTGTGAAACTATTGGTTTGTTTGTTGTGAAAAGTAGGGTAGACGTGCCGGTTCCCACACATGTCAGACACCTATTGTTCTTTCATTCATAAATAAGGTTTTTCAATGAAATATCAATAGTTGCTCCGGGCACTCATACATATCCGTGAACTGGTACGCTGACCCTATTTGCTAGTTTATCAGTACAATCATGTCAGAATTCCTTGCAAAAGTAACTTACTTGTAAACCTCCTCCGAATGTACACCTACATAACAGAACTTTACGATGCAGTGAAAGAAGTGTAGAGCGGTAATGGTATTTGCCTGAATCAAAGCAACATTTTTAAATCAGTACCTGGTGTTATTATTCACATTAAGCAAATTTTACCGTCAGTTCGTTGACCTCACCGGTATTCAGTACTAAATTGATCAGAATGCATAAATATTGAATTAAGAACAGTGCTAAGTGTATTGCTGAGTATGCTTTGTTTAGAAGAACTGGTCCAGTTGAAAATCGCCAGAAGAAGTGGCCAAAAAACTTCATTAATCGTATGTTTGGCTGCAGATCGGCTACAAGGCCTGCTACCTTTTGCGGTTGTACTTGCATCTAGTTAAAATTATTAATTTATAGTTTATTTTTCGCCTACATATAAGTAAAAAATGAACTTATGAGGAAATAGTGGGTTACATTGGTTGATGCGTAAGTAATTCATTACATGAAGTAACAATTTTGTGATAAAAGCAAACTCCCAAGTGTGTTTTTGAGCAACAGGCTTCGATAAGTGTGGAGTGTGTAAACAACTTGTCATAAAAACAGTTGCCGAAGCAAGTTGCTGAAAAACACCCTAATGAGTTTGTGAGAATCACAAAGTTGTTTCCGAAGTAATGAAGTACCTAGCATCACCCAATGTATTCTGGTTTACTACCTGCCCCATGCTAGAGTTGATTTTCACATAGGAAAATGAAAAAAATGAACCGAAAATAGTCCACATATAATAGATCATTTTCGCATGGGGCAAATTGCTATGGAATGTTCAACTTTCGCATGGGGCAGGTAGTAAAAGTTTTTTCCTGGAGATGCAAAAATCAAAATGAAATTTTACGTTTCTTTTATTAAACATGGCATAAGATTCACAATGTACGTTTGAATAAAATCGATATTTCCATAAATATTTTAATTACTCGCGGCTGGTAACGATACCTTGAGTTAATGATGACGATTTTGATAATTGAACAATAATTTGCGTTCTACCTCCTGATTTCAATACACATTTCCTGTACAACGAAATTAAGCTTTTTACGGAATGTTATTTCAATATAGATTACCTAAGTTAGTCATTAAAGATTTAAGAGTTGATTCAAAAGATAAGTAGACATCAAAAATGGTCAAATTTTTAATTTCATTTTTTGTAAATGTTTTTAGGCATGTTTAATTAATTTGTTAATGTCTATGAATAATGGAATGCAAGCATTTTCCTTCCAGCAATTTTCTACTTTTTTTCTTTTAAGTGACAATAGTATATTGTGCTGTATACATATTGTGTATTTTGTACCTCCAAGACGATTTTTGTTGCAATGACTACAATAGACTTTCGACGCCCTTAGCATGTAATAGTACATTACGTCCTTGTTTAGAGATTTTAATTTTGCCGAGAGGGAGGTTTGTAACCAGAACCGAAGGCGGGGGCTGTAATCCCTCGTGGTAAATTACGTAAGGTATTTTACTTGTGAAGCTCTGCGAAAATAAAAATTATCACAAGTGTCAAAGATGTGCCCCTTGCGAAAATTTCATGAAAACTCTACTTTTCATCTTTTTATCCCTAGTCATGTAAAATACTGTTGCTTAGGCTTCGATTGAAGTTTTGTTTTATTGAGTACAATTTTTGATATTAGTGAAACCTTGTTCGGAAAAATTTCATTTATCGTCATTGATACCAACATCACAATCTGTCATTATGTAGTTGTTGATTATGCACCTCTGTCCAAAATGTTTTTTTTTCTTTTTGACGATCCGAAAACATATCCAAATCGTTAACAATATTTATTTACATAACAAGGGATAAAAGGTTGAAAAGTGGAGTTTTCGTGTGAATTTTGTTGATCCGATGCGAAGTCAACAAACACACGAAAACTAGACTTTTCAACTTTTATCCCGAGTTTTGTATTGGATTTTACATGCTTTTGAAACCTAAACCAAATTTGTTGTTTTCCCTAGGCGTATAATAAGCCACTTTCACCCTAGGGAAAACAAAAGCATGTAAAAACCTTTTTGACAGAGGTGCATACGCTATTTTATCTGCCGAGAACTGATAATATCGTGATAAACACTTTTCAACAGAGTGATAAATGCAAGATTATCGTTATAGACAGATCACATCGATAAATGGATTTTCCACATTCTCCTGACTACAATAGTTCGTTTCCTGTTCAATCATCTTTTAACTTGTGTAAGTATCGTTTTGCACATGAACTGTGAACTGTGTCTCAACTCAATTTAGGAAGCATTATATTAGCATACGAGACCGAAATATATAAAGGCTACACTGGCAAAATGGGAAAATAAACGATGAATGAATGAAAATCGAAAGCTAGATAAACGTAGTATCTTTGGTTACTGATCAGTAAATTGGGGATTTCATCTTTAACTGAAACTGAAGTAAAAATGCGAAAAATTTGAGTTTTTCTGGTAGTTCTTCCTTCCCATGTGTCTTTCGAAAAATTATAGCAAGCCGCAATTTTGACTTTCGGTACCGTTCGAAATCCAAATTAATATTAATTCTTAATTCTTCATCCACATTTCAATTTAAGAAGATCGCGCGTGAAATCAAAATACATTTCTAAACGTTTTATTCATTTTCTTTCAAAGATGCAATGTCCGTTTTCTTTTTTTGATTGCAAAGTATTCTTTTGATTTCTTACGTTCATTCGAACTCTCACAAAACTGTAAGGCAAATTTTCGTCTTACTTAAGGTAACATAAAATAACTGAAGAAGCATAAAGAAAGAAAATGAAAATATGTTGACATTCCACGGAATTAATAATCTGATTAATCAATTATCAATTAGCCCTAAACCTTACTAGAAGCGAAAAGAGTATCGTAACAAAACGATTAAATCTGGTACTTCATATGATCATATGAGGAAAGCACCTCCTAGTGTTTGGTACAAAATCTATCACTTCAATATGTTTGTTTATCCAGTTATATAAGAAAACATGGCAATGAGTTCATTACTTATTATTGTCGTCGTTGTCGATAGCAGATAAATATTGTAATATAATACAAGATACATTCCACAAGTCCGAAAGATCAGAATCTTCCAAATATATTTCAATTTCTGTTCACTTAAATAAATCAAGCGTACACTGTGTTCATTATACCCCTTTCTTCAGATTTAATTATGTTTAATTATTTGATTAAGTCACAAATCGAATTAGAGCATCATTTACCGTTGTCGTTTGAATGTAGTTTTCACTTTTCAAATTTCATTCATGGACTAATTCAACTAATTCAACAAAAAACAAAATGTATCAAACAGTGAAACTTTGTTTGATTTAGATTTAGTGGATACAAATGAGCAATTAGTAAAATAAAGTTCCTTTCCGTTCAAGAACTTGACGGCAATTGCCGATGCCGATCGGTATCTTAAACCGATATAGTAGAATTTAAAGTTTCCGCACCTGTTTGAACGCGTGGCCCAATCACAAGGATTTTCCCACGATGTCTGGGTTATGTATATGATGAACAGATGTTCCCATTATACCGTAAATGGAAAATAAGTTTCTAATAGGAATGGACTTAGGCGATATTGATTTAAAATATCGTTTTGGTGAAACGGACACTTCACGTGGATAGGTATATCTATCAAGGCCACAACATAAATTGTTGTTAGAATGGAGTTCAAGTTTATTTAATTCATGAGAAAAAAGTACATACGTGGCGTCGCAGCAGTTGAGATTTCATGCAACTTATCGTCGTGACACAATTTATAATTTCTTTGTAAGGGTGTGTCACCACAAAGTTTGACCTTTTCAATAAATCGATAAAATAATTTGGGCCACTGAAGATTACTTATTTATTGGCGGCATTTTTTGTAACAAGATTTTTTCAAATTAAAAAACTTGCTGCCGCCATTTTGGAATATGGGTTCCCTGACTGAATTGAAATAGCTTATACGTCACTTACGAACGACTTCTTTGAGAAATATGCCATGTGTTTGTGGCTTAACACTTAGGACTGACAATTTCGTTCCATTTTTAGAATTTTTAGTAATCAAGTTCGAGAAACATAAAAAGCCATCTATTCAACGTTTATAATCGACATGTAATTAGACTGATCATTTCAATTTTTGACGATCAATTCTTCATTTTCTGCTGTCATTTCTTATTTTAGAATTATCGGTTTTAATACTTCCCTACCAACCCCTATAAATCCAACTTGTTCCATGGAATGTGCACATTCGATATCCACATTACTCTTGGCACTTAATCTCAATGAAAGTGTAAAACAGTTATGGTCTATTGTCCGCCCGGAGGACATAAAAATTTGATTTTCGTACTTAAACGCACTCATTTTCATATTATTTTGACATAAAATGTGAGTGCGTTTAAGACGAATTCGGCGATCGACCATACCTGTTCTCTACTTTCATTGCTTAATCTGCACTGTAGAGGGCGTCATTTTTCTATGAAAAAATGAGTACGAGTAAAAATCACGAGTCGTCATGTCTCTCATATTTTTCCAAATATTTTTGTCGTATCGTGATCTTTGCTAGATGGTGAATATATGACTTCTTACTTTTCTACGTCCAATCCACAGGAACATGAACGAGTCACCGAGAGCCAAAGATGCCTTAGGTAACGTGGTGCGTCATGTATGGTGATAAAATGTATCAGTGCCTAATTTTCACTAATTTTCTCAAATTTTAACGATTTTTTCAAATTTTCACAAAAAACTTTTTGGGAAAATTCACGAAAATTTGAGAAAATCGTGAAAATTTGAGAAAATTAGTGAAAATATTTTGGCGAATAAAGGCACTGAAATGTATTTATCCCAAGGTTTGGAGTAAAATTTTTGGATTTTCCATGGGTGCCGTTAGAAAAATTACAAAAACAAAGTTTGATACTCAATTCTCATTCATGTGAATCTAATACAAATCCTATTATAGGAATTTTTTTTGAAGATTTTTAATAATTTTCGGCGTTTTTAAGAATTGAGGTTTTGCCACCCAGTACCGCCTTTTCCATATTGATTCTTTGGGCCAGTGGTGCCAAAAAAAAAGAATGACGACTGGCGCCCAAAACAACAAGAACAAAAATGAATTTATTTTTTAAAGTGCCCGCGTCGCTCAAAATGTAAAAGGCAACCCTGATCCATCATCCATAAAGTTTGTTTTCATGTGTTTATTGAACATGTCTTCGCCATAGATAACCACTTGAAAATTTTACTTTTCACCTTTTCCTTTGTAAATTGACTCCGATTAGCTCCTAAAAATACCTAAACGACATTTCCAAACAATGCGATCCGTTAAAACAAATTGAGCAATTAGGTTTTTTTTAAACTCTTGGTCAATTTGCTGTGTTGAATTCGAGCCGTATGAACACTTGTTCTCTAAAAATTCATTGTAACTGATCTTAATGCAATTACAACGAATTAGTCGATGATATTCTACTTCGGGTCATTAGTACACAAAATTTTGGTGAATACCTGCAGCGCAAGTACCTAGCAGTATTGTACATGAGCATAGTACAGGTGTATAGATACCATAACAAAAACGAATAAATTTCCGCTCTAATTAAACATTACACTCATTTTTATTTCATGCGTGTTATTTTATGCAGTTTTTAATCAATGAAATTAATTAAAACCGCGATAAAGATAAAATTTGCGGTTTCACAAAACAATGAACGGCAATAAATTAAAAAATTTCCTTTTTACTGTAACGTTGAATGCATTTTTATTGGTATTTACAGTTTGATGGTAATGACATTTGAAGGGAAATATTGAAATCGTTTTAAAAATCAATCAGTTCTGGAGGACATTATATTCAGTTGAAAATATTTAGTACTGAATACACCTATGAATTTCATACTGGTATACCTGTTACGGACGGCATATTTTTTCGCCGTCTATGACAAAAATAAGCGTTGAACTCTGTCCTGCGTTTCCTTATAGAGTAAATTATATGTTCTGATTAGTGAATGTTCATTTGAAGTAGTTACTGTTGGTTAGTCAGTTAAAAATATTTATAGAACAAAAAAAGTAACCGATGAGGTTACTATCAGTGATATGTTTGTCGTGTGCTATAGGTTAGTCTTATTATGCATTATAGTTTCTGTAGTTCTCGGTGTGAATTTTCATTTCGTATAACATTTTGATATTTTACGTGCAAGATCTTTCGAGGAAACGGACTTTGTTGAAAGTGACTAATCCACCCTCTTTCGCCGAAATTTGTAAATTGAAAAATAGTTTAATTGACTTTTCTATCATTCTTTAGTTGTTTGTTACTTTCACAGGGTGCAACGCACACATATGTAGGAAGACTGGGATTTTAACCTATAAATATACTGTTTCGCTTTCTTACTTCCTTTTAGGTGGGCACTACAACCTACTATTGGTTTTGGCCTCTTCCAGCAATCTTCTCCAATCGGACCTATTCCGCGCCAACGTTCTCCAGTCGCTCTTAGTACTTTCAGATCAGACTCAATTGCATCTTTCCATCTCGCTCGGTCTTCCTGGTCTGCGACTACCATCGGGATTTGTATTTAGCAGTTTCAGTATTACTGTTTCGCACAGGTACAAAATTCCACTTTCGTATCTAAGATGTTCTTCTTGGTTTCTCTGATTTATCTCATTTGCCATTTTATTTGAAATAGCATACGAAATGAGAGAAGAAACGGAGAGGAATAAGAGACTATGTTGTATTGCTTAAGTGGTATACAGTAATTTGACGTGGGCAAAGCAGTAAGTTGACGTAAAACTTATGATTTATGAATGCATTCCCCACACATTTTATAAGAATAAGTTCTTAAGCTTTAATAAAGCTGCTTTATGTCAATTTATAAGTGAAAATCGCTATATCCATTCTTTCATTACCAAACGAAGAAATGTCCAGAGTAACGATGGCTTCAGCATATTCTTGGGCATAATGCTGGCGGTGGGTGTATTTTCTTTCTACAATGGGCAAATTTTTGGCCGTGGCGTGAGTAGAAAAATTTGGTCTTGACTAGAGAAACCATTTCAATTTTAGAAATTTCAGGGAGAGTACTACAGGTTAGGTTATCGGTCCAATCATAGTTTTTACAGAGATTATATGAACTTTTAAGAGTAGCCTTAGCCTATAACAATTGATCGATAAGACAAGATTAGAAGAATTGTCATAACTTAATCGACAGTTATGTTACGTCTTTAATAAAGACTCTTTATAGACAGTAAAGCGATGCACTGTTAATGACGTTTTAGGCTACAAACACACGAGCAATTTTGCCAGGCACCAAATATTTTACCAGATACCAGAGATTTTACCAGACACCAGATTTTCCCAGAACTTATTTGAATTTAACCGAAAATTCAGAAGTTATATGATGACACAGCTATACACAACGGACACGCAAAACGGAATCACTTACACGAAATTACGGAATTAACCAGAGATTCACATGGATTCTACAAATTCATAGGAATTTGACCAAATAATCGATTTACAAGTTGAAGACACGGCATTTCACAAAGGATAAGTAAAGGAAGACAATAGTGGCACTACAGTATTGAATTTTTGTAATTTGAAGTAAAGGAGGTAGGAATTACAAGGCACTTGGCTTGAGGAGGTGTGTTGGTTGTGCAATCCAATTGTTCGATCTAGTCGAAATTACAGTCTGCGAAAGTATCTTTTTGAATAAAGACATGTTTTCTAACTGAGGTCTTTTTACTGGAAACCAATAAAACCAACAAAACAAAGGAAAAGGCAGCAATATTATTAATCCCATCAACGCAAAATTACTCTTTCGTTTTCGGCCTCACAAGCAATGTGAAACGAAGAAAAATATTTTTCAGAAATCTTGTGAGTGAAGTTGCAAATAAGTAAGTGAAGTTTACTTCAGAAGCTCAGCCGTTACTACTTTTGGTTGTAAAATTTAACAACCTGAAAATAGCAAGACTCAAAGACATTTTTGGTTTTTCGTAGTAAAATCTAAACAAATTGGAAAATACCATTCTAAGTTTAGACGATGATTTTAGGAAACACATATCGTACTTAAATCGTAATATTGAAAATTTTTAAAATAAAAATCTTTGTCTGCGACAACAGTTGAAAAACATATAACTTATACTTGGAATTGATCATTAGCTAGACCTGTGGATTTACCAATCTCTTTTGAAAAAACCACTCTCATTTGCTACAATTCGGACAAAATACACTCTCGTTGAGACACTTACTTATCCCACCTTTTACCAACAGCAACATATATATACAAAGTAGTATCATTCGCCGAACCGATTATATACAATTGTAAATTTGGTTAAAGCAGTTAGTCTTTGTTAAACAATCTTCGGAGTCTTTACAATTACGTTGTTTGCGCATAATAACGTGTGTGATCACGGGAAAAAAATATTTCGACTGTGCGAGATCAAAGAGAATTGCATATATTATCCATCGCGAACACGAACCGTGTCTTTTTCAGCTGCATTTCGTATTTTCTTGTTTTGAGTGCATTATTAGGAAATAATTTTCGATCAAGGTAAGGTGCATTCACAATTTATTTTTGTTTCATTATATATGTGCTTGTGATTGTATAGTCATGCATTTTGCAAACCAATTTTTTTTTGTATGTCGCATATTATATTGTGTATATTGAAGCCGTGATTCATTTGCATAATATCATAATGTTGCATCATTTACGTTAAGTGATCTTTCGGTCAAACAAAAATGTTTTGCATTGCCCAATAAACTCTGAATCTGTGAATTATGTTGGTATTTGGTTTCCCATTGCAAAGTTAATTTTTGGACAAAGGAAAAATATTTTCTCAATAAATGCAGTCACGTAGTCCTCTTTGCTCAGATCGAATACCAAAGTATGTTACCAAATCTTGAGCTTCTCATTTTCAACCAACTTTAGTTCAGAAATGCTTGTAATAATCATGGTGATGATACACTTTTTTTCGTGCTAATTGCACTCATTCATAAGGCAGAATTTCAAAAAAAAATTGTGTTAGTCTAATTAGCGCGAAAATCTAGTCAACTTTGGAGAATAGTGAGAGCAGTGTAACATTATAGTTTGCTTCGTTTGCAGTTGTATACTTTACGCATGAAGTAAAAGAAGATTGGGAGGTAAATGTAAACAAACGTAGAGCATTAAAATAGCTATTGAATCTAGTACTTCATTCGATCCTAGCATACTCGGCAGAATAGAAACTTTGGCTTGAGCTCAATTTTTATTCCTCCCATCGTTGCCAAGAACAGAACATATTCGCCTAGTCAGGTGGCCTGTAGAGGCGCTACTTTTTTTAAAGTACTTCATTCTCACTGTACTATTTTTTTTGTGTGACAACTTCATATTGATTCATTCCCATGAAATGTCACTGCAGTGAAGTTTGTTCATGAAAAAATAATTCAGTGACAACAGACTTTTGATGAAGAAAAGTCCTAAATTGTAATAGATTTTACCCTTAGTTTCTAAACTCCATTCTCCTATAGCCATCAGCAAAGGTTTAGTCGTTTCTACAAAAACGCGTAAATCTGTACAAATCTCACTTAGAATGTGCTAATTGTGAGAACAGTCACGATTTCTTTTTTTTAACAAAATTCGGAAATGTTTGCACAATTAACGTGACGTGAACATTGATAGGCCTTTGAAAAAGAGATCTCTAAAGTGATACATTCGCCGCAAAATACTTACAATGAACTTGTCGTTGGCAGACATCTACTTTACCGAATTTATTTATCTTGCTATTGTGGTCTTATATAGAATAAAATGATTCGAAATTATTATCAAATGTTGTGACGAATTTTATTGTTACTCGTGGGAGTATAATATCATTTTAATAATTTAACAATAAAAATGTGTTTGAAATGATATTTTCACACCTCAATTCCGGTAAGAATTTAGCGATCTAGACAAAAATCATTCAAGAATTTTGAAGTCTCTAAAAGTTCAAAAACAAATCGGTAAATGTAAATTTTATGCTCGTCCACATGTCCATTATATCCATATACATTTTGAATTGTCAATTTACATAATTTCCGTTACAAATTGAGATGAGTTTGTGCTTTAATATCTCATAATAAAGAATTTATTGTTCACTTTCGGGAAGTTGTGTTCAGAACTTTATCAGTGATTTCGATTGTCTAGATGTATGAACGATTGGTTAACTATAATTTGACGTAAGCGACGAAACGCACTTTTCCCTTTACCATAACCTTTCACAGACGTTTTTACTATCGGATCTAGTACTTCATTTGATTTAAATATTTTTAAAAGACTAATTTCGAATCTTCTACTTCAATTGTTTAAACGTGCTTTTTGCTATATAATACCAGTTTAATCAGACCTTCAATCAGATAACAGGTTATAGCCCTCCGTAACATGTTAGGAATTTCAATTCATTCAAACCATTGCGTGACAATTGATTCGGTTTTCAATGTAAGATCAGACCGAATTCAACTTGTGAATTTTGATGCATCGATTGGTAAATTTAATTCGATATTACCGGTTAAACGGTTCTTTTTGCGTTAAACGTTTTTTTGAGAGCGATGTACGGTGTGAATTAGTTCGTATAAACTTATTTCCGATTTTCTGAGGTCAATGAAAGTATACAAATTGATTTACTAAAAATAGAACTCCGAATTGCTTGTATGTTATGCGTGTACAATTATTTATGAATATTGAATCATATCCGCGACGGACGAGCCATTAACTGCACCTGAATATATGTTTTGTTTAAGTATGATATGCTGCAATGAAATTACAATTCAAAGTCAACATAAATAAACTTTTCGATCAATTTGTATTAAAACGCAATGTCAGTTATTCATACGAGAATGCGTGTAATTATTCATATCCGAGAATGCGTTCGAATTTATTGTGGTTGAATTGCGAAACATATGACCCTCAGGTATAGGTAAAGAATGAATGTTTCTTTCAATATTGTTTAATTGGATGGAAAATCAATTTTTTCATTCAGACAGAACCATTCTACTAAAAAATGCATTTTATATGCACTGACGAATCCACATATCATTAATAGCGTTATATACTGCATGCATGCATGCATGTATGTATGATCATTCAAAACAGTAACATTTTAACACAATACAAAAAAAATGAGAATTACGCAAATCAAAACAAGTTTCAATTAAAAACTCGCTTTCACACATCACAGAAAATGGATAATATACAAAAATTCATACATACGTTCGAATGAACGGTCATGATGGCAATATAAATGCCGTCTCTATTTTAAATTAAATTTACCAACATTGGCAAAAATTATGGGTTATAGACGAAACATTTGTATCAAGTACATTTTTTTGCTTATTTGTTTTTTCATTCTGTGATGTCTGACATCCAAAAGACAGCCAGACTTGTTGAAATATAGAAATCACTTCCACTTCTATCGACTATTATCGGAAGTGACATCAAGTATTTCTTTGTTATCACTTTGGGTCTCGAATATTGAAAATGGTATAGCATGAGATGAGTGGCAAGGCGATACTACTAGTCTGCAATAATGCTCAGTTTTAATTCGATTGTTTCATAACAGTAATGGAGAACCATGAATGATTTTTTACACGCACATGCTATATAACTATACCATGAGAAATAATCTTTTTTATGGCAAAGAAAATGCAATACTCGAAGTTGTCTTTGAGAAACATTACGAACGATGATGGAAGACCTTTTCTTTTGTTTGTTTTTGAACATATTTCTGTAAGAATCGGCAATAATATCCAATTGGATATCCAACGTTCAAATGTTACTTTTTCGGTTAATTTAAGTTAAAACGAAAAAGGTTTGTTCACTTATGTATCGCATTTTATTATGAAAGTATCGCTAAAGAAAAATGATGTAACGAAAAAAAAAATGTTTGTACGAAAATGGGGCATGGTAATTATATTGCCAAGCGATGACATTGAATCTTTTTTTTTCTGTCGAATTTCTTTTATTTTTTTATGGATACATTAATGAGAAGAGTAAAGTTAGTTTGTGTGTATGGAAATTATATTTGAAGATAATATACATTTAACACGCATGTTTTCATTAAGTTACAAAATTTTATACCATCGCGGAATGCAGGTGTTGTGTCTTCGATAAAACGTTAAAGTCATGACCATCACATTAGACACGCAAATGGTTGCAATTTTTGGTAATTAGTGAAACTGATTTACGGTTTTGTTAGTTTAAATTTAAGAGATTGTGAGATTGTAGATCAGACGTAATAAAAAGGGGGGAAATGTATTTGAGCATTCGAGAAAATTGAATTGACCTTAATTCTAATGATAGATGACATCTATCATAAGAATTTAGTTACAAAATTTATTGCATAGCGAGTGATGTAAGGGTTACAATTAAATGGACACTATGACGAGTAAAATTTAATGTTGCGAAAAGTAACCTTTTTCATGTTTTGGGTGGTGAATGAAGCAAGTTTATCCTTCACGAATTTTGCAAGGTTTTGTCCCAAAGTTTGAGCCCCCATACGAAAACTTATCGATCAATCAATCGAACCATTCTTACTACACTACCGTACAACGCATAAAAACCTTAGAGAGGCGAGTTTGCGAGAGAATTTCATATATTTTCTCTCACAAATTAGCTATAAACTAGCTGTTTTTCCATTGATCGCCCTTACAATTTTTCGTTCATGTATGGTGGATATGTTTAATATGAAAAAGTTCATTTTCTTCACTCAGTGAGTAAACGTGAAGCTTTCATTGACTTATTTTTAGAAAAACGTTGATGCACCTCGACGATAGAGTTTTTTTTAGGCATAAATAACTGTTCCTTAACTCAGTGACGAATATTCAAACTTTCTTGGCATTTCTTGACAAAATGTTGTGGGTCACTCACTTTATATTCCCCTCCCCCAATTATGTAATTTATGAACGGGAACCAATGGAATTTCTCTTTTCACAAAATTTTAATATTTTAATTTTTTTATCAAATTGGTACTAATTCGATGAAAATATTGGTAAATCGAGTTATTTATAACGCTCACCCCAAATTAAAAAACGCTCGAATATTACCATCGAATGAGCGAGTTTTTGTCACCTCGGTGTGGTGTTCAAAACCGCTCAAAACAATCGATCAATCACTGAAAACAACCACATTTCGCAGCTTGTTGCATTTATCATGGTACGAAATGTAATGGCAAGATGTACAGGCAGGGAAATGTGAAATTCGACATATTTTCTGAAGTGAGAGTTATAGTGGTTTGTAAATGATTCCACATAAAATGTGTCTATAGAGCAAACGAAAATGTAGATTTTTTATGTTGGTGTTTCATTCTTGTTGCGAGCGTGTCCCTAACTCCTAAATCCTCGTGGAATCAATTACAAACCACAACAACTCCCAAATCAGAAAACTTGGGAATTTCACTTTTTTCTCGTTGGTGAAATTACCTTCGCGTTTATCGCTTATTTGTTCAAATCGGTGATTCTTACGAATTTTAAAGATAGTTACAGATTTTGAAATTCATGAGAATCGCCACCTAGAGATTCTCAATAATTTCAAAATCTGTAACTATATTTAAAATTCGTAAGAATCACCGATTTGAACAAATAAGCGATAAACGCGAAGGTAATTTCACCTCGCCTTTTGCTAATATTTAAGTTTACTTTAAGTAATTCTTGCAGACATAAGTAAATTAAAAAATCATTAAAAATAGTTTTTTAGATGCGTCATGTCCAGTCATACAACAAAAAAAAAATATTTTATCTGAAATCCAGTAAAATGTAAATTTAGTTCGCATGATCGTATAAAATTTTGCCATTCGTACAAAATAATAAAAAAAATGGTTGTAACCATAAACCATTAAAAATCATTAACTGTTTTAAACTTCGTTGTTTATTTATTATACCACAGCAAGTCAACAAGATATGCTTTTCCGTGTTATAAATAAAAATAAAAAAAATTGTTGAGAAACAAAAATTATTGTTGTAGACATGATAACCTTCAAGATATTCGAAATAAATTTAGTGCAACCGTATCAACAATGCGTATAAATTGCACTGAAGCCCACACAATAATATTACTTCTTCTTTTTCATTGATATTGAGGAATATCACGTACACACTGTACAAGTTGCAACTTAACTTCGGGCAAAATTTTATGAAATACCGTAGCCTCTGTTACTATTTATAGAAATCTACCCTCTGCAGATAATTTAAAAGTGTAAAATATCGCTAAATGATTACGTTAACTGAACCTGTTAACCTTAAAGTAACAGTTACTGTCCGTTAAGTTTTTTAACGGAAGCAATTAAAAATTGTCTTACACTTCCTATCAATGTGATTGCCCATTAAACATCCTTCAGCCCTTTAATTGATTTTTTTCTCTCTCTCTAAAGTGCAATCATTTCCCAACCTGGAAATAGGTTTATCGTCCATAACTCTAATGTACAACATCACCGATGATGAACTTTGTACTTGACTATAAATCTGAACGAGTCACTGTGAAAATTACGTTTTTTTTTCAGTCACATTTTTACTAATTTTGCCATTTTGTCATGAGAAACCAGTTCTTTGTGTTTGTCTGCATTTTTAGTAATTTTTAAATTAAATAAAAATCAAGTTGTGAGTGTAGCATTTCCAGCAATTCGTTTCAAGTTAATGGTCTCGTTGACCGCATATGATGTTAACATCATTTTTTTGGATTTTAATTTTCGAAACAGAGCGCAATATAAATCACTGTACTCTCTTCCGTCTAAGTTTAATTTTTAGTTCAAGGCATAATTCAAGCAAATATTTTCCATCCAATAGATGATGCTAGTTCAGCCAAGCGGTGATATGAGCGCAAAGATTCGCCAGGAATTACGCGAACCGGAAAGTATGGACGCTATCGACAAAGATGTGTTGGCTATACGAGAATGGTTGGCCAGACAACCACATTTACCGAAGGACATGGGTAATTAAATGCATAATGCGAAACGCCTTTCACTGGTTTAATGTGCTTTCCGTTTGGTTTTTAATGAACAGATGACCAGAGATTGAAAACGTTTTTACGTGGTTGCAAGTTCAGTATTGAAAAGGTTAAAAAGAAGCTGGACATGTACTATACAATGAGAAATGCTGTTCCCGAATTCTTCGCCAACCGTGACGTGTCAAAGCCGGAATTAAAGAGTCTTTTCGATGTTGTGTACGTTAACAGTATCATTGTTCACACATAGATTTTAACAACCGATTTACTTACAGACACATTCCGGTACTTCCTGGCTTGACACCAAATGGTCGTAGAGTTGCGATGCTCCGTGGCGTTGACAAAGAAATAGTCACCCCTAATGTGGCTGATATAATGAAACTGGTGCTGATGATAGGTGATATTCGTCTATTAGAGGAGCAAAAAGGCGTTGCTGGCGACGTATACATTTTTGATGCTAGTGTCGCTACACCCGGACATTTTGCTAAATTTACGCCAGCGATTGTTAAGAAATTTTTAATCTGTGTTCAAGAGGCTTACCCAGTTAAACTAAAAGAAGTGCATATCATCAATGTGTCACCGCTGGTCGACACAATTATCAATTTTGTGCGGCCGTTCTTGAAAGAAAAGATCCGACAACGTATCCACTTTCACAGTACCATCGATTCACTTTATAAATTCGTGCCGAAGGTGAGTCATTCTTTTGTGGGTGTGTTAAAGTGAAACAGCAACTGAAATGAAATTTTCCTTCCACAGGCAATGCTTCCGAATGAATATGGTGGTGAAGCTGGAAAAGTTAAGGATATCAACGGTAGGTTTGCCCTTCGTTTTGATCCAGAACCATGAAAATTTAATGAGATTTTTATTTAAATGTTACACACAGACCAATGGTTTGACAAACTTAAGGAGTACACACCATGGTTCAAGGAACAAGAAAAATCGAAAGCAAATGAAGCACTACGACCAGGTAAATTTTGATTTGGTTTTTCTGTCCCTTTTATTTTACTGAATTTCCAATGTGTAATGATCAGGTTCACCCAAAACTGCCGATGACCTGTTTGGTATGGATGGCACTTTCCGTAAACTTAGCATCGACTAATAATTTTGATAAGGATAACTATACAGTATTAAGTTAAACGTTTAAATATAGATTCGAATAAACAAAAACATTTATGCCAATGAATCATCACACACGCACACAGCAATTGCATTCCGAAAATGTTTAGAATTTTTTAAGGGACATTTCGTATAATACCAAAAGTGTATTTCATTTGTACCGTTCATATCCACACTCCATAGATACTCACACTCTTTGCCGCACAACGTTTTTATGTACTTTTTTATGTAAATATTTATGGAAAATAAATTTTTAAAAAAAGCAAAAATACTTCTCAGACATAGTTTGCTTGTACTTTTATCAAATGTCCTGCCCATCCATGTTCTGTTGAGAAAATAAGGTGATTCAATGAACGCTGTTTCCTGACTAAAACTGACAATAACAACATTAATTACTGGAATCTGTTACTTCATTTGATATGACTATTTATATCAGGTTGTTACCAAATCTTTCAGTTCATATTTTACTTCACTGTACTATAATCAACTAGGTCCCACCTTATGGGTGAATCAGGTCCCTTGACTGATGAATTTATCAAAAGACGTTGAAATATTCTGTTAATTTAATTTCGAAACTTCATTTTCCAAATTAAGACCATTAAGTGTGGAATTGCTCGGAATTTCCAATTCGGAATATTCTCTCCTTGTTGTATTGTCGGACGGTCGACGAAATTTGCAGAACAACGATGCAACACGAAAACAGTATTATGTTGCCCGGACCAAATGGTGTAAATTATGACCGTCTAAAAGTTCTCTTTGTATGTAGCAAACATTATAAATCATAGCCAGTGTTCCTCAGATCCGTTATTAATATATTTTCCATATACTTACTCAACGGTGGTGGAGACTACCTTACCACCTTGGTCAAAAATATTGCTTTTCTATTTCAACTACCGATGTGGTAGGCTTTGAGAAAAGACGTGAAATTTTTTTGCTCCGCAAATTATCTTACACAAAATTCGAAATTATTAGTTTAATATCGTCGTAATAAAAACGAATCCCGATTGGATAGTCTACAACTTTGAAAACTGTCTTGGAGCAACCATTGAAATATCTGGATTCTGGATTAAAACTATTGAAAGGAATAATCGAATTCGACAAAAGTGGGTGAGTCAGCTACTGTGGATGTATCTGTGGTGCCCTTATATAAACGCTGATACTAGCCGAAGAAGATGGTTTGAGTTCAATTGTAATTAATTCATTTGAAAATAAACGGCATATGAAACAAAAAAAAAAATTTCAACTATTTCATATGTGCGCTGTGATTTACCGGCCATTTCCACACTGACATTTTTAAGACATGCACTTACAATGTAAGTCTAACATTTTGTTGTATAACTATGCCGGTAAACACCTGAATGGAAAAAAAGACGTGTCAAATGAAGAATAAGGAATAGTTACGAAATAAAAACCAAATCTCGACATTAAACACATGTACTAACAAAAAATAGTTGAAATTCTTACCTGTAGCAGGTAACTTTGTCCCCAGGTAATCTAGATTCTAGAATAGCTGCTACAGTTGCATTTTTTGTATGAGGTACTACAGCTGTGACAGCTATTCTAGATTACCTAGAGACAAAGTAACCTGCTACAGGTAAGATTTTCAACTATTTTTTGTCAGTGTGCACCAAAAGCATTTGAGTTACCGTTTCTAGCGTTTCATAAATGCGAACTCATGAAAGTTCCTCAGATCTACCATCTACAACAGAAACGCATACAACTTTTTCACCCGAAGAAACCAAATTACGAGAAAAATTAATGTAATTATGTCCCGTGGCATGAAAAACGTTGGGGTAACCTCTGGGAGAAATAGAAAATTACAACTCGAGCGAAATTGCTACGCTCGCTTCGCTCTGGCCGAAAATATCGGTCTTGTGTTAATAGATTCGATATTTATATTGGCATGGCGATATGTTTACCTCCTTGTGAAAGGCTAACCTAAAAATTTTTTAGTTAGTGAGCGGGCATGATAGTGGTAGATTTATTACACAAGGGATACGATAAATGAATATCTGACGAGGTAAGTAAATGTGTCGGGTAGATGGATTACCTTTGAAACATGCACATTCTAAGAATCCAAAAATTTTTTCTTCCGATTAATTGATAAGTTGTGGAGAAACAACCAGAACGTAATTGAAAATCCTGCATCATTATTTAATTTGTTTAAAATGCAATTTCAGTTTTAATTGACAAAGCCAAAAAGCAAATGAAATTAATTTGATGCCATTTCATTTGATTATACAACTGTACGTTGAGGTTTGCAATCAAAATTTATTTTCTAGATGAGCACAAACAAATTATGTAACAAATTGCAACCCCGGAAACATGTATATATACAGCATATAAATAATCTCTATGCGATAGTTACGCGAACAATTTTCAATTTTAATAAATGAATTAAAATGTTGCCGGCTCAAATATGGTTGAGATTCAAAGCCAAATTCAAATAATAAAATGGTATTATACGGATGACCGTTAATATTAATTTTCAACGTTATTATTACGACTAATTAAAATCACTGAGCTAACTCTCGTAAAGTTAAATTTTAAGTTGTTATTATTGGGGTAGGTGCAGGATAAAATTCGAAAAAAACGAGAAATATATGGTACAATAATTGTAATGTAATATGAAAGGGAGTACAAACTGCACAAACATTGTCTTCTCTTCTCAAACATTTTTTAGAAGGATGGTTCCTTCATTTTTCCGCAGTAGTACGGAAATTGATAGAAGAAACCGACCATTGACAACATAACCTCAACAATATACGACAAACGGAAAAACTGATAAGAAATTGGACATAGATAGTGGATGTCAGCTCGCAGAGCCTATCAAAAGCATTCCACAAATGCTTAAACAATAGACATCACTTGGCTACCGGACTCGTAAGACATCCCGGTTAATTCAACAAGAAAATGCATCACCACATTGAGTGACGTCATATCACATTGTGGCGACGCAACATCATTGGCATCGACAAATCAAGCATTTCAAGCATTTGAATCCGAAAATATTTTCCTATCACAAAGAGATAAAAAAGCCTTTCCCTATTACAGTTAAATGTGTTTCAAAATAGACCAATTGCGCACTCGATGTACATGCACGCCTTGTGTGTATTGGCCTATGTTGAATCATACTATTTCCAACATCAGTGGCGAAAAGTAAAACCTTCGTTGGCTTTCGTAGTTAACTCGAAAATAAATGAGATGTGTAGATTGCCACTAGAGGCCGTAAACAACCATAAATATCTATTTATCCACTCAAAAGCGTTGAGAAAATAGCATATTCATCTCACTCTGACAATTCAGTGGAGACCATGTCACTGCCCAAAACAAACAAAATATTGTTAATCATGCATGGGAAGTATCATATCGTTAAAAACTAGAAATTATTAAGCGTCTCGCGATATAATTTCGAATTTAAGATCGTTGGACCAAAAATCTCTAAAGTCTCTCAAGATGTAAAGTGACAAAGTACGGAGACACGTAAAAAAACGAAAAATTTCTGAAATTACACAAAACTACTGAGTGTACTTTTTCTATTTTGAATATTTCTTTGCAAAACTCTCCCATGTACATCCTTTCTTTCATACTTAGCTTTGAACTTCAAAGAAAATTCAGGCAAGTCGAAGCGATTCCTATTTTCTCTCCTAAAATCTCCAATAGAGAGCTAGTTTTTGTCTGCGAACCCTACTACCCTAAGTCAACACGATCCAAATCCACATGAACCTCATCATACCGTAAATTTGTTTCAAATCAAGTCCATTTTTTTGTTTATCCGCGGTGAATGATTTAAGTCCTTCATTATCGCAACTCTTTCAGTCTAACGACGTGCTTGTTTCCTTCCGCTGCACACAGGTATCACATATAATCCCCTTTCGAAATAAAATAAAAATGTCATCGTAAGGGTCAGTTACATAAAGAAATAATTAGTTTGCATGTCTGCAGGTATAACAAATGGCATAATCTCATTGAAATGATTATTCGAAACATTATATGCATGTTTACGTCCAGTATCGTTTTAATTAGAATTCTACGTTCAAGTTGAATAAAAAGGATAAAAAAGTTACGTTTCAGTCATTCAAACAGAATGATATAAATGTATCTAATGATGGTCAAAGGTGAAGTTAATGAAATCCGATTATAGTCCTTTATGCTTATATATATATATGCGATGATGGCTTTGTTTGAATTATGCTACGGACCGACTCTATCAAGACTTGAAGAACCTTCAACATTTTGTTCATTCTGAAACATTAGCAGATAAATTAAGAGTGATAAGTTATTTTGAACGAAAAATCGCATGGAATAAATTTTCAATTTAAATTCGACTTTCCGAATAAAGACAAAGTGAATCAATTAACAATAACGCAAGCTGAACATCGAACGATGTTGCCATTGCACATAGTTCGAAACGATTTTGGGCTTAGGGTTTCTGATGGCGTGGCTGCCGATCATGGATGATGAATTCACCAGCGGTAGCAAGGTTAACCCAACGTAATTTTTTTAAAGATTCTATTTGCGCATTTAGAAAATTTTAGGGATTTTTTTTAAAGTGGACCAGGCTCCGTCAGACTTTTGACTTTTCGACTTTTCGTGGCAGTTTACTATCCAATAAATAGTTATTTATGCAATCGAGGTGCAAAGTACCCTAATAAAGTACTAGATGTGTAATTATGACACGAGGCCGCAGGACTTTTAATGCCATATTATGATGCTGAGTGGCATAAACAATATTAAAATTAAATGACTGAGGTTATAAACTAATGGGGCCAAGGGCTATCTGGACACTGGACATGTGGTCAACTTACCAAAAAATCCCTCTTTAGTTTTAAATAATAATTAAAAACGAGTGAAAAATTTGAGTCGAAATATTAATTTTAAGTATCCAAGAAATTTTGAATCAAATATTTTCCCGAGTAAAAAAAAGTTCTCAGAAAGCCTAAATCGATCGAATTCAGACTTCTCACTGTCTCAGTGAGGAATATATATTACACACTTGTCACAAAGAAGTCGAGGCATGCCGAGACTGATAGTGACAAGTGTGTACTCTATTTTATCACATAAGCGAAAACGAGACAACATAGAACTGAAGTGTAATTTTTTAATTAAACTTCTAGTGAAGTAATTTTGACATCCGAACACCGCGCGTATGTGATAAAATTTTTTTTGATACCAACATCGAAAGTGGATACTTTCGCCCTCGAAATTCGGGGCGAAAGTAAAAAATGCAAGTTATGTGTTTGAGCGGGGAGAAAGAAAGAATATATAAAGCGAAAGTCAATATAAATAATGCGAAAGTCGACTACATAATGTAGTAGTCAACTCCTGTCAATAAGTGTACTGCGATCAAATAGTTATTTTTATGCCAAATACTGTGAAAGTTTGTATTTTCGGTCCTCAAATGGTGACCGAAAGTAAAAAAATTCAGGCCTTGGGCCGAAAGTAAATGTCACTGTCATGATTTTACTTTCGCCCCGTGGGCTTGCGTATTTGCGGGCCGAAAGTAAATGTCACTGTCATCATTTTACTTTCGGTCCTCATATGTCGCGAAAACACATGTTCACTTGATTGAAAGTACGCATTGAGTGTAGTGTTGTGTTGACGATAGCCAAATGTTTTGTGAGCAAGTGAATGTATGTTTACAGTAATTTCATTTGTTAAATTGTTTTTATTTTTATACCAGGTGGCTGCCGCCCCCTGGACCCCCGCGCTTTTCGGCATTTTCGTGTTTCTACAGCAAATTTTGTTGATAACTCAACAGTTTCATTAAATTTATGTTTTGTTTCGGACCGAAAATACAAATCTTCCGCAGTATTTGGCATAAAAAATAGTATGCATCACTCGGGGCAAAAGTAAAAAAATTCAAATCGTGTGATTGCCGCCCTTGCCTGCGGCGCGGGCTGCAAACTTCACACGTTTGAATTTTTTTACTTTCGCCCCTTGTTATGCAAAATACTATTACGTATTTGTTGTGGACGGTATATTTTAGGCAATTTCGCGAGTTGTAGCCCGAACGAAGTGAGGGCGACAAGCGAAAGTGCCTAAAATAAACCGTCCACAACAGATGCGTATACAACTTTTCATGCCGAGGGCCCAAATTACGAGAAAAATTCCGTAATTTTTGCCGAAGGCATGAAAATTGAATTAAAGCGTGCGCCAGTGCTCTTATTGAAATTAACATACGAAGTTGATACTTTTTGTTGCTGAATGATTTGTTAGTTATTTGTTAATTTTTGTGTGTGTCGGCAAGCCTCGACCGCCTTGTCATACGTGCATAATATTTATTATCGCATAAGAGAAAACGAGACAACAAGATATGCGAATGACACTTTGATAATTTACAGAAGTATAATGTTTGTTTATCTCCTGCAAGCTGATATTTCATACATTACGCGTTTCTGCATATAAACACAAACACATACATAACCACAGCTTATACGATTGGATAATTCACACATAACCCACCTAGGGTAAATTTACTTTCCATCTACTTATTTGAAAAAAAAAAATCGCCGAACGGCGGAAGCGAACACGGGACCAGCAGCATATCAACCAAACATGCTGACCACTACGCCAACAAATCACATAATGCGATGCAATTGGTGTCAGTAGTGGTTCGTTAGTCACTTCTACATCGATCAAATAATCAGAGTAGTCGGAATGATGTGATTTAAACGAAGTGTTGAGGTGGATAGTATATGTGTGTGAGTAAGTAAATAAAGGATTCTCTGTATGATGTTTTTTTTGTTGTGAATGCGTTTTAAAACAACATGCTTAATTAAT
Source organism: Bradysia coprophila (assembly GCF_014529535.1). Taxonomy (NCBI): domain Eukaryota; kingdom Metazoa; phylum Arthropoda; class Insecta; order Diptera; family Sciaridae; genus Bradysia; species Bradysia coprophila. The sequence goes on from NC_050735.1 coordinate 10,037,505, forward strand.
TAATTTTAAATCCAAATTTTTGTGGTTATTTCGCTAATGTATGAAATATCAGCTTGCAGGAGATAAAACATTGTTCTACCTTGGTGTATATTTCTCGAATCACTTCTTATGTACAATTGTATATACACTCGCTGGCGCTCGTTATATACAATTGTACATACGAAGTTATTCTCGAAATATACACCAAGGTAGAAAATGTACTATTATATATCCTAGGTGAATAATTTTTTCGGGGAATCACACCGCGTATGCGATAAAATCTATTACTTCATTAGTTTTGACACACCATTTCCTATGTAACACCGGATCAGTCACTGCTCATCGCTTATTTTTGGCATCGATAACAGATGACAAAATCTCTACAGCTAAATATTTCTTCGCAATAAATAGCGTTCCAATATTCTGTAAAAATGACTTTTGAAAAGCAGAAAACAAACAAGAAAATCCGAAGAAAGACTTCTGCTAATATTTTTCAACGTCCCCTTTCTTACATGGTAACCCTACTATGATATATGAATTTCTTAGCGATCATTAAATATTAAGTAAGTTACGTGTATTACACCGTTTACAATAAATTATCTCAAGATTTTATTGAAACTTCAGCTCTATTATTGTGTAGCATCCTATTCATTCAAACATTTCGTAATTATGAAATTCGGGTTGATAATATTTCATGAATTATGATGTAACTAATAAGTTTCGCATTATGAACCAAAAATTAGTTATAAGAAATTTTATCGGAATATCCATAGACGTTTATTTGGTGCTTTCATCACAAAGAAATGATTCTACCACCAGTAAATTTATCGCCTCTGGTAGTCAGTATGTGCTTTTATCTATAAGCTCATCGAAATTCATTATGAATATGAGAAAAGGAAAGACGCAAGTTTCTTCCTCCATTTTTGAGAAAATAAGTAGAAAACGTATTCATTCAACATGAATTTGAATAGCTGCAGCAGAGCAGCTTCTTCTATTCCTTGCAACGTGTTATGAGTTGGCAAAAAACAAACTTGAAATTAACGCACACCCACCACTTTGTTTAATAAAGCCGTTAAGGGATAAAATGGAGTGTAAAGATTAAAATTGGTTCGATAATTTATACAAAAAGTCAATTGAAAGGTAACAAGGCGACAGATTCAGGTATATATGGTGTAAGTAAGCCACACGAACATGCCAAGAGGATGCAAAAAAATGGATACCTTCATCCTTCTTGAATAACATATGCTATTAACATTTCAAGAGGAATAGATACTTCTAATAGATCCGTGCGCCGATCGCTGCCGATAAAAAGAGAGACATAGTACCGTCGCCACCGATCGGCAGTGAAAATAGTGTTAAGTGATAGGTATTTTTGTATAACTGAGCATAGATTCTCATGCTGTCCGTAACTTTAAGAATTCGTAACTTGACAGTTCTTATGGGATCACGCAACTCTCAAGTTACGAATATTATGAGTTAAGTATAGTTTCCACTTAAAAAGAGCACTCTGTTTAGCCTCCGTCTTCATGACAGTTGTAAAATAGAACAAAAGAACTGTCACGCAAACGGAGTGGAAATTGAATTTATTTCAATTTTTTACTCCGTTTACGTGACAGTTCCTTTGTTCCATTTTACAACTGTCATGTAGACGGAGGCTAAACGGAGTGCTCTTTTTAAGTGGAAACTATACTTTACAAAAGTACGAGAATCGGAGCCCTGGTCACGTCAAAATGAGAGAGATCAAATTTGTAAACAGAGTCTGACTCTCAATTTTAGTTTTCATTCATGAATTTTCGACAGCTGACCCCGAGATAATGCTTAGTTTCCTCTTACCAAAAAAGTACTCCGTGTGAGAGACAAAATTGAATTTTTTGACAGCTTGCTCTCTCACGGAGTACTTTTTGTTGAGTGGAATGGAAACTTAATTTAAATTCAACTGGTTTTCGCTCTCACTAAACATCCCTACGGTGACAAAATGTGAGATGCCCAATCTCCCAACTGCGCTGCCACTAATGGTTTTGCCGCCATTGAAATATGTGGAACAAGGCAAGGGGGGTATTCCTTGTTAAAAAGATCAAACTGTTATTGTCAACCTCTATCATGTTTCAAAAATGTACCTTCCCTAAATTGGTAATTTACAGATAAATGCTATAAAGTGACAGCTACGGTAATTTGATTGTATACTTGAGAGAGTCCACTCCTACAGATACCACATGTTCTTTCCATCCATAGTCAACACGATTGATCGAATGAAATGTGAAGAAATTATAAAGAATCAGTTATATGGACCAAAAGACGACAAAAATAAATTCTGGGCTCGTCGCGTCGTCTTATGTAGCAAAGTGCACGTCATAGCAGTTGAAGCATAATGAGGCGAAAGATTTTATTTCTGTCTGTCGAAAACACTTAGATCAAATTAGGTCGAAGATTCGATAACTACGCCCTAATTATGTGCTCGTCGTCTGTGAATAATTAATTTACATTACAGATGTAATTACAAAAAAGGTAGAAGTTGCTGAGTCGTTAATAAATGACAAAAAAATCTACCAAATCCCTGTTATGGTTCGCCCTGCAAGCCATAATTAAACACAATAATTTTCCTCAATAAAATCAGACTCTGCGGTATTCTAAAAAGCTATTTACTTGTTTCTCTTTTTCCTTTTTTTGGTGCTTGTGTACATAAACAACATTAGCATCATAAAATACGTATCATCATCATGATGCGATATAAATAATGTACCATACCCCATATTGCACAGAGCTAATAAAGGAAAATACCAAAATGGTAGAGGAAAAACCATATCCACAATACGGTACATACGGTGTGTGTGTATATATAAATAGATACACACGCGGTTGAAGAGGGGAAAGATTTTCCTTCTGGTGAATTATATGGTACATACATATTTAGATGGAGTGTACTATAATAAATGGAAAATATAAAGAGCAGAAATAATAAAAGGCGGTGCTTGAATGCGGTTATAACATCAGGGATGAAAATTGTGTTATCATATTTCGGAAAACCATCACCCAATAATACCCATGTGGATGAGATTTTAATATTCTCTCATGTACATGTATACAACAATTCGTTTACAAAATTGATTTGTTTCAAGGGATGCTTTCTACGCTCAACCATACTGGCCATAATGAGGGCTGTCCAGTTTACCATTTACAGAAGAATTAGAAGAAAAAAAAAACAGAATTGTTTCAACGGAATTGAGTTGATTCACCGAAAGATTCGTACTTTATAATGTTGTTTCACAACGAAAAAAAATCAATTCGAAACCAATCGTAAAATTATCCTTGAAAAACAAAATTGTTCGACTAATTGACTTCATCCGAGAGAGCAACAACAAAAAAAAATCCAATTACAAATTCAACCCTTAATTCACTCCGCCCAAACAAAATAAATAAACGAAAAATTGAACTGCAATAATTTCACGTAAAAAAAGACGATTATCCCAGCAGGCGTCCTCTACACCCTCATTGAATTGGAATAGGGGTAGACAAACATTCATCCTTTTATGTGCCATTTTTATGTGCATTATATAATCGCTATATATCCCATTTGTTTACCATCATCATTATGTAGTACATAAGCATTGTACATTTTCGGGGTATATGTGTATACACATGCATAATGGCATAATGTAGGAAGTAGGGATTTTTTGGTAAATCAAGCCCGGCAGCAGCACGTTAGCAATTTTCTCATTTTACGGGTATATTAGCATAATGATGATTGAAATGTGCTTATTTGTTTGGGAATCGTCTGACATAACATTACGGTTATTCCGTCTTCGACCATTTTTGTGAAACATTACGACTGAATGGTGGTTGATGATGGTGTGCAGACATATAATTTCGTATGGCGAATAAAATCGTTCCAGCATAACGTTTTTAGTTTGCCACAGTGGTGGGCCGTGTAATGTTGTCTGTTGTGGAGGATAAGTGACACAGTGTTCGCAAATTGAATCGTCTGGATTGATAAAATTGATTTCTATTGATATGTAATCTGACGAAAATATATTTTTGTTTCGTTAAGATTTGTGGTACGAGTGACAAAAAATAAGAGACCAACACATGATATTTAAAGGCTCGAAAGACAGTTGTCTTATCGCTTCGAGGTCGCTAAAATTAAGTGCGAATTTAATTATAGAAATTGTCATGCAATCGATGCGTAACAAATTATAAAAGAACTTCCGGAACTATGCCCAGGTCTTGAGTGTATGTGGTGCGGGTAAATTAATATTTTTCTAGTAAAATATCAGCGAACAAAAAGTGTGTAATCAAATACTCAGTTAATATCGTCGAATGGTGTTCATTGTATGTCTCCCAGTTTACGTTGAAAACAAAAGCCGAAGAAGTTCAGCGTTTTTCTTTCTTTCTTTCATCGTTTTAGATGGATAAATACAACACAATGTAATCAAAACGTAATTTAATCCTGATGCTATTATGAACCAACTAAAAACGAAACATAATGCAAAATAGCTGAGATCGGTCGGAATTGTACATGCAGCATATGTAAAATAGTTGAGTACGACAGAGATCTGTAAAACATTGTCAGTGTTGCAGAAACTTGGTGAATTGAAGAAGGACTTTAGGAATTTGTTTTGCCTAGTGCAGACTGTGTAGTGTTAGTGTATACAAGTTTACATTTAAAAACATTTAGTTCTAAAAGCAAGCGTGAAATATTGTTCGGAATGAAATAATTATGAAGTGAATGGAATGAATACGACAAAGAGCTGACCGTTGACTTGGATAAAAGTGATAAAAATTGTCGTTGGAACAATGTGAGATATCTTGTACAGGTAGTTGCATTTTCATAGCTCCTGAGCTGCTAGCATGACCGAACATACACATTTTAAATGTTAATAGTATCCTTGTATCGCTTGCTTTCACCCAAATTCGAACCCGAATCTGGAAAATGTTAAATTGTCGTCTGGCGAAAAATTTGAATAAATAACAACAGAGTGACCTTCAATGATTTTCTAAGTTCGTAATAGTAGCTCAAGAGCTGCATGAAAACGAATAGTTTCTTGCATATTGACAAAGAAACTACGAACCCATTTTTTGTCTTTGAGTGTCACCCTCCTATTGACCGAAATTCGCTCCATATCTCCTTAACGAAATAACATTTAATTTTTCAAGAACATTGATTTCATCACATTTAGAGTCAGGTTAATTTTTTATCACAAAATTGTCATTTTTTTACCGCTCATCTCCTTGAATGTCACAAAAATTCAGACAATAAAAACGGAAACGAAGAATGTGTTATCATGGCTACATGGTGAAAAATATTTTGGCCAAAATAACTAAGTCAAGCTTTACGATACCTTCAAGGCTTGTTGGTATTATTCATTCAGTGAAATAAGAGGACGAGAAGGCGGCATAGTTTTAGGTCGAATTTTGTATCATCAATATCACAGTCAAAAAATTGGTTTTTCGACCGAATTTAGCTAAGTTTTCTGAAAATATGAAAACAAAAATTTATCAGTAAAATGCAAGGAATCAAAAAACCTTCTGTGAAATAGGTTCCATGAAGAGAACTTTAAAAAGAGATTTGACTTTGTCGTTTAGAATCAACACGTACGTACGTAATGGAGAAAGGTCTTTTAATTTGTTCTCACATTTATTGGAATCGTATCCAGACTTTCACTTTGTTGTATTAACCTCACACTATATCCACCTTGGTATTAACCATCGAAAAACTTCTAGTTATCGAATCTGCTATTTCTCTTTGTCAAATTTCTTAGAGTTTGAGGCTAAATCTTGTACTTCACTTAGTTTCACTGTGACCTTTTCCGAAATATGGATCCAGTAACATTAGTCGGAGGTCATCGCATATTTTTTTCATTGCTGTCGGTAACAGATGATTCTCAAAAATTTTAATATTCGTTACATTCTCTATTTATGTTTAGATCGTCGAACAACACTGCACTCAAGTGGAGTGAAAGGTATTGAAAATTAAAGAATAAAATTTAAGCTTTTGAGTTTATCTTGCAATTTAACCAGCAAGAATGCAATTCGCAAAAAAATCTAAGGCACAAACGCAAACTTTCTCAAAGTATTTAAACAATGATAGAGATATACAAACCATCTTCAGAGCTCAAAAATTACTGAACCCTATTTTCAGTTGAATTTGAGAGTTTTTCCTGTAGCTCTTCAGGAATCTATACAATTAGTTTAGTAGAATTAGTCCAATTTTGTAGTAATACAACACTGAGGGATTCTGTTGAGAAACTTTTCACTTACGGTCTGTCCGTACTTTCTAAGTTTATACCAACTTTGAACATTCCAGCCTACGACAATGTCAGCATTGTCACTACAAGTGACAAGTCACTTTCTTAACTGACGTAGCTAGAATTTTAAGAATTTAAGAATTTTAAGTTCGAACCAAAGCAAAAAGCATACGGACACTAAACCTTTCATAGCGCTGATATCAGCAGTTCTACGATCTGATCTGTTACTTCATTTGATACAGATCTTTAAAAAAAATTAATTTCAAATATTTTACTTAATTTTTTTTGAACACACGCTTTCCTTGGTGCATGAGTTAGACATCATCCTTCCTACAGTCGTTATCGATAACAGTTGATAGCAGATACTGATAGGTAAAGTCTCGGTCTGAAAGAAAGATGTAACATTTATTTACCCTCAGCTATAAGACCGCTCAGTAACAGTCGGTCGTTTATTTCTGAAGTGGTTATCGATATTAGGATGATAGCAGTTCAAAACAGGCTATTTTCATGAAAACCAGTTAATCATAGGCTCAAGAACATTTTGTGTTTCAGAACTGAATTTAGAAAGCAAAACTGTATAATTAACCAACATAGCCAGAAATCTTAGTTCAATATCTGTTTCCCATTCACTAACAACACCTCAATTTTAATCAATTTCAGAAATATGAATTTCAACTAAACAACCGAAGCGCTTCACACCAAATAAAAAAAAACCATCCATAATGCTTCAAAGCCCGTCGAAATGCCATCAAAATCCACTTTCACAATTTTTCGCCCTGCATTCGTCTCAATCACTCCATCATCAGTCCATGTCGATTAAAAATGAAATGGAAAACGAGACCAGCCATCGAACACATTTAGAATCATTTAACGGCAACATAGGAAAGTCATTTACGATCGCTGCCATACTTGGATTGAAGAAAAATGCTGCAGCCGCCATGGAACATCATCAGCAGCACAACAGTAAAGAATTTGCTGTAATGAATTTGTCGTTGAACAATCACAGTATCATGAAGAATAGCTTAAATAATCGTAACTACGATGGTGACAGTAATTTATTGAATGCGAATCGAATGCCAATTGGATTGCCACAAAATTTTAGTTCTCATATTCATACATCCCATCAGCAGCATAATAATGCAAATGTAATTCACAATTTGCAACAGCAGCTCCATCAACATCATAGCGGACACAGTAGCTTCCATGGTAGAGAAAAAAGTAAAGGGGGTAGGTACAGTCATATCGTTTTGAAGTAGTTGTTAGAGTAATTGATGCAGTGACCAGTGACAAACTAACAATCGAGATACAGACATGAACACCCAAAAGTACCACCGAAGTATAATCAACTTCATATTTGTTTGGTCCACTTTGTGCCAAACATTTAAATATTGTTAATGGAACAAGTGAATCCGTAACGGCAGTCTTTTAGCTGTTCATTTCTATAGGCCATAGGCCAATCTTTTCTATAAAATACAAACGCCTGCCACTGATTGTGTTTGGTTGATGATCTGCTATAGAATCATACGTCTTGAGATATACCAAGAGTTACAATGATACAAACTACATAGACGTTTAACAAATGCTTTTACAAAGACCTTGCTAACTATGAACTGTCTACACCTTTCAGACCATTCCACTTCGAAGAAAAACTCATTAAAAAGTAAACGCGTTCGAACGATATTCACACCAGAGCAACTGGAGCGGTAAGAGTCAATTATTTATGATAATAACTTACAGTTAAAGTCAACCGAATTTGTGTCCAACTTGGCTTCAGCTGTTTTACAATTAAGCGCATAACTATGAAATTTGTATAAAGACGTGTAAGCAGTGGGTTTGTATGAGTGAATTAAACAACAATTTCGTTAACATTAACTACCACTCGGAACGGGGGAAGTGAATAACAGAAAATAATTTAACCTGAATTTACATGACATCTGATTGACCTGAGCCTGATTTGATAAATTTTGATCTGATCTGAAATATAGTAATTACGTCAACCACTGTCAGACTAGGTTCCTCATAAAAAATACCTGACCTGAAACACAAGCCTTTTCACCGCCGTCGAATCGACGGCGTCGATCTATGTTTATCCTTAACATTGGCTGTCCATAGAAATGCTCAAAATATATTTTCGAGTGGAAAAATTGGTAATTATGGTCGCAGTCAATGTAATTTACCACAGCACTGCTCCTAGCATGAATACTGACTTGACAAGTGTCAAATTTTGATGTTTTTGTGATAAGAGTAACTGATTAGGATTGTTTGACTCATACAACGTAAATATCATCATCCTCCGAATGTTTTCTATGCTCATGCTAGGATCAGTGCTGTGAATTTACACAACATGATGACTTTCTTACTCGAAAGATTTGGACTGGTTGAAAATTTAAAATTTATAATGTTTCAGTCCATAGCAATTTATTAAAGGAAGGTCAAAACGGAGATTGTTTTTTCAACCATTAACATTGGTAATGATGTCTCGATTTGTTTGTTCAAATCCGCGGCTGGGCAAGATGACTTTTCCTTCATTCGCTTTCTATGTAACACTTACTCGTAGATATTCTAATAGTCCGTTGCCAATTCGCATCGTTAAAAATATCGAATGAACAGGTCATTGCGAAATTAACTCAATCACCTAACCGAGCCGTGGGCGATAGATCGAATTTAGTCTGATTTGTAGTCAAACAAGAACCACATTAGCCACGGCAGAGTAAAATAAACCGTACTCTGTGGTGCATTAGCTTTTCATTGACGGTATGTCATATGGCAGTAAATGGGTTCAAGGTTTAATCTGCAAACAGGTAAACTTGTGCTTCCACTTCATGGAGCTATTTACTGCAGTTGAAATTTCATTGTATATTAGCGCAGCCCAGTTTTAGTCGCAAAGGCTATAATGTGATTTACTAAAACGATTTCCTTTCTCAGACTGGAATCGGAATTCGAACGTCAACAGTATATGGTTGGTCCAGAACGACTATATTTAGCGCACACACTTCAATTAACCGAAGCTCAAGTACTTAAGAACATGCTATAATCATCAATTATTGAATAATAATCTCGAACGCAATCTCTCAGGTAAAAGTCTGGTTCCAAAATCGTAGAATTAAGTGGCGAAAACACCATCTCGAATTGACACAACAGCGTTTAGCGATAATCCGTCAACGACAAATACCGAACGCACTTCCTATACCAGAACAACAAGATCCTCATCCACAAGATGCCGAATTGTCTGTGTGCACGGATTCAATGGACGAGGGGGGTAGTATGCACGATGGCGATGTATAGAGATGGCAAACTATCCCGCTTTATCGGACGGATATATGTGACTGATATTATATCATCTGGGACAACACAATAAAGCGAAAAATATTCATGTTGAAACTATAATGACGTAATAGATGTTGTACCTGTTCGTACTGATGATAATGTTTGACGTCTGTGAATTGCTAACAATATATATACGAACACGATTGGATTTTTGTGGCCCCACCATAATGACACCTCACAATTCTTCGTAATCCATCAATATACAGGGAATGATAAAAAAATTTACCTTCTTAGAAATGATTAATTATGTTGAACACGTTTTTATTTTTTAATTTTAAGTATAAAAATATAAAAAAAAAATATTTTTTAAATTATTGAATAAAAATTGTAAATAAATCCATCTTACGCCTTGCCAACTTCACGAACCTTAAGTGGCTTCCTGCACTTGATTTTCTCACTCAAATTTGTCCCTGCTGCGGCACTACTACAATAAAAGTTTCACGGAAGCATTCAAAGTAAGTTTTTGTAAAGGATATGGTTATTCGAGCGTGATTTAGTTTTTGGGGAGTGTTATAAATAACTCCATTTACCAAAAATGATTTAATAGTACATTACTTATCAATGGGGCAAATGATGGAAATGGTACTTCTTCTGTGAAATTTGCCGATCGAGGCGTAACCGAAGTCGGTAAGCACACAAGAAGTACCATTGTCATCATTTACCTCATTGCCAAGTAAGGTATTTTATTCAAAAATGCCGATAAAGTTACCTTTACCTCACGTTTTTGAATAAAAAATTTTGTAAAAGGAGAAATTCCATTGATAAACCCGAAAATTCCGCCGCTGGAAGTGAAGTAAAATGATAATTTTTCACAGTAACAATTCTCGATAGATGCAAACTCAATAGGGCAGAGCCTGTTTTCGTGAAATTAATTCTTGGAAATTGTCGACATTTTTGAAAATGTTCAAAATCAGAAATTCAATACTAAAAGTAAATTCTTAAAATTCTTGAAATTTTCAAAAATTACCAAAGTTCTTGAAATTGAAATTTTCAACAAAAAAAAAAAAAATCTTGTAAATAGGCTGTTAATGGTAGCTGGGACGACCTTCTTATAAAAATTACTAGTTTAGTGATGCGTAATCGCTACAGCTACACAGTATACTCATTGTCAAATAAGCAAGACAATTAAATAAGTCTTTCTACGTTTAGCTTTAATTTGTGATTCAAAAAAGTCTATATCTCATCGGGCCAAGGCCACTTGACACATAGCTCTAAGAAAATTATAACAATTTGCTCACGAACAATCCAGCGAATCATAGTTGAAATTTTAACTTACCACCAAGCCTGCTAACTCGGGCCCAACTACCACAAATAAGCGAACAACGCAAAGGGTTTGGATACCCCTTGCTCTTACTCAACTTCATATTAAGTAGTTATTTGTGATTCCTTATTCATGTCCATGTTTAATAAATATTATGCACGTATGACAAAGCGGTCGAGGCTTGCCGAGACGGCTTGTCATACGTGCATATTCTTTTTTATCGCATAAGCGAAAACGAGACAACAAGACATGCGAATGACACTTTGACAATTTACAGAAGTATAATGTTTGTTTATATATCCTAGGTGAATAATTTTTTCGGGGAATCACACCGCGTATGCGATAAATCCATTTTACTTTACTAGTGAGGTAAAGTGGCTATTCCCTCACTAGTGAAAACCTTTTTCCTCGCTTGTAAAGTCATAGTACATTACTATACCAGTGAAGTAATTTTCAGCCCGAGGTACTTTTACTCATCGTGATACGAGATATCAAATTATTTCACATGTAAAGTATGGCGTTTTACTTTACGAGCGAGGGAAAGGGTCTTCACTAGTGCATCTGGATACGAGATATCAAATTACTTCACTGGTATAGTAATGTACTATTTTTCAACGCAGTGGGTTAAATCATTCGTTAATTCATTCTTCTGCAAATAGTAAATTACATTAGATAATGAGAAGTAGTTCATTCATTCGGGAACATTTTGGGATGCTCGAAAGCTCACTTGTGTGTTTTTGAGCAACTTCACGGCATAGTAAAATAAACCAGGGGGTTTACTTTGCTCTGCCGTGGCAACTTGCTTTGGAAACACTTGTCAAAGTAACTGTCACCAAAGTAAGTTGCTCAAAAATATACAAGTGCACTAGTGAGTTTTATAGTATCACGAAATGTTCTCGAATTAATTAATTACTTTCCAGAATGTAATGTAATATGCTATTATTTGCTTTCGGAAAGTTTAACTTAAAACAATAATAAAAACAACACTTCCTCCTATGCTCTATCATCATATGCGATGAATGATTTCCTAGGGAACAGGACATGTACAAGAAATGATAACTTAAAGGGCGGACGCAAATAAAATCGGTTTTACTGAATTATTGCTTTGGCGACTAAACTCTCAGCGCTTGCTATTACTCGCTTTTGGCCTGGAATACACGCTCTTCCCTCGAAGATAACCAAACTTTCCCTTTGGCTTTGTTGAAAAACAAGTAAAGATCGTTCCGAGATCTTGCTTCCAGAACAAGGTTGTAGTGAGGCGAATTCTATCCTTTTCTTATGACGCAATCTAAGTTTTCAAATCAATTAAAACCCAGAGAAGCAGGAAATTCTATCAGAAAAATTTTATTCCAAAAATAATGTTTACTTCTACTACATAGTTGAACAGCACATCACACAGCAAATTTACCCTTTATTATCAGTAACGGGGATTGCTGGTTCCAAGCCGAAGTTCATTTTCACAACGTCACAAAATAAAGCCACAAACACTAATCCCATCGAAACGTGTGTTAAAGCGTTTGCGATTGACCGTTGGCGAGCACTCTCGTACAGATCAAGTCTACTGGTTAGAAAAGCTAATACGGCTGCCGTTACCTGTACGTTAGAAAGGATGGAACGACAATGAAATAATGCTTTTCAAGTGGAAAAATTTGCTTTTTATTATTTGCTGGGTGCAGTTAGAGATAGATTTTTGTTAGATGTTAGATTCCTTCTGTGTGTTCCCGACGAAAATTGGATTATTTGACTCAATAGTTCTCCCTTTCTAACAAATGCAGTGGGTGTGATGAATATTCCATACCAAAGCCAGAAATGATTACGTTTACGAGCGAAATGATGAATATCAGCACTAAAATGATATCGTTCAAAATGATAGCAGCCGTTTGGTCTTTCTTACGGTTGATATTCAAACTTCCAATTACAATGAACAAGAGGCCGACGAGCATCTGTTGGATGAAAAGTGAATTTGATTTTCGATTTTTTTGTTGTCATTTATTAACTGAGTCACGCTTTGCGTGATAGAATTATAGTAATTGAGCAGACGAACAATGAATTAAAATTAATGAATGGCACGTATGAGTGAGCTGAGTGAGAACTGAATCCGTGAGGACCAAAAGAACGCACGATCATGTCTACTTTGGAGATTAACGATTTTTTTTAGAATGATAACCCTCCCTAAAACACAAACAGTTCATTGGAGCAAGAAAATCTTTTAATTCACTACACATCTACATTGTACTTAAAAATTGACGAATCAAAAGCGGAAACTAGCAGATTCAAAAACGTAATGATAAACGCTAATCCAGTGCGAATGTAATTTATAATATCGGCAGAATTATGATACTCGACAAGGTGAAGTCGGCAGTCTCTCATTAGGCTGAACGATAGGCTTAAAAATCCGGAAACAACCTGCCGAAGTCAAAGGTAAATATTAAAAAAAACATCGTCGACGTGTGAAGTAAAATCGAAATTTATCGCGAAGCACACAGGAAGAGAATACAGGTAATTTTTCGGTCTAATCAATACGCTCTCTAGCAATCTAACAACATTTGTTAGACAAACAAAGAAATATTTTGGTATTTTGACAGCGGTAAATCGAAGTTTGTTTGCTAGAGGGAATATTGGTATAGTGCACTTTTCGGTGTAAAACTAAGTTAAGTGTTCCAGTTCGTTATAACACAACTGTGGTACACAGCCTCAACTGTTCGAAAACTGTGTTAACTGTTCGAACTGGAACACTCCATTGATAAATTTACGCACCTGCATTATTATCGACACGCTGATTAACGTCAACATTAACGTGTAAAATTCGTGCTTATGACCCACTTGTAGAATATATTTCAATTGAGATGCATTTGCGGTCAATAGAGCTATATCGAGCATTCCTTGTGCTATAGTTTTCTTTGTAGCATATCGATTTGCATCCATCGTTTTCAACTGAAAATGAAAATCAAATGCACTTTGTCGTTTATTCATAATATTGAACTATCATTTTTGACCCGTTACACCGAGTATGTCGATCGATAAATGTATACCACCCACCACACCACAGTGTTTATCAGTTTAGGTAATAAATTACGTTTGCTAAAAACAAACTCACCGGAGCATCACCTCCCAAAGTTGACGGTAATATTGAAGCCATCATTTAGAATCTCGTTCCAAATTTCGTCCGAAAGCCAGTGGCGAAATAAGGAACTACTTTTGAATCGTTTTAAACAAAGAAAATTTTCGACAAAGTTCTTGTGAAAATTAGCAAATTAAACAAAAAAAAATCTTTTCACAAATTTAACTAAATTAACCACCGAATGCAAATAACAGAATGACAAAAACCGCATTTATTACTTCGTACTGTACGTTATTGCGCAATTGTGCTATTGAAATATCAAATTTATGTTACCAAGGATACATGATGAATACAACAAATATGCATATCCTTTCCATACACTGTATAGAACTCAAATAAACTGTTATTAAAGGGTGATAAGGTAAAAAATATTGTCAGTCTAGCGAAGCCAAAATCAAATGACTCTTGACCAGGGCCTATTTTCGGTGAATTAATTTTATCGAAGTAAAAGTATGTAAGAAATGTTGTTGATTGAAATGGTCCAATCCTTGCTTTATTTAAAGTTGCGCATTAGATTTAGACTTAGATTTTAAATATTTAAAGAAAATAATAATTTAACGACCAGAATTGATATTTTAACCTTCAAAGACGATATATTAACTCTACTACTTCTTTCGTTGAAATTATCGTTTAATGATTGGTATACAAAATCTTTCACTTGATCTGACTTAATATTAGTTTTACTATAAAGGATCACATTAACCGTAGGTGTTACGCTATTTTTGCTGCCGATAACAGATGATAAAACGATTTTGACGTCCTCAAAAAGGTTTTTGTTGGCTATGTTTCGCCATCAGAAAAAGGAGATACTAAAAATGCATATCCTTTCCTGTTTTTCTAGTGTCTACCTTACACCTTACACTAAAACCTATAGTGTCGTTTAAGCAGTTTTCTCGGCATGTATTCTCGAAACTTTAGGAAGTAATAGAGCAGAAAGAAATATGGCTTGCCCCTGGAAGACTCCTTATCTTAACTTTAACATAAGAAACTTAAGCTTTTTCAAAAATATGTTGGAAATTTCTTAACAAAGAAAGTTGCTCTTGCAAATTACGACTGTACGTGTTAATATCGCCTGCACTATACTATTGTACAAGTGTAAGGTGTTCTTGAAATCTGATAGAAATGGTTGTTTATGACATCTAGTGCAAAGCACTTTATAAGGCTTTAGATGTGTAATTATGCTTGAGGTCTCGTGATAGAATACAAGTCTCGAGCATAACATAAGACTTTGAGCCGATATTGCAAATTTTGCACACTGTGATGCTGAGTTGCATAACGATTTCTTTAAACATCGATACTTTTGCACAACCTCAAAAAATTTCGGGAATTAATAGTTTTTTTAAGAATAATACCAATACAAGTCGCGGGCTGTGTCGACAGATTTTTTTTAGAAATCGTCGGTAAATTACTCAAGGATCTGAATCTGACTAGACCTGAACTGAATTGAAAATTTTGTCCTGTACTGAATTTAATGAAGATCAGTAAAAGCTCAGATAAATCAGGGGGGGATTTCAGGTATATTTAAGATTTTTTTAGGAATACCGAGAATGTCACCTGTCTTGAACTTCTACTGATTTTCAGATTTCAGGTACGGTACACTCAGTTCAGGTCAGTTCAGATTCAAATATTCTGAGGCAATGGGTTACCGACTTAAAATAATTCCATAAATCAAAAATAATCCGAATAATCCCAATTTATTTTATTCAGCGTGGAGCATTTAATCTTAAAATTACACAAGAAATTAAGCGAAGTCAAAAAAAAAGTTTTAAAATTAAATTAGGAGAGAAAAAAACATAAAAACGTACATCACAGATCCAGGTTAGCTACCCGAATTTAACCTTGATCGTTCAATGGATGAAAGTCTGTCACAGGGCCACCGTACTTATGAATCGTTCAATCTATCAATAAATGCAACACTGTTTCTCGTTTATGACCACATGATCAGTCTGTTTAGACTACTCCACAATTTACGTGGAAGCGTGAATTCTTTGGACTCGGCAGAGTGGATTTCGAAGTGCAATGTGTGAGCCTATGACTGTAAATTTTTAACTAACATCTAACTAGGAGTTGCGGGAAATGGACACAATTGCTTGAGCAGGCACATAAAAATTTAATGAAATTCACATTTCCATTGTTAATGAATACATGGCACTAAAACGAGGAAAATTTCAGAAATTGGTGCACTTTTCAAAAAAAAAAACTCAAAATAAATTTGTACAGTCGGAGAAAAATAGATTTCGGGATTTTAAGAGACATCATCGTTTTTCTGTATTCTCGGTATGCATACCCATGGGTATTGAGAGAATTAGAGAAATGATGATATCTCACAAAGTGTTTCTAGAAGATAGGAATGATGCTTCCTTTTACAAAGTGTTTATTAGATAGTGAGATGCTTCCTTTTATAAAATGTTTGCAGAAGATTGTAATTCTTCCTTTCACAAAATGTTTGTAGAATATAGTGCACCCTTTTACAGAGTTTTTGTAGAAGAGGGTGATCCCTTTACAATACGAAACGTTAGCGGTTACATTTAATGATTTGCCTGAATGGAAAATTTTCCTCAAAATATGTGGAAAAGAAGATGTCCCTTTCGAAGAAAGAAGTAGGCGACATCTCGTTCTCAGTTGACCTGTTTTTCTCAGTTTTTACTCAGAAACATTGATTTTTAATCACAGCAATAGTAGTACTTGTGCGGAAAATCGTTGTTTTGAAGAGTGTGGACTTTGTATGCTGAGCCGAAGGTGAACAACCACATGAGTCAAAACAACGATTTTCCGCACAAATATGTAGTTTATTTTACATATTAAGTGCGGCGGAAGTTACTTGCCCCCTGCGAAAAATGAATTTTCGCAGCACATATGAGGTAAAATTTTTGTATGTGTTAGAAAGCATTGTAATACGAGCGAAGCGAGCAACCATTATTCTGGTTTAAACTTAAAATTCAGTGGATTACGAAACACTATCTTCGTATTTTACTCGGTATTTTACATTACAGATGGAACGCTAAAGTCTGAGCTGAATATGTTTGAGATTGCTTGTGGTATTTCTCCTTAAAACAAAAACACTTTGCAGTTTGGTTAAATTTTTTAAACTTTTTTTTTTGTATTTTTAAGTTTCTATTTATATTTACCACATTAAATTTGTATAAATAAGAAGCATTTTCCGATATATAAATATAGTTTAAGTTTTCAATGGTCTTTTTTCGTTCTCATCAGATTAAATCATCCAGTTAATACAAAATTAAATTTAAATTCACTGCGGTCAAATTGGTTTGACAAAAATGTACTTGATAACACATCGAAAATGAACGTCCGAAATGCTTTCTTTTTCCCGATTCATTTGAGCGCGACACAGCATTTTATTTAGCCTTAGACCATAAGAAGTCGTTAAAAAAAGTACGTAGCATGTATGACGACAACAGACATTACCCAAAAGAGTAATGGGCGTAATGAAATCAAAACAGTTTTAATTCACGAAAACACTATCGTACTTGTGGAACATTTTGTGCCGAGGCTGGGGGGAGAGTGAGGAAACGAATATAAGAAAAAGAAATGAAAATGCATCTGGAGTTTCTTCTCATTTAAAATATGCGTAAACTAAAACGTTTTGCGATGGATTGCCCGTTGACCTTCTTCATCAAACTCTCGCTTAGACACCCACATCTTCTTGAACGTATCCAACGAAGCTAAAATTGATCCACCCATCCATGTTGAGTATAGACGTTCTTGTGGCGCTGCAATCTGCATTTGAAATTGGATTTTGTTTGATTAATTCCGGATTTATGCGAAAAAATATTTCGAATTTACTCGAATTTTCATGTCCTTAGCCACTCCTTTCTTCAGTTCCGACAGCAGCCGATCACCGAATCCCTTGAACAGTGTGGAACCACCCGATAAGACTATGTTTTGATACAAAATTTTCCTCAAATCTAAGTCAGACTTTTGGATTGAGTACATTAGAACTTCGTGGATGCCTTCGCATTCATCGCCTAAGAGATCTGGCCGAAATAGCACTTCCGGCGCTCGGAATCGAGCTGGTCCAATCTATATCGAATTTTTTTTTGTTAAATCCATCCGGTTCCTCGAACATATCCGTTAAACTTACATCGAATGTATTGCCATCGGGTAACGTGTACAGCACCTTCTCTGCGTCGATATTTTCTTCCTTCAATGGATTGGTACTCAAGTAGCACGCAGTCTCCTTGATCGATCGGACTATTTCGAATTCGGCCGTTGTGCGGAAATTGAAACCTTCTTTTCGTATCAACGCTTTCAGATACCGGGTCACGTCACGACCGGCAATGTCTACACGCATTATACTATGTGGCATGGCGAATCCTTCGTATATGGGAACAGCATGTGTAACACCATCGCCCGAATCCAACACGACACCGGTCACACGTCCAGTTGCATATCTGTGTATGTGTTAAAATCGGCTGTTAGTCGGATCGACGGAAGCATTTTTGGATTGACAATACTCACAAACTAAGCACCGCTTGCATGGAAACAAACAACGCAGGCACATTAAACGTTTCGAAGAATATTTCTGCGGCCTTTTCTCGATTCTGTCGCGGATTGAGTGGTGCTTCCGTTAACAGTACGGGATGCTCTTCCGAAAATGTTGACAATTGGTCTTTGCTGTAGATGTAATTCCAAATCTTTTCCATGTCGTTCCAATCCGTTACAATGCCATGTTCCATTGGATATTTTATGCTTAACAAACCGCGATGTTCTTCCGCTTTCGGTCCGACGAAGACATCACCTTCCAGAGCGCCGGCCATTACACGAACATGTTTTGGACGACCGATACTAATTTGTTTGAATGGATTTGGTTTAGTCCTACTTGTCTTGATAGGGAGGAATAATGTGGATGGAAGAGAGTCACTTACTAGTTTGGAAACCGACACTTCGGTATCTGATCTCCAGCAAATCCGCATTTTATCACGCCGGAACCCTGGAAAAAATCATTCATTTTTAGAAAACGTTTGATTGGCGAGTTTTCGGGTTTACATTGCACTGATAATTCGACGTTCTCAAGAAACGACGAGTTCCTGAAGTGACGTCGACAAATCGTCATTTCTTCAAGAACTCACTGTCGAATTTCCAATGCTACTCAGTGCTACTTGCGAATAGTAACAAAAGAAAGTCAAATTCACGTAGTGATCGTATCGACAATTTGTGTCACATCAAAATTCGTTGCCAGTCTGAACGAAAAATCATTTGCTCAAAATGCCAAGAAAACGCATTTCGACTACATTTACACCGAATCCCGTTCCAATGCCTGTACCACCCTCAACAACACTCAACATCAATCAACATCGTGTTAATATTCATGGATTCACACCCAACGACTCAGTCGCTGGCCGTCATCGTTTAGATGAAATCGATCGATTTTACATAAAATGCCAAAAACATCGAGATTTCTACAAGGACCTGAGTGGTCGATCGCAGGCACAATTTTATGCTCGCACGAAACAATTTGCTACGCGGGATCCAACCAGTACGTATCTGAAAATGCCGATAAGTCGATTTGAAGAACCTAAACCCGTGGCATATCCACAAACAATGGGACGTCGAGGTTTGGATAGTCTAAAAATTCGATTTGGTTGATTCGATGCCCGATAAAAGATGCCCATACCTAATTCAATGACACGGTACAATTCAAGTTCAATAAAAAATGTTTGTTTTTCCCGGCACCGATTTTCTTTCAAAACAATTATATATCCTGCGAAGGCATAAATGATGTCATTTTGATAGACAACTCCTACATCGACGAATCATTCGGATTTTTGACGGTTTCCGCAACAATGTGCAAAAATATTTTGGACTTACATTATCAATGACAACGGGCTGATTGACAATTACATCATATGGTTCCATATTTTATGCTAAATTTAATAAATAAATCGAGAAAAAATGAGTAATATGTCCACAACGCGAAATTCACAAATGTCAAACCACCTTTTCAATTGTGTTCGTCATGTTGGCAGTACATGACTATCCGAATGTCTTCTAGGTCTTCTACTACAAAATTAGTTATATTTCCTCTGGGAACGAACGAAGCCGTCATCACAGTTTACCAGTAAACCAATGTTTTAAACGGAAGAAGTGCGGTAAGTCTTTACATACGTAAAATAATTATGTTTCATGGAATATGTCCGTTTGTGTGTGTTGAAATTCTTTTTTACATGATACATGCGTCGAAAACGACCGTACTTTTCAGTCCTTTTCGAAAATCCGTCACATAGCTCGGAATACAAACTCGGCTTGGTGTTCACTTTGTCATGTAGAGGTTTTTCTTTATATTTTTCGACTTGGATCAGGCTTTTGGTCTTGCCAAATGTGTTAATTTTTCCTTTTAAACCTAGATTTGTTTACCTGTTGCAAAGCCTTGACAGGCTGATACTCAGAAATTCGTAATTTGTAAGTAATTTGAAACTGATTTGAGAGATAATAAATGGAATAAAACTCGGCTCCGCCTAGGGCTAGGATCAACAAAATTCACACGAAAACTCGACTATCCAACGTTTAATCACTGATTACTTCTAATGTTAAAAATATGACTATATTTGTCCATGCACGGGAGAGTCAAATAAACCTTTACTCTTTAAATTTACTCTGTCGTGGTCCACGGCATATTCCTCTAAATCTGAGAGTTGACAGTTCAGTGGAGAAATTTTTTATTTTATTCACCGCTCTCTTAGGGGAAAAGAAGAGGAGGAGAGCGAGGACAAAATAAATTTAGTATTCAGATCAAATAAAATTAAGAAAATGATTAAAATTAATGATTGATTCCTGGTAATTGTAAGTTTTCTTGAAAAGTCATTGATAACTTCATTGATAGATCATCTTCAATATGCAGTTATTTCAGACGGAACCTCACTTAAGTTTCGTTAAATGTTTCGTTCATTCATTAATTTGTAAGGAATTTTTTTAACGTGGATGGCAATTCTTGTGGATGGCATTTCAAAAGGCCTTGAAGATGATCTATACGCATATGCGTATCAGTGGTGAAGCTTTTTCGATAAAAGAAAACTATTCACCTTAAAGCTTCGTGATAAATTCGATAAATCTAATTACATTTAAATTACTCGAAAAGGCATTCAAATTCCAGCCTAAAAATTTGTTTTTTAACTGATTCACTGATATAAACGAAAATGTTAATACTGCCACGCGCATGTGTGAAATGTTAATTCCATATAAAAACGCTCCGAAACTCAGAACCAGTTTTGTTCGGATGAGTGATCCAGCTGAAAAAACTTAGGCTAAGATCTGATTGCCCCTTCCTGTGAGATAAACGATTGCTTACTGATGTCATTTCAAAGGTCATTTTTACCAAGGTCATTTCAAAACGTCAAATTTCATCCACAGAAGGCAACTTAACCTCAACTTTTAGGTTGACGAAAATTTTAACGAAAAATTTACAAAGAAATTTTTTGACGTTTAGGTTATGTTCATCCCTGTCGATGAAATCGTCGTCGTTCGTGTTGTTAAAGTTCGGGTTCGGGAACAAACCTATACTCAGATTTTCAGTCAATCTTACTTATTAAACCTTGAGAGCAAACAAACTTCAAACAGGTGGCGCTGGGACTCTTTTATCATTGTGGTGTAGAAAACTTCGATCAAAAGAAATTTAAGACTTTTTAATTATTCGTCACGTACTTGCCCGGCATGCCATCTGTAAAGGGTTAAGCAAGATTTGAAGGTAAACATGGCATTATTGTTCATTATTAGGCGCTTCAGCAATCTATCATTGGCAGCTATTTCATTTTATCAAAAGTTTTCGTATTCTTTTTTGATAACTAGCTTCATTTAAGAATGTGTTTGCATTGTATTTAACGAAGTCCAATAGCCATTTTTTTTCATCAAAGATTTTGCAAAGTCAAGCTGGATTCACTCCAAGTTATCGAGACAGAGGATCGACTGGTTGTTAAAATTAAGCCTCAAATAGCTGACATGAATTTATTTTTCTCTGAGGTGACACCTCAATATTATACAACATTAACTTCGTTTAAAATACTTTATTCGAAGACGGATGTAACGGAGTTAAATAACTATAGTCAGTTTTATTGGTTCTTTCTAGGTTTCATTTATTTACCAATGTCTTACAGCGTTTTGCTTTTATAATTTTTAAGTAATGACGAGATCCTTGAGTATGGTACTTCAAACAGCAACGAGCTGACAAATGCTAATAAGTAAACAATAACCGATACACCAATAGACATGACGGACTGAAAAATGAGAAAAAAGGAAAAATTATCCGCATTTGATGGCTTACAAAACTACTTCTTTAAAAAAAATCATACATACCAACGTGATTGGTGCAAAGTGCTCACTGTCATCTTTAAAACCGTAGACCAATGCCACTACAACCGGATTCAATAAATAAATTCCATACGACAGTTTGTTCAAATGAACAAAAAATGTATGGTTCAGAAATTTGGCAATTGGTACACTATTCGCACTAGTGCTGGCGAGTATTATCCAAGCAGTTGCACCCGAATAAAATATTCTTATCATCGTAATTAGTGGAGCTGCTAGTTTGTATGATAGTCCACGGTTTATTGCAGAGCAATGACAGGCTGCAATGATTGAAATTGCCACCAAAAATAAATAATTTGTTGATTTCTGTAAATGGAAATTATTTTTGTTGAATTAATGTGCGGGATATAAAGTGAGGAAAAATTTGCTACACATCGTGCCTCTCATATAGTTATTTTACTTCATAGAATTGAAGTAAAAAGTGACTATTTACCATCGGTTGCAAATAGTCTTCAATTCATTATTAATCCCAGATGCAAATAGTCTTCAATTCACTATTCGTCCCGGATGCAAATAGCCTTAAATTCACTATTTTAGACCCAGATGCAAATAGACTTTAATTCATTATTAGTCCCGGATGCAAATAGTTTTCAATTCACTATTAGTCCTGGTTGCAAATAGCCTTAAATTCACTATTTGTCCAGGATACAAATAGTTTTCAATTCACTATTAGATGCAAATAGACTTCAATTAACTATTAGTCCCTGTTGCAAATGGTCTTCAATTCTCTATTAGTCCCTGATGCAAATAGCCTTAAATTCACTATTTTATACCCAGATGCAAATAGACTTCAATTCATTATTTGTCCAGGATACAAATAGTTTTCAGTTCACTATTAGTCCCGGATACAAATAGACTTGAATTAACTATTCGTCCCTGTTGCAAATAGCCTTAAATTCACTATTTTATACCTAGATGCAAATAAACTTCAATTCATTATTAGTCCCGGATGCAAATAGTTTTCAATTCACTATTTGTCCTGGTTGCAAATAGCCTTAAATTCACTATTTTAGTCCCGGATGCAAATAGCCTTAAATTCACTATTTTAGTCCCTGATGCAAATAGACTTCAATTCATTATTAGTCCCGAATGCAAATAGTTTTCAATTCACTCTTAGTCCTGGTTGCAAATAGTTTTCAATTCACTCTTAGTCCTGGTTGCAAATAGTCCTAAATTCAATAGTCTTCAATTCACTATTCGTTGCAAATAGTCTTCAATTCACTATTCGTTGCAAATAGTCTTCAATTTACTATTTGCCCTGGATGCAAATAGGCGAATCGATTTTTCATCGAAAATTGACCTTCCAATTAAGTGTTGTAAGATGTATCAAGGACTATTTGCTACAGGTGGACAAAGTGCATTGAAGACTATTTGAAGCAGGAGGCAAATAGCCTCTACAATTAGTTTTCATCTTCTCTAGAAGATATCGACATTTTCCAACATGTCCTCAGAGTCTACCTCTCTCCTTTTAAGTATTAAATTTGGTTGAATTCGAAATGTGACAATAACACTCGAATCAAGTGGACTTCAGACTGTAAGATGCAATATGTTCACAGAAGGAAACACCTACCTTGTCAATATTCAGCGTGTCTTTGCGATTCAACAAAATCCAACCACTTCCCACACCGATCAAATACGGCAATATCCTTGTCCATGGTGACGTATACATATCATCGCCCAGTTCATGCATAACATCGTATGCCGGTTCAAATTTAGTTCTATACGCTACAAAATACACTATCACAGTAAAGGAAACGAACAACGCAACGAAGATCTTCTTGGTCAGCTCCGGATATCTGAAACAACAAAATCTGTAATTTCCAATTTCCGTTCTACCATCACTCGATTGTGCTACTTCGCATAAAGAAACAGCATGAATGTGAAAATGATGAAAAATTGCATTTCACACGCCAGTGACCACGTCCAGTTGAGACAGAACTCTTTAACCGGATACAGATTCTGAATGTACAGTAGATTTCGCCACCAGTGATTCTGACACGTCAAATCGTTTCGGTCTTCGATCCAGAACGGTGATGTTTCGTGTAGATATGCCGTCGCGATTTCCGTTGCTCCCATAACAACAATGTAGAGTGGTGTAAGTCTGCAATGGAAATGGATGGTAATTTTGTGTGTCTATAACTATCAAGGAAACGGCCGTCGAACCTTAAGTACCGATGCATGATTTGTTTCACGAAAAATTTGCAATTTTGCCAGAAGGAATTTTCCCGGATTGTAGACAAAGTCTTCTGGTTCCTTAGGAAATTGTAGGACAACAACAATCCACTGGAAAAGATAGACAAAAGTGAAAATTCAATTCCGCTGCTTCCACTTGCACTGCCCAACCACTTACCTGATGGTAAAAAATATGTCCACAATCAACGGGGTCGTACTAGCCCATTGATAAAACGGTTGCTCCCCATACGCAAACAGCATGACCGGATTATGCACACTGAAGTGGGAGAACCAGTTCATATGGAAAATCAAAATCAGAAAACATCCAATCGACCTGCGGAGCAACGAACCCAATTATCTCCCAAAAATTTCTACTTTTCTGATCCTTCGATATCTTACTTGAGTCCATTTACCGTTGGAACCGATTCCGATGATGGTTTGGTGGATAAAATAAATTCAAAATTGTCTTTGATCGAAAAGCATTTCAGCAAACTAGCTGGTAAAGAGACTTCCTGTTCTGGATAGATACAGACACATTGAACATTACCAACAAATTGCGCAAAGAAATTTACCTTTTCCTTTGCCTTGACGAGATCGGTGGAATTATCGTTGTTGTTATCATCCATTCCGTGGCAACAAGAACTCTCCGGATGTTTTTGGCAAGTGTTTGAGCCAGTTTGCGACATCAGTGTTAGGAGAAGCGTAATGAAGAGGAATGCTCTAAAGAATTTTTAATTTTTAGAGTTGAATATTACATCGATGGGAAATGAACTCTAACCCCAATAACCGAGCGCTGGTTTTCTTGAAAAAATTCGTCTCCACATTCAGGGTCTTTACACGCACCACTCTCGGTTGAAGTTCATATTGCGATATGAATCCAACGGTTTCTTCGTCAAAATAATTCTGTGTAATGTTCCACACGTCGGTGGAACTGCAAGATTTCGGCAGGCATAGCCCAATTTGAAGTACTTTCTGAAAATGAAATTTCGTTTTGAAATGGATCTCTGCTTTCAAAATCAGTTGACTGTACCCGTGTCAACAAGAATTCAGTTTGAATTTGCCATGGCGAATCATGTTCAGCATAAACCACATTGTACTCCAAATCGAATGGTCCAACACTTTCTAGCAGATTCGTTTTCATGTTACGCATAAAGCGTTTCGACAGTGTCACCGAATGAGTGCCTCTCAACCATTGACATTCTTTGAGTGAGCCCAACAGAAAATTATTTCCGAAAATAAATCCTGGTTCAAATTGGGCCGAAGAATCAAGAACTGGGTAAAGAATAATTGATTAGTCCCGAAGTCGCAACATTTCCGTTCGTTCCACTCATACCCTTCATGGCCCAAATGTCTTGATGCTGAATTCCTTCGTAGACCATTTGAAGATGTTCGTTACATGTGTCAGTGACATAGCTATCATTCAATTTCTTGAGTAAACCATACAGTAATGACGAACTGGCTAGGTAGGTTTCTCTAGCAGCTGATGATGGTTTCAGTGTGGTTTGAAGTTCGTTGGAAAATCGGTGAAATTTTGTTGTATTCGTAATATGTCGTTGAGCGTCGGCACCGTTCAGTAAAATATGTATGATCGATAAAAACCAAAAACTTGGTCTTAGCCACAGGTTCATCTAAAATGAGGAGAATTGTTTAAGGTTTGGTCCACGAAATGTATATAGCTTAATCAATACACTAAGGAGACTCAGTACATTTAAGGATGAAGTCTAAGCAGAGATATCTTTAAATTATTCGTAAGTAATCGAGTACAAAGTAGGTTACATTGGATGCCGCGAAAGTTGTTCATTACATGAGGTAACAATTTTGTGATAAAAGCAAACTCACAAATAAGTTTTTGTGCAGCAAGCTTCGGTAACTGTCTTTCCGACAATTGTAGAGCTTGAATATCCAAGTCGAAGGCGAGGTATACAACTACACCTGTCAAAAAACAGTTTCCGAAGCAAGTTGCTCAAAATACACGAGTGAATTTGTGAGTAAAACAAAGTTGTTTCCGTAGTAATGACTTACAAAGCAGCACCCAATATATTCTGTTTTACTACCTGCGCCAAACGAAAGTTAATTTGTGCACCGAACAACTGAAATACGACTTTTTTCCGAGGGGCAAACCACTCAAAAGAGTTGCAAAGAGTTGCACGCGAAAAAAAAAAGTTGCATCGGAGTTGCACGCGAAAAAAAAGAGTTGCACCGGAGTTGCACGCTCAAAATGAGTTGCGAAAGAGTTGCATTCGAGAATAAAAAAGTGTTGCACGCGGAAGAAATAAATAATAAATGTTATTCAAACGATTACTTGAACTACAAATAGTGAACACTGTTCACTGAACTTTAGTAAAGTGTTAAAAGAGCGATAAAAGAGAGAAAATAGAAAGTTATTCAACAAGTCTTGATATGTCAAAATTTGTATGTAAAAGTCCAATTTACTAGGACTAAACCAGTTCATTTAAGTGAGCTCGATGATTTTTTTCTACATTCTCTTTCACCACTGCAAAATTCTTTGATCAAATCAACGCACTTAAAGAAAAAGTGTTTCGAGTGACAGCTGTCAGCCTGCCAAATTTTTTTACAGTGCCAAAATTTATATGATACACTGTCGACTTTAAGTGCTTTAAGAAAAATTGAATTTGAATGCCCGCCCATTGATTTTGCATTCCACATCGTTGAAATCAATGGGATTTGCCGATAATTTACCGATAATCGTTGTAAATATTACCCATATCGGTTCCATTGAATATTTTTGTCGCTCCTTAGGAACATCGATGTCGGCATTTTACAATATCTCTATTAGGAACGTTTAATGTTTTTCCATTTTTTTTTTTTTTTAACAAATGTTGATTTTCTTTACATTTTTTGGATGAAAACAAGTTAAATACGAAAAGAGTTGCAAAAGAGTTGCACAGAAAAAGAGTTGCAAAGAGTTGCACGTGAAAAAAAGAGTTGCATCGGAGTTGCAAGTGAAAAAAGAGAGTTGCAAATGAGTTGCAAATCGAGTGGTTTGCCCCTTGTTTTTTTCTTCATCGCAGATAGGTTTGAAATTTATACTATCATATTCCTGGTCGGCAAATTGCTATGTGATGGTCAACTTTCGCATGGGGCAGGTGGGTAAAACATTATTGGCCTAGAATACACTGTGCTTAAGACTACGTAATTTGAAAATGTAAACAAATTTTGTTAGTAAGTTCATGTCCATGGTTTATCCATTCATTACATGAATTTGAAAAATATTGTTCCTTTATCATTCCTTTATCCAAAAACTTGAGGTATATTTTCGCAGTCGTGAATTAAAGTTATTTACTCACTAAGTCACCGGGAAATGAGTTTTAACGCTCATGACAATGGATAAATTCATTTTCCGGGGAGGCAGTGAGTTAAAAATCATCTACATGTTCTGTCCATGACAGATGATTGTAGATTGTACTTGAAACGATAATTTTAATAGTAGTTTCATTCGTGTAATTGCGAGTTTTTTAAAATGAAGTTTCAATTAAGTTGCGTAAATTACCTAAAACAATAAGTTTCGTTATCTCGATGACTCGTCGGACAATGGCTAATGGCGATCCGTACCGGTATGTTTTTTATAAATAAATAAACTAATTAGCAAGCGCAGTAGTTTGACTTGTTGCGCGTGTTTATTGTTTTGGATAAAGCGCCACTTATGACGAAATGTTCTTCATATAAAAGGTCTCATCGGATTCATTTGAACAATTTCAAAAAGCGTCTGGAATTAAATAGTCGTACGCATCAAAACGAAAATCTATTGAAATTTCCAACTATCAACTATCAAGGTGCGCGCGAATCATTTTTGATTATTTTGAAATTTTTTACTTATATCCACCTAACGATTTGTAAAGTTTGTCTTGCACAAAATAACCAAGACGCTAGCAAAAACTATATTCACTGTGGCTAGAGCAGAAAGACGATACATTCTAAAGATAAATGCTAAACTGAATTTTCAGATGAATCGTTGTACGATGCTTTTTTTCGCATTGGTGGCAGTTTCGTCAATTAACTTTGTGAGTTCCGAGATCACTTGCAACGATCAGGGATATTGTGCCGGTAACGGTTCTCCACATGAGGATGTTCGTTGTGGCAGTGTGTAATATTTTTTTATTTAAATTTTGCTCCTCATCATTTATAATTTCGCTTCGAAATCTGACACTTTTCTCTAAATTATTGCTTCCAATTTCCCAAATTTTTGTTTTCAATTTTTATCAGATTGTCATTCATGCACATACCGGGACTGCTGTCATGTAAGATTCACTGATGTTAATACACGGTGCGATCTCGGTGGATGGAGATCGGACGAGTACAAGGCCAGATGGGACGAATAGAAGAAGCCAATCAATCGATATGAAATTTGATGGAATAGCGATAAGGATCAATAGAAATATGGGAAATAAAGACGGTGTGTCAATAGACATTAGAAATTGCTTTTGATGTAAATTTCAACCAAAAAAATGCTTGGGCAGTTTTTCGCAGAGGTCAATTTAAGGTAGAGAAACTGTATAGTGAAAATTGAGACTTTCGTTGCTATTTCCAACATTTATTACGTCATCGGTTTGAGGTCAATTTAAAGCTGAGAACATTTGTTACATGCTCGGTTTGAATTATTGTCAAGAGAAAAGACTTACCCGTTTAAGAACGGCAAGAATAATTGCGTTACAGTCATTCAACATGCGCAGAGCATACACCTGATGACTTGTAATAATATTTCTCCGCAAGTCTGCGCGGGTAACATAATTTACGTCCTATTTTCGAAAGTTGTTATTTTCGTCGCTAACTTCAAACTATCCAATCATGAAAATAAAAACGTCCCGGCAAGGTCGTAATCTACACATGGGAAATACCTTGTACTTTTCATTCAAAGCAAGCAATAATCCATCGATGAAGCACTTCATTGATGCCTAATGTTGACTGATAGTTAAAGATTAGCATGAGAAGCAAATTTAGTGAACAAAGGCTACCATTCTCCTTCAGTTCTATCAACAAGCTCATGTACCTTTAAGCATAAAGTCGCAAAGTTAGACATATATTTGAAACAAATTGACTTAAAGAAATGTCTTTTTTATATATTTGAACGGTGAACTTCATATACTCTTGAAAAAAACTGACAATTTATCTTCATAAGCACAAGGTCCTGGTTGTTGTTGTTGCTTTTCTTTTCTTTTCTTTCGAACGTGCGATAAATCATATTCAGTTATCTCTGTATAACATCTATTATAAGCTTTTGGTTGCACGTGTTTGACTTTTACATAATCATATTAACATTCTGTGACGATCCGTTTTTCGATAACGTCTATACGTGTGGATAATTGTTATTGAGCTATCACGCTAGCCGATGTAACCAAAATAATAATATTGACACTTGTTAATTAGTCCAAATGACACTTCCTTCCGTCAAATCTACTTTTTCGAGTGCTCGTTCTATCTGTTCTTGTTTGTGATCTTTACGATTTATATATGTTTAAACGAATGAAGTAAAAGATTTCGTATCGATTTAGTCTCTGTTTCTTCGTTGCATGTGTTACCAATCAGATGATAATAGATGCCTTACATCAGAGAAATTTCCTGTTATTTGCTGAAGCACGAAACACACTACACTCCGTTTGCTCACCGTTTTCCAAATAATAACGAAAACTGTTCTCTCTCTCTCTCTCTCCCCGTTGTTATAGCGTAAACGGTGAATAAGCGGAGGGCAGTGCGTTTTGTGCTTGTCATATAAAGTAAGTGAAATTTCTCTCCCATTTCCCTCCAATTGGATTGATCTTGCCTAATAAGTTAATTTTAAATTTAGATTTACATGTCCACTAGGGTGGGTCGTATTTTCATTTTGTTTTTTGTTTTAAAAGGCCTGGCCCCTGGTTGTACTTAGCATTGACCAAGGAATCCAAAACAGCAATAAAAAAATCAAAAATTAAGAGTCAATTCGCCAAAACTTCGAACAGTCGGGATTCAAGCCGATGGCGTTCCAAACGAACTATGGCTCAAATGAATCGTCGTTCAATTCTGATAATATCGTGGAACAACTTTTTTTTCCGAAAATTTTTTGTTGGGCTGATATGACCCTTAGAAAAATTTTCTCCGGAGTTGTCGTGAAAATCGTTTTTTATCAATAGCTCCAACATGCAAGATGTGAATAATGTCAAATTGTGTACGTTTACGAAGGTCGATGAGCTGAATATTATTGACCAACAAACGCCGATGTTCGACCCACCCAGCCGCCACAACAAGTGAAAAACCTCGAAAAAACCGAAATTTTTAAAGTTGAGAAAGTTAGTAGCAGGAAGCTCTAACCCGGAGTTTTGTAGCTTACTTCTCGCCCTATCCATTGACAGTGAGTATGGTCGAGTGGGGTGTCAATAGATAGGGCGTGAAAAGGGCCTTGACAGCCCAACACAATTTTCCCGATTCCATATAAGCTGTTCGAAGTTTTGGCGAATTGACTCTTAATTTTTCCTTTGCCTCCAGGCTGATTTTTGATTTTCGGGTAGAAGCATTAGGTTGCACACATTGTTGACTGATATCACAGGCATTTGGGGACAGTAGGCATTACTGCTAACTGTAGTCAATTGCTGAGGAGCGATTTTTTCACCCTAACATAAAATTGCCTATTTTGGGCTTCGAACACAGAGCTCCTGTGAGATAACTCGTTATCAAAAAACTTCCCTGCAATGGATTCTCTATGAGATACCCTGTTCGGGCATACCTCATACGACATTTTATGCCATGATTTCTCGATTTTATCTGCAAATAATGTTGAAATTTTTGGTCGAAAAGTCTCAGTCGGGAACGATGACAGAGTAACTCTACCCGATTGAAGACGTAGATCAACACTATAGATCACTGTCAAATAACGGTTTCTTCTCTCAAAATAGTGTCAAATGAGTTGTCGATTTCACAAAGCTAACCTTAAACAATGACAGCTTCATATAAATTTTTGTAACATTGTGGTTAGCTTTGTGAAAATGACAGCCCATTTGACATCTCAAACGACATTGACAATGATCTATTATGATATTTATAGCTGGGTTACTCAGCTATTAACTACAGTTAGCAGTAATGCCTTCTGTTTCCAAATGCCCGTGATATCAGTCAACAATGTGTATAACCTCATGCTACTACAACGAAAATCAAAAATCAGCCTAGAGGCAATAGAAAAATTATTTTTTGGATTTTTTTTTTGCTTTCTCGTATTCCTTTATCAATTCTAAGGTCAGCCTGGAGCCAGGTCTTTTAAAATAAAAACAAAATACGATTTTGATGTGGCAAGTGCCGTCGTTAGCTTTTTGGCGCCAAGGGCAGTTGTTATTAAATGGGTGCCAAATGTAAACCTTTTCTTGAAATATAAATATTTTTTGTGTGACCTTTTTGCCAAATAGAAAAGGAGAAAATGACGTCAGACGTCCCTGTTTTACAATTTTGTCAGAGAACTTGCGCAACGTGCAAGGAAGTTAAATTCGTTAATTTTTGGCATTGTAAAAAATTGAAAAAAAAAATCATACAAAATTGTACTCTATTTGGCAGCTCTCAATACGATCACTCATGCTTGCAGTACATTCAAACAAAGTCTGAGAGGTGTAAATACTTCGAATGTTTTTTTTTGTTGGGTTAACAAAGAGTTACCAAACATTTTCGGTAAAATATAATTTTAATTAGTCAAAAAAAGGCGCTAAGTAGGGAACATCCGGCACTGTACTACAATCTGCTGATAATAAAATGAAAACACGCAAGTTTTTTTTGTCAAGAAATTTCATAAGAAATTTGCAGTTCTCTTGTGCTAATTCCTGTAATTCAATAATGAATTAATTTTTTAATGTTACACAACAATCGGAAAATTATCATTCTGCGCCTATAATTATTTAGGAAATATGTCTGTCAATGTATTCGTTATAAAGCGCACCAAGTCTTACAGAAATCAATAAAAGTCTAGTGACTACGACGAAGTCAATTAAAATTGAATCTCAATTGAGTTTTAAGCATAAAATGCTTTAGGCTATTCCATTGCAATGCATAATAAGTGGTCATAAACTCCGATCAACTCGTATACATAAAAAATATTCGTTGCGTTAAAATACCCATAAAACCTATTCCTAAAACGATTTACCTACTAAACTGCAGTCGTATACCTAAAAAGACCTAAGATGGTGACCTTAGTGGTTTTATTTTCATTACCACTTTTATAACCAGTGCCGTTTTTAGGTTTTGGGCGCCATAGGGCAATTGGAAAAATAGTCGCCAATTTGTTAAAGGTAATTTTTTTAAAGGATTTCGGGTGCCAATTTCTTTTGATCTACTTCGGGCGCCACGGGCATTTGCCCTTTTTGCCCATATGGAAAAGGCGGCACTGTTTATAACAGGCATATCTATATAACAACATCACTGCGAAATGATGGGCTTCGTCGGCACTGTAATATTGGAATTTAGAGTAATCAAAAAATTAATGTCGAAATGAGTGTTATACACACGAATTTAATTGGTCATCATCGATGGTGTTGTTTTTTTCTCGTCTTCGTATTATCTTTGCTCATAATAATGTCTTTCATCATTTTTACGATTACTAATAGATGTAATGCGGTTATTTGAAGACGATCTTTCTCCATTTTATGCATAATATTTTGATGGCCAAATGAGATGAAGAAAATGACAAAAAAAATATTTTTTTATGCAAAACAGAATTTAGATTTACCTTTGATAGTACTTGGTTGGATTGTTGCTTATTGATAACGACACGTAATTACGAAAGTTTTTTTTTCCTGGATGTAACTACTTATCTGGACATTTATTTTCATACGAAACCCGTTCGAGCATAACTTTATTTGTTGCAGTTTTTTTAAGTTCAGGTACACATATAATAACACATCAACTTGACCACAAATTATATCATCGCAAATAAGCGCAACCGAAATGAGTGTATGTTGTTTGTGGTAACGTTCATTTTAACTTTAACTGAGCCACAATTTAGGTTTGCCAAATTCTTTATTCAAACCACTTTCATTTTTCTCACCATTATTTAATAAAACCAATAATACTGATGAATATACACAGCGTATGGTAACGACACGGTTGTCTGTATTATATTGTAATATCTAGATATATATTCAGATTTATGTCACTTTCTTTCGCTATACCTCAACCGTGTATAATGGATTTAATCAGGTATTGTTGTTATATTATAGGTATCCCAAAAAAAATCTGAAAAAATCTTATGCAATCACAAATCGCATACAATATACGTGTTGTACACAAAAGATCGGCTATCATTCGATTATTACTTAATTGATCTTTAATTGTTTGTTATTATTATCTCTTTCCTTTACAAAAGGTTTTAAGGTACACACAGCCGACCGAAAATCTTTAGCAAGATTTGCACAATAACGAATTTCTCAATTTCTTTTTATTATTTGTACTTTGACGATCTTTATTTTTGTATGTATATATGATCTACCGGTAAATATATAAACGAATTTCGAATCGATTCAGCTGTGCAGTATGTACTGTTCCGGTGCACGTTAAACAACTTTGTGACAAGATTTTTTGGTAGATTTTCCTTTTATAATATCAAACTGAACTGGTATGTGAATGATCGTCGGAAATGTTTTTGTGATGCATAACAACTTTGTGCGCAAATCATGGAGTTATTCGAATGTGGAACTGGTATTGTGACAGTACATGAGCCTGTTTTAGTTTTCCAAAATGAAAGAGTGGAAAATATTCCGTTTCTCATTAGCGGCAAATTTCACATTAGAATCGATCATTCAGCTATTTAATACTTTGCATTGGTTGCAGTTATTCTATCTGTTATCGATAACAACTTCAGGATTAAATGTGAAGTTCTGAATAATGCGGGCATGTATAGCAAAAAAAACATGATCAAAAAATGAAGTACAAGATTTGACATAAACTTTTTGTAAATACTTAGACGAAAATTAAGCTAGTATGGAGAAGGCTTGAATCAAATGAAGTAATAGATCCGATAGTAATAGTATATTACTTCCGAGGTTCCAAGTTGTGTATTTGATAAGTGGGGTGTTACAGCCCTACCCGATGGTGCTGTAACTTTTTTTAACTTTTATTAGTATATACGCTTATTACGACTGAGTAATACCACTAAATACGGACCACTAATCATGAAGAATTATTAACTAAGACAGAAAATGTCATGCTAAGCAGAAACTCCTATTGATTATTAACATAAAGTAGCTAATTGATTTTACTACACATTTTCATACGTAATATGTAAACTTTAGAACACCAGCTTGGGAATATGGCTAGTTCTGACATTTGACTTACAAATGGTCCAATCAAAAATATGAAAACAAATCAACCTAAAACAGCATTATGCTAAATATCTTATACTAATACTCAGACCTAATAAGTGATTTTGTAAGAAGATCTCTGCTGTCATCGTATAGGGCATTGCCTAACTGACGTCATATTTATATAGCAAAAACATGTTAAAAAATTAAGTAAAAGATTGGAAATCAATTTTATGAGCCTACTTCAAATGAAGTAGTAGATCCGATAGTAAAACTTCTGTATTCAAGTTGAATACCTGTTTTACCAGTTGCTACACTTATCCAAACAGACTGCTTGTTTGCCTTATGGGTTTCACAGTCAATGTGGTTGTATGAGTGGTACAACATTTGAAGGAAATTTAGGATAAGAACATAATTATCCGTAATAATTTTACCATTAGAAAATTGAACGATGAGCTCCGGCTAATGAAACTTTATAAAACAAAATTAATGATAACACTAATGCAGTAATAGATTTCGCATCAATTTGTTGAAACTTTATTTCGAAAGAAGAAACAATCACGGTAAATATACCAGTCATCTTGAATAATTTATACAACAAATAAGTAAACTTTATTCCGATACTCGTTTCGCGCGAGTAAAATGTACTGCGTAAGGGTTGGGAGGAACATTTAACCTTCGCCTTCAGCTAGAGCGCTTTACACTCGTCAAAATAAAATGATATAAATCAGCACGTAATCTAATTGGCGTGCACGATTAACTCACACGATTTCTCTAAACAAGAAAAAAAAACAATTTTTTAGCGATCATTTTCAACTTACCACGCAACAGCATTAAATCTTTACATCTCTTCACTTTTTGAGTGCGCTCAAAACATTTGTAATGTTCAATATTTTGGGTTAAAGATTATTTGGTAATATGGCGAGTAGTTGGTACGCAAATGAGTGAACTCCAATCATTTTTCCACTAAAAGGTTATTTTGGTTGAGTTGTATGACATTAATGGAAATATTTTTCTATCGATAATTACTATACCAATTATTTATAAATGTAAATAAGTCGTACCGAAAGTAAATTGACGATTTTTGGAATATATACATATATGGAGTGGATGCGTATATGAACGCTGTGTATGTGTATAGATGCATGCATATGTTGTTTCGTCAAATAAAATTGAGAAACTCGATTAAAGTGGATCGTTGTCCGGAGAGCTTATTATACAATTTTCGGAAAAGTAAGTTTATTGTGAACGTCATAATTTACTTTGTTGACAATAACAATGATGCGGAGGAAGTTCACAAAAATTACTTAAGCGATCACTTTGTACAACTCTCTAAAAAAATTTACTAAATTAACCATTAAAAATACCGAGTAATTAATTGTAAATTGGGAAATAATTTAAACTTATTATTGCCGTTACTGTAGCTACCGAGGTAGCTACACATAGCAACGCGAGTTTGAAATAAAATTCTTTTGTTTTCAGGCCTTTTCCAATTGAAGCCGTAAGTGCTCTTCAGAACTTGAATTTTCGATGAATCGATGGATGAACCAATGAATTAAAAAAAAATTCCAACCACAGCAGAGTAAAATAAACCAGGCAGTAGCCGTTCATTTTCGAAAAGTCAAAAAAGTGACCTCATACACTGAATGAAAAATGAACTCAAATGAACGATGACATAAATTGAATTAATTTTATTCGCAAAAAAAGGCTGCTAGATACAGGTCCCTACAAGGGATTCCCTAGTCAAATCAAGCGCTCCCGCCTGGTTTACTTTACTATGCAATTGTTTTTCGTTATGTGACTACTGGCAAAGTTCACTATCTACCTCTTTCCTCTACCCATATCTGCGAAATGGGTAGCCTTGTTACAACTGTCAAAAATTCGCTAGTGAATGTTGACAAATAATTGTTGAAGAAGGTTGCGAAAAAAGAAACAACATTCAATCAAAAAATCGAGAAAGAACTTTTTGATCCTTATATATTATAAACTAAATTGCGTGCTCGTGATTCATGTGGAAGCGAAATTTAACGAAAAACAAATAAGTCAGCCTTAGTTATGTACACAACTTTACTCATGGATTTCAAACCAAAGATAGTTATTTTCCTAACGCAAGCTGAAATGCTTTTTTAACGAATTCGATTCCAGAACTAGCCTCTAACCTCAAATTCACTAAAAAAAACATTTTAGCATCAGTTATAGGAACAAAGGTTTCCTTTAAACGACTAGGTTTACGTTACAAGTGAAGTAATGAGGCTTTTCCCTCACGGGTGAAAATCCTTTAACTTGCTCGTAAAGTAAAAATTACGTGGAATAGTTATTTACGAATCTTTTGGACGGTAGATTTTAGGCAATTTCGCGATACATCTTCTCATACAAATGGACCAAATTACGAGAAAAACTCTGTAATTTTGTCCAAAGGCATAAAATCTCCATTGATTCGATAAATAAATCAATGATATTTATGATGCACTGCACTGTCTTAATTATAACCTAAACTATCAAATTCAAATTTTGAATTAACAAACTTACCCTTCGTTGATGGTGTTATTAACTGCAATTACAGAAATAATTGATAAACTCTGGCTAATGTGTTGAAATGAATTTACGTCGTAAACAAAAAAACACTATATCGACTCCAACATAACACCTTCTGACTGTCCCGGGTGAAAATAGACTCATCAAAGTGTCGAAATGAACCACCTCACTCCTCAAATTCGATTGTATTTTGGGGAGTGGGGTTGCTCATTTTGATCGATGATTTCACATTCCGCCGTGATGACTCTATCCATGTTTAACGAATTGTCTACTCTCTGGGGCTACATTCTGACCCGAACGAAGTAACAAGTGAAAGTGCCAAAAATAAACCGTCCTCATCAGATGCGTAACAACTTTTCATGCCAAGGACATAAATTACGAGAAAAATCTATGTCCAAGGCATGAAAAACATTTGGCTAGCGCAAAACAAACATTATTCGTCGAATCGTTCAGTTATAATGTATGTTGCGTGGTATATAATCGAATGTGTGATTGATGAATTCATGACCATTATTCATTTTCATTAATTTAAATACAGCATTCTAGCTTCATTTTTATGAAAAGCTCAAATAAAAATGTTCCTCTACATGAATCATTTAATTATTTATGTAGATATGGCTCTGATTAAAATCAATAATAATGGAAGAACTTAAACTAACATGGTGTAGTATACAAAAGGTACAAGTGTACGTAAGTTAAACATTAAAGTTACTCCATTTATGGCTCGTCGCGGTAATGATTATATCAAAATAGTAGTCTGCTGTATATTATACAAGAAATAAGTTATAATGTATAGTACACAGTATATAACATACAGGACACGTGTTATAAGTGTTTTATTGATTGTTCCAACACAATTATACTAAATGGAATATATCACTGACAAAAAGGTGCAAGAGATTTATATATTGTGGATGTGTATCGTACAATCGAAAAACAAAAAAAAAAGACTTTTCATCCAATACACGCGTCCATACATCGTCGTACATCGTTTTATTATAATTTTCCTTTCGACGGGAAATTGCGTTAGTCAATTTTGAACAGGCCATTGTTAAGTACACAACGTTTATTTTATCAGTTGAAAATATTTTAAACTGCTATCGGTTCGGAGAAATTGAATTTTCTCTCCAATACTGTGCCAACTTCGCGTTAGCTCAAGTGCCTTTTGCAGACTGGGAACTCGCAAGAGTTCATAATTGGTATACGGATTTTTGTGTAGAAACTGATTGAACATTTTTTTGGAATTCGTCTTTGGTCCGGGTGATAAAAAATATTTTTTTTTTAAATTAAAATGAAACAATTGGTTTGATACCATCAAGTGAATCATCTTCGTGAGTTGAATTTAATTTTTGAATTTATTAAAAACAGTTTAATTACTTCATTAGCTTGTCTCTGAAGTGGGGTTTTTAGTTGTGTTGTCATGCACCATATATGCAACAAGTCTTTTTCCTACTCTTCCGTTTGGGTAAATAATGTATATTGTCAGTGGGAGTGACTTTGTTTAATCGAGAGCAACAACAAGCCAACAATTACAAATCTAATTTCTGAAGGCTTAAGTGTATATT
The DNA here is from genome assembly GCF_014529535.1 of Bradysia coprophila. NCBI lineage: Eukaryota > Metazoa > Arthropoda > Insecta > Diptera > Sciaridae > Bradysia > Bradysia coprophila. The sequence goes on from NC_050735.1 coordinate 10,076,291, forward strand.
AGTCCGGCTCTTTCATTGCCATCGTACTTTGTCGTAAGAATTTTCATTTGATATTTGAAAAATCTGTTTAAAAAAGCATCGACATTACGTAAAAACTTACGTTACAAAGACCATAAATAACCGTTAATTTCATCATAATTTTCTTGAATAAACCTTTTAGTTTTCCAAGTACGTTGAAGTTTAGAAGTTTTTTTATTGCGGACCGATCTTGGCTTTGGGGATATTTTATTTAGTCAACGATTTAATAAAACGTAGGGTAACGACTCCAGTTACGAACCCTCTTAAGACCTGTTACGAGTCTACCAAATCTCTGGGGCCCGTAACTGATACATTGTTTCTTATGGTAAGAACTGAGTGGGGCTCGTAACTGAAACATTGTTTCTTATGGTGAGAGGAGACTAGTAAGTGGTGGACGGCTCGTAACCGGAGTCGTTACCCTACATCATGAGGATCAAATTTTTTTTTGAACGACCGAAGGACTTCTAATTCTTACTTTCTATCGAATAACTTGTTAAAATCCTTGTATAGGTGACATTGTCACATTAAACAGGATCATCATACCAATACCCTCACTAGCAACCTAACTACATTTATCAAGGTTCACCCAAAAAAAAGTTTTTTGAGGATGTTAACTGTGCAGAACTATCTTACAGGACAACTGAACATTACTGTCAGCATATATGTACATTTTACATAATGACCGCACTAAGTGCAGCTTGGATGTACAGTGTACTGCTATGTTACCAAATGTACTTGTCGCGAATTTGTACATTATAGCAGTACATTTTTCTTGGTAGCTGAACGGTACATTTATACTGTTGAGCTATACAATGTACAACGTAGAAGGGAATTATGTCCTACTGAGCTGAATATAAATACATGTGAGTTGCAAGTATATACTGCTATGTTAACCATATGTACTTGTCGCGTTGCAAAAAAAATATTCAGCTGTGCTGGATAAAATTTTTATAGGTGTGGTAAAAATGCAACGAGCCAACTACAGTTATCAGGATGGCAAAAATGCAACGTAGCCCTTGCATTTGTGATGTGAAATTAGAAATTAGTCAACAGTGTATGATTCTACAAACAAAAGGCGGGTACACAGTTTCTGAACAATCGTTGAAAAATGACTGAAAAATTGGATACGGCCCACTGGCTGAAAAGTTTGTGGAATTACAGTCCTAAGTTACCAATTTACATTCTAATGGTATGCAAATCCTGCGCTATTGGTAACTTTGGTGAAATATAGTTACCAATAGCACAATATTTGTATACCATTAGAATGTAAATTGGTAACGTGAGACGGTAATTCCACATATTTTTCAAACATTTTTCAGCCGGTGGACCGTATGCGATTTTTCAGTAATATTTCAACCATTTTTCAGGAACTGTGTACTCATCTAAAGTAGAAAGGTATTTTGACAGCGTCAAAACGAAATTTGTTTGCTTGAGAGGGTATTGATCGTACCATACCGATTATCATTTTTGAGTTAAGTAGTCACCGAGCCTAATCGAAAAATTGTGTCAGAAAATTAATCTTTTCTCTTGGCCGATCAGCGAAAATTCGTAGGGAGCCTTCCCTTCATTTGTGAAGTATATTTTTTAATGGAAAGTTTATTTCTAAAAAATTCCGAAAATAATTCAAAATTTTCCGGAATGGTTTCGGTTTTTTTCGGAAATCTTTCAGATTTGAAATTCCCGAATATTTTCCTGTTTTGAGGTGTACACTATTCTTAAAATTTATTCACCTACGATTAACTATTACGGCGAATAGGTTTACGAAAAAGGGTACCAAAGAATCGTCGACAATATCAAGTGTTGTTGAAACACAAATCAAATGATACAAATGGAACCTGTCAGTCTGGCCCCGCCGAATGGTCAAAGTGTGCAGGACGATGATTATCGTCACAGAATTTTGGCAAGTATGTATACCTTCAGCCGAAGGAAATTTACTCAGTTTAGTGACAAAAAAACTTTTTTTCAATTATGCCATTCAATAGTGAAGAAATTTGGTAAGTCAATACATTTTAAAATTAAAAATGGTCAGTGTTGAGTTGCAGTAACGGATGGAAAATATGCTTTTCCTTAGGGACAACGGACGGAACATTATCCTTCTGTTTTGATTAAAACATACGTTCAGTTGCTATATAGAGTCTCGCATATTGATTTCCGATAAATACAATGGCATTGTCTGCTTAAAATATTTCCTCGAATATTTCATTAAAAATCATATTTCGTATTGTTTCGGATCAGATTATTTTGTGAGTGAAATATCATTATCACTCGGATATATAAACCGAGACATACAGCTATTATATTGATTTTGAACCGTTGAGTTAGAATACATTGTGAATGTCGCATGTCGTAGTGTTCATAGTTCGAATTTATTATGATCAAATAAGTATAATAAGGCGTCCTTCCTTTCAGTATTTTAAATAATTCATAACGGGAGAATTCGAAGTATGGATGTTCTTTCGTTAAGCTTGCTTTTTATTATTAAAACCGTAATGGACGATATTTTTTCATAGTCCCTTTATTAATGTATTAATGATTCCGAGAATATTTCGTTCGCATGGAATACGAACAAGCTAACAAGCAAAAACTATTTATAGGTTTCTAGTTTTTAAATTTTCATAGAATGTTATTGAGCGAGCATGTTCATATTCAAGGGAATTCAAGGAAAAAAAATTCAGAATTTTTCTCGTAATTTAGACCCTCGGCGTGAAAAGTTGTATACGTATCTGTTGTAGACGGTAGATCTTAGGCACTTTCGCATGTCGCCCTCACTTCTTTCAGACTCAAAATTCTCGAAATTGCTTAAAATCTACCCCCTGCAATAGATATATAATATATATGAAATAGCAGCTGCACTCTACGAAAAATGAGTCATTACTTTATTGACATAAGCTTTAAAAAAAACTCATTTCCCAGGAGGTCAGTGAGTAAAGCCACTTACGTAATTGAATGGAACTTTACATTTTATCTTGTGTGACTGAAGCTGCGGGAATATACCAAAAAACCACCTTTTACACAATTTTTTACACATTTTCTTAAGATCGCCGTAGAATATGGGTTTGAAAATGCAGACCTCTGCCAATTACAATAGTTGTGTATGACCAGTTACCTCAGATCAAATTTTTAACACTTTTAGGCAATAGAGGATAGATCAGTCTAATGCCTGAAACTACGATTTTTTCTTGAAAATAGAGTTTTCAGTCTTAAAAATTGTAATGCAACAGACACCGTTATTGGCGGAATCTGCCCTTATTTATTATAATTTCTTTTGTCTGAAAAATGTATAGTTTGGAGGAAATTTGCGACAACATCTCGCAACCTATGTATGTCAAATTTAGTTCTATTTCCTAGTACTAGAATATTAGAAAAAAAGATGACATTTGGTGTCATTTGGACAAGTCGTTCCTATATAAGGAAAGGAAGTTAGAACGCTAGGAAAAATGAAAAATTTTAACGAAAATTTATTTAAATTTTTTCTAAAAGTAAAGTGATCCATGTTCAACAAATAAAAGTTCTTTGAAAGATCTCGACGAGCTCAACGAAATAGGATAAAATGTGAGGAAATTCGAGATCAATTAATTAAAATATTAGCAAAAAAGGCTAAAAATGCCATTTAGTGCAGGGACGTGCTTAGCTTGTTTTAATTAAGTCAGTGAAATTCTACAAATGACATTCAAATATAGCTCTGGTCTTTCAAAACTACACACTCATTTTGATGAAAGAAAATACCTTTCTTGTTTGGACCCAGTGGATACTCTCCTGTACACTTCAAGTTGAAGTAATTGTAATAAATTACGAAAATATTGAAATAATGGTCTAAATAATAGAAAATCGCTTTTCTTGTTGGAAAACGGATTCATAGGATATTCCTAATAATATTAGAAGCTCCTCGACAAACTCTTTCTAGTTCTTTATTTGTGATATTTAAGTTTCACTCAGACTTCGCAGAGAACAACAAACTTTAAACATATATTGAAAGTTTCAATTTTTCTATTAAAACAGTTCGGAGAGCTTTCAGAAGCTGTTCTAAAATATACGAATACAGGCAATGCAAACCTTCAACGGATGTGTAAAATACGGATCACTTCTACTATCGAGTTGATTTGAGGGAAACTCAATATTTATTTCATTACTTCCTATGGATTCGATCCATTGGATTGATGTGAGTGATAGATGAAATACTGTAGTTCGACAGTGGAAATTCCCTTGGAAATTCCACTGAAATTGAGTACATTAATATCAGTTTCACGGCGTAATTTACGTAACAGTTTCTGAAAAACTTTTAAATTTATTTTACATGAGGGAGTTGTTATTCCATACGCTAATTAGACAGAGGTTAAACTACAAATAAAACGAATCTCATCACTATCCTTGACAAAAACATAAAAAAAGGATTAATTGATCAAACAACGCACTTCATGCATGAGTTGTATTTTGAATAGAATACTGAAACTAGAATACTGTGTGTCATATGTCATACAAACTTTGGCACTGTAAATAATAATGAATAAATTTACACGCAAAATAGTACTCTATTTGACAGTTGTCACTTCCATCACACATACTTGCAGCGCGTTGAATCAAAGCTTTACGAAATGTTTTGGCCTCAGTTTTGTTTTGTGTTCATGTTCCTATGAGAAAAACGCTGTTGGTATGTAGAAAGGTCACAATTGTTTTCAGTATGCTTCATTCTTTGCACTCTATTTTCTGGTGAAATACCTTGATAGTGAAGATGGTTCTTAATAAAATAGAGCGCTGGCATTTGTGATTTTACGACGAAATGCAACAGAATTATATAAAAATCTATTACATTTGAGCTTTAAGATGAGTACACAGCTCGTGCAAAATCGACCGCTGCAAAATATGACAGAAATTGTGTGAGCTGAATGTCAAATATTTTGCAAGCACAGAGTAAACATCAGGTTTACACCGAGCTTGCACAATATTTGACAGATAACTCATTCGATTTTTGTCAATAGTTTGTATAGGTTTTTTCCATCGTACGGTAAAAACGAATTTTGACAGGCCGAAAACAACCGACCGTCATCCACAGAAGCAAACATAACCGCAACTTAAACAAATTTCTTCGTTAAAACTTCAAAGTGAGGTTGTGTTGGCTTCTCTGTGGATGACGATTGACATTTTGAACGACCTTGGAAGAAACCTATGGGTCCATCTTTCCAGCGTTTTTCACGAAGTGTGTACTAGCCTTTAGTTTCCGAACAGAATTTTCCTATTTGAGAGTAATAGTTTGTATGTCTGTAATGTGCAGCGGACGTTATCAACTAATTTTCATCTTCGTATGGACTTTTGCACTAACAAATAGGAGTTTGTAGATCCTCTAAGGTTAGGACACTAATAGGCCGCATGCAAATTGAGCCCTCATAAGGCCGTGCAAAACATATGTAAAATTATGTCAAATCGCCTCAGTAAATTTTTAATCTGAAACAAGTTTGTGTCGAATATTTGAAGTATTTCGCGTAAATCGAAGTGATTCACTTTCAATTTCGGTCAAAAAATATTTTCGCGTGTGACCTTTCTAGTGTCCTAAACGAAAATTACGACTAATTCGCCAAAAAATTTCTAAAGTCAGATTAATTTACTGAAACAGTATTGGTGTTGTGAAAATTTGATTTTTTTTAAATAATTTAGTTTCGATTGTGCAATTTAGTGTTCAATTTCTTGAATATGCTTAGAAATCCCTGCAATACGTTTCGTGCTAATTCAGTCGGTAGAATTTGAAGAAAACATGCCATTCAGGTAAACAAAAATTCTTGACATGAATGCTGTGAAGATAGTCGTAAGTGACACATCAAATCTGAAAATTCTTTGTCCGTTAATTTAAAAAACGTTTTTTTTTGGCGGAAATGCTTTTATTTGAAAGTGCATGAGTTTCCGGTAAAATAAAATAGTGATAAAGTCACCACTATTGAGGACCTTTAAAATGGCATCATTAGTTAAAGTTGATTGGCATAGGCTATTTTCGTTGGTAGGTCTGGCATGTGCCTGCTCAGTCGAATTTATGTATTTGGCTCCATTATTTTCATTTAAAAAGCAATATGTATTTCGTATGATCTATGATGGAAAAGGACATGGACTCAAATGTTTTTTTTTTGTATAATGTAACAAGCATAGGTTGGCATAGGATTCAAGCGGTAGTCTTATGAGGTAATGGTATGTACCAGGCTCTCGCTCGATCTGTCACTTATCTATTAATATAACAATGACATGAAGAATAGATTTTCTTTAAAATCTTGTGTATTTATTTCAATCTTTTATTAAACTTGTCTATTTTATCTATTTATGTAGATACTTTCAAATTTCCTTTTCGTTTCAACACATTACCTTTCTAGCAATTACAGCTATAATCAATCATCGACCCTCATGGCATATCATATATACCATAATTGTATATATAAGTTAATCAAGTAAACTATTGAAATATGCAACATTCTTCCTTTACAAACGAATCCATCGATCCATTTAAACCACATTATTTTATTAGTAACGCCCTACGTTGACATCGAGCTTGACATTTATTCAAAATTTAAATCATGAAAAAGTAGTAAGGTTAAGGCATGCCGAACGGCCAATGAAACAATCAATTCTATGTTCTATAGTGGCCATCGCATCGACTGTTTTGTGTGTACGTGCTTCGTTATTTACTTATTTTTGGACATAATTGGTCCCATTATATTATTATCACATTTATGTTAGAAAGGTAAATAATACTACTACCGTGCACCTGTTACACCTACACACATATTTTTCGTAGTAAGTCGAGCGGAAAAACTTGAAAGCTAAGTTGTTCCGAAAACTAAAATGCTTCGACTCATAATGAGCGTGGAAATGGGTACAGAGACAATTTTGTCAATCATCTATGTTATACTTACCAATTTTGTACGTGACACAAGTCTATGTGTGCTGTAACAAAGCAATGACGAGAATTTCAAGACATAAAAATTCCACAAATTAGAGATCTTTCTGTTTATTTGAACAAGGAGATATTTTGACCATTTTTAAAATTCTTAAAAAATTCTCAATTTTAAGAAATTTTGGGAATTTTTAAGAATCCTACTCACTGACTAAAAATGTAAAATTTCTTATTTGAACGTATATATACTGTTCATCAGACCAGAGGTAAACCGTGGATAGCAAGTTAGTTTAGTTCATAGTTTAGTTATAACTAGACTTTCGAAACATTTCCTTAAAGTGCAAATCAGATTTCATTTCAGATTTTGGTTCTTGGACACCGTACGAAATGTATGTGCCTTGCCTGCAGTTTCATAGTTCTAGTCATAGTACCATAGTACCATGAAGTCACTTATTTTTAGGAAGTGACCTGTTGTCACTTCAAACTTGTTAAAAGTCAATATGTTTGCCGAAAAAAGAGCCAAATATGTGAGATATGTCTAATATCTAGAACAAATTAGTAGGAACGTCAGGATTCGACATTACTTAAGATGAGTTCAGTCACAAAACTAATTTCATCGAGTAAGAGTAAATTGCAAGTTTCATTGAGAAAATCGTCAATAACATCCCAAATATCGAACTTTCCAGAATACTTAAACAGAAATCAAGGAGAGGTGGAGTAGTGCTGAAATGTCTGAGCCTTAAAGTAATCATATGATTACTCTAAGATCTGAACAAGAAACACTAGAACTACTATCCCAATCGTAGCTACGTTATTTTTATTGATCTAGAAAAAACTTAAAAAATCCTCATGGGGAAATACATGACTTTCACAGACCATATCTCAGTCTCAGGTTCCTCCTGAACATGGATCATGGTAGACCGGCTGAAATCAGAAGGACTAGAATGTAGATTTCGAATGACACCAGTTATATGGATTGGATTGGAAAATGGATTGGAAATGGCTAGCGGAAAATGGCTTCAAAATTGATGAACACTTTTTGGGGGAACCGTAATATCGACTCCAATCCCAGTCCGACTTTGCCAAAAATAATTTCTTTTATGAAATATCGGTAATAATGGGCCATACTTTCCAGAACAGAGGAAATTTTTCAAAAAGTTATTCTATTTTCGAAGACATTCGACATTGAAGGTTATCATGTGAATGGTTTTTCCGGCTGGAAAAACAATTTTCCATTTTCCGGGAAAAAAATTTGTTCCACAACATTTCAAACAACATGAAACAAAGAAAAATCTGAAAAAAGGCCACGGAATTACACAAGTACCTGCACTATTTACGATTTCGATAAGACGACCAACATCCAGAATTAAAATTCCACCCAAAATCGATAACCCAAAATTTCAATTATGCCATTTCCTGTAACACCAATTTTCAATTAAATAAACTCGACATCAGATGACATATTCGTCCGCAAAGGGTTGATGAACATATTCTTCGTAATATACAAAAAAAAACATTCTCGCTCTAATTCATTATTTTCTCACTTCCTCACTGACTTTCTCTACATTCCACTTCATGTATTACTCTTGAAACACTAATTAAGCGCTCTCCGTGAATGAGTGGCTTTCCAAGCTCATTGAAAAGCTCTTTGAAAGCTTCACCGTTCTACATCCACCAAACAGACAGACATGAAAATCTTTTTTTTTCTTGAGAATCTTTCGTGCATATCCTTCGGATTATTCACGTTTTCCGTTTACATGTGAAACACAGTAAAATAACAAAAAAAAAATTACATTCTGATGAATAAATCGAACTTGCGCACTGTGCCGTTTTTTTTATGTACATTTAATTATTGCTCATTTGCTTTTGATACGAAATACTCACCAGAAGGAATAAATTTCGGCATAGTACGCGGTGGATGAAAACAAAGAAAAGTTGTAAAATCAGTTGTGTTGCTCGTAGTGCGTAGAATCCACTTATTGTATTTATACATATACGGAAGTATATGTGTCGAAATACCATTATTTTGTCATCATCGTCATTACCAACAACAACAAAACCAATTTCAATTATTCAACGATTTGTTCCTAAAAATACTTCACAACTTTGTTTCTAAACAAAATCATTTGTTATATCGAACCCACTGTAATCAATTTGTAGGGTTTTGTGCGAGATATTAATTTATTTATTTTTTTGTCGAAAACACAGTGAGGTACTGGTATTTTTAAAGTGTTTCCGGTTTATAATACGAATCCGAAATTTTCAAATAAATCACAAACTCGAGTCTGAAATTGTGGTATGGCGCCAACAATGCAACATCAGGCGCCTCCTATTAAAATGCCGCAATTGCACAGCAGTGTGCATGATAGACGTCCTGATACGGCCAGCGGTTCGTCGGCAATATTAAGTCAAGGTATTATTTTTTGTCCTTCTTGAAGCAATTTTATTTAGATTGATTGTAATGTCGTTGCAATCAAACGTTACATTTAAGTTACAAACTATTTGTATGTAGAAATCGTTAGAAATTTTCCAGACCAAAAACAATTCCATAAAAGTTCGTTCAAGCTCCGCTCGTCAAGAGAATACATAAACTAAATGTATTATGGAAAGTGCTTCAAACTTATATGTTATTTTCAGATAATGAAACAAACTTTTATTTGAATACATAAAAGAGCAGAGAAATTTCTTCAAGCGTAACCGCAACAGACTGCTAACATAATTACTAATATACACATTTCGGTTCAAAAAGGTTATTTATATAGCAGCATTTCATGAAATGAGTGCGTGTTTCGAGAATCGTAGGTTTAATTAACCCACACCCTGAGATCTCATCATGAAATGTGCAAATATGGAAAATGTAATTTGTGGACCTTTACCATTATATACACGAAAAATAATAGACTCAATCGCAGGTACTGACTTTTGTACGATTTCCTGGGATCTCGAGGTGACTGAAAGTGTTCAACATACGGTACCAATTACCAATTGACATTAAAAACTTTTTCATGAAGTCTCGATATAAATATTGAAGCCCGTTTAGAAACTACCAACGTGTCACTATATACTAATTGAATCTGTTACTTCCTTTGTTGAAATAATCCGGTTGTGCTCGATATGAAATATCTTCATTTGCTATGACATACATTTACTGTTTTTCAAAAGTGGTTTTTGATAGACCAGGGGAGTTGCAGGAAATTTTGGATCTGTAACAATAAACCACTGAAAACACGAACTTGGTCTTTAGTTAAAAATCATTTCTTTAAGCCTAACCATGAGCTTTCCTTGACTTATCGTTTTTGTTAGTATTCAGATAAAGTCAAGCAAAACTCACTGTTCGTCCGAGTTTGTTTCAGTGTTTGTAACAATTCGCCATTTCCCTCAACTTCCCTCTATAAAAAGGTCATAACTTCTTGAGTCACTTGGCAATGATTCAGTAAATACATTTTTAAGTTATAAATTAAACGCTTGGTGGTGTTTCGAATAATTGTATTTTAAACTACATCTACAGACGAGGGGGGTTATCTCGAGGGGTTGGCGTAACAGAAACGAAATGTAATCACTTATAGGATGATATAATTTTAAGTGAAAAATGTTTCAACGCGGATTTTACTTTTGCTATGATTATTTCATTAATCCAAATTAGCTGTATGCCTCCGCAGAACTGATGTATATGTTATAGCTTGCAACAAACACCAAAAACTTTTTATGTCCATCATTTACGCAGCAATTAAACAGGTACGAATAGATTTCTTGTCCTTGTCAGTTACTTTGGCAGTTTATTATTTTATGAATAGAGACTTTTCGCATACGTTGATTAGAGTTAACATTATATCAATTGTTTTTGACACTTAGGAAAACTTGTTCAAGTTGTTGATTAAAACTTTTCTAGGAAGGCAAACGGAAAGCTTCTTAATTATATTATACTTTTACTACGTTTCATTTGATTGGCTAATTCTAACACTGAATATTGGTTTACAAAACAAATGTCATGGTATAGTTTATGCTTCCTGTAGTAAGCTATAATATTTTTCGTTTTTTTTTTTTAGTACCGAACCGCAAAAAATTTATAATTCCATAACTGGGACGATCTGAGTCTAGGAACAGGTCACGTTTCCATGAGCCTGAAATGAAAGAGAGTTGAATAATGTTTGTTAAATCGAAAGGATATTTGTACAAGGTTTTTCCTTTTTGTCCTGCTGAATAAAGTTGAATTGAATTGAAAATACCTGAAGCGGGTTTGACCTGAACCTGATTCAATCAATTTTGATCAAGAATGTATTATTTCGATAAGCATACTTTAACGCACTGGTGCGAAAATAATCTCAATTTCGATAGTACATAAATGGTTACTTATGACATCGAGTGCAAAGTACGCTACCGATTGATAAATTCTTTCTGTTCCATAGAGTTGCCCACAATGTTTTGTATAATAAATGCAACAAAAGTTTTACTTTTCATCTGCCTGCGTCCTGAAAATATGTTCATTGTGATCCATACCCTCTAATATACATACATTGATTTCTGTCTCAATGTCATCTAGATATGCTAATCGATGAAAATTTCATATAGCTATAGAACACACGAATATCACGGTGTGCCTGGACCGATTTTAAGTGATAATTTTTGCAAATTAGATTTCTTTTCTGATTTTCGTTCGCAAACATTCGTATGGTGTCTAAGATCCACAATCAGAAGAGAAATCTGATTTGCAAAAATCATCACTTAAAATCAGCTGCGTTCCGCTTCATTCTCGGACGTCTTCACCACCACCGTGGTCAAAAATTACACCTTTAGCATATACTACTTTTTATTAAGGCGCACCAAACCAACACCAAAGTCGGATTCCCAACAAAAATTTGCAGAACTTAGACGAAAAGTGGGAAAACCGTTTTGCTTTTGTCTGGTGAGAGTGTGACGTTTTTGGTCCACATGAATATAAAAGTTGTTTTAACATGAAACTGTTCATTTCATCAGTGAAGCATTTTTCCGTTTCGAGAGTGGAATATTCCACTGAAATTGTGTACTTTACGTAATTTCTGAATGATATAAATTTCACATGGAGGAGTCGTTATAACATTTCCTATACTAATTAGACAAAGAATAAACTACCAACAAAACGAATTTTCCATATCCTTTCTCTATCCAACATGAAAAATACTGTCCGTACCACGGACTAAAAGTCTTTTTTAGCATATTCGATTCCATCAGACCTCGCCTTCCGACTTCGGCTCTGTCTGGAAACTTCTCACCCCCTTAAAAAATACTTTTAGTCCTAGGTACGAAATGTACTATTACATGCTTCGACTCAGAAAACCATTCCGTTCATCAGTGAAGCATTTTTTCGGTGCCCTTTGTCATGTCATTACTGTCTTCCTGAGAATTTTTTTTGTTGATAACATTGTATTTCGAGCGGAAGACGAGGAATGCATCCCACCCCACACGTCTCAACAAAATAGATCCCAGCAAGGCAGTACTGTACTTTGTGGTCTTGCGGCCGGAAAATGGAAAAAGCCGGTATTGAGCGAGACAATAATGACGCATTTCTGGACGAAAATGGAAAAATCTCGTTTTCGGCTTAGCCTCGGATCAACGAACTTCGCTCGAAAACTCGACTTGTCAACTTTTCCGTCGTTGTGACGTAAATATCTACTTTCACTTGTTAGAAAAATCTTAAATAAAATCGTTAGTTATATCCTTCGTCGTCTGTTTATGCTCTGTGCATATTTAATGAATATGAAACGATTTCGTTCAAATACTAAGAGAAGTAGAACAAGAACCATCTGCAGTTCATAGAGTTCAAATGCCGTAAAAATAACGAAATTATAATCTCTTTGCCAGACTTGTAGTCACATATCAAATGTAAGGATATCAGAATCAGAAACATCCATGTATTTCTATATTCTATACAATGTATACTGTTCTACATAATGAATTTAAAAAGAGAAAAACCGAACGATAAATGAGGTTAAATATTGTACAGTCTATTTTTAGTTGGAAAATCATTACCTAGACTATGTTGAACATTGGCCTCTTGTGTGCTTGAATTATAAAAAAAAAACTTTTATATTCCACGATACCTATGACATGATATGATCTTTCAATTTAATTCTATAAATTTTTTTTTATTGAAGTCAACCTGATAGCATACATAAGCAATCGGTTCCGTTGACGTCACAGAGAGTTCTAATTATCTTTTTTATTATATGCCGACAAGGCTCCTCATTAATAAAATATTATTTTCAACAATATCATTTATTACACTCCTGACAATTTGACCAAAATTAAATGTTTACAATATTCTCACACTCTGACATGACAATGACTATGACAATTCACTGCTCACTTACATGACCATTATGAATAATATAGATAATATTTTCCATGTAATGATACTTTTTGATTTAAAATTATTACTCATTTTCCAATAAATTATTCAAATTAGGCTTTTTTCATAAAGAAAATGACGTGTACTTAAAGGGCACATAAGAAGGCACGAAGTCATTTTACGTGTTTGCTGCCAGAAAGTCAGTCATTACAGTTGTGCCGGCGGATTTTGTTGTTGTTATTTTATGTGTAACAGTCACATGGTTAACTGAGTGTGGTAGATGTAAAAAAAGAGAAAAGTTTTTCCAGTTTTCGGTACGATGATAATTGAAATCTCGGCGAGTACGTAATTAGAAAAAAAATTTAATTGTGGTTTTAGTTTCTTAACTGTCAGCTTTCACTGAAAGCCTTTCAGGACAATTTAAAAAAAAAAAAATTGAAAATTGGCGCTAACTGGCCAACCAAATTGATGATGTTTCCATTGTTTTTCAGCTAGTACAGTCGGACGGTTTGCTAGGTTTACACTCGCAGTTGCTTCGCAACTTTGATTAGGTTGATTAGGTTGAAGTTAACTCGTCATAGTGGACAGAATCTGTATAATTTGCAAACAGTGTGTCGCCGATTTTTGTAGCTACATCAAACTATAGGGAAAGCTACAGAAATCGACTTTGCACAACAATGTGCACGAGCCGGAGGTGAGTTTCGCAATTGAACTTGCTAGAAAAGGCCTTTTGGGAACAAGAATTTCTCTAACGTGTATCGTAAATACGGGACGAGTTCGTGATAGTTTCGTAATAGATAGGAAACATATTTTGACTTTCCATTAGTGTCCCTGGAGCTAAATATTTCATATCATTGTAACATGTTTTTACCTGCACTTTGAATGCTCTGCAACTTTTATCGGCTTGACATTTCTGACAATTTTGGAACATATGTCAAAGCTACAATAATTAGGAAGTATGTGACGTGTGGACAGTTGTGTCTAGACATAATTATCCATTGTCCGAGTTTAATTACAAAAATAGATTTTGAATAATTTATTGGAAAGGCTGTTCTTATGATAACAGACTAACTTTGTTCTTTATTCACAGAAAATTTTCATTCCAACTGATTTTCCGTTGTCGTAAGCATTTACGTAGCTCTTTATGCTACTCTGACACCGACCCATTCTCAGAATTTTTTCGTATCATTTGCATTTTGCATGCATGTCAAATTACACACAGAGGTATATCTGTCTTGAATAGTTGATTTAAAGCAATTGAATATCTTATCGGCCTTCTGCGTCCCAGACATACAGAAATTTAAAAATTGCAAAGAAAATTGTCAAGCGAGTAGGCAATATACGCCTCAAGTTCAACCAATAAATTCAAATGTAAAATATTCATCCCGGACAATATCAATTAAACAAATTTCGCTGCCTCGAATTCCTTTATTTAAAAATAAAAATTTCATTTCTGGGTAGGTCTAGTCTCCAGAGGGTATTCACGTTGTCGTAGAATTTTGTATATTAACATAAACGCACTACTTTAATGGACCCAGGATTCATAAGAATTGTTTCATTAACTTTTAAATTAAATTATTTCGATATTATAAACAGCACTAGCTTAATTCCCTGCAGAAGTAGAACACAGTCTGTATAATTAATATTATGTTCTCTTGAAAGCTTTTTAATTATAAAAATGTGAAAATGCATACAAAATGTTTATATTGTGGATCTGAATGCACGACTCACAGCATGACTTAATATTCTCTTGAATATTCAAAGAAATGGTATTACAGGTGGCATATCACCGACAAAATTATAATAGGTTAAGCCTACGGATCTAAATATTTTCACAGGATTAATGCTGTAATTATTTACTCATCTTATAACGTGCTGTAATGGATTTTCATATTTTAAATGCTACATGTGCGTCGAAAAACGTACCTTTCATTTTCGACGCCCTGTAGGATGTAATCCTGTACCAGGGTAATAATTTGATATTTCGTATCACGACGAGTAAAAGTACCTCGGGCTGAATCCCTCGGATCCGTTTATTCATCGTGATACGAAATATCAAATTACTACCCTAGTACAGTATTACAGTAATAAACATTTGGACACAGGTGCATAATATTTATTCTAAATCATACATTACTTTGAATTTTCCGTGGAAATTGTCATTCCTTCATTTTGTTATCTCGTTTTCGCTCATACGATAAAGCAGTATATCATCATATAAGGGGAAGTCTCGGAAAGCCTCGACTATTCCCCTTATATGATGATATTCTTCTATCACTTTACTAACGATATAAAAGGGTTTTCGCTAGTTAGGGAAAGGCCACATTACCTCCCTAGTAAAGTAAAGTACTTTGCACTCGATGTCATTAATAACTATTCCTAACTAGTGTCAAAATATTGCGACTTCGTCGCTTATTTCCCAAGTCGTTTAGGGGCCTCGCCTCCGGCTCGAGCTGGAAACTTCTCATTTGCTAAAAAAGCATGCGTTAGAAAAATAACTATTGCAACCCAAGGGCTGTAATGTTATAGAGTATTTCCTGCTGTTTATAGTTCATGTCTGAATTTGGGTTCATAACTAGGTATGAAAAGTTGTGAAGTCATGTACACATTTTTTACCTCGGTGTAGGCTAGACTGTACAAATTTCTATCCCTAGTTATTTACACTCTTTTTACCTAATTAGTTTTCAACATATCAACTAGAGCCCGGAAAACGGATCTGTATAAATTTAAGTGGTCGTCGTTTGAAAGGTAAACACGGGTACGTTTTTTACAATCCATTTCCATATTACATGTACCCGGATCTATTCCACCATTCGCAACAATTCTCATTGCAATAACTGTCCAAATTGTAAAAAAAAACCGAACACAGGAATGGCGCAACTTTGGAATGTTGGTTGATGTTTTAATTTACTGTAGGCTTCACTTTGCATGTTGATAGTATGTACTTGAATCGATTATATTAAAAAAATGCATTTGTCAACAAACTATCTAGTATTTCATCGATTTTTTTTTAAATAGTTGCATTCCGGATACATTTTGTGTAAAGTATTTTCCATCGATATAATAAAGGGTAGATTGGTACACACAAAGAATGTTTGTGCGGAAAGAATGTATGAATGTATGTGTAACGTAACGTACATTCTAAGAAAGCGCGCGGAATAAAGCCATACAAATATTTGAAAATCTTAATGTACCCTTCCTTTTTGAATGTACCTTTTAAGAGCATACAAGGGTTTAGCTGTGGACATAAACCAATTTCTATGGCGCCACCTCTTAATTCAAATGAAATGCTCATTGTGAACAAAAGAATCAAACATCGAAGACGGCCACCATGGAAATACTGTGAAAACAAGATGGCCGCCGTCGTAGAAAATTTTTTGATTTAATTTGATTTCGTCGAAACAAAAAGGAATTTAAAAACAAGTAAAACATTTTTTTGTGATCAGCGACATAAGGAATGGTTTTGATATAGCAACTTATGTGATTATTCTCGATGCACTGCCGAAAAAATGTACCTAAAGTGGATTTTTTTTTGTCTTGCAGGGGTGTTTTAATTGTGAAAAATAATTATGAAAATCAAGAAATTTTATAAATCTGAAAACACATTTCTGCTAAGTAAGGTTCAAATTAACCGTTAATCACCTTCTTGCTGTATTCCAAGCTAAACATTTGTACCCTCTTAATGTCCCTTCGCTTTATTTTGCGTTGTGGTTGTGATTAAAAATTGTTGTCGTTGTGTGTGTGATATATTTCCGAATTTTCGTTCTTCGTGTGTACCAATCTACCCTATATTATATCGATGGTATTTCAGAATTTATATACATTTTAGTTGGTCTTTATGATGTAGGTGTCCAAAGTTTAATTTACTAATAACATACGCCCTGTCGCCACAGATTAAATCATAAAATTTCTAAGGCCAAACAAATATTGTTAAAAATTTCACAATACAGGAAACGTCAGTGAAATTTACGCATGAATTTGCTTCAGCTGTTCTATAAGTCATCAAAGAAAAACTGTTCTTTAAATGACTTTAGATGACTCTGTTGCATTAAACTTTGTATGAAACTCGGTGCTTTTTTTGTCACACGACGTTATGTGTGTTATTACACATCTAATAAAGAACTTTGCACCCGATGTCATAAACAACTATTTGCTGTTCACTAATATTTGCACCATTCGCACATTGGGGATTTTATTTCTTTCCACGTGATGCTCTTCTTTCCTCCTCTACTTTTTTTAAACCTTGTTCGTAACTACAATAAACTACGATCCCTTCTCTTGTTAGAGTACCCTCTAAATATTTAATGCTTTAAACAGGGTCAAACTGTCCGAAAGAGCCCTTCGGGGGCTTTGTCAGAGAACTATATAAATATTTATCGCTTTAAACGGGGCCGAACTAGCTAAATGCAACTCATGAAACTTCAAACCGAAATCAGTTCGAAATCTGTTAGACTTTTCTGATAGAGCTAGATGAGCTAAAAATCCAAGAGCGTTGCTCTACGAAAAGTCCTATCAACGAGAAAATGTTTGCTCATCACGGGCCAGGTCATGGAATTCGCTAAATGTGAAAAATATGGATCGAATTCCATTCCAACAATTAAAGGTAACATGATAACATTCCGATATCTTACCGCTAATGGACGATTTCCGGTACAACCCGAATGTTATTCTTCTTTCGCTTTACAAATCTATATTTAAGCGTTTAATTAAGAACGGTATACAACCGAATTTCCCAAACTCATACCAGTATATTTTCTCATTAATCATTCAGCGAGTAAATAAAACCTCAAATATTCAATGCGTTTTAAAGCCCGAAAATTCTTTGCTATAAATGCTCGAGTCTCCTGCGTATTACCATATGAGTTAGGTATTTTAACGTGTGTTTCTTCCAGATCTTCAAATCGTAATTGACGTTAAAGCCAAATTGAATATTATGTGAGCATGTGCAGTTCAGCCGAAGCTTTTACAAATTTGTCCTTCTGTACTGTGCTGTTTCGATGTGGAAGTTATTTTATGTTTGAACTCGCTTTGCGAGGTGAATACACGTAGAATTGAGTAACTTTTTTTTTTTTCGAATATATCCACTGTTCATTCAACGTTATCGCATCTCGTGTGCAAAGTGAATTTATTTATTTTTCTTTTTTGTGTGTGTTCTGTGTGTTCGAAGTTATAAACGTGTCACTATAACTCTAGCCGTGTTTCGTATTTGTTTGTCGGTATCGGCGTTCCCATTGTTCTGATTGCTTTTTCTTGTTGGCTTAGTGAAAATATTTGCCTCGTATCAACATTTCAAACTAACGTAAATATGAATTAAATGTGCAGCACATTGGAATTGTATATACAGGAAATTATACTTCAAAATTACCGTTGTCGTTAGACATCTAGCCTCTGCAAATTAAACGGAAGTTTTAATTTAAGGACATGCCGAACGGGCCAACGCAACCTGCAGTTGGTAAAAGAAGTATTTTATTTTTTAGTAACCGAAAGCACTTTTATTCGTTCATTTCTTTTTCCAATTTTGTCTAGCCAGTTTATCTTTTGTAAATAAATTTCTTCCCAAAAAAATGTGACGCAATAACTTTTTTGGCAAATGTTTAGGATGCAGCTTATATTGTTGCTGCTATTGAATGGGCATATAAAATGAAGATAAATTTAGAGCTTTAAGCTATTTATAGATAAATATATGACATTTATTGTGCCTCTTAGTCTGTAAGCAATTTTTGTTTTATAAATTGGAATATTCCCAGGCTAGTCGTCGGCCAGTCGTGCACGCGACATCCAATAACATGCACTAATCTCAAATTCGATCTAAATTTCTATGAATTCATTCATGTAAAAAATTGTTTATCAAAATTGTAAAATGTTATTCAAATATTTGGATTTGGATATACGATTGGGTTTCCGCAATTTATCCGTTGAATTATGAACGGAACGATAAATATTATAATTCGGTTTCTGTTCGATTATAAGTTCCTACAACGACTGGAACGATAAATAGGATTCGCTGATTGAATCGGATTATCGGATAAATTCTACGTCGGTCTCTTTTAACATTTTACAAATCGAAAGTTTACCGACATAAAACCATTTCTTGTTTAGAATATCATCGCCCAATGTTTGATACAAAATCTTTTACTTCGTTTGTTGAACTGTGCAGTTTGCTAAGATACGATTTATTATTAATAATTTAACATCACCCGGAGGTAAATGCGTCTGAAGTCTCAAGGCATGAAGTATGAATTGCTTTTGTATGGACTCGATCTCGTGCATGCTCGTGGTACAGTGTGGTTGCCAAACGGTGCAGGCATATTCTAAATGCGACCTTACGTGAGCGCAGTATTTATGTACTTTTCAAAGCTTTGACGGAATGGAATTCGTAGCAAATTCGTTTTAAAAAGCCTAGCATTGCGTATGCTTTGCTTTTTATTTGTTCTATATGAATTGAAAAGTCCAACTTAGTGTCGAGCATTACACCCAAATCTCGTATCCGAAATACACGATATTAGGAGATTATGTTGTACTTTCTTGATGTCAGTATAAATCGCGTCCATCGCGACCTTTTCCATATGTGTCGCCTCACTCTCACTGCCACTAGCTTTTCACAGTTGCAGTGTCATATTTCAAATGATAGAATTTTTGAAGATATAGGTAACTACTTAAAAGTTTTGCCTTTTCATTTTTGATGCTCAGCGTAAAACAATAATTTAGTTACAACAGATATTCACAGAAAATTATCAAACTGTGGAAGATGAACAGTTGTTGCTCAAAATACTTCACCTCTGTACTCGAAGTGCGAATCATTTGTTAACAGGTTACTGGTGGCTGTGCTTGTGCACATTACGAACTGTGGTCGTTCTGCGTGGTAGTCTATGAAGACCTAAGAGTAATTATACCTAGAGAGGAAATTTCGAACAAAATTACGTAAAATATGTGGTCCCAACATGAAATACGAAATGTTTATTGGTATGTGTTTGCCCTCTAAATTAAGAGGACAAATTGTACTGTAGAAAACGTCAACGTATGCATGTATTGGTATACGAAATTTGTATATTATACAAACTAATGATGGTTACACATTTCATCGTACAAAGTTACTCTCTAGGTATAATTACTCCAAGGTGTCTTCACATCTGTACATCTGATTTTCGCTCTCTTTTGTAAACATAATCTCCAGTTTCTGTCCTGAAGGCAGGGTTGTCTAAGTCACCTATGGGAATTTCGTGAAAGCAAAGGTTAACCTTTAAGAAATATAATAATCCTGCCAGCGCTGCTGTAGTGTCGGAGCTACAATTTTACGATCGATAAATTTAATTGAATTTTAAAATATGGGAATTGGGCTAATTTTTAATTTTTACGACTATTATACTTAATATACGGCGATTCAAGTAAATTTTGATAAGTATCGTTTTGAACAATCTTCAATTTCGTTCATTACATGTCTACTTTAGCAGTTACTTAAAAATGCAAAGCGATAAGGAAATTTTACAGTAGTAATCGCTGTTGACAGTTTTCCCTACCGGGATATTTATGTGGATATCCATTACCTCGCTTGAAATTATTCTGTTTGCAGACATTCGACTTTTTCTTTCCTTACACAACTGACGAATGAATAATTTAAAATATTTACTAATTGACAAAATTTGCTGTTGTATAACATTGGAACAAGCAAAATCAATTTTTGTAAAATACGCTTTCTTACAAAATAATTCATTTGTAAAATACAAAAAAAAACTGACAAAGAAAGGGACTTCTGTATTATAATACGGGACGCAAATAAATTAACTTTAATTCACTGAAAATACGTTGAAACCAATGTAATTTGATTTGATTTCAATTGATTCAATTAAATTATATTAAAGCATTCTTATACCGGAACCAGTAGAAAGATAATGTTGGATTTGCCAGAAATGATTAGATTAATTTCTTTAATTGATTCTCATTCGTATTGCTACACAGAGAGGAAAAATTGCGTTAGAAACGTTTCTCGTTTTGATAACTTCAACGCACATTTACTTGAATTTCTAATACTTTGAAGTACATGGTCCACGGCATTTACTAAATCTAGTACTTTGAGAGATTACGATACATTTTATGTGAATAATATAATGTTTGTGGATTGAAAGAAGAATCAAACCAGACTAACGTTCCTAGGCTATATGAAACCTTTGTTGACCAATAGAGGTCATTACTTTGATTTTTAAATTTAAAACGTTGTTATGCAACACGAATCGCATGTTGGTATATTATCGCACACGATGTCTTGCCAATCCGAGGCGAAGCCTTAAATCTAGTGCTATAATGTACTTCCATGCGATTCTTGTTACATAAACAATTATTCCTAACGCAGGCTAAAATGAATTTTTAGCTAATGATAGGAATCGAATTCGCTAAAAGAAAGCCTTTTAGCATAAGTTAGGAACAACGTTTTTCCTAGAAGGCGTGGGAAAAAAGCAACGAAGTCGCGATTTTTCAACACTAGTTAAGAATTACAAACCAATGGATGAAAAGTTGAAAAGTCGAATTTTTATGTGGTGATCCAAGGCATACAGTTTTTAACATTCAAAAGTATCGACATATTATACATTTCTTATTTCTCCAACTTCTCTCATTTCTCCATAACGAGTATATATAAGAAATGTATAATATGTCGATACTTTTGAATGCTAAAAACTGTAGCCGAATTTTCATTTTTAATTCTGAGCAAGGTTTTTCGAGACATGTTGCAAACACCACTACCCCATAGTCAGGCGTCCCACTTGTCCGAAATGTCCGAAATATTCTTCAATACCTGACCAGAATTAAATATATAAACTTATAAAAGTCTCATTTTCAAAAAAATTGCCTGCGGCGCGCTTTACAGAATTTTTAATTGAACTTTCAGTCTATCAATACTTTGTCCCTAAATTTTTATTCACTTGACTGTAAGTCATATGGGTCTTTATGGCAGAAAATACCGGAAAATGTGTATAGGTACCGCGATCACTATAATTGAAAATTATGTGGAAATATGACGTTAAATATGAAACGTTAAATGTGTAATATTTTTTTAACTTGAGTAAATCTAAATCGATTTTCAAAAACGTTTTGTTCGAAGGAGAACTGAATTCCTCAGGTCAAGTTTTTAAATGGGCGTTATCAGCTCAATGGTCTGGGAGTAGTTCTCGAAAAACCGATATGCTCATTGTTTATTTTCCTATGGAACACGATAACTAACTCAGCTAATTTTCTAGACCTGGTTTTCATTCAAAAAAGCATTTCCTCAAAAAAAAAATTCCTGTTTTTCTGATTATGGTACTCGGGCATAATGTTACAATTCTTCCTTCGAGTGAAAATCAATAAATCAATATTAAGATAATAATATAACGAGTGAGCGCAGCGAATGAATATGTTAGAAAATAGCTGTAGCTCTAAAAGACAGCCACGTTAAGAGTTTCCTGCGTCACATCTTGACTGACTCCAATATCTTTTTTAAGCATTTTTTCAGTATAGTCGACATTAAAAAATTTCGAATAGAAGGGAGAATATGATCGAATTTTTGAAGTAATAGTAGGAAAAGTAGACAAAAATTCCAAATTCTAACGAAATTTTAACATTGCTTGTGATCATTATTTCTTCCATCCTTCGATGAAATACATGCAAATGATGTAGGTCAACGAAGGAAGTGTATTGACTAAAAACCACATATTTGAGGAAATTATTCTATGCGAGGAAAATGCATTTCTCAGCATTTGTCCAAAATTTGAGGAACGGAAAGAAGCCTGACCCGTATTCAACCTGGTTTTATTTAAACATACAGTCTCGCAAGGTTGAAATACGACATGTTTCTGATTCGGGAGTTGTGGTTTGTAATTGAATTCACAAGAATTTCGTTTGACAAATGAAGATCTGGATTTCTGTTTTCTGAATTTTTATACTAAAATACCAAATCTAGATTTTCGTTTGTTTGACGAAATTTATATGGGATCTATTACAAACCCTTACCTCAGAAACATGTCAGATATTATTCTTCTGCGACATGCATTAGTTAACCTACATCTTTAACACTATCTTTTCGTGAAGGTTTCAAGCCCTCTATTCAGGTTTATGATCAGTACAGCTACAGGTCATGTCAAAGTATACTTTTAAAAAAATCTCATCTCTCTCATCTCATATAAAGCCTTAGAATTTGTTGGTGGAATGGACTTAAATGACTTACAGACTTTTTCTAATGCGTAACTTTAGTGAAAATTAGAAAAAAAATGTCCGAAATTTTTGCAGAAAATGTCCGAAATTTTTATGAATTGTCCGAAATGTCCGAATTTCGGACAAGGCAAAATTTAGTGGGACGCCTGCCCATAGTTCTGTCGGCTGTAATTGCCGTTTTCTTTTTCTGGCTTCATTAGTCAATAGGCATGATGATGTTTTAATCTCTATCGGGGCTCACTTTGTTTGGTTTACTGTGTAATACAATTTCAATTCGTTCGTTTACTGGAAATTGCTTATATTTTATCCGAAACGTACCAACTATTGTCAATGACTATTTGATACTCTTCTTCACTGCAGGATGCGGGAAAAGGCAATAAGAACGCATAAGATTCTATTCAGTACAATTAGGCCGTGTGTCACCGCACATTCTTTAAAAGAATTAAAAAATTCTCAAATAAGTTGACATTTTTAGTCCGAACATTTCTGACAACAAACTTGATGTAAGCCTACACGCCAAATTTTCCAATTTTCAACAAACTAATCCTCGCCGAGTTAATACTGCAAAATACGAATGCGACACACAATTTGTGACTTTGGACTTTGCCAAACAAAAACAAATTGACAATATAATAGCATTTCAGTTGATCGCTAACAAAAATCGAATACACACAACATTGTCCTACAAGTTCACCACACTAATTTTAACTGAAAGCCAGACTTCCACTTCCAAGGTCTTTAGGCAATATATACCTTGCGCTTTGCGTATTTGTGGGGAACATGCAAAAGTTCATCACAGTAGGCTATTGAACCCACTAAAATCTAATTTTAAATCGCTAGAATAATTCCATAAATCTAAATGTGATACTAAGAAACCACGTGTTTCAATAAGTCCTGGGAGCGATCCTGAAGACATGGACCTAATCTTTTTGGGCTGAACGGCGTACTTTCGTTCACTTTTCCAAGCCCTCTCAAGAAATATCACTAAATAACTAAAGAAATCCAACATTACATCTACATTACACATTACATTACACATTGCACATTACATTACATTACATTGTAATGTAATGTAATGTAATGTAGCGTTACAAACTGCATCTTTGATTTCTGAAGCCAATCGGCGAGATAAAATTTTTTGGTTTGCGAACTTTTAAAGTACTCACAAAAGTTCACCAAAGTGCGCTGCTGAACCCAGAAAAAGTTGGGTATTAGTAGCTAGATTCGCTCACTGAACCTTGCAATATTACGTAATATTACGTAATATTGCAAGGTTCAGTGAGCGAATCTAGACAGTCGGGCTTAACTTTTTCTGGGTTCAGCAGCGCACTTTGGTGAACTTTTGTGAGTACTTTAAAAGTTCGCAAACCAAAAAATTTTATCTCGCCGATTGGCTTCAGAAATCAAAGATGCAGTTTGTAACGCTACATTACATTACATTACATTACAATGTAATGTAATGTAATGTGCAATGTGTAATGTAATGTGTAATGTAGATGTAATGTTGGATTTCTTTAGTTATTTAGTGATATTTCTTGAGAGGGCTTGGAAAAGTGAACGAAAGTACGCCGTTCAGCCCAAAAAGATTAGGTCCATGTCTTCAGGATCGCTCCCAGGACTTATTGAAACACGTGGTTTCTTAGTATCACATTTAGATTTATGGAATTATTCTAGCGATTTAAAATTAGATTTTAGTGGGTTCAATAGCCTACTGTGATGAACTTTTGCATGTTCCCCACAAATACGCAAAGCGCAAGGTATATATTGCCTAAAGACCTTGGAAGTGGAAGTCTGGCTTTCAGTTAAAATTAGTGTGGGGAACTTGTAGGACAATGTTGTGTGTATTCGATTTTTGTTAGCGATCAACTGAAATGCTATTATATTGTCAATTTGTTTTTGTTTGGCAAAGTCCAAAGTCACAAATTGTGTGTCGCATTCGTATTTTGCAGTATTAACTCGGCGAGGATTAGTTTGTTGAAAATTGGAAAATTTGGCGTGTAGGCTTACATCAAGTTTGTTGTCAGAAATGTTCGGACTAAAAATGTCAACTTATTTGAGAAGTTTTTAATTCTTTTAAAGAATATGCGGTGACACACGGCCTAATTGTACTGAATAGAATCTTATGCGTTCTTATTGCCTTTTCCCGCATCTTCCAGGCTTGTAATTACAGAAGCACGATTTTCAAGAGGGTATTTATGTTTTTAATGTTATTATAACACAGTGGTTCGTTAAAGGGTTCGACACTTATCAGAAAAAGGAACGGGATGAATGAACAACTCCGTTAACCACTTCAGTAAAACGATATTTTATTTATGAAAAAAGTTTTTTTTTTCTCATTAAAAAGTTACAATTAGCTCGTCATAGTATTGTGTACACTAATTAATGATGAAATGATTTTAATTTTTAGACCCGTACGAAGTACTGGGGTCTTATAGGTTTACGCATACGTTTGTAACACGTCGAATTGGACTCCCTGAGTAAGGGGAAACCTATTGTGGTTGTCCAGAGATGCCAAATCAGCAAGAAAAAAAATGTCCGTCTGTCGGTCCGTCCGTCCGTTTTTTTTTTTTTTTTTTGAAAAGTTGTATTTATTATCATTCCAATTAAAGTGCCGAGTGGAATACAATTTAGGCTTCGTCGTCTTACAATATTGTTTTTTTTTAATTGATTCAGTTTGGATCTCGTTAATTAATTCGTCTGTCTCTCTGCACGATAACTTGAGTAAAACGCATCCGATTTTGAAAATTCTTTTTTTTCCCGTTTGGTAATGTCAAAAGACAGGCTAAGTTCGAAGATGAGTGATTTTGGATCGACCCCTCCTGAGCTGGGGCCCAATAAGTGCTTTACGGTTTTTCGAAGATATCTCCGGACATTTAAACGCTAAACTAGTAAATGATACATCGAATGAAAGGTATTTACAATACCGATCGACAAAAAAAAAGTTTATGGAAATCGGATGACCGACTTGTGAGTTAGACCCCTTGGTGTGAAACAGGCACACGGCGGCAAGCAGTTTTTGCTTGTAGGTCGGCCAAATTTGAACATATTTCGTTCGTTTTAGCTTTATTAGATAGGTATTGACCGTACCAATCAGGGAAAAAAAAGTTTATGAAATTATGTTCTCCGGAGCGTGAGCTAGGTCTCTTGGAGTGAGCTCTTATCTGGCTACTCGGCCGTACAGTGAACGTGGAGCATTTTGTCAATATCTCGAGTAAATTTTGACCGAATTTCATGATTTTTTTTTTGTTTGAAAGGTATTAACGAATGTAAAGCGTCGGTACTATTTTCGGTTTCCTAACAAATTGGCTGCCGGCGGCCATATTGGATTTTATTAAAAGTGATATAAAGTGGGAAAAATGATGCTTAGAGAGTTTCTGTTAACATGGAAATAATGTGTTAAGTGTGAGGGGTTTCAGGGATTCCATATGTGGACATCTATATATACCTATATACAGCTATATTGAGCTATATACAGGCAAATAGAGCTATATAATAGCATATTCCTCTGTGAAATGTTTATTTACAGTGAAATATAGGTAAATATAGCGGTATATAGCTGTTTATATAGGAATTTATGAAATTTGACTTCGTACGGGGCTGTCTATATTGCCTCCGGCAATTTAATTGTATATGATAACAAGGCAAAGAGTGGATAATGTAAGTGATTTAAAAGGAAGAATAGTTTTTCAGCAGAGAAGAAAATGAAGTAAGAGAAATGAAGAGTTTCACATTAAAGGCTTTTGATACGAATAGGTGTTTCGTACGGGTCGGCGTTAGCTATGTTTTATTTTATTATATTTTGACCTATTTAACTTTCGAAATTGTCGGTTCAATTACGTTTGTTGTGGTAATTTTATATAATATTCCAAATCGAATCAAAGCAGGGAATTGACTGAAATGGCTCATTAATTATTGTTTATTAGCGAAATGGAACAGTACCATCGAAAATAGTAACTTCCACGAAACAATGAAGCAAACTGTTTGCATCGCTTGAATATTTTACGCTGATTTTCGTATCAGATATTCCATGTGGTATTAGGTATGCTGTCTTGATTAACTTGGTACAATATATTCGGAGAGTTGAGGTTTTGCTGCAAGACTACTGAATATTGATCTGACATCTGACTTTCACAAACATCGACAGTATAAAGATATTTCCAAGAAAATGGTTTTTATTAATAAAGGGATGTCAGTAAAGAGAGTGAAATTAATCAAAGTTACCATCACTCGTCTTTGAAACATTCCACTTTTTTTCTCGACATATAATTTCCGACCATACGAACATGATGCAAGTGCATCAGGTTAATACGTAAAAGATCTACCCTTCGCGGAAAATTGTTTATTAGATATTTGAGTCTTATTTAAACCTCCTCTGCAACAAATAGGTGAGCAAAGATATCTGTGTGTGACGTGAATGCAATAACTGGAAATTTATAGAAAACAAGCTTCTTTGAGTTTCCTTGGTTACATGAGCTCTACAACACGTTTTCAAAACCGATATGCTTCGTATTTCAGCTGTGTGCGTGTATTTGGTTCTTGGGCTAATGGAACATTTTTTATTGTGAATTATATAGTCGTTCCGAACCTGCGTCACAGCCCGTTTACTCACGTTGAGCTTTAATAAGATTTAGGATTGAATTTTCTTTGTTATTACATTTTACATTGCGTACGGCTCAGTAATATTGAGTAATGCTGCCTATTGTAAGCATATATTGTGGTTTCATTTATTCAATGCTTGAAGAAATACCATGAGAAAAAAAAAACCTAAAATCCGAGTACAGTATAGGCAATGTCCATTTCCAAAGTGATTTAACAGAGATCAATTGTGTCCAAATTACCTTGGCTCTAATATTATTCTGCTAATTTAATTTCCAATTGTATTTCAGCCGACGATAGCGTGAATGGGGAGGCAACACAATGCGGCCGAATTCTCATAGTTCTATCATGGGTTCTGGTCGTCATTACAATGCCTTTGAGTTTATTTGTGTGCTTTAAGGTACGTGGATTTGTTTTATATATTTTCTGTTGTTATTAATACAAAATACCTGCGGGTATTATACGGAATATTTTTGAATTGTTTCAAATCAGCTGTGATTCGAGGAAATTAGAAGGCATTGCTTTGGTATATCGTTCAGTAGGTGGTGTTGAAGGGCGGGAAGATTTTTTTAATATATTTTACCGAATGGTCTATCAGCGTAAATGTTGTGATTAAAATTAATATTTCAAAGAGCCTAATAAGCCCTTAAATTTCCTTTCAATTTAAATTTTAAAACATCATCGTTGTATATGTTTGATATGCGTAAATTAGTAGCTTCTGTTTGTGTAGGCAAGGCATATTAACGAGTAATGATAATGAGCTCCGAAGTGAAATTGCTTCAATTTATAAGCATTTTCAATAGCAAACCGGGAGCCAGTGTGCATATTAGTCTAGTCTTCTTACCACTAACCTAGACCATATTCTTTATCTTACAACAGGTAATGTTCGGAACATTCCCGCTCAACCTGAATTTACCTGAATCGACCTGAAACCAGACGAAACTGGTGTAATATTTTTACATGCTTATGCACGGTGAAGTGCACTTTACATCACTGTTTGCGCCAGGGAAAATGCATTTACCGTCCACAAATATGTAAAATGTGTTACGTCACTGCTTGTAAATGTTTGTTTAGGCTCGTGTGATTACTCCACTCGCCTTCGGCTCGTTCCGCAAACCTCACACTTGCCTAAACAATATTTACAAACAGTGACGTAACATACTATAACCTTAAATTTGATAGCAATTTGGTAGACCTTTCGGGACCCAAAATTCGGGCCAGGTTGAGCTGAAATTTTTATTTACAAATTTCATTGAACATTTTTTAGTTTTCGACCTATCAATTACATTCTGCGTTTGGCTTTAATAGGGGTAAACCATTTCAAAAAAGCAATGCTAAATAAATTGATTCATTCATTATGGTTCGTAAAGTTCGTAAGTATGGCGATTTCGTGAACGTTTGACATTTCTTCCTACATATGTTTTATGTCGAAAGTCTCACGAACTTTACGAACCATAATGGTTTACCCCTAATATCTTCATTTTGAACTAGGGCTACCCTACAGCCCTTCTAGCACTATCAAAAATCTTTCAACAAATGTTTTTTGAATTGGGTAATGTAAGGCATAGGTTTCCAATTCGTAGGCCAATGAGCGACCTGATATGCAAACAAGATCTCGTTCTACTAAGCTTTTCCATCTATTTATGTGTGCACGCACAGAGCCGAGCTTCGTTTCAATACCAAATATTTAAAATTTCATTTATTATCATTTATTCGAATTTATGAAATACAAGTGGGAATACTATTAGCTAAAAGGGCCTACGAGAAATGTGGATCGGTGAAGCGTACACAATCCAACCAAACAACAACAATAGAAAATAAATGTGTCGAATATTGGGAGGGAAAAATGCTCTACTTTCGCAGGGAAAGTTAATGGGAAAATCAATAATTAGAATTTTGTTTTCAGGTGGTTCAGGAGTATGAACGAGCGGTAATTTTCCGCTTAGGTCGGTTAGTGGCAGGTGGAGCCAAGGGACCAGGTATATATTTTGAGTTTCACGTTGACATAATATTTTTGACTTCCTTCATAACATAGACAAGAAAACCTATTTTGTAATTTTGTTGTATTCCGTTCACTCGTTTTGTGTAATTACGATAATGTAACTGAAATTTCAATTTAACGAGAGAACGCATCCATCAAGCGCAACATTATTTACTGTCACATCATCAATTTTCTTCATTTTCTTATTACATCTCCTTTTTTCCCTCCACCGTCGTCAATTGAATTTGTATTCTAATTCAAACATAAAATTTTCCTATCCAAAAGGTATATTTTTCATCCTGCCATGTATCGATGCTTACGCTCGAGTAGACTTAAGAACACGAACGTATGATGTGCCACCACAAGAGGTAAGATTATGGTAGAAAGAATGTATATATGTGCACGAGGGGAAACGTTCGTTGTTAAATATGTTTTACATAAAATAAAAGAGATATTCGTCCAGAATGATTTCGCTCACAGATATTAGATTCAATATCTTTGATTCGGTTAACTTAAAGAGGGTACATATGATGGGTAAAAAGAAAAGTTTTATTTCAATGCGGATCCAGCATATACATCAAAAACAAGAATTTCGATCCGAGTGTATTGACAATGATACCGAGTCTAAATAATTGATAAAGGTTTTCATTCATTTTATGTTTTTCTTTCTGGAAACAATAACAATAACCTATCCCTTTTTACGGACGGAATATAGCATCGACCAACCTAATAATTCAGATAAAACATTATTGCAGCTTCCACAAACAGTAGAGTTTTAGCTTGAAAGGCATACTCTTTCAGGAATGTGTTCTGGGCTAAAAAAAATGGAAGTTTTTTTAATCACTGTTATGGTCCATATCGAACCGATTTTATGGAATTTTTTTTTAGATCTTTTACTTCGTTTAATTTAACATTGTGGTATCTTCATGCACATCGTTTCTTTTACAAAGTTTTTTACAATAACTTCTGAGAGTTATTCGACGCTTATGTGAGGTATGAATGCTTGATAGTAACAAATTCTTCAGAGTTACATATCTTCAAGAAGTAGAAATTCTTGAGAGTTCATACTGTCCTTCTAGCATATATCATGGTCAACAGTAGGTGTTAAGGAATCTCGCACCGCGCTAGGCGCCGCGTCATTCACAATAATTCACAAAGTGACATCTTCCTTATACAAAATGTGTCAAAATGTGAATTATTGTGAATGACGCGGCGCGAGATTCCTAGCAACCCTACAGTAATGAAACAAAAAAAATCGCATTGAAACTTAAGCTGATCCAGCTGATCCACACAAAGAATCAAAACTGTGTCTTTATAGTGTTTTACCACTACCACTTGAGTGTATCAGCTCCAACCGTATAAACAAGTAAATAACAGTTTTGATTGTATGTGCTGATCAGCTGAAAAACAGCTGAAACAGATTCCTGCCAAAATTTCGTTAACTTTGACTGTAAGATTTTAACACGAAAAATCTGTTTTATAGGTATTGACCAAAGACAGTGTAACTGTATCAGTTGATGCGGTTGTATATTATCGGGTATCAAACGCAACAGTGTCCATAGCAAATGTAGAAAATGCCCATCATTCGACTCGCCTATTGGCCCAGACTACGCTTCGAAATACTATGGGAACTCGACATCTGCATGAAATACTCAGCGAACGAATGACTATTTCCGGAACGATGCAGGTATTGTATGATTGGTTCTGAGATCAGTTTCAATATTATTGTTTCGAAAAGTGAAAACAACATTTATTGTAGCATCAATTGGATGAGGTAACGGAAGCATGGGGTATTAAGGTGGAGCGAGTCGAAATGTGAGTAAGATTGTAACAGTTTTGTAATGTGCCGCATTAAGACTAAGACAATTTTACTCGGACATTGTTTGCTTGTCATTTTCACCGATTGTAAAAGTTGGTGTAAGAATCTGAAGTGAAAAGTTTTCTCTCTAGATTCTTCATAAATGATACTGGAATTTAAACAAAAAATGGAATTTTCCGTAAATTGTAGACGGACATTCGTAGATGTTCTAGCGTTAAATAGTCATTTTCATTTCATCCAACTTCTTTGATTGTGTTTTTGCTTCGACAAGCTATTCGCCAAATGTTTAATTAGAACTCTATTACTTCATTAGTTTTATCAAATAACTAAGACACCAATAGTTTCAACGATTCTTTCAATGAAGTATCGATAAAATCTATCATGAGACAACGCTTTTCGACAGATTTTTAAACTAAATTTACAATCACAATAGTAAACCGTTGATTTACGTTGCACTCACTATATTCATCACAAACCAGTCACAACTCAAGTAAGTTACTGATTGACCCTGAAGTCACGAGCAACTTGTTAACTTTGTATAACAACTTGAAAACTTTATATGAATGAGTAGAACGGTAAGCAAAACAGGTTACAAATTTGTTGGTTTTGATTAGTTTTCCTTTGAAATAACTTTGCACCTTCAACACATTAATTGTTTGACTGGTAAAGCTTTCTACAATTATCTAGACGAACGATTTTCCAAATTTGTATTTGATCAAGTAGGAAAAGTTCACGACTTGAACCAATCTCTTGAGCTAAATTGAAAATTTGGACAAGGATCGTTCATAAAGTTTGTCTTGTGTGCAAAAAAGTTGCAAGGTAAGGTTGAAAATGTGATAGAAAGAGATGCTATTTGTATTGTCGCCACGCGTTACATACTTTATGAATGATGCCAAAGGTGTCTGAGACCTTGTGGTTATAAATATTCTCTTCTTTCACACAAACAGAAAAGATGTTAGACTACCTGTTCAGTTACAACGAGCTATGGCAGCTGAAGCTGAAGCCGCTCGTGAAGCTCGCGCAAAAGTTATCGCTGCTGAAGGTAGACAGAAACCTTCTTAAATTCGTTTAATATTCTGATTCCTTTTCTGTTTCGCTTTCTAGGTGAACAAAAGGCATCACGTGCGTTGCGAGAAGCATCAGAAGTAATTGGCGACTCACCAGCTGCGTTACAATTGAGATATTTGCAGGTGAGTTTATCTAATTTATTAAATGAATTTCATAGAAAATATTTTTCACCAATGTCTTGTCCCCAGACCCTGAACACAATTTCAGCTGAGAAGAATTCAACGATTGTGTTCCCATTGCCTATTGACATGATCACTTACTTTATGAAATCTCATCAACATCAACAGCCAAGTTAAATGTGTTATGAGTGTTAGAGCTTTGCAGGGAATTCGTGATGGCGAAATGTGATCAAAGCTCCGGAAAAGAGCTCGTTTTCACAGGCATCTCGTTTTTCCTTCAAGTCTTTTGTATTTTAATTTTTCTACATTTTCGTTTTCGCTTATGAAAGGCTGTTTTTGACCTGAAGAGCATGTGTCAAAGATTGGTTGGGCTTGGGGGTTAGGGATTTCGAAGACTAGTTAATTGGAATTGAAAGAAAAGTTATCTAAATTAGGTTTTTTCAATGTTTCTGAATCCGTCACTGGTCGTTTGTAAGCGAAAGGAAAATTAATGTTTTTCTAGTCAAGTAATTATATACTCTCACGATTAAATTTTAAAATGAAATCATAAATGTGCCGTTCATAAAAGTATTACCAGAAGTAAAAGAAAAAAAAATGTTTTGAATATTTAGCAAATTAATTGTCTTAAGAAACAATCACTAACATTTAATTGTCTACATGAATTTATATGATGATATTATTAATATATAAAAACCATTGTCGATATTGTTATACTAATATATGTGAAACAACAAGAACAACAACCAAACAAAAATTTATATTTATCGGTGTTTTACACTTTCAAATTTAAATTTACATTAGATTTTAAGCTCAATATTGTCATGGATAAATTCGTAAACATTAAAATTCAAAACAAAAAAAATTTCGTCTTTAATTTAGTACAATCGCAACGATGACCGATCAACTTTATTGAAAAACAAAGTAAGACTATATGGATACCTAGACATCGGCTAGAAATTAGTATTTTGCATAACAAGGGGCGAAAGTAAAAAAATTCAAACGTGTGAAGTTTGCAGCCCGCGCCGCAGGCAAGGGCGGCAATCACACGATTTGATTTTTTTTACTTTTGCCCCGAGTGATGCATACTATTTTTTATGCCAAATACTGCGGAAGATTTGTATTTTCGGTCCGAAACAAAACATAAATTTAATGAAACTGTTGAGTTCTCAACAAAATTTGATGTAAAAACTGTAAAATTACTAAATGCGCGGGGGTCCAGGGGCGGCAGCCCCCTGGTATAAAAATAAAAATGATTTAACAGATAAAATTACATTAAACACACATTCACTTGCTAATAAAACATTTGGTTATCGTCAACACAACACTACACTCAATGCGTACTTTCAATCAAGTGAACATGTGCTTTCGTGACATATGAGGACCGAAAGTAAAATGATGACAGTGACATTTACTTTCGGCCCGCAAATACGCAAGCCCACGGGGCGAAAGTAAAATGATGACAGTGACATTTACTTTCGGCCCAAGGCCTGAATTTTTTTACTTTCGGTCACCATTTGAGGACCGAAAATACAAACTTTCGAAGTATTTGGCATAAAATAGTTATTTTTTTTATCGAGGCCCTTAGTCCGAAGGGATAAAATAGGAAATACTAACAAAAGCTTCGCTTTGTTCTGGCCGTAATTTCGCTCGAGTTGGATTTACCTATTTCTCCCAGAGGTGAACACAACGTTTTTCATGCGTACATGTAGTGTTTTGCCGTTTTTCTCTACGAAACGAAAACATTGTTTCGAAAACATAAACAAAGTGACAGTACTAATGTCATTCGACGAGTCGTGGAGAAAACACAATTTTCTAACGGCCTATTTCTATTGAGGGAACAAAATAATGCAAAACACAAGAGATAACAACTGTCGATTTCATAATTCACTCGGTTATGAGCGGCATGACAATCAAATTCCAATTCACTGCTGGCTTAAGTGACGAGTACATAACAGGTCTATTGGCTAGGGTGGGCCGTATTTTCATTTTGCTTTTATTTTAAAAGTCCTGGCCCCAGGCTGTACTTAGAATAGACCAAGAAATCCGAAACAGCAAAAAAAATCAAAAAAATATTTTTTCCTTGATTTTTGATTTTCGGGGTTTCAGCATGAGATTGCACACATTGGTGACTGATATCACGGGCATTTGGGAACAGAAGGCATTACTGCTAACTGTAGTTAATAGCTGAGGAGCCCAGCTGGGCAACTCTTCTCGGCCGAAAATGTCAACATTATTTGCAGAAAAAAAATGACAAATCATAGCATAAAATGTTGTGTGAGGTATGCCCGAATTTCTCTATTTTTGTTAGAGTGAAAAAATCAAATGAATAAAAAATGCAAATTAAAAGGTTCTAACCTGTAGACCATAAAAATCACTTTTCTGAGCAAATAAAAGTAAATTCGTCGATTTTTACGTGGAAATTTTTTTCACATTTTTTACAGCGTCAACATTTATTCGATTTTGTCCAGTTTAAGTATTCTATTTTGAGTACCACTCATGCTTGAAGTGCGTTGATTGGAGATTATATCGAAGATCAAAATATTTCGACTACCCTACGCATGTGGAATTTAACTCAACTCTCCGTCGATGCTTCGATCTTCATCTCAGGTGGAATAACTTATCTGCTCTGTTAAACTGAACAATACCAATGCTTCTCAATTCCAATAAAAAAATACATTACATTGATGCCCGTGCCACACAATACGGCTGATGTACACAACCAATACTCTCTCTAGCATCCAAACTCTATCAAAAAATCGATGTAGGGGGGAAAATAAGTTTGAGAAACGCTGATTTTTAATATGACTTAAAACCAACAACAACAACAACACGAGCGAACAAAGTAGCAGTGATTCATAAACGTATCTACCCCCTTAGTAATTGTAGTTTGGTTGGCTAGGGAGAGTATTGACACACCATATTAAATTTTCATGCGATTTGACAGATAAAATGTCAAACGAATATTGGCAAATGTATGAAATATTGGAAATATTGTGTGTGGTCAAGGCACTTCAAGCATGAGAGGCACTATAAATAGAGTACTGAAACAGTGTACCATACAAACGTAAAACACTTTAAAAACATTTTCATGTAAAATAGAGTGCTTTCTGCACCTGACCACTATGATCGATAATGTTTGATGTAGTTGGTGTAGTACGTACGAGTGTGTATAAATAGAATAAATCTACTATTTCTTTTGTTATTGCTTGGTGGTATGGTAGGTGCAAAGTCTTTTAATTCGTAATTTTAACAAACACCTTTCTATTGTATGGCTAATTATATGACAACAGCGCTCTTCGCATATTTTTGTCGTCGCTGTCGATAACAGATGACTATAGATAAAAAGAGAGATTTGTTTTGAGAAATGCTGCAAAGTCGAACATAGGAAGAAATGGAAAACTTCCAGAGATACTTAAAATAAGATTTTCTAAAGTTTAGTTCATTTATATTTTTTAACAGGAGTTCTATTCTATGGTCGAAAGCGAACATCGTTCTCACTTACAATTAAAATTTATTTCTACGATGTATAATACAATGGATAATTTCGTTCAAAAACATATTGCTATATGTTGTGCCATATTGCGTAACTATGAATGAAATGTACAGAGAGATTAGAGAGTCGAGCAAATCAACGAACTATTCACTAAATGCACAATAATGTCTCTTCGTTTACATTGCCTCGTTGTGAATCTTTGACACCATTTTACATACTAATGACGATAGAGTTGATTGACGGCGCTTTCCAACATCTACAACTTCATCGTGACAGGCCTCTTCCATGCTTTCATACTCGGTAACGCACTTGTTGGTAATTATACTGAAGGCAAACGCCGTTATGTCACAATGCCTGGCCGTGACAACCTATAACAATATAAATAATAATTTCGTCATTGTTCGTTCAACCAATGAAACTCTTTAATACGATTTTACCTCATGAACAGTCGACATACCAACAGCATCGACACCCAAAATTTTTAACATTTTCAATTCAGCCACCGTTTCATAATTTGGACCGCCCAAGCATGTATACACGCCCTCGTGAACCTCGTCTTTCATTCCCATCTCCTCGGCAATTTGCATGGCAAAATCAATCAATTTTCGATCGTAAGCTTTGTTCATTGGCGGAAATCTGGGGCCGAATCTGGTATCGTTAGGGCCTTGTAACGGATTATTACCGGCGAAACCCATTATGTTAATGTGATCTTTTACAATCACTATGTCGCCCACTTTATAATCTGGATTTAGACCACCAGCGGCATTCGTAGCAATCAGATGTGTTACGCCCACAAGTTTCATAACTCGGATAGGCATTGAGCACTAAATTGGAAGAAGCATTTCAATTGACGACGAGCTCAGCCAAACATTCGTAATGATTACCTTAGCCAATGGGTATCCTTCGTAATAATGGAAACGACCTTGCATGCACATGACAGGCACATTATCTAAGTAACCGAACATCATTTGTCCTGCATGGCCTTCAACAGTTGATACCGGAAAGTTTGGTATGGACGAATATGGAAATTTGTCGACATTTTTTAACATTTCGGCTAATGCTCCCAGTCCCGATCCGCATATGATACCGATTTTCGGTCGCACTTTAGTTCTATCCAGGAAGAATTTAGCAATTTGATCGA
The DNA here is from genome assembly GCF_014529535.1 of Bradysia coprophila. Classification (NCBI taxonomy): domain Eukaryota; kingdom Metazoa; phylum Arthropoda; class Insecta; order Diptera; family Sciaridae; genus Bradysia; species Bradysia coprophila. The sequence continues at coordinate 10,113,904 of NC_050735.1, forward strand.
GTGTGTCATATGTGTATCTGAAAATTATTTGGTATGTTGTTAGCTTATTGTGGACGATTATTTAACGACGACAAATATAAATAATGAGCTCTAGATAAAGTCGTTGAATATAGCAAAATTACTTGAACAAAACAAGAGAAAGGTTTTATTGTCTGCCTCAAGAGAAAGTTGACCATTACATGACAGTTTGCCCTCTGCAAATGATCCATACATGAAGAATATTTTCGGATCATTTTACTTCAATTCCGAGGTCAATTCCGTTGTACTAATCAACTTTGAGAACTTGGGTTTTGCAATAAACGAGAATATATCTGAAGCTGTTGATTAGTTAATTCAGCCTTGTGATACTCGAGATACTTTCTCTTTGCAAAGTGTGCGTAATTTGTGAATGGTTCTTACGTAAAACCAGTTAAATCTCCGTCAAATTTTAAATTGGAAAAACTTAACGGTAAAAATAAAACCTTGGTGACCAATGACCATATAGCCATATATGACCATTCGTGTTATATACCAGAAACAGGAAAACTGTACTATACGGTGCACATAACGTTATCAAATCAACATTTATTTTGTTAAAACAATTTAGCGTTGACCTTAGAATTGTTGAACATTCAACTACGAATTGTATATGGGTCATCAAATGGTGAAGAATTTAAAACTTGATAATATGCCCAAGCGATTAAGATAGAGAGGAGATAGATAAATAGAAGTTTGCGATTGAGTTTAAAAATAAAAATGTTGTCCATTCTGGACGATCCATTCCAATTACCACTTACCAGTCCGAGAAAGGTTATTTGAAATATAGAATTGCACTGACCCTGAATATCGTTTTAAAATTGCAAAAGGTTGCAGGATTACTTTAACTAAGAACTATAAGCTATGAAATCGGCTTGTGCCATTTCTAAACGGGTTTCAGATTCGGGCTGGCTTGGGTCGTTCGGCTCTAAATCACGTTCAGTTGAAGCAATGAACAAAATGTATTCATCTTTTGTAAACTGCACTTATTGTTATGAAATTATTGTTGTTATGTGCGTGCAGTGTGCAGGATAAGAAATTGGATGGAAAGATATAACGTATATGTAACACTATTGCAATCTCGATCGTAATAAATCACAGAGGTAATTGCTATAAATGACACCAAGTTATTGCATACGGAGGATGCGAGCATTTCTAACGTAAACGATAAAACGATAGTTTCTAACAATAACGAAAACTTAAACGATCAATAAATGTCGGACAGTGTGAAGACAAATTGTCGTATAGAACGTCACTGTTTTGATATTCTTTCGGTATTCTTGCAGACCAGTTAATTATAAATTGCCTTGGGGTACTTGTCATTGAATATTTTCATATAAATTTTTGACAATCTGCCAAGGCAAGTTAAAATAACTGATCCGAATTATATTTCACATCATAACGGTCTATCAAGCGGTCTATAGACAGTTATGATTAGAGCAAGAATTCTGAAGAGCAGCTAGTTATAACTTGCCTTGAGGTACTTGTCATTAAATATTTTCTTATGGATTTTGACATATCTGAAGGTAATTTTAAAAAAAAACTGGTCCGCATCATATTTCCTTCTATCTCATCATATGTTTGTACTTATACAATGTTAAAAGAGAGTCGAAATTTTGACATATCACCCATCGAGATCAGTTGAATAGATCATTGTCAATGTCGTTTGAGATGTCAAATGAGCTGTCATTTTCACAAAGCTAACCACAATGTTACAAAAATTTATATGAAGCTGTCATTGTTTGAGGTTAGCTTTGTGAAATTGACAACTCATTTGACACTATTTTGAGAGAAGAAACCGTTATTTGACACTGATCTATTAACTGGTTTTTTCCCCTTTTTACTTACAAATTTTGGCAATTTATTTTTTCATTCATTCACTGCTATAATGAGATTAATAAATAATTAAAGTCTGGCAAAATCCAGGTCTAGGTCTAGGTTAAGTTCACAAAAACACCACGTATTTGTTATTCGTGAATGTTCTTCTCGTCGCTGAATATCTCATTGTAAAGTAATACACTTTTTTCAGCTACCTTCAATGTTTATAAAGTAGCTCCTTAGAATTGTTACAAACTGGAGCTACGCAGGTCACTCGTTGTGTTTTATTTTTTTGAAAAATAAATGAAATGAAATTCTAGGTACTCAAAAATCAGGTCTATAAATTTCAGATGATGTTGTCGTTTAAGTAATAACCATATAATTAACTAGAAACTTCATCCATAGTATGGATTCCATACGACAATATGCATTCACTGACCGACATTTTTGACAGGGACATTAACGTTTATTTTCTATTAAGTCGTCACTTCTTTAATATGGTGTTGAAATATTCAATTTTATGGTCGAGATTCTAGGTAAGAGATCAATAAATGCGACGAAATATATGCCAACTAAATAAGCAACAAAATTTTACGTGTTAATGCAATATAAATCAAGGCTGTATACTTTGGGGAGGTCACGCAGATGCAGATACGCGGGTTACACACCACGTTTCATACATAAAATTCACCACGCCATACAAATTCAATTTTGATGAATTTGTTTGTATGGAAAAGGTGTGTTCCCGCGTATCTAATAAAATGGCGATCTGCGTGACCTCCCCAAAGTATACAGCCTTGATATAAATGGCGCTTTGTTCATATAAAATAAGCATTACATAGGATAGTACGTACGTGGGTCCAAGTTTCTATTTTGACGAGTAGGAAGACCAGGCTATAACGTCCCAACTCGTCAAAATAAAAATTTATATCCACAGACGTAATGTAGACCTGTCAAAATTTTCACATAGAAGTTCACCGGACACAGTACCGCACTGGCTCGAAAAAGCCCATCGGGGGCTTCATGCAACTCAATTTAAAAAGGCCCACAAATTAAAAATTCTCATACAAAAATCCAAAAGGCCCATCGGGAATCCCCCGAATTCACCGTATGGCCAGTCATTACTGTACACACTCTGTATAATCGAAAATTATTCTTCTATGATGTGTCACGCATGTCATCCCCCTATTTTGTTGTCTCGTTTTCTCTTACACGATAATAGTATTTTTCGTTACGAGTGATGAAAAGTAAAATTCTGCTTTCGTCACGAGTCACGAACTCCGTTTTATGTGCCGTAAGAATCATAATGAAACGAAAAACAAAACAAAAACATTACAACAATTTCAGCTTTTCTTAGCAATCAGTGACGAAATACGTCGAATTATGATTCTAAAGCACAGAAAATATCTTTTCACAACGCAGGCTAGGAAATATTCATTTTCTCCCCCCTGTTGAAACTTCGGAAGCCTTTGTTGTGAAAAACGTTGTGCTTAACTCGGAAAAAAAAATTTCGTTACGCTCTGGCCGCAAACAGCATTCAAGAAATGCAATTTCCAAATTTTCTTCCCATTTGAACAAAAAACGAAACTGGCATTTAAGATGAATTGTCGGCAATACAATATGTTCCCCTTAAACGGTAGTATTATATATTTACCGGCCTGTCCACACCAGTTTTATAAAATGTGAATGAATTAGAATCTAATTTTCTTAAAATGTTATGATTATTCGAGTTGAGTAACTGTGGAAACGATTAGCCGCTGTTATTATGCATTTCTTACAACAATTACTGGCTTATTGTAGATGTAGATCGATCGGTTACCAACTCATAATGCAATAATCTAGGGATAATGCGGATTTGCTTTAGTGATTTAATTTTTTTGTTGTCGCTGCACCACTAATCGACGTCTGGTGATTGAAACAGGTTCTTTATAAATTGCAAGAAATTATTGCTATACCTTTCTGTTTCTAATTCAGTAAATACATGCATGCAACTATTTTATAATTGATTACGATTACAAAAAAATGTTGTACAAATCGCGAAAGACATTGACAGTGAGCAGAAAAAAATAGAGTTGAAATATACTTTCCGGTAACCCGTCCCAAGTTGTGGTAACTTTTAAGATAAATAAATAAGAATGTGAAATACTTTGTAGGTTACATCTAATTGTTCCTATTAAAAGCAATTAGTAGGACAATTATCATTGTATGCCTTGCATGGAATCCAGAATTGGACAGGACTAGGTACCAAAAGACGCAATCTACTCGAAGAGCGGAAATTATACTTGGAAGAGGCCGTCAAAATATGCAAAAATTAAAAAAAAAAAATCGCAAAATCTTTTCTATGTCCGATTAGCCCATATGGCCAGGCCAGTCCAAGCCTGATCGAATGATGCAATTCTTACACAAATTTTTCTGATCGTGTTTAGGAATTCAGAAATACTAAATTGTGTGCTGTGACACCCATGAGTACGAAAATGACTGAGAATTCAGATCCTGTTGGAACTTTGAACGTATCCTTTTTGGGTGTCTAATCAAGTCAAGTTACTATTGGGATATAATAAGAACACATCGTTGTTGCCGTCCGATAAAATATTCTGAAGTCTTTTTTAAAGCAGGAAACATGCACTTGCTGCACTCACAGGGTGAGTAAATTGAGTTTTCTTTCATTTCTATAATGAAGGATGTAACAGCACGTAATTGACTGATGTATCGAAAAAGGTTGCTGTACATAGTGGTATATATAAAAAAGCAATAAATTATCACTAAAATCATTGAATTTCTAAATACTGCTATGTGCTTGGTCTGCATAGTTCCGTTGTAGGGCTTGTGTTTATTATCACAAGAGACAAGAATGATAACAAATATTTAAGAATGAAGTTTCCGGTTATCAGTGTTAATACATGCGTATCGATCATGCTTAAAGACAGTTTGTGTGTTTAGGATCGTCACGTTATATATGCCTGTATAGTACAGCAATATACATAACTGATCACTCCATTAACGTTATCTTCGTTTTGTCGATTATAGTGTAAATATAAGCAGCTCATCAACGTCATGTTTTCTCAAAAACACCCGACAATATTGCTTATCAATTTGCATGACGTGAGACGAACTGTTCTTATGTTTGGATAATACCCCCAGCGTTTTTTTTGAAAATATTTTTTTTCTTATTTAAAAATGGAAATTTTTCCTTACATAAGCTTGAGCGATAAAAGTGTTCCAATCTATTAAAAATAAAATGGAAACCGTCTGAGTCAAAAGGTTAATTTTTTTGGTTTTTGTGCCTTCAAATGCAATTTATCAAAAAACGCCCGGGTCAGAAAATCTTCTGGATCTGCCACTGAAACTCAGCCGGCATATTTTTTTTACTATGATAAAAACTTTATGAATGGACAACAGTCCCATCGGAGCCTAAGGTTCACGATTACTCCACCCATTTATTCTATTTTCCGAATTGATGAAGATCCCGAGCCAATCGCGAGCTTAACACTAAATGTTTATGAATTGTGCCCTGGGACGCCAGTTTTTGTGAATGTAAATTTTAAATAACTTTCGAAACAAACGTACAAATCTTCTTCCTTGCAAATGCCTCCTCCATTTTTGTATGAACTGCCGTTCGTGTATCCATTGCCGTTTAAATCGATTTTACCATTACCCTGAACGATATTCATCTTTCTTTTTAGTCTACAATGTTAAACTGATCACTATATGGATGAACCACACTGACTCTGATGTACACTTGAACAAATTTATCAAAAATATCTTTCGCTTTGTCTGAATTAATTCTTAGGAAACCAAACTCAATTGAAATTCAAAGGCAGATTATCTTTTTCTTGAAAAATTTTCCTTTTCAGCTTCTTCGATGTCACTAGAACAAAATCTGACCAACAACTGAAACTGCAATTGATCGGCGTTAACGTATTATGAGAAGTATGATAATAAGCAAAATAAGTCGGCTGTTTTTGTAGACATAATTTTACATACGAGTTTAGCTCTTAGTGATAACAAGTTTTACTCTTGTTTTTCTTAAATACTTTTTTTTTGAAAAAATTTATGTAAAACCAAGAAAAACAAAACGTACACGTACATACTGATGTACGTAAGGTCACAAAACGTAAGTATATAAACAACACTGAGCACTCTTCCAATCTGGAGTGTTTATGATGTTGTTTATTATTATTTCAATTAAATAATTTGATTTGAATCTACATTTATATATGAATAACACCAGAGATACATTCAATTTTTGTTGTTCTCGTGTCTTTGAATTGGTTCAAAGCAGCAAAAAAAAAAAGAATTCTTATCGTCTGAAGCTATTACATTAAAATACGTCTTTTAGAATTTTTCCTATTTTTTTTTTTGTGATTTATGTATTTTATGTATGATAAAGAAACATCAAGCTTATAACTAGTCAGCCAATATCATTGTTTCATTGATTAATCTTGTATGCTTCTTTATACAATTCGAGAAACGAAGAATCGGAAGGCAGCCCGGAAATCACCGGAAATCAATGGTAATCCCATTCTTCAAAACAACAATTTTCGCTAAAGCATCGAATCACACAGGCTCGAACTGGCCCTATGAGCATTCGGGTGATAAAAAAAAAAAAATTATTTAAAAAATTCGTATAACGCCCAAAGGGATTCTTTGAGCCATCGTGTACTGACAGTAACATTTGTAACTATTACCGGATTACGTAATGGATTAAGTCCATTACGTTAAGCTCTTCCCACGTATCCTACCCTAATCTAACTCTAACTCCAATACATATTTGAAAAGAATATTGTCATGCATGAATCTTGTAAACGACAAGGGGCAAATAATTCACAAATGATGCAACAACGACTACTTGACAATCATACAATTTAAATAAAATTTTGTCTGAAACAAATCAGCAAATCAAGAAACATTCTGTCTAAAAAAAATAAATACGAAAGATACGACAAACGAGGCATATTTTAACAAAATCTGTCACTACTTCTGTCACGACAGAGTAAAGTTAACCAAGCAAGAGCGCTGATTTGACAAGGGACCTGAAAAATCTATCTTTATTTTGCTCTGCCGTGCTTCTCTTCAAAAGCACATAAAATGAAAGCACACCATGATGGTCTGTTTATGTACAATACTCTCTCTAGCATAGCAACTCTCTTTTGAGGCTGTCAAGACAACACCTTTTTTCTTTGTTTGTAGAATCAAGCATTTTTCACTAATTTCTTTTACTCTTTTACCACCCTAATAAATAATGTAGTTAGGTTGCTAGAGAGAGAACTGGTACTGGTCTAGCTTTGAAGTTCCAATAAAATTTGTTTGTTCTGTTTGTAATAGGTTTTGAAGCAGAACAAATTTCCTACGGGACCCCTAATCTGTTGTGTTAAGTCAAAATAACGTATCTCATTTATGTCTCTGCTTTTGAAGAGCTTTCTCGAGCTTTGAGCTTCTTTTGTATTCCATTTAAATCTTCCACTTTTCCACAGAAGCACAAAGTTTTCGAAATATCCGCCGTAAGTGCGGTCGAAATTCAAAATGGAAAGTGCGGAGGTCTTTCTAACGTATCGTCGTTTTCATACAATGAAGAGTTGAAATGTATTTTTCGGTTCACTTTTTCATCGAATCGTTCACACTTTTAGACACATTTACGGCGTGAATAGACTTTGCATGAAAAACAAAGAATAGAAAAGGCTTCTTTTGAGAACTACTCCCAGATGGTGGAACAGGTATCGCACATTTTCGAACTTGACCTGAGGATTTCAATACTTCATCGAAAAAAAAGTTTTTGAAAATCCGTTGAGATTTACTCAAGTTATCGTGTTTACAAAAGCGATTAAAACAAAAGCGACAAAGGCATTACATACAATGGGTAATTTTATTTGGTGTGCATAACTAGCAACAGCTGGTTTTCCATCAGCTGACACGCACACATTAGTAGTTTGTTTACCTAATAGCATATTTTGATACAAATAATAAGAATTCGACCACCATATGAAGCTTCTGCCATCTGTATGTAACTTCAAATATTTTTTACATTTGAATATTGGCAAACGGATAAAAATTTAGTAATTTATTCCAGTTAATATCAATGATAATATGCTTAAGTCCTTAAGTATTATAAAACTGAATAAATATACATCTTGTAAATACATACATATATGCATAAATGGTTCCAACAAACATCGATATAATTTCGATCAATTTTTGGCTGAATTAATTAATAATTCTATTATTCCCACCTCTTGAGTGTAAGTGTTACAATCGAACAATTTTTTTTATTGTTTGAAACCCATAAGTCAGTCAATGACAGCAAGCCAAATGAACTCACGCACCGTATATTTCCTATGCGGAAACTTCGAAAGTAAAAATTTTATATACGCAATAAAGTTCAACGAAGGAAAGTGGTACTATTTTGACGAAAAGGACGCTTTCATCCAACATCATACAAGTGTTTCAACACATTTGGAACATCGCATTGACCAATTAAGAAATGAATTGCGACCATTGTTTATGTCGTTAACCGAAGAACAGTTCCAGGTGTATGTGAAAGATGGAAAGTTTGTTTTTGAAGGAGTCGAGCTGAAGACGCGTACGTTGCTATCAACAATTTAAAAAAAATCTTTCTTTAAATGCATGTTCCTCTACTAGATACGCAACTCAGAGGTCAACCAGATCCGCCTTCTGTAAAACAGAGATACAAGTCAAATTCAAATACTGACCGTCTGGTATTCAAAATTGGCAAGACTAATCCTGCAGATTTTTTGTTGGATTTTGAAAAGTGTGCAGACGTGAAAGTGGAAAAAGATAAATTGTTCAAGATCCGCGATTTTGTAAAACGCGAAGACAGACAGGAGTTTAGCACTTTATTTTTCAAAGGCGATTGGGAGGCTGCACGAAATTTGTTTCTGAAGAAGTACTCATTTGCCTTCACTGAAAACAAAAAAAAAGCGCTTAGCTTAGCTTTCGATGGGGAGACAAGTCTCCGAGAATTTTTTATCGACAAAATCGATGCAATGTCCACGTACACCCGTCTCAGCTTTAAAAACCAGTTTGACATGATCTTGGCAGATCTACCAAACGAAATATCCAATCTATTTATTATCAAGGACAAGACGAATTGCTCAAAAGCTGAAATTTTAAAGTTTTGCGATTCAATTCAAGAATTCGCGAATGAATTCAACAACGTGAATTCTGGAAGCACAACTCCCATTGCCCCGTCTGAAGAAGAAGATTTAGTTGAACAAGACATGGAGATCATTTGTGAATTAGATCCTGGATCTGAGGTTCAATCGCTGTCGGGTTTAAGTTCAAGCTCACAACTCTATCGTAATCGAACCAAAGAGCGTGTTGCATCGCTTGAACAGGGTGAACCGTCCAAAAAAATGAAAAGACGACATATGTGCGACGAGTCTGATACAAGTCAGACTGATTCTTCGATTCAATCAGCAGCATCTCCGTACTCGGATTTTTGAAATAAAATTTTGTATTTGCGATATGGAACGATTTTTATTTGTATTTCAAACTTACATAACCCAGTTACGCTTCCGATAATTTACGTAGTTCCGATAAAACTGACGAGCTAAGAATCCGTTTATTAGCGCGACGAGTATAGTCAACTAAATTCGTGAGCTCAGCACTATCCGATTCTTTCTGAGACATTTTCTTTTCTACTTTCATCTGGTTCTTTTCCATTTGTTTCAATTTCACTTTTAAGGCCCCATTGTCTTTTGTCAACTTCGTCATTTTTAACTTCAGCTTTTTATTTTCCTCACGGAGCTTTTCCGACTCTTTAGAGATAATCTTAGAGTTTTTAGGTGTAGATTGTCGCTGAACTGTACGAACAATATCGGAACGGTTAGATGGTGAATTTGCATTCCTTGTAGATGCTTTGGAGTTTTCCTCTTCTTTGACCAATTCATTGTACGCGGTCTGGTAAAAGCACTTATCTTTTAAGATTTGACGATTTTCAGCGACCAATTGCTTGTTTACATCAAGAAGATCTCTTTTTTCTAAATTAAAGTCGCGAATTCGCATTTCTTCTGCGTCTGTAACATCTTCCACAAATTTTCTATGAAACTTTTTCTGTTTATCCACGTATTTTTCAAGTTCTTTAATCTTTTGGGTCAGCTGATCATTGTCAGCCTCTAATGAAGAAACTTGTTCATACATATCTCCTGCATGATCAATATTAATGTCCATATTTAATCGACAATCAAAATGACGAATTCAGGAACGTTGATATTTTCCAGATAAATTATGTCAACTGTTTGCAATTTTATATCAATAAGTCTATAATTCTGAAATTGTCTTTACAATACATGAAATGTCTTACGCACAAGCTATAGGTTTTATTGCCGGCCCTATGCAATAATTGTCTCTTACATAGAAATTTTCCTCTTGCGAAAATTATCTATTACATGATTGATATCTTCGCTTCATTGGATGCTGCAACCTAACTCATTAACTTGTTTTTGTAACTGTTCTTCGACAAATGTAGCTCTATGCCCAGACTCGGCTCAGATAAACAAACTCAACACTTTTCGGAAGACAGTTACCGAAGCTTGTTGCTCAAAGACATACTTGAGAAAAAATCAACTTGCACTTATATTCATTCATTATGCAGTAGAAATGAAAGTATTTAGATAGCTACAGCGCTATTATTTCATTAAGCAGTGTTCTCTTTGTGTTGCGAGCTTGCTTAAATTACAAAATTGTTACCTCGTGTAATGAATAACTTTCGCCGCATCCACTGTAACCTATTATTGTATTATTGTATTTCATTTACATTGTTGCAACACACACAAACTTTATTTCATGTGGCTGAACGTCAGAATAACGTCAAATTAATTACTAAAAGGAGCGAAAAAGGAAAACATTGTCGAGCAGGTTTGAGTTCAGAATAAATTAAAATGAGTGAGGAACAACCCTTAACTGCAATGGTTTTCCTTGAAGTACGGAATGATAAGGAGCGAGGCAATCTTGTCTTAACGATACGCAAGGAAGGAAACGATGATGTCCACTTCTTCAGATTCCACCACCAACAAGTAAAACATCACCCGGAGCAAATTCAACAGATCGTTCAACAATCTCGACCATCAGCACGAACAAAGTCGATAAAAGTGGACATAATATCCTTCGGAAGACAGTATTAGTCTGGAAGTGATTTTGAGTTTAAAGGAGTGAAACTTAACTCAACAAAAAAACAGGCTTCGACAGTCTACAATCGACTGATCAACAAAGAAGTTGGTTTACTCAAGCGTAAGAAAACAGTGGAAGAGACGAAACTGAAGAAGATAAAAGAAAAGAATGAAAAAATTGCGAGCAAATTTCAAGAGGAGGAATCAGCTTTTCAGATTGAAAGAGCTAGACGTATAGCGGCTGCAATGAATCAATAAGAAGGAGTCAAAGTCATTTGATTAACGATTATGTAAAGACAAGCCAAAATAAACCATTGAATTTTCTGCAGAAGTGGTCATTTTCATTTTTTGATAACAAAGGTCTACTTCTAGTATTTGTGTTGAATTATCACAAACATTTAATGAGTAGAAATCAGTGTTTGTCAATAAAACAATTAAATTCCACTATCGTCACATTTTATTAAGCTCATACAACTCAAAAATTAGACCAGCTAGTATTTGGTTTGTTTGCCTTTATTTTTTATAACATCTTGAAGACGCTGCGGCATGGACATCATACAATTCTTAATAAATGAAGATGGGATTTCCTTCCAGCTCTCTCTTATTAGTCGGTGAAGATCATCTTTAGTTGAGACACATATGTTTCGCATTTTCCTGTTCAAACGTTTTTGTAGTTGAGCCCAAACGTTTTCGATGGGATTTAAATCACCACTTTTTGGTGGAAAATCAATCACATTCACGCCGATTGACTTTAAAAAATCAATACCTTTTCCATGAATTGTAGCATTATCTATCAATACAGTTTTCCCTTCAACAATCGGTTTTACGCGGGAACTCATTAACTGATTAAATTGATTGCCATTGAATTTCGTCGGGATAGAATATAACATATTCGGACCTCTAGAAGAAATTACGCCGAGTAGATTGACCTTATTTTTGGGATTCTGCACTTCAGGTGTAACTATTTTATCTACGTCGAATCGTTGATTTCTTCCTCTTTTCACCAACACCTTTCCGTTAGCATAAGTTTGGACAGTTTTCTCATCCATAGAAATAACATTCGACCACTGCCAAGTCCAATTCTCGTATTTTATGGCAAATCGAAGTCGCTTGATTTGATGTTGCATGGATAAAAATGGCTTGTAACAAGCAGTGTAATTTTTAATTCCATTCTTGCTCAATACTTTTGATATAGTCATGCAAGACACCATCAAATCAAGATCCTTTATGCACTGTTTGTACGTGTTGAATGGGTGTTCCAAGAAATACTCCAAGGTATTGTAAACTTGTTGTGCTGTTAAACATCGAAATTGTTTTTCCTTCTTCTTTTGGACCAAAACTTTGCCTTTTCTCCAATTATTGATAATTGACGACACAGTATTCCGATGCAAACCGAACCGGTCACAAATCAAACTATTCTTAAATCCTCTCAAGTGTAATTCAGTTATTTGTATTTTAGCATCAACTGATAGTTTGCCCATTTTGAAATACTAAAGAGTCTCATCAAAAGTGACATTAGTGTCAATTTTGAAATACCGAAACGACGTCAATGTGAAAACGGTGGAAACTAACAAAATGTTTAAGCTTGTAATAATCATGGAATGCTAAAGCAGTTCTTTAGGAACCTTATACTTAGTGTCTGCTTATAAATTTCTTAATGTACAATAAGCCGTAAGAGCTGCTTTGGTAATGATTGCAAATATTTTTTTCTTTCCACAATCTAAGATTTTAAATGTTTCACTGATTTATTTGAATTTACTGCCAAATTCCTATTCCTAAACATGATGAACAAATTCGCATTCAGGTGGCATTAAATTTACTTGGGGATACAGACAATAACTCACAATTTACAATGGGATTCAAATCTATTCATGTATGTGTCTTTATCACCAGCTGATCGAAAGCCAGCTGTTGCAAGTTATGCACACCAAATAAAATTACCCATTGTACATACATTCTACATTTTTTTTATATTTCCCTACCTTTTCAATCATAGTTACATTCCTAATTCCGCCAGCGAAATATGTCGTGGAATTTATCGAAATTATTTGCTTTGTAGGGCTACCTACAGTTCCTAAACATTTCCGCTTACAAACGTCAACGCACGTCAAACATAAATGGTACTCTAAATACCTTCTGCAGCTAACTACTATGATCACTTATACTTGAAGTGATCTGTTATAAGAACAAAAAATCAAAACGTTGATTTTATAACGCATCATATATCAGAATTTCAAATATATTCAACTAGAATTCGATCGTATTATACACAATTGTCATCAATTTTAGTTGCGCTTTCCTTTTCCGACCACGACGACATTAAAAAAAAGCTACAACGAAAATTAATTGTAGAACGAAAGCTCATTTTCATTTCGTCAAACTATACACATTTCGGGCGTAACTAATTTTTGTGGAATAACGGGTTTTCGGGAATAAATCTTCATTCAGCTTATGTGAAAATGAAAATCAAAGCCACATCCGATCCGCATGATTGATGGCTATATAGAACCGTTAGTCTCTCCTGACAATTTTGTGGAACAACTTTTTTCTCGTTCCACAAAATTGGCAGGGGAGACTAACGGTTCTATAGAGCCATCGATCATTCGGATCGGACGTGGCTTGAATTTCATTTGTCCGATACCTTGGCAAATTCATTCTTAATATTGCCAAAATTGTATGGGATTTTTAGCTACGCTCGATGTATAAATCAGCCTTTATGCAATAAAATAGCATATTCGAAGAAAATCTTAACAAGCCTCGGTGATCCCCTGACATCTCAATAATCTACTAAAAAATAAATCGAGAATTGAATTTTGCCTTGACGCAACACACTTCAAGCAAAAGTGATCATCGTAAACATCTGTCAAATATATCATGTCATACAACTGTACGAAATGGTTTTTTTTTACAGTGTGTTACAGTTGTGTGACACACTGTCAAGTTTCAGTACCCTATTTAGAGTACAATTCACGCTTGAACTGCGTTGCTTCACGTTTAAATTCTGTAATATCCACATTTATGCACCGAATTTTAAAATAAATTTTTATTAAACAAGTGTGGTTTAACGATACACATTATACGCAAGGTAAGAACACACATTTATACGCAGTTTTAATTATCACAAATTTTTTCACACAATAGCTAGCTATAGTTAGTCATTGCATGGGTCAAAAAAAATAATTTTCAAGTGAAAGACTTTGAAGAACACCTGTGATACAATAACTCTAGAATAATGTTTCTGTTTAAATCTTTTGTCACTTACAAATTTTCGCTGTAAATGTTATGGTACAAATTTGTAGTTTTCTCAATTAGATTTGTCTGCGCTGTACCATTTCTAGTTTTTATGAAGTCCCCTACATTTTTCAAATTACCATTTAAATCCAACAAGCAATTCATTTTAAACACAAAACTTAAAAAAAAGGAAAGCAAAATTCAAATATTTCTTCGATGCACTGATATAACTTTATTGCCAACAATGTTCAGCAATATATATATAGAGAACGCGCTTCCGATGCTTTCAAGTGTAATAAGTTAAATGACAATAATCATGGAATATTAACCATTTAAATATGACCTGATAAAACAATAATGCAAACGCACGATTGTTTTTTTTTCACTATAAATAAATTCATTCCCATGCAAAAATAAAGAGAACAAGTTACATGAATAAGTTATTTATGCAACAAGTTTATTAAAGGGGTTGTTTTTGTCACTAGATGTTGTGACAAAGAAAAAAACGAATTCTCAACGTATTCGCTGTGCAAAATATAGCTCCACCTTCAACATACATTTTACTGAATAAATGAAAAGTTGAATTCCACATGAGCCCAAAACGAACTGTAAGCCCAACCACTAACAGAACAGCTACACCGTCGTCCATAGAGAACCCTAAACTCAATTCTGTGAAAAAAATTGAAATTATTGAGCTGCCGTTTAATTTTGTGTTGTGCCCGGATCAGCTTCAAAAAAGTTAAATTAAATAAATGTCCAATGTCTAAAAGGTGAAAGCTTAAGTGTTTAAGCTCAGTATTTTGCAAGAAAACCATTCAAACATTTGTTTCTATTTTAAAACGGTAACGCCTGCTCATTTTCGCCGCATATATTTTCAGGTTAGGGAATCAGTTTTGACATTTCGAATAACCTTGGACTTGATCTATATAGCCAAATCAAGGGGATGTTCCTCGACAAGTATATTTGGCTTTCGTGTTGGTGGTTCAAAATTTGGTCGACGGAGGAGTTTCATTTACGTTTAATGGTTCAAAAGGAGTGATAAAGAATGAGAATCGAATGATTAAAAGAAATCGAGTGATAGAAAGGTGCTTCATTCACCACCTAAAAAATACAAGAAAAAGTACATTTCTCGCAGCGCAGTTGTGGAAAAAGCCCAATAAAATGTTGTTGTGTCAAGTTCACGATGCCAATTGCACTATATTACGTTCTGCGTGCTTAAAAGTAAGCTAATATGTGCTTAGAAGTATGCCAGATAGGTCGTTGGACAGATTTCTTAACTGATTGGACATGGTTTACGAATTCCAGTTTGTATTACATACATTTTGCATACAGTTTGTGAGCACCAGTTTCGGGTTCGTGAGTTTTTTTTTACCGTCGGTCAACAAAGACATTAGACATGTCCAGTCATCTATAATTTCATCTCGTTCTACAAATTTAATAGGGCTAAAGCTAAGATTATTTGAATCTGATTTGGACTGAACCTGATTTGAAAATATTTACCTGACCTGAATTAATCTGAAATCGGAAAATCAGTAAAAATTCACGTTAATTCGGCCAAATGTTAAGTTAACCTGAACCTGATTTACCTGAGCCTTTACTTATTTTCAGATACTGAAATACAGATTCAGATCAATGGATACCTGACCTGTTCCGAGTCTCACAAACTTAGATATATTCGTCCAACAAAGATATTCGAATGGGATCACACAATATACTATTCACGCCGTAAGTGTGCCTTAAATTTGAATCTTAAGTGAACCATTCGATGAAAAAGTGAACCAAAAAATACATTTCAGCGCTTCCCTGTATGAAAATGACGCTACGTTAAAAAGACCTCCGGACTTTCCATTTTGAATTTCGACCGCACTTACGGTGTGAATTGCTATAATCCCTATAATCCAAATTCCAAATTAACCCAATTTCCGTTAGCATTTAACGGAAGCTGATAAATTTTACTCTATTCGGTTAAATGTACCGATCGTTAAATTTATTGTACGATTGTACCTCCGACACTACTTTTTTGATCGGATAAATTTCACTGACATTTGTTTAAATTCAAGGATGTACACTGGTCATGCAGGTGCAGATACGCAGGTGACACACCACGTTTCATACAAACAAGGCATCAGAACAGTCGGAGCGTTTGCTGCGACTTAGCCCCGTACAACCCGTAATCCTATTTCGTCCGCAACCATAATACGTCCGTAGCCCTAATAAGCCCGGAACCCTAATACGTCTACAACCCTCTAATGCGTCTGTTACCAAAATGCAAGTCAAGTTGGGCATTGTCAAATTTACTGAAACTGTTCATTTTTAAAATTGCGCATAGCGCAATTACGAAAGCCCGTACGAAGTACCTTTCAAATAAAACCAACAATTTACGACATTATTTTAGAAACCCAAAATTTTTTGCCAACTTTCCATTGGGTATTCAATTACCTCTCAAATGAAACAAAAACTAGCAAAATCGGTTGAGATTTACTCGATTTATGTGCAAAAAGCACTTAGGGCCGAGTAGCGGCCTTAGTGCAAGGGCCCAAATTTGAAACTTTTTTTGCCATCATTCTATTCGGCATTCAATTATCTCTCAAATGAAACAAAAACTAGCAAAATCGGATGAGATTTACTCGATTTATGTGCATAAAACACTTAGGGCCGAGTAGCGGCCTTAGTCCAAGGGCCCAAATTTGAAACTTTTTTCGCCACGTTCTTTTCGGTATTCAATTACCTTCCATAAAAAACAAAATCTAGCAAAATCGGATGAGATTTACTCGATTTATGTGCAAAAAACACTTAGGGCCAAGTAACGACCTTTGAGCCCTCCCAACTAGCCCACGTTGCATCTTACCCAAAAACAATGTTCAGCAACTTTGTTCTACTCGTCAATACCTTTCATTTGATATATCACAAGCAGCTATTGCGTGCGTATTTCGGTAGATATCGCCGAAAGACTGAAAAACACCTATAGGGCCCTAGCTCTGGAGGGGCCGACCATACCATGCCCATTTTCGAACTTGACCTTACTTTTGTCGATACCAATCGGGGAAAAAAAGAAGTCACGGACGGACGGACGGACGGACATTTTTTTATTGCGGATTCGTCATCTATGAACATAACCAAATGCTTTGACCTTACTGTCTGCTTCCAATTCGACGTGTTACAAACGGCATATTAATCTTATAAGCCCCCAGTACTTCGTACGGGGCTAAAAATTCACTAAGCCATACAAATTCAATTTTGGGGAATTTATTTGTACGGAAAAGGTGAGCTTCCGCGTATCTAAAAAATGGCTATCTGCAGGGCCTCCACAAAGTTTGCAGCCTTGGCTAAATTTAACAGCGGTGACAGTAATTGAGCTATTGATTTTCGTCTTGCTGTTAAATTAGGTACTCCTGAATTTCGATTATTTTATGTCTGAATTCGGAGAAAAATTCTCACCTAACCTTGGACACACTAAAAATTAAGCAAAAAGTATTGTAGATTACAGAATTTAAGCAAAATATTAAATTTATGATGTTTAAATTTGGCTGTAGCCAACGCACCAGCATTTGCATTGCAATTGACAATGACATGGAAAGTATGAACAATGTTATTGTTAATGTAAATATAAGTCGAATGAAAGTTACACTGTCCGATTGTGGTATCTGAAATCCAGATCATCCAGATACGCAAATGCTGGTACGTTGCTGAAGCGCATCCATAAAATGTGGCTAAATGAAATCATATTTTGACTGTTTCGTGGACATTTTTCGTTTTTTGTCCCCATTCAAAAGATAAGTAAGGGTCATTTGGATACCAGTGGTTGACCTGTGTATATGATAAGAACTTGTCTCATCTCAATAATAATAATAATAATAAAATTGAACCAATTAACATGCTCATTTGTTTCTCGTTTAATAATAAAAACAGGGAATAACAATTATGGAAGAGTTGTTTTTGTTTATTAACATTTCAGTTCCAGTGAAGACGAATGTAAGCAAATATGACGCATGTATAGATTAGTAATAGTAATAGTTATCAGTTTTTTATGTTTTCTACTCTACCATCATAAGAAAATATTGAAAATTCTTCTTGGGTTTTTGTGTCGAAGTTTTAACGTGTATCTAAGACTAGAACTCAGATCGTAATACCGACAAATATTTCATTCCCTGTTTGCACCAAACAGAAACACTTCGCAACTTGGTTTCGACCCAGTCAACCTTATTTTTACAAATTTGACACTGACTTTTTTTGTGATGTAGTTGCCGTGCCGCGTCTTTTTTAAAGCAATATCGACATCACACAAAAACACAAATTTTCACTGCAGTCACATCCAAATAACTGAGCAAAACACAAAAAACACAAGAAACACATCACAATCACAAATTATTCGCTTTTGAACACCGAAATGGTGACACACTAATTTTCCTAGTTTGTTTGCTAGAGAGGGTTTTGGTTCTTGAAATCTTTCGAACGATTTGAGTTACAGTTATTTGTTCTTGAAATCTCTTGCTTCCAAAATACAACACAAAAATTGAAAGGATGTAATTCTCTGGCAGTCTAAACAAGCAGCAGTTGTTTGTTACAATCGCATTCTGTTCCTGGATGAAATTTTTTTGGACTATCGTTTTTTGGACGATACTATCGTCTAAAAAATGATACTATCGTCCAAAAAACGATAGAACGTTCCTGACGATATTGACCGTGTAGTTATGTCGCCTCATCGGGACATTTTATTAGAGCATACAACCGAACCTGATTTACTAAGCCTAATAGGTCAGGTTTCAGGTCTACCTAAGATTTTCAGTAGTCATATCAGGTTCAGGTAAAAACAGGCTCAGGTTTTTTCCTGTTCCTCCGATGAGTTGGTTGGTTGGTTTTATTTAAGAGCATATTCGTAATTACATATCTAAGGGAAAATATAATACTAGAATATAGCACTGAGGCCATCTTCGTTGGGCCCATTGTGCTGCACCCTTCTAACAACTATTGTCTTTTTGTTGGTGATGATGATGATGGATGTATTGATGATACGCCGGGCTATTGTGGTTTGTTGATGGTGATGTGGTTTCGGTTGTAGTGTAAGAAAAATCCGTCCTAATGTTGTTCCAGCCACTTGCTCTCTGTGACAAAGGATAGAACATTAGTCAACGGTACTTTAGCAAATTCGTCTAGTGTGACATAAAAATTTCCTAACCACTTTACTATCAACTGTCTCAACGCTGGGCAGTGACACAGGAAGTGTTTCGCCGTTTCAGGTATGTCACCACACCTTCTACAGTTCGGATCTTCACTGAGTCCCATCTTATTCAGGTGGTATCTCAACTTAGCGTGACCCCTCAGCACTCCTGTCATTTGCCTGAGATCGTTCTTACTTATGCTCAGAAGGTATCTTGTGGTTTGCTTATTGCAACCCATCAGAAACTCCTTCGCTTGCCTGCAACTTGGCAGCTCCTCCCACACTTTCTGGTGTCTCTCTACAGTCCTTTTCTTCAGAAGGGACACTACCATACTAACGCTTACTCCTAACGTCGGTTCTGGGCCTACACAGCCAGCTTCACTGCCCTTCCTTGCTAATTCATCGGCTTTTTCGTTACCCACTATGTCCGAGTGTCCAGGCACCCATACCAGAGAAACGCAGTTGTTCTCCGATAAGGTTTCCAGGTGCTCTCTACATTTGAGAACTGATTTAGCCGAAAATTTGCAGGAAGATAGCGATTCTATCGCTGACTCGCTGTCTGAACAAATTAACACTCTCTTTCCGGCCGTCTGCCTTCCTATCAAAGCGCAGCAGGACGTTTCTATGGCCACAACCTCAGACTGAAAGACCGTTGCCGAGATTCCCAGAGGAATTGAGATTTTCATTCCCAACTCTTCACAGTATATCCCAGCTCCAGTACCTTCTTCCATCTTGGAACCGTCCGTATAAATCTCCAAATCACCACGCACAGGGCATTCTCCACCTATCCACTCTACCCTGTCAGATATAACTGTATCAAAGTTTCTATCAAACCGGAACACCGCATCCATATGGTCACACGGCATGCTGAGCTCTCTGAATTCACCCATCAAGTCGCTCAGGATCCTTGCATGGCCCATACTTCTGCCTGTCGCCTTCCAATGGCCGCCTCTGAGAAGTCTCGCTACCGTCATTTCCGCTTGTTCTCTTACAAACAAGCGTATCGGACAGAGCGACAGCAAAACTTCCAGAGCTGCCGTCGGTGTCGACGTCATGCATCCAGTTACACTCAAACACGCTAACCTCTGCACTTTAGTCAGCTTTTTATCTAACGACTTAGCCTCCGCTCTGTGAGACCAGAGCATAGCTCCGTAGCACAGCATTGGTCTCACTATGGCCTTGTACATCCAGTTTAAACTGAGGGTCTTAGTCCCCAATTTTTCCCAAATGCACTGCGGCACTGCCAAAAGACTTTTATCGCCTTACTAATCCTTTCTTCCACATGGTCATTCCATTGTAACTTTTCGTCTAAAATGACTCCCAGGTACTTCACCCTACGCGATCTCTCCAGCTCCTTTCCAAAGAGTGTAGGTCTTCCTAATGCAACTGATCTCTTCCTGGTGAAAAGTACGAGTCCGGTTTTGTCTGGATTGACTGACAGTCCTGACTGTTCGCACCACCTTTCCACCATTCGAAAAATTCCTTGCATAAGTTGGCCCAGAACACTCTCGAACACTCTCCGATGAGTTCATTTCATACAAAAATTTTTGATCTAATTGAGCTGAAGCCACAGCAGAGTAAATTATTTTACTCTGCCGTGGCTGAAGCCCAAACGGATTTGCTTTAAATATTGTAAGAAACTAACCCGAGCCGAACTCGGCTCGATTAATTTTTGTCGATTGGGTTATGGCGTTTTCATTCGGATTGGATTCGGGTCAGGTCTCTTCTCCAGATATTCAAGTATCGTTGATTCCATATGAAGATCGTCAGAATGTTGCGCTTTGATAATTTCTTCTGGCGCGAATTCCAATTTCCTCAGTTTTGGGTTGTCGGATTTTATAAATTTGATTCGGGCTGAGTTCTAGTCTCGTTCTGAAAAACCGTGACTCGTTCATCTCTGGAAAATGTGGTCGGCTAATTTATCCGAAGAAATAAGTCAATGTAAGACAGCAAGACGACAGAAACAGCAAAAGATTTGAGTTGTTTTACGGATTCATTTATTTTCAGTCGATATATCAACCAACATCCATCCCATTTAAGTTCTTTGACCTTTAATCCCGTAAACCGTATAATTTATGCTCGACAAAACAAAACCGAGTTTCTATTTAGGATTGAGTGGCTCCTATTGCTATAATTGAAAAATGACTAGCTGCAAATTTACCTACAATAAAATCTTATCGTTAAAGTGTGACTAGACGTGTAGTGCGAGATTTCTTATTTTGATAAAACATTTTCTTTGGTGATAGTTTCCTACTTTTGTTCATGTGATGTCATGGTCTTATTTCTATCAATAAGTTGTTTCAATTTTGATCCGTTGTGCTGTACAATTTCGGCAGTTCAGCCTCCAATCTCAGTAACTGTAAATACGTAACCAATTGCCAATTATTCGAATCGTTCGTGTCATTACCTCTGTGTGTGTACGTCGAATAGAATGATACCAATTCCTGTGATCCATCCTGATCCAAGTCAGCAATAAGCAGAGAGTTCTCTTGATAGTTCAAATCCGGCTGGCATTCCATTTCGCTTCGTTCGCCGTGACAAAATTGGACGATATTACTCTGGCTGGTGTTTTCAATTTTGGTGTCGGTGGAATTGAACACGATCAGAATTACCGTCTCCTTGATGAGTCGCATGCGTGACTTTAGAATGCTGTCTTTGCTGGTATTTTGAATGTTCTCGCTCCTTTCGTATCGAAATTTAACATCAGCATTGTTAAACGGCTTTCGCCATGGACGTTTTTGCTGCAATGTTTTTGCAAATATATTGAACTCATTGCTGGTGCTTCGTTTCGGTTTATTGGTGTCAGACTCTTGAGCTGCCCATTCCCAAAATTTGATAACAAAACCACTTTTAATGTTCACACCAGACGAATTGAATTGTAATATTCCAGGCACCATACCGTACATGCGTGTACCGTTGAAGTTACGTAAAATATTTTTTCGACCATTTTTCTGTTCGATCAATTCCACCGACACGTTACAATTATCCGGACACCGTCCATTGTTCTCGACTATCAATTGTTTGCCATTGACTGAGTAGATGTTACGCTGACTGAACGTGTCCTTACGTTGACCGTAGAATTTGTGTTGATTGAGTGGTATCTGGTGTCGCATTGGATGCAATTCAATCGTTCGATTTTCGGCAATCGCTCGGTATAGTTCGACTAAAGGCTTCACCATTTGAACGTCCGTCTCATTTTTGATGCAAATGAACGAAACTTTGAAGTTTGCGTCCAGCTGGAATTTATGAATGAACGAGCATTCCTTCAATACGAACCGCGTCCCGATCTTGATGCCATTTCGACCAGACACTATAATTAACGAATTCATACTGGATGTGACCAACAGTTCATTCACTTTGTCATTGTTCAAGTCTGGCAAAACTAGCGGAAAGGTCAGCAGCTCGGTGTTCTTTTCGGTACGATCGGCAATGTGCCAGAAAAAAGTGCCCGTTAATGGATTGATACAGCCAATTTCACCGAACTCGTCGACAACCAAACAGTCAGGAGTGCCATTCAAGTCGACATCGATGAGCGAACAATCGATTGAAATCGGCTCGTTCATTATTTCATTGAACCATGCAACACCGCCTGTACCACCCAGCAATGAAATGATTCCATTCGTTTTTCTCGGCCCAGTTTCATTATCACCAACGCGCTTATCCTTGCGGTACATTGCCACCAGATTTCTACTGCGTCCTCTCAGCCCTTCGACAACGTAGATCGTTCCCTTGAACTCAATATTCTCATAACTTCGATGCCAGTTATGTGTTTTGATTCGGTCGATCATTGCCGGACAGGACCAAGAATCTTCGGTGCACGGCAAGTTTAAGAAAAGCACTACGGTAAATATGCACAGCATAATGGAAAACACAAACAGAACTTTTCTAATTGGACCCATGGGCTCGTCAGTCTTTGATGTGTTTAGAATTGCAACATTATCATCATCCGCATTGTGATGGATAAATCGATCGTCAATATTGCTACAATTGCTATATGCATTGTAGTCAATTTCGTGCATTTCAGACGGTGAGATGTTCCGTTTAATAGTCCGACGGGTATGAATTTCTTCCTCGCTGCTGTCTGTATCGGTCATATTTTGTGATAATGGTGAATACATTCCATGTCCTTGTGGTAGATGGTCGCAAGTTGGCATGCCACTGTTTGACCTTAGATACAAGTCGCACTTTTTACAAAACGAATCAATTAAATAGCAACTAAATCTATACCTCACGTCCGCTGAATGCCTTGATAAGCGACCAAGTTTTATGAATGAAATGAAACTACCAACGATTTGTCAACCAATCGATATGTTGAATGGACTGGACATGGAAAAATAGAAAACAAAAACAACTGCACTCGTCGATAAAACGTCAACGATACTCTAACAGAGTACATAATTATGTACTCCATGTGTACTTTAGCCAGTACTTTACGTTACCTGAAGTATGTATTCGATTCAAATGCACTTCCTCGACTTTATTTAAATTTCACTTGAGGAATATGGTCCAGCTCAGACCAGAGAGCCGCCGATTTTCAGCCGGCCGAAAACGGCGGCTGACGGCTAAAATGCCCGCCGCCGCCGCCGGTGTTTTTGGTCGGCTGAATGCGGCTAGCCGCCGACAGCCGCCGCCAGTGGTTTAGGTCGGCTGACTCGGCGGCTGATATATTTTATTTGACGATTAATAAAAATTTTTGAATTAAAATTTATAACAACCATTTAGATTCTATTTTAGGACAGAAAAAAAATGAAAAGAAAAGTTATAAAATTGAAAAATTTCGTAAAAGGAAAAATATCTTTTTTTATTTATTTTTAAAAGCGAAAAAAAGGCTGCAATGCGCAACCAGTAAAAAACGATCTTTTCAAAAAAAACAAAGTTACAATAAATAAAAATCATCAATTCTACTGCGTCCTAAAGTCCCCAAAATGCAACTAGCGTTTCTCCGTTGAATTGCAATAGAAACCTTTTGTAATAGGTAATCCATTGATCGTGGTTCGCCAGAAGCTTTTCGCATTAATGAGCCCAATTTCTTTACAAATGTACTTGTTTCAGGACCCATGCAACCTAGTGATTCAAAAGCAATAGGTGTAAATAAGTAATTTTCAGTTTTTCAACTTTTTAACTTTTTTTTTCATTTTTATAACTTTTTTTTTAATTTTTTCTTGACCCTAAATAATATAATCCTTTTTCAGATTGGCCGGAAATTCGTCAAAGTGTAGAATAGTGCGTTTTTGAACACTACTTGAAGCGCTACCGAATGTGATCCACGCAACCTAACACATCGACAGAGGACTGAAAATTAGCAGGAAAGATGGCCAATAGAATTTCACTTTTAATCCACTCCACTCAAAAGTATTTTTAAAGAACTATCCTTCCCTTCCTGTGAATTTTCAGTCCTATGCCGATATGTGCGTGGCTTAGAGTAGTTTCATGTCACGACTCGCGATTCTACGCTTCGACGAACTTCGGCAACCTTAAACCTCCAAGAGGGTTACCATAGAATAAAAAAAACTTATTTTTTCATCAAGGAGAACCACTTGAGAGGGTAACATCTGACAAATTCAGACTTTCGTGTTTGAGACCTACCTAAACGAAAAAACTTTCACACTTGTGCTCTACATTGTAGTCTTTAATACTTCAGCTTTTGTTTAAAAATATGTAAGAAAATGTATACTACACTACTACAGCCGCCGCCAGCCGACTTTTTTACCGGCGGCTAGGCCCAGTCGCCGCCACCTCTTTCAGAGCGGCTAAGCCGACTCAGCCGCCGGCCGCCAGCTCTTTTGAGACGGCTAGCCGCCGCCAACGATTTTTCTTCGGCTCTCTGGTCTGGTCCAGCTGAAGGTTAACGTAGGCTTCAGTTAGGAGATTATAGAAATCTGAATTCCCTACTATCTCAGCTTGCTGACAGTGACAAAAATAGTTTTTGGATCTCCTCACGATCGAATACATAAGGGTCAAAATACCGAAGTTAAAGTGAAAGAAATAATAATAGTAATACGAAGACTAATGTATCCAGACGGTAGGGCAATGAGTGACATCTTCCTTATACAAAATGTGTGATTTTCTGTATCATTGTGAATCATGCCGGCGCGAGATTCCTAGCAATCTCCATAACTGAAGTAAACCGATCTGTTATCCATTTTATTCATCTCGGAATCCGGTATCAGGTCATGTTAATATCAACCTGAGCCCAGGTTACCCGAACGTGATTTATTGTACCTGGAACTGACCTGAAATCTGTCAGGTAATCAAATATCAAGTTTCAGGTCAATTTCAGTTTAGCCTAGGTTAAGGCATTATCGACCTGGCCGTAGCCTGAAACCTGACCTGACCAGGTTTTCCAAAAAATCAGGATCAGGTCAGGTCATGTCAAGTTGCTTTCATTTATTAGCCTGAATCTGACCTAATATCAGGTTGGTCATTTTCAGATTCAGGTCGACTGTCATCAACCTGTTCTGAGCCTGACCAATACCCTTTCTAGAAACCAAACTTCATTTTGACGCAGTTATACCACCTTATTTTGACCAATGTGACACTGACTTTTTTTTGTAATAGAGTTTACGTGCCGCGCTCTTTTTAAAAGCAATATCTACGTCACGCGAAAAGGACAAATTTTAAACTTTATATCATGTTTGCACACCAAAATGATGGAGCAACACACAAAAAATATGTCCCAATCACAAGATATTCATTTTCGAACACCGAAACGGTAACAGGAGACGTAATATTTTTAACACAAAAAAGGACATCGCTGCTGGGGACAAGTGGGTTGGCCTGTAGAGGCGCCACTTTCATAGTACTTCATTCTCTGCGGCTTATTTTCATGTGAACCAACTTCACATTTGTCATTACAGAACAAATGTCACCATATGAAGTTGGTCCACATGAAAATAAGCGCAGTGACAGCAGTAATTCCATGACAGAATGTACTAAAATATGGAAAAACTCTATTACATTTCTTCTTAGTTTCTAAACATGATCCTCCTTATCTAATCAAAATCTATCTAATCTTATCTATCAAAATCATCTTGCCCAGCCCATTGAATTTATTTTTAAACGTGTAAAATTTTCTATGACAGTTTTACCAACTTAATTTTCTTAGTTTGGTTGCTAGAGAGGGTATTAGCCTGACAAAAAAAAATCTGTTACCAGACAGTATGTATAACAGAAATACTAATGATGAGATTAGATGCAGAACAAGTTGTTTAAATGACAACGCCTGCTTGTCTTGTCAAGGAGTTTTTTCTCACTCACACCCTTTATACAGCAATAATGAATAGCATGTAACAAATTTAAGCGTATAGGGTCAGACCTCGGGCCCAACTTATTGCTTATATTGACGATATGATTAAACAAGATCAAAAAAGACTTTTATAATGATTTTGAAATTGTTTAATTGCGCCACATATTACATTTAGTACTTCATTTCAGACATACTACACAATTTTACCATTCTATGTTTTTGTCCGAAGTGTAGCGCAGTACTTGATTTGACAGCAAAACATTCTATGTTTTGTCCCAAGTTCTATCAAATAAATTGTCATTGGTCGTGTGTGTTTTTCAGTTTTTTTCTTTTTGGACAAAATTGATTTGAAACAAAATTGCAAATCAAAAAATTGGCAGTGAAATAATAGAAATTTACTGATGAACTGTAAACATTTCGGTAGCTAAATTAATTTTGTGTGAAATTGTTATTATAGTGAAGTTAAAATAAAAAATTAAAAACAAAATAAAATATGGCTGATGACTTCGAAGTGGAAGAAAGTCTGAGAGAATGCGAAAGTTACATTCAAACGCACAGCATTCAAAGAGTTTTAAAAGACTGCATTGTTCAGTTATGTGTAATTCGGCCCGAAAACCCTATATCATTTCTACGTCAGTATTTCCAAAAACTTGAACGGGTAAGTTAAATATTTTCGATTTATCGTTCGTTGTCTACCTTCATTCGTTTATTATGATGATTATAATGCGATGACGTTTTGACGTTTCACTTTGTTTATATAAAAATCTCGAAAAAAAAAAAAAAATAAACTTTCGCCTTCAAAATGCTTACGAATATTTTTAGTGAAAAAATGTTTAAATATTTACATGGTTGAAATGTGTCCTACTATACTTAACTTCTATAAAACGAAATTAATTTACTCAAAGTTTCATTCATTTCTAAATTAATCTGCATACAAACATGACTAAAAACTCTTGAATCCGAGCTAGTATGTGGCAGTTATATGCTGTTCATTTACTTTCTTACATTGACCTAATATTGAACCTATTGCACACAATTTGTGTTTTTGCTCAATAGGCGACCAACGTTCAATCAATTACATAAATGATTCCTACCATGAGTATAGTGAAAGTTTACAATAATAGTATTGTAGGACCTTGACTGTTATTGGTTATATTACCCTTTTCGAATGTATGTGTATACAGAAGGGGGCTAGCCCATCCTTTAAAGTTTTGTATGCAACACAAGAAGATCTGAATCATTCAGCATGTATTAAATAACAGCAAACGTCCTACAAAGAACTTATTCATCCCGTTGTATAACTATTTCTCTACAGCAAATTTTTCAAGCGTACAGGAAATTGACAAACTTATACAGACGTATAAATTAACACTAAATCAATTCATCAGGAGTTTATCGTGTAATTTCAACGAAGTTACCTTTAAAAAAAGGGAATTTCATTATCTTTTTTGATAATTTCCGACTGGGTATCGGTATCCGTCTAATGCTTCAAATATGTGTTTTCGATCCCCTTTCGCCCCAACTTGTGTCGAACAATTTTTTTTAAAGAATTTGTATATAGACTTCTACACCGAAAACAGTTCATTTTCGATGCTCTCAGTATGTAAAATATTCTACGTAACTCGGACGAAAATTAAAGTCACGTTTTCGCGGAGTTATTGACATAAGCTTCGCCTCGGATCAACGAACTTAACGTGAAAACTCGACTTTTTAATTTTTCTTGTTACGTAAATATCTATTTTCTTCTTTGAACAAAATGTCTCATGTCGTTCGTATTTGTAGTTTCTAGTACGTAAAGGTAAAGGAACACTAATTCGGCGCATTTAGCTAAGATGATACCTTCGTTCAAAAGAACAATTATCAACGCAACTTCATTATTCACTCCAATAACTATTGTCGAGAAGAACATAAATGGCAGGGTCATAGAAACTCGAGATCCAACAATTTATGTTATTCATTCCACATGTGATATCGACGTTATTATATAATCATACATTGAACGTACAAATGCACCAATTTTGTACGTATCATCATAAAAGGTTGTACTTATATGTGAACGCATGTGGAATGTAGAAAGTATTGAATTATTTGGACTGAAGTTTTTGGATCTTACCATTTATTTGCAGTACATCCCAATTTTAACCCACCAGTTGAAATTTTACCTTAGAGGTAGGTTTAAAGGTTTAGAGGCACTTATAAGAATATAAGACGAAAATTACGAAAGCTATTGTACTAGTCATACGTTTCGTAATTTATTCAAATCTATCACTTCTTCCGTTTCCTCAAATGCTTTGGTACAAAGGGGGGATTGAAGGTTTGATAAGTTATTTTTAATCGACGTAAAACATTATTATAAACAAAAAATTGTTCAACGGTATGTCTCTGAAATGCACTGATCTTTTTATAAGTTCCTCTAAACTTAGAAACGTACAGTTGTAAGAAAATTACAAAATGGCGGCCCTATATTTTTGATTTTACACTGTTTGTAGAAATTCTTTTGATCAGAATTGTTGATACACATGTAGTTCTTGATGCAAAACACCTTACACCTTACACGTAAAGGAAATAAATTCGAATTAAGTTCCCAAGTACCATACATTTTCTTAATGATTGAATCAAAAAACAAATCGAAAACCTCCGTCCATCGCTGAGGTGAATTTTATTTTACATTCGCCTTCCATCGAAAATACGACTTTAAATCGAATTCGCATATTTAGAAAATGTCAAAATGTTCACCGCTAACACATAGACAAATTTTTAATCTCTAGGGATGAAATATTGGAATTTGTAATCTCTAGGGATGAAATATTGGAAATTGTTAACCTAGAGTTAACAAACTGGAAAGCGCCGTGTATATGATACAAATCGATCATAATTGTAGTAGACATAGCAAACTGAGAGACTTCTCTCTCTTCAAAAACGAATGCTGTCAAGAATCGTTGTCGTGTTGTTGCAATATTTTTGTGTGCTATTGAAGTGATCGACATATTTTGTGTTTGTTTGGTGGTTAGTTTTCGATTAAATTGATAATTTTTGGTGTTTTTCGTGATTTTCGATGAAAGGCGAATGTAAAAGCCATTAAATGACTCGGGTCGAAATCATATTTTATCTGTCGAGAACAGATATATCGAGATAAACAAAAACTCCCTAGAGGGATAAGCTCGAGATTATCGTTCTAGACAGATAATATATATTATGCACCTGTTGCCAAGATTGGTATTTTGACGTGTAGGACATTATTGCCCTTGCCGAAGGCGTGGGTCATAATGCCTACACGTCAAAATAACAGTCTGGCAATAGGTGCATAAAGATTTTTAAAAATTCTCGATGTATGTGTGAGCCTCGAGGGTATTGTAACATTCGAATGCGATTGTGAACCTCGGTAAACCTCGGTTCACAAACACGCATTCTCATGTTACAATACCCTCTCAGCTCACACATACACCTCGAATTTTTAAAAATCGTTTTTCGACCCATGTGATTTAAATAACTATTGTAAAATGAATCAAGACTGAAACATTAAGATAACAAATTATTAGTTATTTAAATCACATGGGTCGAAAAACGATTTTTAAAAATTCGAGGTGTATGTGTGAGCTGAGAGGGTATTGTAACATGAGAATGCGTGTTTGTGAACCGAGGTTTACCGAGGTTCACAAACGCATTCGAATGTTACAATACCCTCGAGGCTCACACATACACCGAGAATTTTTAAAAATCTTTTTCGACCCGAGTCATTTAATGGCTTTTACATTCGCCTTTCATCGAAAATCACGAAAAACACCAAAAATTATCAATTTAATCGAAAACTAAGCACCAAACAAACACAAAATATGTCGATCACTTCAATAGCACACAAAAATATTGCAACAACACGACAACGATTCTTGACAGCATTCGTTTTTGAAGAAAGAGAAGTCTCTCAGTTTGCTATGTCTACTACAATTATGATCGATTTGTATCATATACACGGCGCTTTCCAGTTTGTTAACTCTAGGTTAACAATTTCCAATATTTCATCCCTAGAGATTACAAATTCCAATATTTCATCCCTAGAGATTACAAATTTGTCTATGTGTTAGCGGTGAACATTTTGACATTTTCTAAATATGCGAATTCGATTTAAAGTCGTATTTTCGATGGAAGGCGAATGTAAAAATATTATGCACGTATGACATACGTGCATATTCTTTTTTATCTACCTAGATGAAATAATAGCAGTGAAAAAGTGCTATTATTTCGCCGTCGGTAGATAAAATAGCGTATTCACCTCTGTCCAAATGTTTATTTAGACACTTGGGGTTATAACATTCGCCTTCGGCTCATGCAATAACTCCCCAAATGTCTAAATAAACATTTGGACAGAGGTGAATAATCTACTATTATCGCATAAGCGAAAACGAGACAACAAGATATGCGAATGACACTTTGATAATGTTTGTTTATATATCCTAGGTGAATAATTTTTTCGGGGAATCACAGCGCGTATGCGATGAAAAATTTTATTGCATTGCGGTGTATATCTCGACATTAAACACTGTTTTTCGGAGAATTATACGGAACATTATTTCTCTCAATTATTCCATTGATATGACGTCATTATTAATTACCTAGAGTTCATAAGCCTACATTAATATGTCGATAAGTTGGTCGTTTCCGCAATACAATAAAAGAAAATATGATACTGGAGAATATTTCACGCGTAATACTCTCTTATATATTACACAAAATACGAGTGCAACGAGTGTATAATGCTGAAAATATTCTCCGGTATCATAATCTACTATTACAGTACACGTAAAGGAAATAAATTCGAATTAGGCGGCTGACAAAATTGGGTCGATTTAGGGTCGTTCTTTGTTAACAAAATTAATTTTATAAAAAAATCTGTGCATTTTAGAGGCATACCGTAGAACAATTTTGTGCTTAGAATGACGTTGTGCGTCAAATTGGTCAAAACTTCAATCCCCCATTCTCTTTACTACATACATTTGTTTTAATATTCATTTTCCTGCATAATAAATCATTAACCAGATATCTTCATTTTTTATTGTAGTCATTGTCGAGTCGATAACAGATAGGTAGTCGTTTCAACAATGTGATCGTTCGTTCATTGTTCTGTTGTATTGTTGTATAACCAAAGTTTCTTTACGTAGTATACTTGCATTGATGAGGCGCTAGTTAGAGCCGAAGAAGTAATAGATTCATACCATAACTTGCCGTTTCTAGAAGGTTATCAAATCATTCGAAAATAGTGTTTACGTACACAAAATTACAATTTTTCGTCAAACATAAAAATAAAGTCCTTATTTGATATACTCCCTATAAATAGACCGACAAAAATAATGGAATGCTTTAAATACACCACTATGATTATATTTTTATACTACCGAATTTTATGTGTTAATCATCAAAAATAGTAAAAACATGCCACGATGTCGTTTCATTAGGACAACACAAAAACAATCGATAATTTAATCATTTAGCATACGAACTAATCACGTTGGGTCCGAAAGTGACGCAAGTTTCAATACTCTTAAAATGACACGCTAAACTGCTGATCAAAAAGTGAATAATCAGCAACTTCTCAATTTCACTCCCTCTGTCGTCGAAATTCTACAAAAACTTCTAGCACAGTTAATGTCGACCGAATTTGTGTCTTGGTTTGCTTCAGCTGTTTTTTCAGCTGGTCCACTTATCTTGTAAGGAGAGTGAATGAACCAGCCGGTAAAACCAAGGGCCCTCTCAGTAGAGACTGACAGATTAAAATGAAAAATTATATATTTAAATTTGTGTGTGACAGCTTCGTGTACAGACAGTAAAAAGGGACTCTTAATGTCAAAAGAAAAGGACTCATGACGTCAAAAGAAGCAAAGTTGCCGTTTTCGTGTTAGTGGTGTGTATGATATGATTTTTCAATGAATTTCGGGTTACCTCTATGGGTAAAACAGATGATTAGTTTTCGAGTTATTTTAATTACAAAAGTTCGATCATATAGGATGTACGACCTGTGGTAGTTGGCCTAAAATCATTTGAGCCAAGACTTGCTTAACATTGTTTAGGTTCTTCGATGGTTCGATCATTTTCGAGCGTCTGTAAGTCGGATGTTTGCTGCACAACATATCGTTTACTTCTAAATTCTCGAATATAGATAATGACAGCCAACCTTATAGGAAAGTAGAAAATACAAACAATGACGCAGAGTGTGTATAATTTACAGCTCCGTTTTAGTAATGACAAACAGACGTCAAGAAATATAAATAATTCATTCTCACATTCACCTTAGTTGTCTATGTTAGTAGTGATTGTAATAATTTACTTTACTCAGTGACTAAAAGCAAAACTTTCGTTACCCTTTTTTGAGAAAAATGTTGTATTCAACTCGGTGCTAAATGCTATTTTAGGCACACGATGTTTATTATCACACTCGAACTGCGTCCTTGAGTGACAATATACACCAATATACTTAAAAAGCAGTTATCACTCGGTGTTATTATAGTTATTTACGTCACTGAGTGATAAATGCACTAGATGTGCCGCAGGTCGAGTGTGACAATACACATCGTGTGCCTAAAAAATTATTGATCACTGAGTTGCATACAACGTTTTTCACAACAAAGTGTACGAAAGCTTTACGTTTCGTCACTGAGTTGAGAAAACAACTATTTCTCAACTCAGTGATGAAATAGTTGTTCATGCAACAAATTGCGATAAGCATTTGGTTTTGGTGTCGGGGGTTCAAAATTTCATTCACCACTCAAAACATGGATGAAAAAGTTCACTTTTCGCAGCGCCGTTGCTGAAAGAAAACTTTCGTTGTCGTTATTGTATCCGTTGTATACGGTTGATTTTAGGCACTTTTGCTCGTCGTCCTTACTTCGTTCGGTCTACAACTCGCGAAAAATTCTGTTTATGTCCAAGACATGAAAAAGCATTTATCACTCAGTTTCATAAATAACTATTGTTTACTAAGTCAGGAGAAACATGATATTTATATGGTCACATCGGTTGAATGGCATATCTGAGCATTCAATTGTTCATAACAATGACCTAAATTGCAACAGGCAAGGTAATTGAGGCTGATGAATATATTCCCATTACATTACAATAAAAGAAAAACAATCATCGGACAAACTTGTGCACAATAAAAACAATCGTGCCGATGGGTGTTAATATAGAATCGGTCAGCTAGTCGTTTGATCAACAATCTTTAAAAAAATGTCTGTGATACACAGTCTGTTCACGCCAACTACAGTTGTCCTCTTAATTTGGCTTGGCATAAATTTTCTACGAAAACGACGGAGTAATTCTATGTTTGCAAAAATACCACAACCTTTTGGCCGATTACCACCAGTGCTTGGACATGTGTTATTGTTGTTGAAGAAAGGCGTACATATCACTCAGTCTTCGTTTGAAGGTTTTAATAATTATGCAGATAAGTTCAATGAATATGGTCTGTTTGGTTTCGCACTACCTATTCAACCGACTGTTCATATCTTCGCTCCTGAATATGTTGAGAAGGTAAAATTGAAAGAACGATTTAAAATTTTGTTCTATATCATCGCAACTATTCTCAGTTGATGAAATCAACAACACATATCAATAAATCCTCTGGATATTATTCACTCGTTCCATGGCTGGGTAGTGGTATATTATTGTCCAGTGGCGAAAAATGGTACAAAGACCGTAATAATTGATGAGGTGTCCTTGTTATGTGCTTGTTTAAAATTGAGATAATTGTTTTCAAGGTAAAATGATGTCACCAGCATTTGATTACAAAATAATTCAACAATTCATTCCGATAATGAACAAACATTCGTTGATATTATGCAACAGAATCGAGACAACCCTAAACTATCAAATAGAGAACAGTTTGTCAGTTCTATCGGCGTGCGCGCTAGACACAATTTGTGAGACCTCAATGGGAGTGGATTTTCAAACACAAATCAGTGGTGACAATACCTATTCTACAAGTATAGTTGAATTTAACAAGCTGGCTGTGCAACGAAGTTTAAACCCTTTGCTGAGCAGCGAATTGTTGTATACGTTAACCCCAAATGGTCGTAAGTCTAGAATTATGATTAAGAACATGCACGAATTCACCGAACAAATTATAGCCAAACGAAAACGTACACTGTCCATGTCTGATGATCCAGTTAACAAAAAACAAATGTCACTCTTAGAACTATTGCTAGACATTCATGAGCGCGGAGATGGCTTAAGTCTGAAGGAAATTCAATACCAATTGGATACTTTTGTTTTTGGTGGACACGATACTGTATCAAACACCGTAGCATTTTGTCTCGTTTGCTTGGCAAATTACACCGATATTCAGCAGCGTTTACGCGCCGAGATCAATCAAACCATTGATCACAAATCAATCGACATTACTGCGGAACATTTGGCATGTTTACCCTATCTCGATATGATCATCAAAGAAACCTTACGAATGTACACGCCAATACCATTTACTGGACGCCAATTGAACGAAGACTGTAATTTTGGAGAGTATACCGTTCCTAAGGGAACTGATGTATGGGTCAACTATTTTGCTCTCCATCGGAATCCTAAGTATTGGATCGAACCGGAGAAATTCCATCCGGAAAGATTTTCCACCGAAAATTCGGCTGGCCGACATACTTTCGCTTATGTACCATTTAGCGCGGGGCTGAGAAATTGTATCGGTCAACGATATGCTAAGCTATTTATGAAGATTGTCATCAGTCAAATAGTGCGGGAATTTGAAATTATTCCAGGTACTAAACCCGACGATTTGGAATTAGCCTTTGAAATTACTATAAAGACAAGTAAGCCGATTTTATTGAAATTCAAACCGTTGCAGTCTGAATAAACGCAAGAACGAGCAATAGAATTCTTCATGTGAACGGTGTGAATAACCTTACTTTCTCCACTCAAAACGCCTTGAAAAATGGTATTTTCTTTAAGTTTTGTCTGACGACAACTAAGGTGACACAATTTTTAGTTTCTCAAATCTTTCCGTCCAATTGAAAGAAAACCGAAACTTTCTCACCTGAATTTTCGATTTTGAAAATGTGTCCTGTCACTTATATGATATCTTCGTTTCAACTCTAATTCCAACTCGCACGGTTTTACGGATCTCGCTTCGCTCTTGTTGGAATTTCTTATATTCTGCCCTCGGTAAACAAATAACTATTTCAATTGTTACCATAAACAGGTGTAAGACTTTTCAGATTAATCCGGAGGATGAAGTAAATGTAGCTCCTCTTTTACTTCATCCACAACATTTATCTAAAAAGTATTTCGGTTGTTTTGATCGTGACTCGCGTCACATTTCAATCATTTAATGGTTTTTTTGGGGCGGCAGTTCTACCCATTCATAAACTTTTTTGTGTTTTAATTGCCTCAGTAATGTTCTCAGTGGTTTCTCGTTACGAATTAATAGTAAACTGAAAGTTGTGGCTTTCGGTCTTCACTCCACAGCTGTCAGAGTTCATCGCTCATTATAGTGGTCGCTATCGACACCACGTTCTATAAGAATCGTATGAGTTCTATGACGAGTTGTAGTTTTACTGTCCTTAACTTTTAACTCTTCAATTAAATTAAATACCGAAATTAGTGAGCCCTAGCGGAATAGAATATTTCCAAATGATTACGGAGTGTATGTGGGATGTGCGTTTAGTTCTTTCTCATTCAAATTAAAATCAATATTTTTACTTTAACCGTTATCTGTAGATAATTGTCATAGCAACCCACTACCTTAGCGCGATTTCCCACTGCTATCTCAATATTTTCACAATAAATATTCACATTTTCCTTTGTGATGCATATCATTAAATAAAGTGATTGAAGCAATTACGGATTAAACATACAACACCGGAATGACAATTGAATTGTATTAAGAAATTCATTTTTGTTTGTAATTAAAAAAAACTTTTATTTTTACATTGATCTGTCGGAATATTTCTAAACGTAAAATGGGAAACCGGTTGATCGTTGGTGTTCGAAAAGTGTTGCGACGAAATCAATCAAGTGATAGCACAGCGATTGCATATGCTAATGACGAAAAATCGAAACATCTTGCTGTTGTCGGGACAGATTGTCATGAGACCGTTGTTGATAAATTGGGCAATTTTACGAGGAGTGCTAGTGGCTCGGTGAAAAGTTCGAAAGTTTCCGAAAATAAGGTTAGTCGAACGAAACTCAGTGAAGCTTTTACATCATACTGACATGTTATTACATCCTCGATTCTTTGCTAATATAGTACATTAAAGTTCGAAAAGAGACGCCTCACGGTCTCAAATCCTTTGTATTGTGAGACGTGAGACGTCTCTTTTCGAACCTTTGAGACTTATTTTTACTAGGGTACCATTCTTGTTTCGTAAATAACTGTATTATCGAGGTGCACCTCAAACCATTTACCATTTTTCGAACATAAAACACCGTTTACAGTTCTTATAGCATAAAATACTATTAAATACCACACATTCCAGTTCGCTTTTCAAATGTCGTATATTACAAAGCCATTAGTGATCCAAGAGCAATAAACAATAATCAACCAACAAAATGTCAAATCACAAATACGTCGAATACATCAAAAACTCACCAAAATATGTATAATGTTCTCTGTTGTATTTACAGTATTATGATGGACATTAAAAGCATAATAAATTTTCTTTTACATACAAAATAATACTGAAATGCTACAGCATACAAGCTCCCTCACTTCCGTACTTACTTTATTTATTTCTGGAAGAAATTTACGTATATGTAAAAAAACCTTTTATTTTTTCCTTTTGTACATAATTCGTGAACTTTGGTACACACAAGATAAATGAAAAAGCAAATATTCGTATGCGTACGTATGGCTTTATTAATGATATAAAAAAAATGTATTTTTTCCGTTTTGCCGTGATGGCACTGAGCTCGTGACGTCAGCAAAAGATTTATTTACCGAATGTGTGATGATGAAGGGCGAATATTTTTCCAAGCATTTCATTTTGTCGATAGCAAAGTGTTTGGGAATTAGATTCAGAAAAACAAACCAACAAAGGAAAACGTTTTTCCGGTGAAAAGGATGATTTATAAAAGTAAGACCGTCACACATGTTTAGAACAGAAGACATTTTTTATTTAGCTTTTGTGTCACAATAGTCATGTAGTCATGAATTACTGACGATGGCATATCAGCTATAGTGACTGGTAGCAATTTATTGGAAAACTTTACAATGTTGATTCAAGAAGGATAACGATTTTTACTCAATCCACTCAAAATAAATGATTGTTGTCAGACTCTATGCTTGTAGACACTGAAAATTACAATCACATTAGGCAACGTCAGATTTTTCGTCCATAAATGCCGAACCATAACGCTAACCCTAAATCTTGACCATAAAGGCAAATGTCAAACAATAAAGGCAAATGCAAAAATAATTAAATTTCGACTAGACGGATTCTGATCAAACAAAATGCCAGTGTGTAGCGCGTGATAATAGATAATAATAATAATAAATAACGCGTGATAGTAGAAGATAATTCAACATAATTGAATCCTGGCTTTTTTTTACGTTACGATTTGGCAACGGGCTGAGGATACATACACAAAGCTCAGGACGATCACAAATACTATAATGCCTGCCTATGAAATCTAATCTAAGAGCTGAAATGCCTAAGAAATCAAAGTCTAGATCTCAAATGCTCAAAATAAAATTCTGATTGCTGAAATACCTACAATCTCAAAGCTCAGATCAAAATCAATTTAAAGCAAACCATTCGTCCAATACAATATGACACAATATAATGCCATAAGGAAAATAATCAAATTAAGGAAAACATTCGATCAACACAACATAATGCCATAAGGAACAATATGAATTCAGGCTTCTTTTACGTTACGATTTGGTAACGGGCTGCAAATACATACATGAAGCTCGGACGAGGACAACTAAGACCTGTAATACCTACAAAGCAATCTAAAAATTAAGGAAGTAATTGTAAATCAACGAACAGAGCTTCGCTCTTCCCTTTCCCATGGTTCGCGTGAAGCGAATCAAAGAAGAACAAATCTGTTTCGACCTCCGGATCCAGTGGCGGTCAGTGGTTAGCGTGGTCTAACCATCATCAGTCGCTTCCACTGGTCCGTTACACGAGACAGCAGTAAACCATTCGGTTGAACAAGTAATAGAATCGTTTACATAGAGGAAATGCCATCTTCTGATGGAAACAATGAATCATAATGGGATGCTGCTCTGAAAACCCTAACGCAGCAGAAACACAATAATTTGTAATGAGAACTAAAAAGATGTCGTTTTCACATCCCGTTAAATAAATGTTTCTTCAGAGTTTTCAGGTTCCTACTCATTAGGACTAATAACACTGTCACCCTTCTTCTTCTTTTGGATCCAGTGAAACTGACTTTCAGTTTGAAATTAGTTTGACATCGTTGACATCGTCGAGGCCTTAAAGGCCTGGCCTTTCACTTTCAGTAATAACAACTGATTGAGAATTGACTGTTTCGTAGGTATGAAACCCACTAAAATTTCTCTTTTTTCTTTTAGCTCCGGAACTACACAACTGACAATTATCATTCCAGAAAAGTGTATTTTCACGTGATACAAACAAATTGTAGTGTATCTTCGTCAGGGCCGGATTGGCTACCTGACGGCCGATCAGGCGATCTCTGAAAGGACAGTCAAAATATTTTTCCAGAGCGGCATGAAAAATAAAACAAACGGCCCATCCTTGCTCCACACTCGGAATTCCGAGCCCTTTCCAAGCCTATTAATCTTAATATCTTCCAGTTGTTTGTAAGGGTGTAAAGAATGAAACCTTCGACATTTAACGAATTCAAGCTCTGGACCTGATCAAAGTGTTTTTTCGTTTTCAACAGGTATCGTCTTCATTTTTTTTTCATATACGTCGATTTAACTAGGATTTTGCGTGCTCACCCAAAAAAAAGTTTTACGTTTCAATCGCCCAAAAACACGATAAGATCAATGGTTTACGTATGCGTACACTATATACATTTAAAACGTACAGTAAATGTCCGACAGGAAATGACGTTTAAATGTTTATTTAAGAATAAATGCAACTTAATTGATGATTCGTAATGAAACAATCATATCACTCTGCTCTTTACGAGAAAAGAATCAAAAATAAAAAATAAAGTTTGCACTGGATTTGAACCCAGCACCTCTTACTTGCCAGGCTCAGACGTACTAGCTGAACGGCCTGCTGAGAAGAGTGAATGTAATTTCGAACAGCAAAATAATTGTCGATTTTTTTAAATTTTATTAAAGTTTTATTCTGCAATTGAATTTTTCCCAACTAATCAAACATATAATTGCCGATCGAGGTCGGCCAAATCTATAAAAAGGAACTTTTTTATTGATAACTGACACGATACTATGAATCGTTTTGGCAGTCTTCCGCCAGCAAATAGTTTTTACTTAACAAATCTAAGCATTGACTAACCACATCAAAGTTAACTTGTTTGATGATATACAGTGTCGTAGGCGCCTCACGTGTCAAATATAGAAATCACAACTGTCACCTGATAAGTACGGATCAAGTGTACATCGATGTACGGATAAAACTCCCAAAAACACGATAAGACCAATGGTTTATTCATCCGTAAATTGTACATTCAAAACGTACTTTCTACGAGTCTCTCGTTAAAATTGGGCGATTTTAATGTACATCCAAAATCTCATTTTTTTGGATGCTGTTGTTGGTTACCATTTGGGCCTAGTACACAGTTCGTGAAAAATGTCTGAATAATAATTGAAAATGAATTGACAAGTGACATTTCTTCGACAACAAATGCAATCGATTTGATATGTCGTCTGGCTAATTCTAAACAACAACTCGTACCAATCTTAAAATAGGAGCTGAAGAGGAATTCCACGAAGAGTTTTACACAGATGACGTAGCGGCTCACTCCACTTTTATTTATTTCGTAAATATTTTTCAGCTTGTGGATATCTGTCATTTTTCATACATTTTTCACGAACTGTGTAGGCATCTCAATATTTTTTGAGCCGAGAACTGACATGAAACATATAGTGGTGTTACAGTCATATTGTCAAGGGGGTTTCTGTTCGTATGTTACTTTTATTGTGTGGTACAATTTTTGCATGTTATAGCTCCCTACACACTTCTCTAAGAATATTTCCTTACCGTGGGTTGGGATTAATTACCCAAAATTCTCTTAATTTCACTTTTAGACGATTTTTTTTAGAGCAAAATTAATTAATTAATTCGCAAATATTGGTCCGCAGTTATCATAAAATGTTCACGATAAATTGATGTGTTTGCATTGTTTTGACTACTTTCAATTTATCATTTCGTTATATCACACTGACAAGGTAAACACATCATAACGATCAATGCACGGAAACGTAAACTACGTAATTATTCGCCTATTTATGTTCTGATTCGTGGTTGTTGTTGAGCCAAAGATGGATACTAATGGACACTTAGGCACGTGTGCTACGGTGCTTCTTCATGTTTATTTTAACTTATCGGTCTGTATTTATATATAATCACGAATCGAATAACGATTGGGCGTGGGTCCCCAAATTTGGGCCAAAAAAATTGGCCTTTAACAGTTTTCATTCGTAATTATGCCACATTATAAAGTAACTTAGACGTTCAAGAAGCACATTACCAATCAACAAATTGTTGTTAAATAATACATCATGTCCCATTCATTACCCACGGACTACAACATTACATAACTATAAAATAAATTGTTATGGCGATAAGTATGTATAAACACACATGTGGCATAACCGCATTTTATTCATACATTTCTTTATCAAAGCTTTTCACCCTCCTCTCAATTCCGAACTTTATTCAGTTTACCTCGCACATAATCTTTCCCATAAAATATCTACTATGAGAACAGAGGCAACACACACACATACAATCAGAGAAACCAGTAAACGTTTATGTTGTGTGTTGATAGCTTGAGATTCTCTTCGAACTCTTAGTATACACTCAGTGTACAATACCGACTATATAGTATGTAAGACAGGGTGTTTGTTATTGAGTAATTTAAAGAAATGTAACATGAAGATTGTTAGGGTAGTAACAATAAAATTGTAACAGTGTCTCATCATTGATTGTAAATGTCGAAACGAACCTTTCATTCCGCTAATAAAACATTTTCAAAACTTGATTTACGAACCACCTTATAGCCTTTCTCACATCTCTGTGCATGAACCAACCCTTCACGACTCCGTGACGCCATATCGCACACAGTAAAAGCTTTTTTTTTCTCTCAGCTCACGTAAGCGCTTTTGATTTTCTGTGGTAGTAAGTTTGAAGGTCGCCATTCGTCAGTCAGTCCGTATTCTCATCAGCTAGAGATTAGAGACCACATTCGTTTGATTAAAAATTTTTAAATTTACAGTAAAGTAAGACAGGAAATTTATGGTTTTGTCAAGTGATTTGTGGTGCCAATAAAGAAGTCAATTGCAATTTAAAGTCAATAAAAGCGTACTCGAATCAATCCAAAAATATTCCATGAATATCAGTGTTGTTTGTGTCAATTTTGTTTCGTTCGAATGAACAGTGTTGTTGTACCCACAGAAAACTAAATTGCCATTTTCGGGATTTTTTTTATGATTACAAAAAACATTTTTTGTCTGGTGTTGATAGTTTGATTGATTGCTTGCAGATTTTCCACGCCTAATTTGTTTTAGTGTGTTGATGACACTTTTGTTTACAAACTAAATGTTATATTGGCTGTTCTAATCGATACATCCATTATTTATCGTGAAAGTTAATCATTCGAAATGGTAAATGTTCTTTGAAATCAAACCCATTTTCAACACATTAATTTGCTACTTTTAATCATTAAAAATTTACAGCTCCT
This sequence comes from Bradysia coprophila, assembly GCF_014529535.1. Classification (NCBI taxonomy): domain Eukaryota; kingdom Metazoa; phylum Arthropoda; class Insecta; order Diptera; family Sciaridae; genus Bradysia; species Bradysia coprophila. The sequence goes on from NC_050735.1 coordinate 10,156,355, forward strand.
AGCACGGTATATATATAACTTGCGTAAAAAATGTCATTGCGATCGTTATAGCTTTCATTCAAAATAATCACAAAGTGTGTGCTGTTATACCCTTTGTAAATAATTTACCATTAATGTCATACACCAAATTCAACACACTGACCGATTTAATGTCGTTATAGTTTGTATGTTCCCTCTCGGTTGCATATTATCGTTCTACTTTTCAAGTGTTTCATGCTTGTGCAAGCAGTTGCATTTCATTATCTGAATATTTTGTTGCACATAATATAAAAGCTGAAGTGCAGTTAAAAATTTAGTTGATACGCGACGTGTGCTCCACATTCTGTTCATTAATTTCATGAGCTCCGTGCTACTGAATTTGTACATGGAAATAAAACCCGCATTGTAATCCTGCAATTTTATTGCTCTTCACATCATTACTTTGTAATGTGAGAGGTGTTTTCCACAGAATCTGGTACAAATTTCATAATCCAGACGGAGGATACACAGGATAATATGGAGATTGCGATTTTCACTTAACTGTAAGTTGGCCTAAAAGTTTTAGGCTTGAAAGTTATAAGTAACTTCTCCATATGCTTTGTATGGAGAAATTACTCTTAATTTCCACGGTCTGCTTCGCGTTCTACGTTATCTCATAACTATAAGTGAAAATCGCAATCTCTCTGAGTTTTGAAAGTCATCGATGTTCTGAGTCAATTAAGTGATGCCCAGTTTATGATATTTTGGTGCAAATTTTGAATTCGCTAAAAAGCGTTTTCAAATTTTGCACCGAAATGTCATAAATTGGAAACACTTAATAAGGCAAGAACAGATAGCAAATGTGAATAAGCCATCTATTCAAACAACGTCATTTACCTTACAAGCGATAGATAGAGCCAATCGGATGATAGTATTTTCCTCACGGTCACGGTAGAGAAATTTCCCGTTATTTGAACTTGCCTTATTGACATCGATGAAATTATGACTCTAAAAATCTCAAATACTGTTCAGAACTAAAACAAAAGCCCACTGTATCACTGAGAAAGAAGCAAAAATATTGAATTTTCATTTTTCTTATAATTCGCTATTGCGACACGGCTCTTTTCAGCATATAACTATTCAAATAAAAGTCGTAAAACAAAGTAGGTATCTAACCCTGTCCTTATGAGGGACTGACATGCACACAAGCTTATACTTAATTTTTGGTGGATGTGATGGTTCTTACTAGTTTTCTCCAATATTTGTTGGTCTTCCCCAATACATTTTAGCATTTGATTTCACTTATCAATTGATAAGAAGAGAGGTTCATTGTTGTACTGTAATTCTCTGCGGAGACCGAAAGAAATCATGCGAAAATTATCATTATTAAATAATAAATTTATCGTATATGGTGTGGCTGCGACGGCAAAGTCTTCTCATTACATTGAGGAGTTGGCCGGAATTTACGTCTATCTGATTAATGTTATGAAATATATTTCAAGATAAATATTGTAATATGCCGGAGTTTCAAAATTCTCTTCTGCGTTTCTTTGCCGTTTTCAAATTGAACATCTAGTGGCTTAACAGTCAAATGGTAATGAATGGTAATTTCTGAATAGAAAATACAAACACCGTAAGTCATGAAATTTTCAAAATTTTCACATTGTTATCAATGCTTAAGCATCATTCTCATTCATTAAGCAACTTTTCAATGCTGTTTGCGAATAACTTTTGTCAGGATAGAATGAGTGAAATAAATAACAAAAAAAAAAGTTAGTCGTCCCGTAACAGGCGTATTATACATCCTATTACTTTGTAAACATCATTTGTTTCTAATTGAATTTGACTCGGTGAATATAGGTGTATGATGTAGGAATGCTATGTATTAGCGAAAGGTATGGTATTCCAAATCATTTTACCCGGAAATTGAGAAGATATCGTTGATGTTGATTATATAATTTATGAGTACCGTTACACACCTGGAAGTTGAATTTCTTAAAATAAAACTTTTTGTGTGCTTTTCTGATACGCGCAACATTTTGTCAACGATTTTGGTTTTTGTTCGCCTTGGTTTTTTTCTTATTGCAAGAAAGGGCGCAAAAGTTCCTTCATGTTTAAAAATATCTCAAATTTTCTTTGTTTCGTCGTAAAATGAATTTCATTTTGTTTTGAACCCCTACCGACCGCATCAAAAGTTAAGCGAAAAAAAAACGCAAACTTTTTTATAATAAAAAGCGTACGTCGTTACCCTAACAACTCGGAATTGATGAACAAAAAAGAAAATTCGAAGAATTTTAATATTCGAATTTTGTCAGCTGTTATTTCATTATTAATTTTTCGTTGTTGGCAGAACAAACAGACTGGCATAGGTTAACTTTCAGGCGGAATGGAACGACATACATAGTCTAAAATTGTTCTAGGTTTATTGTACTTACTAATATGAATGGGTCGTTCGTAGTAGTGGTCGAGCTGCATTTACGAAAAGAACATAATATTGTAAATATCAACCTCCCCTTTAACAATCTCATTAACGTTCCACTAACGAGTACCTACTACATATATGTCTGCATACAAAGTATAAAACCAATCCTTATTCATTATTAAATGCAATTACCCTTTGAATTGTATCCTGTTTTGCCAACAGCCATAACGGTATTTAGGTATGTCCTCTGACTGCACGTCAAATGAAGAAGCTCAACTATGAAAATTCGTATGCATGCAAGTATAATGTTGCACAGAAAATACATCCTATTCAAACTCCATCCGTCACAAAATAGGGATAACTTTAATGAGGCAAGTGTAATGTATTGTGAAACAATGTACATAGTCTATAAAGTCTACCATCATAATCAATCGTACTTTGAGTTGTGCTTTTTTGTCTAGATACGAAAAGCGTTTGTTAATCGAACAAAAAGAAAATTGTTTCCGATTCGCTTCACTTCCATATGCATTACGTTATTACGTATGCATACGCCGGGTTTTTTTTTCTCTCAATATGATTGGGAATCAAGTTCCCTTGTGGTTTGTTCGCTTCCTATCGTTGCGAATATGGCTTCAGTTAGCTTTTGTTTTATAAATTCAACCTTTTCAATGTAGATGATTACATCAATTGAACCATTGAAAATAATGGAAGAAAATGGACGAAGATTTAGAAGCCAATGAAAAGGTTCTTAAAAATTCGCTTTTTATGAAAATTGATTTTCATCAGATCAGTTTCTTTGTTACCAGACATCGTCTCTGTGAGAAACGACAGCCACATAAATGCTCTTTGTATTCTTATACAACCCAAACATCATTGATTAGCCACATACTTAACTATAACTTGTCCATCACTCACATCATTTCCACGATTGATTATAAAATTGTGATCTTGTGGTCGTTGAATAAGTCTACTGGCTTCGGCACCATTTTGCGAGGTGCTCTGTACGGAAGTCGTAATTCCTCTTGCCATTATAACGGTTTATTACACCTAGTTTGTCGTCTCACCATCTGTGATAATCAAGTAAATAAAGACAAGAGTAGAGATTGAGTTTTTAACCAACTTCTAATTCCTTGATTTTACGTAGATGCTATTTGCACTCGGGTGAAAATAGTGTAACCTAAGATGCAGTGTGTATACTCAGCCAGTTTGTACAAGGAAGATTCAAGTTGCTTCAGTCGAAACACTCAATTGATAGGCCAGCTCGAGCAATGAAGATTCAAGTTGCTTCAGTCGAAACACTCAATTCATACGCCAGTTTTCACAAGGAAAAATGAACTGTTACCAAGTGTAAAAGTGTTTTATATGCTATTTAAACTCCGTTGTAAATAGTCTACTTTAGACTATTTGGATGCGGGTGAATCGACACTTATTAAAACAATTGGTTGTTAAGCCCACGAGGGATTCTTTTGAAAAACAGCCTACCGAAATCGGACGCATTTGCTATTGGAATTTTTTATATGTGCCTAGAAAGGACTTCGACCCTAGAAGCCAAAACCACTTTCAAAAAAATTCTTCGAAGTTTGTGTGGCTGGTCAAAGGTGAGCAAAAACCGAAAAATTGCAATTTTCTTACAAAAATTGCTCCAGTTAGACGAGCCGTACAGGGTCGTGTGGGGTGTCATTAGAAAGGTAATCACATGTACTATTGAGCCGAATAGGGTCTTATTGGGTTTAGAATTCATCCACACTGAAATATGTGCAGATAAAGTTTTTAACCGAAGACTGTTCTTACTGAAATTTCTCGAGGTACACAAAATGTACATGGTCGTGTGGGGTATCATTTGAAAGGTAATTTTATGTGCTTTTGAGCCAAATAGAGACTAATGTGGTTTGGATGCATCTATGATGAAATATGGACACTTAAACATTTCAACTTCTTTTTCATCGCATATGTATCCAAACCACATAAAACTCTATTTGGCTCAAAAGCTCATAAAATTACCTTTCAAATGATACCCCACACGACCATGTACATTTTGTGTACCTCGAGAAATTTCAGTAAGAACAGTGTACGTCTTCGGTTAAAAACTTTATCTGCACATATTTCAGTGTGGATGAATTCTAAACCCAATAAGACCCTATTCGGCTCAATAGTACATGTGATTACCTTTCTAATGACACCCCACACGACCCTGTACGGCTCGTGTAACTGGAGCAATTTTTGTAAGAAAATTGCAACTTTTCGGTTTTTGCCCACCTTTGACCAGCCACACAAACTTCGAAGAATTTTTTTGAAAGTGGTTCTGGCCACTAGGGTCGAAGTCCTTTCTAGGCACATATAAAAAATTCCAATAGAAAATGCGTCCGATTTCGGTAGGTTGTTTTTCAAAAGAATCCCTCCACACGAGTCCTCATCATAACTCGTAATTGCAATTGCTAAATATTTTTAATATTCGTAGAAAAGGAACTCGCTTTTGTTTGAACTATATCAAGCGAAGATCACCTCTATTCTTATGTTTAATCGACAGTCATAATCAATGGTAAAAATCACAACTTCATGTCTCTGAGTGAACAACGTCACTAAGTAAAATTATCACTTTTACTAATTCTAATGCAATTGTTACTGCAACAAAGCAGAATGAACAAAACATAAATTACATTCGGTGTACATTCATCCATCATTGTTGCTTTTTGCGGAAAATTGTCTCATAAAAAATTCTGTGTAATTTGTTCTCCCGACAGACGGCATCATTTTTTATGGCTTTAATCTCTTAATGCTTCATTTATTCCATTTTTCACGTTCTCACACAAAAAAAAGAGTTGTAACAATGACGCCTGTACCAGCAAACCCTCCAGTTTTTTTTGTATAGGAATTATTAGTTTAAATAAATTAATTGCCCGATCCTCCACCCCCATTTTCCACAAAGTGCAAACAAACTTTCCCGACTCGGGTCTATAAGACAGAAATTTGTGTGGTTGGTTGTATCTGGAAATTATTTTTCAGAAATCCGATTTTATGTTGTAACGTGATGGTGTGGTAATATTATGTAAATTGTTTGATGTTGTTATGATGTGGTGGTCGTGTTTTTGTTGCTTTCTTTTGTTTAAACGAAAATGAGTTAATTAATTCAATTTCGACCATTTAGAGCATAAAAGCCGTCTTTTGACGAAAATTTTACCAAAGAGTTCATTAAGGGAAACGGTGCAGCAACAAGAACTGATCAGATAACATTTTAATGATGCTTACATTAAATTTGGTAAGTTTGTGACGATTCTTTAGCGAGAGTTTATCGTCGTTTTTTCCTTCTATTTGTTAAATGAAAATTTTCCCCCGGGTTGTCATAAATTTGGGTTGAGTGGGTACTTCATTCAGTGGGTACCATTGTTAGATTATCGTATGTTTCCATCACACCGACAGTTTTCACTCAACATGTTACACGAACGCCATTCCACCAGTAATATCCATTCAGTTATATACGAACTTTTATTACACTTACATGAATCGTTAAATCATTTATGACATTCTACTGCAAAAGTTTGAATCCTGTGAGACATATTCGTCACATTCGATTGCTCCTCATAAAATATTCTCCAGATAAACGATGGAATTATTTTCGCTTCGTTGACGAATGTTATTCGATTGAATAAAACAATTTGCATCTAAGCCGGGATGATTAAAATGTAATATCCGAGCATTGTCTGAATATATTGCTAGATAGAATTGCTAATCAATTTTCTGCACAATCAAAATGTAATGCTGTGTCCTATATTTACGTTGTACTCATATATATATAGAGTTTCTAGTTCGCAGACGTATCTGCAATGTTGCAATTTCCGAAAGTTTTAGAATTGGAACCTAACACAATTCCTCTTTGCAAAAGGACTTCATGATGGCAATCTTGAAGCCGGAAAAGCATTATATCCTCAATTATAACGGTCTCCGTTGTGAATCGAAGTTGTGATTTGATGCTGCTTCCATACAAGATGTATGTGCACTGCAGAGAACTCTATCGGTTACAATTTCATCTCATTTATGTCATGTTACCGGTACCAGGCCGCCCACGCTTTTACAATTCGGGAGGTTTTTAGACTTAGGTTTTCGGATATTTTTAGCAATGAATGTCAACACGTCAAGGCAGTGCCTTTTATAAGGATTTTTCACTGGGGTGCACAACTTTCCGAAGGGCCCAATTTTTTTCTCGAAAGGGCCCTCACAAAAAAGCCGACGTTTATCATAAAATTTACATTTTTTGTTTTCTGTTTCCGGCACCTCTTCAGCGCCCTGGGCTTCGTATTACAGCTACCATTTCCAGCACCCCATTTCTTATTCCCAGCGCCCTTGGCTTAGCACATAGGCTAAGCCGGCACTGTCGTTAACAGCTGTGAAGGTAGGTCAGACCTCCCACTGAATTTTTCGGACAATTTTCATTAAAATTTCAGACATTTTCTACGAAGATTTCGGACTAATAGTGCGCTTGGGTATGGGTAATTGGTGGGCATAATTTGATAATCGATAGCAAATTCAATCGGACGCGATGATTTTTATTTGAGTCGTTGTTTCTAACGTGATTTGAAGGGTCGCATCATTGGTCGATGTATGCGCCGAGGTGCGCTTTGTGAATTCGAATAATGAAACTTTTGGATTACAGCGAATGAAAATTTTGAATCGCAGCGCAAAGTTTTAAGAAACGATGTGGCAATTAAGTTCACTGGACGGATTTATAAAAAGTGGGGTGCACTGGGGTGCATTTATCAAAAGTGTGGTGCACTGATAGGGGACTGGGGTGCACTTTTCCTCCGACTTTGTATGTTAAAAAAGGCTCTGCGTCAAGGTATGGTCGAATGTCAAACTTTGTATGTAGCGGAGGACCTAAAGATTTCATATAAACAAACTCACCTCTCATGTCCTCCGGTTTGTATGAACCATCGATATAATATAGGGTAGATTGGTACACACGAAGAACGAAAATTCGGAAATATGTCTCACACACAACGACACAATTTTTCACAACACAAAACAAAACGAAGGGTCATTAAAAGAGACATTCAAAAAGGAAGGGGACATTAGGATTTTGAAATATTTGTATGGCTTTCTTCCGTGCGCTTTCTCAGAACGTAAGTTACGTTATATTCTTTCCGCACAAACGTTCTTCGTGTGTACCAATCTACCCTATATTAAATCGATGGTATGAACAGACCATATACCTGGTTTATAGTTTCATTGATTTTTAGGAGCTTTCGTTTGCTGGGAAGGATATATTTTTCAACAACTTTTATGTTTCCTTGTAGAAATACCTGGATGTGGAAGGCCACTATTTTTGTGATAAAATCGTCATTGTATCAATTCTGTTAAGTCCTATATTTCTTTGTATAAAACTAATATTTTTCCTTTGATAATGGCTATTGCTGTAAGGTCTCTATTTCTTGTAACATCCTTTTATTTCCTGCGTGCAAAGTATTGTCTTGCTCGTTCCAGAATGTAGCAAAATTAAACTCACGTTGCAGCATACTCTTAGACTAGGTATTGACACCAATTTTGTAGGATCGGAAAAAAATCCATTACATAACTCGGGAAAAAAGATGAAAAGTCTCGTTTTCGTGTGTTTATTGACCTCGGCTGCACCGCGGATCAACAAGACTCACACGAAAATTCTACTTATTATCTCTATATCCCAAGTCATGTAAAATACTAATGCTTTTCTGATCTTTCAAGCTTGAGAAGGAAATTTGTGTGAAATGGGAAAAATGTAAAACGCTAAAGAAATACATGTAGAATGAATGGAATGAATTAGATGAAGAAAACCAACAAAAGCTCTAAAGACGTATGTTGATTGTTGAGTTTAAATTGGACAAAATAGCAAAATATTAATCATAAGAGATTGTGAAACAAAATGGAAATCGGCTGTACCTCTACCGTTTTTGATATCAGCCTTCTTGGTACGTGACACATGAAGGCGCGAGCGTATCTCTTATCGTAGCATCCCATACGAGCATTTTACCATTGTACCATTGTACCATAATATTTTCATTGTTCATTTGTCAACAAATTTCGAAGTGACATTTTAGTGTATTTTTTGGCTTTTCGTGATATTGTAAAAACTTCAGGTGATTTCATTAACTTTGGGAACACGGGTTCTCCAATTGAAATGAGTGATTCAATAGAGAAGACGCATCTTTAATTTTGGCGATTGATTGTGTTTATTTTCGGTGCAAGGCGTTAAAAGTGAAGGCTTGTCAGAGGATCTCGTAAAGATTTTTTCGCCAATAACTCAAGAAATAATTATTGTAAGTCATTGTTATGCTGTACTAATGTCGGTCTTGGGAAGACGTACTACAGGTGGAGTGTATGCAGTGGTTGGTGCAAGTATATCCACAAGAACCTGCAAGTCTTGGGAAAAAAGTTGCTGTAAACTTTAAGCTTTGCCACCACAAGCAAATAACGAGAACTAACCACTTGTATGTCAATGGTGCCAATCGACAAAATCAAAAATGAAACTGAATTCGTTGGTTCAATTGAATGTGGGAAGTATGAAGAATGTAAAAGTAATGAATCCCACAACCGTAGTCATAATATAATTGGGCACCTGTATAGTAACCCAACTTAGGAAATTTACGGAGCATTTTTGGAATTTTAAGAGGTGTGGGAGGCCTGCCGGTACCTATCGCTGAATATCAAGACGACAACAACAAAAAATCTCAGCCAATTTTCTTTTGGATTGTAAATAATGACTGAATGTTTCGCAAATACCGTTTCGTATCTTCATTTTTCTCGTCGTTGTTGTATTTGTTCCATTTGTTCTCAATCAACATACTACTCAGTCAAAGAACATTAAACGTTTTCGGTTAGCAGTGTAACAAGTAATGAAGTACACAAAAAACAATTACTGAAGTCATTATAAACACACATCTATATTCACAAATTTATAATTTGAAACGCTTTACGTGGCATGATAAAAATTTTTGTCGACCAAAAAAACATCTAAAATTAGAAAATTTTTCGTGTAAAAAAAAATATGTTTTAATACGCTGCCTGCAAAAGTGCTTCAACTTTATAGTTGTTGGCAAATCACATAAAATCGAATCTATTTTTACGGCACGGAATCCGATGGTTTTAATCATATATTAAATGAAAATAATTTTACATATAAAAATAACGACGGCGAAAAGAACTTTTAATATTTAGTTGGAAAAAGTTTTGAATAATTTTCGTGCTCAGCATTTTTCGCGTACGAAATTTATTTGGGATGATACGTGGCAAACAACAGTGATGACGTACCATACATACCTAACGTAGAGATTTTCTCTAATTACCTTTTCCGCAATAGAAAAAGGAAATTGCAAAGTTTAGTTTTTAGAATATATAGCACAGTCACTGGTTTTCGTGGATGTGTGCAAGACCCATACTAATAACGGCTTTACCGAATAAAACCCAATACTTATTTTGTGTCAGTTAGAATATTGACCGACATTATCGAAAACCATTCTATTAACAACAAAAATATTGAACAGGTATCCTCAATCAATATACTTTGTGAAATTGGTTTATCTTCTGGTTGAGGGGTGAACCTCTAGTGAAATTGTTGGATATAAAAACCAAGCATTAAAACGGATAGGAAAAGTCGCGAAGCGATATTCGATCTTTTGTGTCATTTATGATCCAAAAGAAATTGGAATTTTACAATTTTCTGTCCCGAGTCGCCTATCCAATCCGGACGAGATTGCAGTTTTTAGTTAGTTGAAGTTCGTTGTAAAAAAGAACAGTAACAGTTTGGCTAACTAGAATAAAATTCACCACCCAACGCGTTGCAACGGCTCGGTATCACAATGACCCTCGTATCCATTTTCTGTCATTTCTCCCATGTATTCATACGCTGTTTTACCCAACGAAGCGACATAAAGAATTGGCAATACAACACATCTACCTCCCTAGGGAAGCATTGCGTTGAGTAATACATATTAATCTTCAGTTCGGGGTTCAGTCGACGTCTATATACATTTATGAAAGTTACGGGAATTTTCAAAGCATTTTCTTAGCGCTTCACCCCTGCTTCTCGTACATACCCAGTCGATATTATTGAGAAAAAAAATCTCTGCGTAGGTACGATTACGGAGATAATATGTGATAGGTCACCGAACACGATACTGAAGCGTTCGATCGTATGAGTCGGTAAAAAGGTCATCGTTTATGTCATGTGACAGTAATATTTACAACATGATAATGCAATTTACCCGAGAGCCAATGTAATGTCTTATTGAGCAATATGTTTTGGATTTCTTGTTCGTAGGTCGACTTGAACCCTCGTCATTAATAGTAATATGGACAGAATAAGATAAATTTTAAGTTTATTTTATTCGAAATATTCGAGAATTATGATTTCAAGTTCATATCGTACGACGGGCGTTTGAGTGGGTTGTTAGGCTCTGTATGAGAACTTTTGTTAAAAATTAAAAACAAATTTCTGTGGAATGGATTTGCTGCTAAAATCAGTGGTTATTAAATGGACATCCATTTGATACAAAACAGTAGTATTCACCTGCTTTTATTTTGAAACGAAAGCTGCTTAATAAATACAAAAGTAGCTTATTAAATAGAGCTGTTCCATTAGCAACAAGTACAATGGCGATTATTTGTTTTCGAAAACAAGGATTGGGTTTTGTTTTGTTTTTGCCTTTATTTGTATAAATTACCATTCGGTAAAATATTTGCTTGTTTCAACAAATTTATGAATTCAGTTTAATTACAGCTCCAGACATCAGCACTGATTAAACTGAATTTATGCGAGAACATTCGCAGAAAAATTCAGCATTCAGGCAAATGAAAACGCTGCAATTGTTTTGTTGAGAATTTTAGCATTTATTTATGTTTGCCACTCTTGTTTATTAATTTCATATTGGGACTGTATGTTGAGTTCTATTTAGTAAATAATATGAAGTCTTTCTTCATTGAATTGATGTGATGCATTCTACCTATGACATTGACATTGCACTAGCAACATGCTCTCTTTTTTCAAAACATTTTTATTAAATCATTCAATTTACATACTCTCCTTAATTTAATATAGTCAAGTCATACTATTAGACACAATAGTAATGTTGCGTTGAAGGGATCGGCAATTATGTTAAGTTTTCCATTGCAATCATATTCAGCTGTGGTGAATCACAGCTTAAGCAATCGATCCCATCCAAGTTTGCCTTCACACAACGACGTGCGAGATTTCAAATGCTGTATTGTGATGCGAGATTTTAAAATGTTTCATTTGTGACTGTGCTTACACACAACGACCTATGCGAAAATATTCGTCACACCAAGACTAAATGTCAGACTTTTCTATTATGGAAACCCCTAATGTCATTCATAAAATAAAATAAGAGGTGTCACTTTCGCATCAACTTTGCAATACAGCAATTCAGCACAACAACAATGTGATGTAAACACTAGCGATGTAGTGTAAATATTGTGATGCAGCGAAAGTTCACTGTTCAGTGTGACGGTCAGATTTTATGAATGAAAAATTTTCAAATCTCGTGTTGCAATGCAGCATTGGAAAACTTGCAAACGTCGCTGTGTAAAGACCCAGTAAAAGCACATCGCCACACTGAACCCACGCTACTCAACAAATTTACACTACATCGATACTATCGATAGTGTTTACATCAACAACTTGTTGTGCTGGATTGCTGTATTGGAGGACGTACACGTACAGCAATTATTCGTCAACATTCACTAGCGAATTTTTGATAGTTTTAACAAGGCTACATATATCTCAGACATTGGTGTAGGTGAGAGATGGATAGTGAACTTTGACAGTTGTCACTTAAGGCCAGGTTTAAGGTTGTCGTTGGAAAGATACGTTATGCGAAATTGACAGCTCATCCGATTTTATAATAAAATTTAGAGTTACCACAACAGATAAGTTTGACATTTTGTGTTTTGTTGTGACGAGTATTTTCGCATACGGCGTTGTGTGCAGGGTCAGTAACGAACAGAAGCTTGAAAATTATTTGTTTTGTTCGATTTTTTTTTAATGTTTGACGCTGCCCTGGAACCTCGCTCAGTCATTCTCTACGTACAGTAATAATTTATACAGCGACAAATACATCAAGATACTAACATTCGAAACAAAACCGTCGCAATATTGCCATTTTCATTTTCCACCTGAACAAGTGTGAACTACACATATGGCTAATTGCAAGGTGAATTGTTACACACGAATGCACATGTAAAGCTCAAAAATGCGAACGGTATTGAAGTCATTTAATTAACCTGTCAGTAAATCACTCGTGAATATGATCATTGTTGCCTAGGGAACACATCCATTTCTGCTTTCAGTATCAGCAAACTAAGACACTGATGGAAAAGGGTCCGTAATTTTGTTGTTATGTGCCTTTGCTGACGCATTTCTCGATTTTTTTTTTGTTGATTGGAATGAATTGGAATTGGAATAAGAATGCGAGGATGTTTAGAAATAAATATGAAAATCATTGGTTCATCTCTGAGATGGACAGCCAAATAGACCGATGAAATTAAATTACTCGTTTTTGGAACAATAATTTGTTTGTACACCAGTAACTGTACTGCACTCGCAAACAGATTATTTTTAAATTGAATTATATAATCGTTTACCGAATTCAATTCAAATTTTAAGATGCTCTCTTAAATTCTCTTGATCTATTTCAACAAACATTCATATATTTACGGTGTCACTTGTCGGCAGTAACTTACAGCTCGCCAATTTTTCGGTATGGAGCGTGACGTATTTGAATCAAGCGTAGTTCACACCGCTTTTACCGCAATTACATTTATCTCAAGATTATATTTTCAACCAAAATTTGTCGAAACGACACTAGCCAATTTGACGTTCAATTAAAGAAAAAAAAATCGAAATGTTGAAACACTCATCGACATATAATGTAGATTAAAGCAACAAAAATACAGAGATCCGAAAACTATCTTCTAAACAGACACACCGAGAAAAACATTACGAAACATTTCAGCCGCACAACGTTTGCAAACAAACGATTGTTTGCATCTTCACTCATTCATTATTACCATTTGAATCAACCTTTACAACTTCCTACGATTCACACACACAACATCGTTCGGTATGGCAAGCAGCAAAGAATTATGAAACGTTTAGTTTTTCGTTTTCGTTTGCAGAGAACGGGTTATTAGTAGCATAAGGACAACACACAGCGAACCGATCATTTTGTTTTATACTAATTTTAGCCGGAAAATATACATCGAAAGTAGAAAGTGTTAATTGAAGATTGTCTTACACACAAAGTGATTTGACCTTATAACAACATACACCTGTGTACTGGATCGACATTATTGTTTGTAGTTTTTCGGTCAATAAAAAATTAGTTATCGCAATCCAATTTACTATATTGGCTAGTCGAATTGTGTGCTATTTTCGCTGATAATATTTCGTAATAATTGATATGTTGCACTAAACGTCGATATTGTATTGGAATTTGAACGCAATATAATTCGATTTTTCAGTAATTGAGTGATAACTAGCTGGGTGCTCTGGCAAATAAAGTAAACTCTCGATTATATATGTGCATAGTAATGTGAATGCAGTTGAATTTGCTATACGTAAACAAATAAAGTGCAAATCTACTAAACTGGAATTGAGCAATTTATAACAACGGAAACGAACAGTTCGTATACTTTACTGAGTGGTTGAGCGTTGTTCAAACGACATAAGAATTCTACTTACATAATCATATTATATTCACACTTGGAATAAGTATATATATCTAACAATAACGTTTGGATTCTGAAGCACCGCAAAGTATTTCGCCATGAGTAAGGTATATACACATTCCACCTACCTGGTTTATTTTTTATTCTCTCTTAAATTAATTTCAATATTTTAATTTGTGTTACCTTTTCTGTGGCTTCTGAAACTTTAATGTAATCACAAAAGTTGTTATGAATTTTAAAGCGAATCACGTAAATAATTAACTTTACACCAGCCGAACAGCATCGGATGTTTATGAATTGGATGAATATTTAATTGTCTTCTGAGGCATAACAGATATGACCCAAAACACATTATTCGTAGGGATGTTTTATGAATATTAACTTTTCGAAAATATCTTCAAATCTTTTAACCAGTTGCTTACCTCGTAACGGGTCCTACATAATATTAGACAGCATTCATGAATGCCGGTTCCTCATACGGTCAATGCGCACAATATTTCTTCTACAATTACTTTTGAGGCCTAGAAGGGCACTAACCATTTGTCATTTGGCACCAACACCTTTAGTTTGAGATATACACTAGGCCCACCTTCGTAAAGTCGAAGAACAATAAGTTCCTCGTATCGCTGATTCGCTTGTCAGACCTAAAGTACTAAAGTTCAGTCAATACATTTAGCCTACATTTAGGTGAGGATTCAATTGAGCACCTAACTTTCCTCAGAGAGTATTTGCATACGTCGAGGCGTGGTCACGTTACGCCTTTGGTCCTGTGTGAATTTGTCATTTGGCCGCAAAAAAGACTGTTCGTGAGGTCTCTAAACGAATAAACAAGACTGACATGCATGTAAAAGCTTTCGGTCTATAGATGTGGTTTGTTTGGAAGTTCTTGCTGTTCTCAGCCATACAACAAAATGAAACTGTCGTTTGTGAAAGCATGTGACGTTGAATTGAAACGCTGCGGTTGACAATAACGATAACGATTGAATATATCTGCATAGGCAATCATTACTCAGACGTGTAATAGACAGTTTCCACATTAAGTTGAGACACTCCACGTATCATATCATATTCTGCAATGACTGCACATATTAGGACAATTATTTTCTTGATGCGAGACATATTGAGACATAGCAAAGCCATATATTGCATAAGTAGTCATGTTCAAAGTGAGTGTTTCGGTTATTTAATTCAGCAAAATGTTCAAAGATATACTGAAAAGGAACAGGCTTGACATAATGCAAAAGGATCAAGGATCTCAAACTTACTCTGGGTACGTCCCATTTATCCTATCCGTTAGAAACAGTGTTCATACCGACAAACATTTTCGATCAACTATTTGTCAAAACGATAACCGAAATTTAAATGCCGAAAAAACTGTTAGAAGCTTATCTAATCTGTTCATGTATACTTGTACGTACACAACAATCAGTTGTGCATGTTTTGTACAAAAATAAATGACAACAAATCAGTTTGGACACACCGCGCACATAGATTTTACGAGTTCAATGTAAGAAAATTGGCTTTAAAATCGATTCCGTTGATAATTAATTCGGTTCGTACCATTCATCAGCATATTTTCGAATTTATTTTAAAATCCACATGCCTGTCCCATATGACAAGATTATCAAGAAAAAAAAAATATTGAAAAACACACAATCCCAATCGAATTCGTGCACACTTAATTTACTGATAATGATGGCATTGTATATCAACATGTACACATACCGCTTGTATAATATACGTCTACTCAGTATGATGATGATGATGAATCATAGCCAGGTTGTTTCTTTAATTTCGGTAATAAATAGCAATTAGAATAACAATCGCAGATATACATAACCTACCACCAGTGACATTATTCTGTACCATACACAGTCTTGTTTGTTAGGTACAACTCATTTTAATTGGTCTAAGCTTTCATCTGACTTCGACGCTAACGACATTAACTTTATTGCTGTTTTTATGTAATGTAGAAGCACTCAAATGTAAACTTGTTTTTTGTTTACGGTTTGCTAGGATGTAGCTGGAACATGTTTTTTCTGCATTTAATTGAGGAACGTATGATATTTACCAATCAAAATAGAATCTAGGTTTCTTTTGAACAATATTGGTTGACATGGTTGGCAAGGCTGGCATGGCATGCCATCGCTGCTCTTACTTGTTGATGTAATTGAAAAGAATTAGAATAACAATCGAAGATAGACATACCCTTCCACCAGTGACGTTATTCTGTACCATACACAGTTTAATTGGTCTAAGCTTTTATTTGACTGTGAAGCTAAGGACGTCGTTTACTTTTGCTGTTTTTACAGAAGCAATCAAAGTAAACATGCTTTTGTTTACGGTTAGCAGGGATGTAGCTGGAGGAACGTCTGATATTTTCAATAAATAGAAAGTGTATAATTTAATTGGCTATTTACCAATCAAAATAGAATCTAGGTTGTTTTTGAACAATATTGGTTTATGGAATCCCATGGCTGCATTTTACATTTTATAATGTCTCTTTCTTGTTGATGTAATTGAAAGGAATTTCTTTGTAACCACAAAGCAGTGACAACAGAAGTGAGACTTAATGAGGTCATCATAACAAACTACTCTAATACAGCTTTTAAGTTTGGTCCAGGTCAGAATTCTATTTATTATTTATCGGTGCGCAACAACAGACTAGGCTCTTTAAATTTCTATACCCATACAGCAAATACCGTGTTGTCTACCACCACCACATTCTCTAAACTAAATTGATTTTTCCGTAATTAAAAGAAAACAAAACTCATCATTTTCCAAAATGGTGAAACGACTGGTATGACTTTCCATTATGTAGATTAGAAATTGAACGTCATTGCGGCAATAGTACGTTTCCAAACAATTGACTCGATACACAACCTCCACTTTACCTCGCTGTTTTTTTTTTTCTTGAACTTTGTTATTGGTCTAAGAAAACATTTATGTGGGAAACATCACGTGTGCTTATCGAACCCGCTTGTGGCTTAAATCAACAAATTTCGCATCTTGATTTCACTTATTTACCCTCGAGGTGCGTAATTTATTGTAAACGGATCGGTTATACGCTTACAGGCAACAACGTATTCTATTACGATGAGAATGTGAAACTTTGAAAAAGGTTAAAGTTCAGGATTCGGGTGCATTTAAGCTAAATTTAACTGGAAGGAATATATGTAATAAACATACGTCGGTGCTCTCTGTAGAGCTACGTAAACCACTTGTGTGACGCACTTCATATTCTTTAACATAATTCGTTTCACTGAATCCATATTCGTTTCGTACGTTACGAATGAAAACTTTCCTTAAATTAGGCAACCAACCGCAATCGGCTACGTTTTTTTTTACCCCACAAAGTCTCTGTTATTGTTGCGGGAATATAAAAAATAGCAAAAGAAAATTAACCGAATAAATAAAAATTGCTGAAATGATGAGAAAATGAATTCCAAATTGAATGATAAATGTGCTACACATGTTTGGTACACATTATCAAATATACGGAACATCTGTTCAGAAATTTGTCATTGTTGAGTAACAACCTTGAATGTATGTATAAAGGCATTTTACGTGCAAAGAAAACTTTATTATTCGGTTGAAGCGTTTTCCGGCATATTTTTCACCTGTTCTGTAGCATGTAGCTATATATGTTCAAAAGGGTGTTGATAAAGGTGCAAAATTTCCTTTGAACTAGAAAATATCAACAACAGTAAAGGGTTGCTATTGCTCAAAATTATAGGAGAGACTGTCGACAATGTCAAGTCTGAACAGCAATGTCAAGGAAAAATTGTTACCGATCGTAAAAAAGAAGTGTGATGCGAGGGCCGCAATTCGATCGAGTTGGAATTTCATATTGATTCCGAGATAAAAACATAATTTGGCATCCGTGCCTGGCGTGCATAACCGGTTTCCACGAAAAGATGTGTTCAAAACCAACAAAATTGTCAGTTGCAAAGATCGCGCTGAAACACTGGCATTTCGTTTGACTAAAATATCTCGACTCGAAATTTAATTATTTTACACTTGACAGTGGTCGTTATACGATTCATACTGTGAAACCCTTATTGTCAGATTTCATTTATTCACACGTAAATGTAAAGCATTTGACGCCCCCAACAGTGCAGCTCATGTGCCAATAGCTTAAGGTCTAAAAGCTTCACATCAACACTAAACTTATCTTGATCCACCACAAGATCTGTCCGTTTTTGGTACAGTTTTTTCATCTTTCTCTCTTTACCCATAAATTTGGAGCCATGATAGACCAAATTATCTTTCAAATTTTGTTTGCAATTTTATTGAATGCAATGAAAAATTCACAGTCGGCATTTAACGAGCTTGATGTTGAATTGCACCTCTACGTCAATGTGCCGGCGATGACATGCGCCAGTAAATCACTCAAATAGTTCCAATAAATTGTTTTTATTTGTGTGAATTTCAAACGCCTAAATTATGAGCTTTACGTTTTCTCATTACTTACTTTAAATATAAAACGCAATTTGATTCTGACTTAAACGATAGCACTGGATCGACTTCTGAATGTCTTGCAGTATCCCGGCAAGCAGAAGTGTTTTATTTATGGAATACACTTTGCTATTTATAGTTTACAACCATAAAATGTAAACAGTCAAAAATTGCTATTTATAATTCATATCAGACACTTTTGACGCCACTTCGTAAGCGATGGGTATAATAAGAGCGACTTTTCTTTGGAAATGAAAAAAGAAGAAAAAGAAGTCAATTCCAATTAATAAAATTGTTTTCATTTTCCTTCAAGATTTTCTATAATTATCTGAACTTAAGTAATCAATATATACGGTTTTGATATCACTACTACATTAAGCGGAGCAGTCACGTTGATTCCCTGAAGCTATTAGCAATTACTTTCCGATAAATTCACATTAATATTGTAAAAGTGGAAAACAATGTAGATTTTTATTTAGAAATCTCTTCTGCGGCAATTCGAAAAAGCTTAAAATAAAATATTAATGAAAAACGGCTAATCATTCATTCGATGGCGTATATATACATTGTAGAAAAACATTTTTAGAATAGTCACAAATAGAGTATTATGTGTAATAGGACTGCTCACGTTTCAAAAACTAACCTTTCCAAACGTTCTTACTAACCCATAAAAGGTATTATTGAGACGATACTATGAAATGGGAAACTACAGCTACATTTTGTGGTGGCATGTGTCTGAACTTCTCTTTGATTATTTCAATTTTCTTTTCCTCCCCTTTGTCTAGGCTAACAACAACAGTGTTTTACGTTCATTTTTCATACTTTCATTTACTTTGAAAATCTAATTGGAAAGGATTCAGCGTTGCAAATTCTTGAGAATTGTTTTTCTACCCATTGCACATTGGAAGTATTGAGTAGATTATGATGTACGTATCTATTGGGGAAATGATAGAAAATGGCAACGAGGATGCCGTGGAATATGGATTTACTCATATGTTTCCTCCTTTAAATAACACAGTCAACCTCGTTTAATCGCAGCGCCCCACGAAAATGCTTGCTTATATAAAATGAGTTTTTGGATAATTTTCGTTTTTGCTGGGCTTCGTTGTCTTTGAAAATCCGTAGACAATTTGACTTCAGTCTCTAATATAAGCTTTCCACTTGAAAAACCAAATATTATGGAAGAACAGGTGAAGACCGTTTAAATACTTTTCGGTTCCAATAACTTCTCCTGGACTCCGTGTATCAGATCAAACAAAAAAAAATCAAAAAAGCTCTACTAATCATTAAGAAGAACATGAATTTTCAGAAAGTTCCGAGGTTATTGGAAACTATTTGGTTTACTTCGAAATTTAACTGTTGACATTGACAACAAAAATAAGTCATTCACATTAACTGGTGTTATCTTATATAGCGGAATGTATGGTAAAAATACTGAACTAAAGGATTTTATATCAAATTGTAGTGGAGATAAGTTACACAAATGAAGTAACAGATTCAATGATTTCGTTGCGATGCACTTACCGGTTCAAATAAGTGAATGAAGTGAAGTCTGTCTTCGAAAAAAGATTCCGTTGTTGGTTCTCTTACTGTGAGTTAGTTATTTAACTAAAAGATCAATATATTGCTTTAGTGCACACTGCACAGCCTATACGTCTTTATTTTCGATAAATCATTTACAATCAAACGGCTTTAATGAATTATATATAAGAGACGTAAGACGTAAGTGGCCGTACATGACTTTTTCCTTACAATAATGTTATTAAAAATCTCTTAAATACTTAGAAATATCGAGATCCAATAATAATTTCCATGGAAAAATCATCATTATTGTTAAATTACGTCTTAGCTCGCATCGAAATAATGACACAGCATGCGATAATAGCTATTTTGCTAACTAGTTTTGCAAACGATGTCTTCTCACATCTTACATCTATTGGGCAAAATATCACCATTTACTAACGTGTTCAACAAGATTTTATTGTACAGAACAAATGAAATCCCAATTTTTTTCAAACGTCAATTTACGCACTAATTTGATAGCACTGCTGTAAATAATAACTATCTATGTAACTCGAGATCATAATGTTCGAAAACTGCGAGCTTTGGATCCCTCTGTTGCACAAAACGTTGTATGAATCTCGGTGCCATATACACGGCCTCGAGTCACAATCACACATCTAGAGCCTAATAAAGTACTTCGCACTCGATGTCATAACTAACTATTACGCTACTGGGACTGTAGAATGTGGTAGTTCGGATCAACTCGATATATAAGCGGATTTATGCGAAGTCTATCAAGTATTCTATCACACCGAGCTCCTAGATTTCGTTTTATGGATCTTGTAGCACAAATAGTTTTATACACCGAGCGTCTGAAAATTAGGCGACTCGGTGACTCCAATACAAAGTGATTTTTCTGAAATGTTGGACAATTTACAATCAAAAACAATTTCACCTCTATGGACTTCCCAGATTCCTTTAACATTCAACTAACTTCTATCTTCTTTTTCTGTAAATTTCAGGAACAAACAAAATTAGACACAACCAAACAAGTAACAAGTCCGGAAGAATGCGACGATCTGAGCCCAATGCCACAAGCACAAGTACCGCCAGTTCGAAGGAGAGGTGGAATCTCAGCCGAACCAGTTACCGAAGAAGACGCTACTAGTTATGTCAAAAAAGTGAGTCCTTTATCGTACATTAACATCTATTTTTCTATTTTGCTACCTGACCCATGCGAAAGTTGACCATTAAAAACAATTTGCCCCTTGCGAAAATGATCCATTACATGTCTACTATTTTCGGTTCATTTTTTTCTTTTTTCTATGTTGAAATAACATTCACATGTGACAGGTAGTAAACTAGCACACGTTGGATGCTGCTTCTTATTTCATTACTTCGTAAACAACTTTGTGATACTGTCACACTCGCTCGTGTTTTTTTAGCTACTTGCTTCAGCAAGTGTAGTTATATGTTTACCTCGCCTTCGGCTCGGATACACACACTCTACATTTATCGAAAAGACATTCACCGAATGAGTGAGATTGCTTTCAATTGTTATGTCATGTAATGAGAAACTTTCGCAGCATCCACTGTAACCTGCTCAAGATCATGTCATCGTTAAAATTTCCGTTTTTTATATGAAATATTTATAAATCGATTAACCATAACAATATTCCTTTTTTCCACTGAAGGTTGTTCCAAAAGACTACAAAACAATGGCTGCCCTATCAAAAGCTATAGCGAAAAATGTTCTATTTTCGCATTTAGATGAAAACGAACGGTCGGATATATTCGACGCAATGTTTCCAGTTAATTGCTTAACAGGTGAACCAATTATTCAACAGGGCGATGAGGGTGATAATTTCTATGTCATCGATCAAGGTGAAGTTGAGGTACGTTTAAAAAACAACAATATTTTCATGTAACTGAACACGACACACGGTGCGCTAAAAATACATGAGTAAAACTTTTTGCGACAACGCAAAGTGAACTATTTGTAACTCGTTGTTTCACCATGCCATCCTTGTGTTGTGCGGTGGACAAATAAGGAAATATTGTGCTCCATAAACCAATTAGACGGGAAGATATTAAAATGTTGCTCTTATACGTTCAGCTCAATGAACCGAATGTTATATGTGTTCGGAACAGACGAGAGTTTGTAATAACATTAACTCGGACAAATTCATTGCTATTGAAACGGCAAACTAATAACTTTTACATTTTAGCATAATGAACGGAAACAATAAAGTTGAAATTAATGAAAATATTTAGTTAAACAATTTTGCAGTTTCAATTCAAAGAACATTTTGCGCTTTGTTATTGTTTTCGCAATTACAACATCATCAACGCAGATAAATAACGAAAATTTTCGGAATTTCTCGGTTTATTTTTACTGGATATTTATGTGACAATCACTTCCACTCAATTTTCATATTGTAAACTTTTAGTGGTGGATGTGAGCTATTCCACACAATCGATGGAATACCAAATTCATATTCCAGCAATGCCAATTAATGTCTCATTGATTTTGCATTCTTCTTATTAGTATTATTCTATGCTGTTGTTATTGGTTTCAGTTGAAATTGGGTTGGAATGACCTCAATGGAATGCTGATTGATTTTTATTTCATTGAAAAATCTAGCTCTGTTTGTTATATGCACGATGAGCATCGCATGAGCATCCTCTGACTTTTTCTTTGCAAAAAAATCTTTATTTTTGGCGACATGAAAGTCACGTCATTCGGATTTCGGTATTCAAACCTGAAAGGAATCGATGAGTTTTTACCGTTCAGAAACAGAAAATCAATTGTTATCGACAGCCATGACAAAAATAGGTGATGCGCTTAACGTGGTCACATAATGTAATGTTCACACGAATGAAGTACAAGATTTTGTATCAAAGGTGATACTTTGAGCAAAAGAAGTAACAGATTCAATAATATGGCAATACACTTGCCGTTTCTGAAAGGTTACCAAAAAATTACGACTATGGACAACAGTCTAGTAAGTTGAAAGTAGGTAGTTAACCAGAAGAACTTTCAAGTATTAGGTAAGGTTTTCACCTAATACCTGACAGCTTGATATTCAAGTTTTCATTTCAATCCAGGGTCAGGCCATATTAAATTCCGCAATTTTATGTCATTTCGTGCTTTAGGCCAGGCTTTAACGGTTTTCCAGGCACAAACATAGTTTGAAAAAAGAGTCGCAGTAACAACTTTTTGTCTGAACATTGCTTTCTATTGGCCAGGGTCTATCTTTTGATAGACTGAATTTTCCAACCATTGTTATACGTCATATGCGTTGAACCGAGCTTCAATTAAAATTCAAATGATCAGAAGACAGAACTTTTCATATTTTTAACGGCGCAAAAACCGCAGTATTCAGTCGTGTGTACAATTAGCGTTTTAATGATGAAAAGTTGTTCAAACTTTGGATTGCAACACTTTCAGTTCGTTATTTACGTGAGATGTAAAGAAGAAAATTTAATTGGATTTTTACTGGTTAACAAAACGTCCCAGAAGCTGTAATTTCCTATTAAACAGACATCATCGTATACATTGCAGGTATTCGTAAATTCTGAATTGGTAACAACAATTGGCGAAGGTGGTAGTTTTGGTGAATTAGCCTTAATATACGGAACACCCAGAGCAGCAACTGTACGTGCCAAAACGGACGTTAAACTATGGGGTATCGACAGAGACTCATACCGTCGCATTTTGATGGGTTCGACCATACGAAAACGAAAAATGTACGAAGAATTCTTATCGCGCGTATCAATTTTGGGTGAGTGTTGAGTCAACCGATAGATAGATGGTATCCTATAACGGGACATTTGCAAATTCTTTTCCAGAGAGCTTAGACAAATGGGAACGGCTTACTGTAGCTGATTCATTGGAGCCAGTAAGCTTTGAGGATGGCGAAACAATTGTTAAGCAGGGAGAAGCTGGAGACGATTTTTATATAATCGTCGAGGGCTGTGCTGTTGTATTGCAGCAACGAGCGGAAGTGGTATGAATGATGTTTTCCTGTTAATTACAATTAAGAAAACCAAATTTCTAAATTTTACGCTCGCTTTGCCAGGGTGAGGAACCAGCTGAAGTTGGACGTTTAGGACCTAGTGATTATTTCGGAGAAATTGCACTACTTTTGGATAGACCTAGAGCAGCCACAGTTGTCACCAGAGGGCAATTGAAGTGCGTAAAGCTGGATAGAAATAGGTAAGTAAATCCCACGCAGCACATGACGGCACATGGAGATTGAACAAAGTTTTGATTTTTTTTTTTGTCTTCAGATTTGAACGTGTTCTTGGTCCATGCGCTGACATACTCAAGCGAAACATTACACAATATAACAGTTTCGTTTCGTTGTCAGTTTAATGCTAATCAATCAACCACTATGAACATAGCATTTAGTATTTACCAATAAGGAAATAAACAGAAAATTAATTTATAAAATCGAAACAAAACAAAACAAAAATATTGTGGTAAGCATTTGTACTATCTCTCCTACTGAAAAATCAATATTTTTTAATGTCCCAATCTGACGATAAAAGAGCCGGTTCTGAGTTTCAAAGAAATATTTTTGTGTTTTTATTCTTTCGAACGTGATTTCAAGAAATGAGAATCATCACGTTGTTCAGACGATCCACTCCAATTAAGTGCGGCATCAGCTCATGTCAACGCACTGTGAATTTTATGATGAAATGTGAAAACTGTTCATCTAACAATATAATCGCATTTACAGACTAAGCGTATTATGAGACAATATAATCGCATTGACTATGAGAGGGCATTCACTATACGCTGACATAAGCCGATAACGCACTATTGGTATACTTTCCATCTATTAAACCAATTAGTCTAATTTGTTGATCAATTATTGTCGACATAACTGTTGTAAGTGTGTTCACATCGCCTGGTTTACCAATTAACAAAACATTTAGGTGGAAGGGTGACCGAGTATTTCTCAAAATTTCTTTTATTTCCACTGCAACGGAATGTTGATGGAAAGCTATCGAATATTTTGATTTTAAATTTTACACGGATGATTTACAGTAAATGTCAACCGAATTGTGTCTTAGTTTGTTTCAGTACTTATAAAACGGTATAAGCAACGTGTTAAGTGGACCCCGTGGTAAACGAAGAGTCCAGCTGAAGCAAACGTAGACACAAATTTGGTTAATGTTAGCTGTACCCATTTTGCGAAATCTTTGTTTAATTTTTTTGTTCTTTATTTATTTACTATGTTGGCTAAACAGCATTTTATTGTGTGTGTAAGGTTTGTGTGAGTGTGTGTGTATGTGTGGAAAAACAACATTTCTGATGAAATTAATTTTTGTTATTTTTAAAATGCGATGTAATGTCCTCAATTAAGCCTCAATTCGCCCTCCTCCTACTGCAATTCATTGCAAATTATATATATTTTTAGATAACACGCATGTAACGTAGTCCGAGATTATATCAAAAAGTATTTATCGCCAAATTATAAAAAGGGAACTGGTTTCCTATTTTGCCACAAAAGAATATAATTTCTTCTCCATTTTGGTTCATTTTAGTTTCATTTTTCTAGTTTTTTTTCGAGAAGCCAAAATGCAAAAATTTTAAAAACCCAAATTTTTACCTGTAAATATAATTAAACTTTTGTGATCGAATTAATTTAATGAAATTTAACAACAAAAAATAAAACTTTTTCTTTTTGGATTTTCATCCAATTATAATAAATTATAAATTTACAATTTATCTTTGTAAGATTATATAATGCGAAATTAACACAATCCAACCCTGGTGGTGTGTGTTCTTTTTTAAAATTTTATTTAAAATTATTTCTTTTGTCAAAAATATCAGTTTATTATGAAAAAAAAACTTTTTTCTTTATATACTTATTTGAATTTAAATAAATGTATACAAAAAAAAACAAACAAAAAACTTGGCTTTTTGACTGGACAATGCCTAGTTTTAGTACGGTTCCCAGAGCCTTTTGAAGTAATTGTTGCAAAAAACATTTTCCTTTTACGAATTTTGTAAATACTTTTGAAGCTACGTCAGTCGGTTGGTTCCCAGATCAAAAAAATGGAAATACATTACATCTCGTTCTGGAAAAAGAGTACGGTGTTCGCAGCTGGGGAATAGTACCCTATTTGGAGAAGGAAGGAAATAGAATATGATTCAAGCGAAAAATGATTGTCCATTCACTTAACAGAACGATATTCGCAAGTTCAATTTTCATTTTTTTAAATGAGAGATTGTACACTCGCGGAATTTTGAAAACCGACACATTTTCTGTTTCGAGGTTTACTGTTTTTTTTCTGAATTTTGCATGTGTTTTTATATGGAGAAATCAGAAACTCAAGTAAAACTAAGAAACAGAAAGTGTGTCGATTTTCAAAATTCCGTGTGTGTATCTATCGTGAATGACGAGCCACTGTGAAAATCATTGACGATTCCCGTAACTCCCTGACAATCAATTTACATATAGTTGTGGGGGCATCATAGAGATGCTAATATGACGGCTGGGACGCCGTTTCGACGGCCGTCATATTAGCATCTCTCTGGGTGGCACTAATATCCATAAATCGATTTTACCAACATGGAAATCCACACATACACCCCCATTCGTAGCTTGTCAAGACTACACACACTGACTAAAAATAGTTGAAAATTGTACCTGTTGCAGTTAGCTTTGTCTCCGAGTAACCCAAAATAACTGCCATATCTGTAGCTCTCCAATCCATACGAAAAATACTTTCACACTCGCCAAACCATGAAAACATTGAATATCACGCGTCAAACATTATTGGAAACCACACTTTTTTAGTTCTCTCTCAGCAGACCTTGCAAACAGGTCTAGGGATCCAAGCGATGTTTTCCTTAATGGTGGAGTATGTTTATGTTATTCGTCAAAGAGAGAAATTTGATACAAAGGCGGAGCTTACTCTCCGTATCAACGAGTAGTGTGATGCACATCGAACGTTCAACTCGTTCGGCTTTCTATCGCGTATTTTCGGTTTCGTTTTTATTCTCATTCTTCTTCTATACATTCATGTTCAACCTTGAACGGTGTGTATTATATTTGGTTTTGTTGTTTGTGTATTTCATGGTGTAACGAGTGTAAAATTGTGTGCATCACAGGATTGAAACCACTCAATCACAGTATATGTGTGAATTCGTATTCCACAGGAATAATTTTTGCATCCGTATGTGTGATTCGTCTCGACTTCGTCTCTTTGCAAAAATTATTCTCTCGGTATACGAATTCACAAGTATACTGTAATTTCGTGGTTTCAATGCAAGTGATGCAACATAGATTACCTGAAGACAGAATTACCTGCAACAGGTAGGATTTGAAACTCTTTTTTGCCAGTGTATCATGGCTTTTTCGAATCCGACTACTGTTGAGTACCGCACAGCTGTTTTTACGAAATTTTAAGCTAAAGTAGACTTGAAAAGTGTTTCAGCTCCGGTAAACCATCTAAACTTAATGAAAACTATGTTTGTATGGCTTGGTTTTTTTTTTCATTCACCTCTCCATAGATACCCCACATGCCGGTGTAGTGACATCGAAAGTGTTCTTTTGGAAACCATTGTATCACACTTCACGTCTAATTAAAACATCCGTTATGGGCAAGCCCAAAGTTAGTTAAGCTACAAATTCCGTCATATGTGAGCCGTAAAGTGAATTGTGTTGGCTATGTTTTGCGGTAACAAATCAGACTATTATTTTTCTAATACCCAGCAGACCCAGAGCGAAGTGGGACTTGGGACTTCGAGATATTTTCAATAAATCTCAACAGATTGTTGTAAACTTTTTTTCCCTGAAAGCTATTGACAAGACAGTTAAGTTGGTAGTAGCCCAAAAGTTTACCGAAATCAGCTCAGTTTTAGAGGAAATATCTCGAACTTTGACAAATTAGCTAAACATTTTTTTGGTCATATCGCCCCGAGATTTTGGGCTACAGACCTAATATGGGGTTTGAACGACTAGGTTTCAACAGCTTTCAGGGAAAAAGAAGTATACCGAAATCGATTCCGATTTAGCGAAAATATATCGAAATGTTACAAATTACATGGACTGTCCCTTGTAGGGAAATCAAAATTAATTCAAGCATTGTGCGTTGTGTCGATAGCAGATGGTGGATTACTTTTTTTTTGGAATCAGCGTACCTAAATTAGTATAACAAAATATATCCCTCCCGACAAACAGTTGGAAAAAAATACTGGTGAGCTTAGACAGATCTGTGAATTATTGCGGTATCAGAGCCGCAGGTGAGCACTTCTGTATTCTTTAACGTATGAGTTTTAGGCTCATGTCAATGTAGAAAAAACGCATTTCCCAGGCTGCATGAGTAAAAAAAAAATTAAAATTCTTTATGACTGAAAAACCGCTCCATGTGGGGTGTTTCATCATTTTCAGTTAAATCTCGGCATAATTTACGCTGATCAAAAGATCGAAGATTCAAAGGTCCCTTTACTCACGAAAGTGTTTTAGGTCAATGACAATCATGATTAGTCGACGTCGACAATAAGGCAGGGCCTGACACTATTCACGAAATGCTGCTATTCACAGAGTGTCCAGCCCGTGCAATAATTGCGAAGATGATCTACTTAGAACTTGCGCTCTTCGCCCATCCAGCGCATTGAAAACAAACACAATAAAATTGTCTGCATATTAAAATGGTCGTTTATTTCGAAAGAGATAAGTGAATGCTAATATCACATTATGTCAATTAATACACTGTAGGTACATACACACTTTAACTAGCTCATGCCGTGGTCTCATCGTATTGCTCATTAGGCACGTGCCTAAAGTGGTACCACTTTACCTGGATCGTTTTTGCGATTTTTTCTCGCGAACCAAAACCAATTTTTCCCCTGAAAATAGTCCTCAATTTCGCCCAGAGTTTTGCCTTTCGTTTCGGGTAGAATCAAATAATTGAGCAGTGCGGCTCCGAAACTGGCCAATCCGAACATCATGAATACTCCGTGCGATTTCAGGTAAATACTTAAGTACGGAAACAGTTTGGTGGCAAGGAAGATCATAATATTGTACAACACAAATATGTAACCGGCAACCCGACCCCGCACATGAGCAGGAAGTAACTCGCCCACCATGACGCCTGGTAATACCATAAAATTCGTATTTGCCGCAAGGTAGCACAGGATACAAATTGCTGGCACAATTATATCAACGGATGATTTTTGTTCACCCATTCGACTGTAAGTGAAAACCGCTAGAATTATGGTACTGAGACATGAACCGACGCCCGACACAATACTCAATGTTCGACGTTTCAGATGGTACATTAGGAAACTAGCGGAAATTGTGAAGATAACTCGCGCGATAGCGGTGTACACTGCTGCTGTTGAGGTGTTCACCTCCGTTCCGAAGTCCGATATGATCTTGGAGGCGTAGAAAATGATGAGATATGTTCCTGACAGAATCATCATTAGGTGAAATATGTTGATCAGAACCAACGGTTTTAGAACGGATGGTCTGGCGCAAGTCTTGAATATGCTCTCATTTCCACCCGTTATTGTGTTCTGGTCTTCACATCGTTTGACCAATTCTGACAGTTCTGTTCTTACGGCGACTGGATTGCCTCTTAACCAAGTGAGTGCTGCTTCCGCTTCACTATACATTTTTCTCTTTACCAACCACACCTGAACGGACCAAAACATATCGTTTTATGGAAATTATGGAAAAATGTGAACTGAGAGATAAACATACTGGACTTTCCGGTACCAAGAACACTGCGATAAACGATAAAATCGGTAAGACGTTACACCACCACGCAACCGTTCGCCAGTTTAAGAATGTTCCGAGAAAGTAAATTAATAGTATTCCAGCTGCATAGGAAACGAACGGAACGCTCATAAAAAATCCACGAAGTCTTGGTTCAGAACATTCTGCGATGATTATCTGCAACATGAGTCATTGATCAAGTGACCATCATCAACATCAACATCACTCGCTCTCCTAACTATCTGAATAGCCAGTAAAAAGGAAACGTCAATGGACTCGACATACCTGAGCCGGTCCTGTCAACATTCCGACACCAATTCCTGCTATAAATCTTCCAGCTAACAAAAAAGCATGCGATGATGCTAAAGCAATTAATATCCAGCCGAGCATCATCGTTGGGCCAACGGCCATCAGTGCCGCTCTTCTGCCGTATCGGTCCATCACTGGTCCAGACACGAATGCCCCAATCGGCGCAGAGAGACTGTGAATGCTTGCTGAAAGAGTAGCGAATTAAACGTTGAAATAGTGTGAGGATTCCTCTGTTCCTTACCGAACCATGATCCAGTGTCTAAGTCCATGTCTAAAGGATCCGTAGAATTGGTTAGTTGGGGCAATATTACGTTCGAAAATCCCTGTCCGAAGAAATAATCTCAAAATTGTGCTAATAAATTCGAAATGAAAATTAACTTACAATTGGCATACCACCAGCAGCCCCAATGAGCAAAACGGCGCCGGTCAACAGAGCCTGAGGAAAAGAATTCGAATTCAGGACGTTGAACGCATTTCGAATGGAATTCGAAACAAGAAATTACTTGATGAAAGACTCCTTTGTCAGTAGATTTTCCGATTTCAATTTGATCGTTTTTCTCCTCCAGCAGACTTTTCTGGGCAGGATCGTCCTCATGTTCACGCTTTTCGGGCGATTGTTTTGATGACACAATGACGTTTGCGTTTGATTCCTCTGGCTGCAGTAGCTCTTCTTCAGTTGATCTGAAATTAGACAGAAGAAATGCCAAGGAATCGTTGAAGGTATGTCCCCAACATATGCGGAGTTTTGAAAAGAAGGTCGCAAGGAAAAGATAAATTTTTGCAGCAAAGAAATCCTACGATCAATTTTGTTTAGTCCTAGCGAAGCTTATATCGTGAGTGCAATGCGTTTTGTGTGTTCCGTAGTTCCGTTCCGTTGACACTCTGGGCTGGGCTGTATTTCCACTCGTCAAAATAAAAATTGAGAAACTCCGAAAGTACAGCTTGACGTGCTTCTGGTCAGGTAAGTGCGAAAAATGTACTAAAATATGTACTAATGTACTAATCTACTCGCTATATCCCCTGGAAACTCGTTTTCCTTCACGGACACTAAAACTCGTTTCCGTGAAAAATTAGATTCAATTTCGACATCGTAGAGAAATAATGTTGAACTAAGCAGTACTAATTAGTCTAATTAGCAGTATTATACTGCCGTACTGTCAGCAAATAGCACAAAATTTATTTTTCGTTACTGACTAGTCAGCTTAATCACAAATGATAAATTTGCTACCGTATCATGAACAATCGCAAAGCTTGACTACGGTTATCAATTTATTATTATCATATTTCAGTTAAATGATCATTTTGTATGCGATAGCAGTTACACGATGTAAAATGATTGCCATTGGCATTGAACTGTCGCGCCAAGTATTGCATATACATAAAACGGAAAGTCAATTAGAAGGAACAGTCATTTAAGTATGTTTTTCATGCTTCGGGGACCTAATGAGGTCAATTTTGCAATTTTTCTCGAGTTTTTGTCCCTTTGCATGAGTTGCAGCCCGAACGACATGAATAACGGTTGTTCTAGGTTTAATGTTTACGAAAATAACATTCTGCGAGTGGCACGTGCACGTTGCTATGGGTTTTATTTTGTAAACATTTTTTTCAGACATACCTATTCGTCATTTTTTGCTAAAAGGTTATAACTTGACACAGTTCACAGTCTTGATTTTACAAATTTTGAGACAAACTATCACTATTCGAGATTAAATTAACTATTAACAAAACACAAACTATAACTCATTTCGCTCTGTTATCGCTAACAACTAACATATGTGGACAGTATCTCTATAACAAACACTATCTTGCACACTCAGAAATAATTATTACTGGGAAAATCGAATTGTTAACTCATTTTCATTAAAGTTTATTTCGTCTAAGCGTCTTGACCAAACACAAATAAGACTCGTATAGAGCGTGTGCCCAATACGTATGCAATACATATAATGATTTGTTTTCTATAATAAACTTTAATAAAGCTTCACCTTTTGGGCGGGTCAGGTCCCTTGACTGACTGACTGATTTTCTCAAATCCACGCCATTAGTCGTATAAATTTATACGTCAGATAGAGCTTTTTTCTCCTTTGTTACGATCTGTCTGTTTTTTTTTTTTGCGATTTTGTATGGAAATGAAAACTAAAATTGAGATATCTTTGCTGTTTTAAGTGGTTTTTCATATTTTTTCGGACCAAAATGTTTTAAAGTGTCGATTGAAATTAACAGATTGTGTGAAAAGATTTTTTCTATTTTATTATTTTATTCAAAGCAAATTATCAGAATAGACAAAAGCGAGGGGTCCCGCACTCTTCAAGATTTATCAGATTTATTGAAATTAATTGGGATTTATAGGGATTTATTTTGGGACTTACTCGGATATGGAAGATTTTTTGATTCCCTAGGGAACAGTGGCCGCCATTTTAGGTTTCGACTAAACCATAAATCCCAAAAAATCGTACAAATTTGTTACTTCGAAAACTAGTCGAGCTTAAGTTTTATTGTCTGCTAAAAGCCCAACTTCGAACTTAAGGAATTTAATTTCTCATTGAATAATTTTTTTGGAAATCCGTTGAGATTTACTCAAGTTATAGTGTTATCGAGGGACGACACATAAACTCTTTTGGGAATATCTTTAAGATCATCCGTCCATCCGCTCTTCGAGCTTGAGGTTAATCATTAAATTCCCCGTTGAATAAAAAAAAGTTTTTGGAAGTCCGCTGAAGATTACTCAACTTATCGTGTTATCACGGAATGACTAAAGTGTGACCAACATTTTCATGCATTTTCGACATAGTGAAATTTTGTGACAACCATTTTAGAGTGTTTATTGTTTATCATCCGTAAGACCCATAACTTTCAGTCAAGGGAATAAGTATTTTGAAATTACTCTGCTTATTTAAATTTCTCTTTCAATTTTTTTTGCTCATTAAAATTGCTCAAAGCAATTTATCGAAAGTCCCTTCTCAGTTAGTTCTTATGAGTGATTTATTATACATCTATTACAAGCTATATGTGTGTGAAATTTGCTTATACATACCTACAAATTGACATTGACAGACAGTGGTACTGTGTGTGTATTTACAAATTATAAGTAGGACACCAAACACAATACACAACAAATCGCTTTTCTTTTGACAGCAACTGCCTTATTGTCATTTTTGTCAAGGATATTTTATCGTTCTCCAGAAAAAAAAATTACTGGGACATAAACCTTAAAATTTTCGTTTTCACTGCATTTGTGGTGGTATTAATTATTTATAAATGATTATGCGGCCTTGTGTCGTAATTACACATGTAGAGCCTAATGAAGTACTTTGCATTCGATTTCATAATAGTTATTTATGCAACATATATAGAAATTGCGAAATGGGGTTGTTTTCATCACTAGATGTGATGTGATGACCACATTGTGTTAAAAAACTAGGGATAAAAAGATGAAAAGTAGTTCATAACTAGGGATAATAGAGTTTTCGTGTGAATTTTGTTCATGCGAGGAGAAGCCGAGGTCAATAAACACACGAAAATGAGACTTTTCATTTTTATCCCGAGTTATGTAATGGATTTTACATACTACATGTGTCGAAAACCGTACTTTTTACGTTTGAAGCACGTCTTTCGACGCTCTCAGCATGAAAAATCCATTACGTAAATCGGGATAAAAATGAAAAATCTCGTTTTCGTGAGTTTATTGACCACGGCTTCGCCTCGGATCAACAAAATGCACACGAAAACTCCACTTTTTATCCCTAGTTATGTAAAATATTATTATTAATAAATTAATTAAATCGGTTCGATTGTTATCGGTTCGAAAAGTAAAAGCCACCAGTGAATCAGTGAAAAAATACCTCTTTTGGACATCATCCAAATGATGCATGAGAAGGTTCACTTTTCGCAACGCCGTTGCAGAAATAACTATTTTATCAATAAATTTGAATTATTAAAATTGTTGCATAATAAATTTGTTTTCAATTAGTTGAAAAATCACAACAATGAATTTAACATTTAGGTCATTACAACAAGACCACAATGAAGACATATGAAGTTATAACGAATTAAATAAAAAATATAATTTTTAGTGAAGCTGTTTAGTTGGTTACATAACCAACACAAAACTAAATTATTCGATCACTACGGAGGTGAAATGCTTGGACAATCTCACATCTAGTGACTAAATAGTATTTTACATGCTACTTTTCATGTTTCAAGCACTACTTTCGACGCTTTCAGCATGTAAAATCCATTACATAACTCGGTATAAAAAATGAAAAGTCTCGTTTTCGTGTTTTTATTGACCTCGGCTGCGCCTCAGATCAACAGAATTCACACGAAAACTCTACTTTTCCTCTTTTTGTCCCTAGTCATGTAATCTATATTATGTACATGTTGCCAAGATTGTTATTTTGACGTGTAGGACATTATTGCTAGAGCCGAAGGCGGGGGCAATAATGCCTACACGCCAAAATAACAGTCTGGCAATAGGAGCATACCATATTTTATCTGTCGAGAACAGATATATCGAGATAAGTAAAAACTCCCTAGAGAGATAAGCTCGACATTATCGTTCTAGACAGATAAAATACTATTACATGACTAGGGATAAAAAGATGGAAAGTAGAGTTTTCGAGTGAATTTTGTTGATACGAGGTGAAGCCGCGGTCAATAAACACACGAAAACGAGACTTTTCACTTTTATCTCGAGTTTTGTAATGGATTTTACTTGCTGAGGGCGTCGAAAGGCGTCCTTCAAACATGAAAAGTACGGGTTTCGACGCATGTAGCATATAAAGAGTTATGCTACGGCATTTATATATCACCGGCCTTGGATTGCTGGGCCAAGATATTCAGTTCTCTTGGCTGGTGTGTATTTTGGTCGGGCCAAGATATGCAGTACTATACTCTTGAATGGTGTGTTTTTTGGTCTATAGATAAATTAGATTTAAATTAGATTGAAAATCAAAGGTCCTAGACACTAAAAAATGTCATGCAGACTTCCAGCTCTATCCAAACGAAATTTTGTACAGCCAGACGCACGAATTTGCGTCAGCTGATTCACACATACAATCAAAACTGTTTATACGGTTGAAGCAGCTACACGCACGCGTGTGGTAGTGGTAAAACCGTATAAAGACGCATAAGCCGTTTTGATTGTTTCTGTGGATCTTCTTCTTCTTCTTAATCAGCCCGTTGTTATCTACTGCTGGATGGAGGCCTCCCTTTTTGTCTTCCATTCTGAGCAATCCATTACCATTTGCTGCCAGTTTGTCCCCACCATTCGTTTGATCGAGATCGACCA
Source organism: Bradysia coprophila (assembly GCF_014529535.1). Taxonomy (NCBI): domain Eukaryota; kingdom Metazoa; phylum Arthropoda; class Insecta; order Diptera; family Sciaridae; genus Bradysia; species Bradysia coprophila. Next base: position 10,191,744 of record NC_050735.1, read on the forward strand.
TCTTTCTGGTGGTCTGCCGATTGGTCGTGTCATTGGTGGTCTCCAATTCGTTATGGTTATGGTCCAACGTTCGTCTGTCATTCTCGCAAACTGTCCTGTCCAATTCCACTTCAGAGATGCTATTCTTTCCATCACGTCTACGACTTTCGTTTGTTGTCGAACCCACTGATTCGCCATTTTATACCGAAGCGAAATCCCAAGCATACTCCATTTCATTGCTCATTGTGCTACTCTGAGGTCAACACCGCACAGGTAGGACACACGAATCAAAAACTTTCCTTTTCAGACTGTTGTTCATTTTGCTTTTAAAAACCATCCTAAGTTTTCCGAATGCTGGCCATCCAAGACAAGACCAATCCTTCTTCTGACCTCTGCTGTCTGATTGTCTAGACCTAGTTTTAACTTGTGGCCAAGATACACATAGTTGTCCACTCTTTCGATGACGGTGTCTCCAATTTTGATGTCCCTGTCATCATCGATGTTTGTCATGATTTTTGTCTTCGATAAGTTCATTTTGAGACCGACTTTGCTCGATTCTTCGTTCAACTGTTGTTTCATGACTTGTGTTTGGTCCAGATCCGTTGCTAATTGTTAATTCCCATTCGACTACAGTCCAATTTTTTAAAGACACTTTCTAGTGTTAATATAAACAATTTCGGTGAGATTGTATCCCCCTGTCTTACACCTCTTCCGATTTTGAACTTAGTCGTGTTCTCATGTAACTTTATGTAGCATTTTCATACACAGATTTGATTGTGTTGGAAAACGTCGAGTTCACTCTACGTTCGTCCAATGACTCCAGCTGTGGATCAGCTGAAGGAAATTCATGCTGAAATTTCAATGCCTTTAACTGTATTACGCTGAAAATTCGACAAATTCTGACGTAACGACGAATTCCTGAAGAAATAATTAATAGTCGATGGTGGCTCTTCAGGAACTGACCGTGTTTCTTTAGAAAGTCGTCAGTAGTCATGTCGAATTTCAGCGCAGTATTTCAGTCACCATAGAATTCGCCATTAACGTACAGACATGACTTAAATTAACGTTATGCTACACTACTATGTGGATTAGAGTGGTCACTGACTCGCTAAGCAATTAATTTGGATCCTCTTGTCGTTGCAATTTTTCATTTTGTGTTTGTGAGACAAAATTTAAGGTGGGAAATTTTCAGAAAAATACAAACCGATACTCAACCGACACTTACCTACACTTACAATGTTTAATATTGTGAAATTTAGTGGTGATAATTATCGCCAACGCAGCTGAGAGAATTCGTTATCTTCTTACTTCAGTCGAAAAATCATCAAATTCAAACCAATAAGTTTTCACAATTCAATTTTTCATCTTTTTATTTTGAAATTAAGAAGAAAAAAAAACAAAAAGTTTGCATGAAGTGTAGATTTACATGAAAGATGAAAACGAGAAAAAGAAATAATATTTTTTACTGATAATCTCCGGTATTGTGTTTTATGAATTATACGGCCGATTCGAACGAAAAGAATTTTCTGGCTCACGATGGTATGCATTAGATTGATGTTTGTGGTTCCGATCGCATTTTGATAGGGATGAAAGCACATTTTGGTTACACTAATCAACAGGATCACTGTAGGAGAAAATAGAAACATTTTTTAGTTAAAGCAATTCACGAGTCAAGAGGATTACATTGGATGCTGCGAAAGTAATTCATTCCGTGAGGTAACAGTCTTAGATAAAAAGAAACTTCCAAGTGTGTTTTCGACCAGTGTAGAGTATGAACACGAAAGCCGAAGGCTAAAAAAAACAGTTACCGAAACTTGATGTCCAAAAATCCGCGAGTGAGTTTGCGAGCATCACAAAGTTCTTTCCGAATCAATGAATTACTTTCGCAACATCCAACATATATTCTGGTTTATTGCCTGTCCCATGCCAAAGTTGACTAATCACAAACAAAGGAATTTCCGTAAAATTAACCGAAAACATTCTTCCTGTAATGAACTCGGTAATGGATCATTTTCGCAGATGACAAACTGCCATGTAATGGTCAACTTTCGCATGGAGCAGGGAACAAAGACGTTTATGATCAGTTTCATGCAGAACAAGAAGACACGAATGGACAACCCCTTTAAAACCAATACGACGACACCTTCTATCGACGGACAAAACAACATTCAATTGTGTATCACGATGCGTACCTAAATTCAGTTTTTTTTCGATTTAGTTATCATTCACGGCTGTCGATGGACGAATTCATCGATAACATACGCACCAGAACTAAACAGAACTGTGCCGGCAACAATCATTGCGACGCACACGTTTAAATAAAAAAGAAAACGGCTGAGGGAATAGACAAAACAGATTTTAAACCATGGGCACAAATCTTCTGTTCGGCCTTGACAAGATATATGTGAAGCCGTGGAAAGTAATATATAAACCAGACATACCCCGCCACAATACTATAAAATATGTAAAAAGTGCTGAGTTGACCAACCAGACAAACATTCGACAAACAAAACCGAAACGTAAAAAATTCGTTAAAAGGTACATCATCAATCCACGACTTGCAGACCTCCCAAGAAGAGTTTCCCAAAATTAGGAAGAGAAATTACATAAACAGTTTAGCAACGCCGCCTGGGGCTCCTTCTACTTGCAATCATTCTAATAGAAATTCAGAAGAACTTCGAGTTCATGAAACAAAAAAAAACGAAAAATCGTGGGAAGCCTGCAATTATATCCCGCAATAACGAACAGATTGTGAGGCGGTAGAAATGTTATGTTCTAGTACTTGATTGGATTGTTTTCATTGGCATCATCATAATTGTTATCATTTTGTGTATCGTCTAGCGTGTTGTGTCCGTGGTGGTCACCTATCTGGCGTGCGACTATTCTCGATTGAAATTCCCTGGACAAAGAGAAACAGATGAAAAAGGTTTTGAATTTTGATAATTCAAATCCGCTGTTTTTGATGTAAGCAAGTAAAATTTTGACCGGCTACAAAAGGCTTTGAATTTGTCTTACGAGTTGTGTGCCGTGGTCAATGCTTTACGAAATCGACTTAAAATTTTGTCCAATCAAAGTTACGATCTCAATAAAAAAGCTTCTTTTGATCGATTAACCTGCGATGGATGAATAAAATACAATTCATGTCATCACTCAGTCTTTCACTTACCCTGCATATGATTTCGATTGACAACTACCAATTTCATCGTCCTGGTTTCCAGTGGCCTTTTTCACGTACTTTGGAGAGACATAAGACATTAGCCGAAAAAATATTTTCAGAGAAAAGACTGTGCCTTACCAGTGGATTGAGCATGATACTCTCCTCGTTAATCGCAATTTGTTTATGCAAATCCATTACTTTGCTAATGTCTTGCTGAATCTTAAGGAACATCTCCGGTGTATTATACTTTTCTGGATCATCCTTAAACACAACCATTCCATCCTTCTGATTTATTGATGCGAATATTTCGCCAGATTTGATCTGAAATGATTTTTCCATATTATTGTTGTTCGTCACGTTGAATGATCATTCAAGTCGCACTACTGTCTTCAGTCAAGAGTTTTGGTAAAATTGTTTCGAATCAAATGAATTGAGTAATTCTTGGAACATTGAACGACAATTTGTAACTATGTCCGGACACTGACATCGATAAATGCTTCGAAGAGATGGATGAAAAACAAACGAATTCCATCATTCACATAGCAACTCGTCACAAGGACTCGTGCTTTTCAAACATATGATGGAAGTCAAATCCCGGGAATTTTTTCAGAAATTTCCTTTCGAGTTTCCTTTCTGCTAACTGAATTATTAGCACCATAACGGTAACCCGTATGAAGTGCTGAGGTCATTTGATTTAGCAAATCGAGGAAGAGACTAACAACAAATCCACAAGAAAGGAACACAAGGTGTCGAAGAGTGGTTCGGAAGTCACGTTAAGCAGGTGGTCCAACCTGATCAACAACATCTGAGTCAACATGTAACACTCACCATTTTTAAAATATACTTCTCCGCCTCGGCTGGCCCGGACAGTTGAACTCTACTAGCAACATCGGCCAGTGAAAGTGTGAGAAATGTCTTTGTTAATCGTTGGATATTTTTCTTGTATAGCGATGAGGCAACCTATTACAGGACACACAGGTAATTTGATTCATGATCAGTACAAACGGAATTGGATAACAACAATTTACCTGTTTCACCAGTCCTAAATTAATGTCTCTAGTATAAACGTCCCTATTCTTATTGATAACCACACGCAGCTCTTCACTCGACGATGTGCCGTAAGCTTTCGCTAATTCATAATATACATGGCTCAGTGGCTTCATAAATCTCGATATAACCGGAGACGAATTCGATTTGGGAAATGGGATGATCTGCCGGTTAAATAAATTAGAAATTGAAGTCTTTGATTGAATGTATCGATATCTTACCGTTCCGTGCAGAATCAACGACACCAAAATGTACTTTTTGTATGATTCGAGCATAATGTGTGACATGGCGACGGCTGGTGTCGTAATAGCTACCTCAAAGAAATACAATGCTCGTTCATAGTTTTTGACCGCAGTGTAAATCATTCCACCGTAGTAGTAGTAGAGTAGAAAATATTTGGCGTCGTGATTGCCGTCCTGGTTGAACGGGAACAATTATTCTCTCATTACGACCGCCGATCATTTTGAATTTTGCGGAATTTTTGTATCCGACTCACCTCAGTACTGGCAATCGATGTGATATCCAGATCTAGGCACGCGATTGCCGAATTGAATATTTTCGCGCACAAGCTAAGTTGACACAGGTCGGCGTGAACAGACGTTAATTGAGTATCCGAACCACGTATTTTTTCAACCGCTTGCGCCATAATTTTAACTCCCTGAATACTGTCATTGCGCTTGACAAGGTAACTGGTGAACAAGTGGCATAGTTCACCGACTAAGTGAATAAGGAAAACGGTGAAAACGTATCATTGACCTGCAAGTATCATTACTTGATGCTGAAAATACTTACAAGTCTGTAACGATAGCCGTACTTGTGCCGGATTACAGCCAGCTATGAAATCTCTAACAAGTTTGATTAAGCGTTCAGCATCAGCAGGAGCAGGATTATTCTAATTTATAAAATGATTAGTAATGAAGCGGCGCAGTTATACCAACGGTTGAGTAAAAATAATTTACCGGTACAACTAAGGAGAGTGAGAAAAAAGGAAACTTCACTTACCGCCGGTAAATTCGTAAACTTGGCAACCAAAACATACAGCACTCCGAGCGAATGCTGGTGGCTGTCCAACGTTTCTAAAACATTATCTAAGATATTGCCATTCTTTGCTAATAATTCCGTTGATCCGTTCAAATAATCAATCAGTTCACGATAGTTTCCTGGAATGGATAGTCAACGAATCACATTTTTTTGGCAACACAAAAAAATACGAAAAAAAAAGTTTTCGGCTGGCCGGGACGGTCAACACCGTCAAACAATTTTTTAGGTTAGAAATAACAATACAAATGTTCTAGGGACAAACCAGATGCGCTGTATGAGCAAACATTGTTCACGTAGTGCTCCAATGCTGATGCCATCTTTTTAAACAGATTCTTAAAGCGATTTATGATTACTTTTGCATTATCTTTAACGTGACAAACAAAAATATATTTTCCTTAGTTCAGAGGAAAAAAAGTTCTTGCGAATGTCAAAGTTACGATCCGTACAATTATACAATTCCGTTCATTTTGCTCTCAGGCTCGTTCACTTTTTGTTTTTGATAATTTTTTTTGTCAATTTTGTTTACTGGGACATACATAATTGTTCTGAAATCAATTTCTTCCATAGAAATCCGGGTTTCATATAACTAATGAAATTTGACATTTCATATAGCTTGTAACAAATCTATAACTAAGATTTTATTTTAGGAGTTTACGCAAACAGTCGGGATTCAAGCCGACAGCGAACCAAAAGAGTTATGGCTCAAACGAATTGTCGTTCCAATCCGACAATTTCGTGGAACATTTTTTTTAGCATGGCCCTTGGAAAAATTTTGTCCGAAGTTGTCACGAAAATCGTTCTTTATCAATTACTCTAACATGCGAGATACGAATAATGTCAAATGAAAAGGGGATTATTGTTGACCAACAAACACCGATGTCCAACACACCCAGCCACCGCAACAAGTGAAAAACCTCGAAAGAACTGAAAATTTTGAAGGACTATGGGCGGTTGGTTACTGTAGTAGCAGGAAGCTCTAACCCGGAGTTTTGTAGCTTACTTAGAGCTCTATCCATTGACACCTCACACGACCATATCCACTGTCACGGATAGAAATGGAGTTGATTTTTCCAAGTGTATCAAAACCCACCAAATTTTGGAAAATCGTCAAACTTTGACGATCACCAAATAACTTTTTTTCGAGCTACTTCGCGAGTGAGATTACGCGATGAAAAAGTGAACCGAAAAATACATTTCAACGCTTCATGTATTAAAATGACGCTACGTTAGAAAGACCTCAGCATTTTCCATTTTGAATTTCGACCGCACTTACGGCGTGAATTAACTATAGTTTCTCCAGGCGATTTTCGACCATACCTATCTATACGTTCATTGCATTTAAGATAAATCGGTTGATCTTCTTGAATTAACTAATGGTTTTCTGCTGAAACTCCTTAACGGTTAAGGCTTGGTTACGTAGACGCCATTATTTGACCGCGAAAATCTCGATAACTCAAACTGCATTTCAATAAAAAATTTCAGCTGAACTAAAATTACGGGAATTTTATATAAAAATTACAGAGGATTTCAGTAGATTTTCTTGAGATAACCCAATGAACTGCATAACATCCTCATATAAAAACTTGCAACATAATCTCTTCATAAACCAAGGTTCTGATAAAACAGGTTAAGACCACCACTATAGTAAAAATTTGTGTGCCACCGCTGGCTTGATTGATCCGTAATTTCTCTGATCCGCTGAAGGGTCTGCCTTCAGTGTTTACTATACACTTTGGTTTCACCAAGGCTGTAAATTTTGTGGAGGTCACGCAGGTGACACAGCACGTTTCATACAAAAAATTCACCACGCCATTCAAATTCAATTTTGGTGAATTTGTTGTTTTTATGGAAAAGGTGTGTTCCCGCGTATAAAATGCATGATCTCGATGCTAGATCCCCAAAGTTTACATGCTTATACATACACGGTAAAGTGCACTTTACATCACTGTTTGTGACAGGAAAAATGCACTTACCGTCCACAAACATTTAAAATGTGTTACGTCACTGCTTGTAAATGCTTGTTTAGAAACGTGAGATTACTCCATTCGCCTTCGGCTCGTTCCGCAAACCTCACACTTGCCTAAACAAATATTTACATACAGTGACGTAACATACTATTACAACCTTGGATTTCACGAAGGTAAATATTTACCTTGGATTTCACCAATGAAAATATAAACCAGGTATGGTCTGTTCATACAAACCGGAGGACATAGCGATGAGAGGTGAGTTTGTTTATATGAAATCGCTATGTCCTCCGCTTCATACAAAGTTTGACATTCGACCATACCTTATGTTGACGTTCATTGGATTTCACAACCTTTTTTTAGAAATGGAGACAGTCACGATCTATTACAATGTTTTATTTGAACAAGCCCAGCAACCCCAGCAAGTAGTCTGGTAGATCTGGTACGATTGGTGCGATTACTGTTATTGATAGATTGATGACATTTGAAAGGTTGATTTTTTTCAGTTTCTTCTGTTTGTATTTTAAATTTTATTTATGTTTCAATAATTCCGGCATAAGGCTCATTAAAAAACAGGTCCATCATGAGTGATTTCGATCGAAATAAGTCAGATCACGATGACGTTTATAACGATATTATGGATCAGATAGCCCATGCAAAGGAAACATTAGCCGAAGCAAAAAGATTACCGGACAAGAAACGGCTGGAAGAGAAACTGGTGATGCAAGATGTTAAAGTGGAAAATTTGAAACAAACATTGAACCTGAAAACCAAACAATTGCACGAGCTGAATGAGCAGTTGAAGTGTAAAAAAGCAGATGCCACCCAACGCAAAAGTCAACGATCATCCTATTTCGATCGTAAGTTTCGTTGGGGTTGACAAAAATTGGATTTAAATGATTGTTTCTTTACCCTCCGCTTATAGTTGTGGCCGAAATTTTCAAGGATACAAAAAAGTTCAGTTCGATGGCTGTCCACGAAATTAATCAAACCTTCCATTCGCTCGGACTTGACATCGAATTTGTTGATCTGGCTATCGTCAAGGTTTGTATAGACTTTCCATTTCTCACTTTGTTTCACGAAACAATAGCCCACCTAATTGCGAATTATTCGGAGAAAATTCCTTTCAAATGAAGAAGCAAAATTTCTACACAAAAAATCCAATTACTTAAGCTCAGCTTTCCAACAAGCCCACTCTCACCCGGAACGATCATTTATAACGGCCAAAAAATTCGGATAAAAAACACTATTTTTCCAAATTCGGATTCCAACAGCAACCAGGTGTGGCTCGAGACTGTGTGAGGCCTGTTTTGAGGTCTACTGGCAAAGACCTTTCAAACCTTGTATATATCCATCCCAGACGAAATGGGTCCGATTTTGATAGGTGGATTTTCAAAAGAATCACTCGTTATATATCCTGTGAGTCACTAGTGAAGCTCCCCCGCGTTGCATAAAGTAGTTTTCTTGTGACCTATTTCGTTGAGGTTTTCTTAGCCGTGTTCAGAGTACCACTCAACGTTCCGTGTGTAGAATACTTAAGGAGTTAAGTAGTAAAAGATGGAAACTTCAACAAAAGCAGTTTGTTACTAGAATGGTCTGATGAACCGCTACTCGAAAATTTTCAATTTTTGATTTTTCGCCACCTAAAGCTGTTCCGGACTAAAAAGTCTGAAAAGTCGGTGATTTATGAACCGCTAGCATTTTTTGTGGACCGGTTTCATTCACGTAGCAGGAATTCGACCACTCGTACTGCAAAGCCTTTTTTGAGAAAACTATTTCTCGAATTTTCTAAAAAGTATTTTCAAGAAAGAAATTTCAATAAAACATTTTCTAGAAAATAGGCCCTGCATAACTCTCTTCCAAATCAATGATATTTTCTCACTTTAAACATTTTCGCTCAATTTCACTAACTCCTTCACTTGTCGCGACACTAGTTCACTACTTGTTCTGTGGAAAAAACAACCTCGTAGCATTTTTACCCGTGCCGTAATACCAATCTGGCTGACGTTTAGTGAGGAAAATTGGTTCGAGACTAGTACTCAATAACTGATGTTACAGATCCAGAAAGACGGAAAATGGTTCAAATTGGGAATGAACGAACATTCAAAATTGACGTGTAAGTGGAGCAACACAGTTAATACACGGCTGTTACAGTTTTGTGTGTTGTAACTTGTACTAAAAACCGATAATTCTTTCCAGTAATCGACATGAGTCCCCGCCACAGCTGTTTCAGTGAAATCCAGATTTTGTTTGAGGAAACAAGGGATGTGGCCAGACTTTTCTCGATATTTGGCTGGTGTTTAGATCAATAGACATTGGCATTCTCAGGCCCGGATGTCCCTTCGACCGTTATTGAATTAAGTTAAATATTTTTGTTTAAGTTTTTCTACTTTTTCTCTCTCTCTCTCAAAATAAATTCGCCGATTTTTTTACTCAAAATTTTATTTCTTTAATTTTTTATCCAAAACCAGTTTTAATATGTGCGATATTAGCGAATCCCCTATGTCCTCTTGCATAAAACACAATTCTTCACCGATGTACTTCCCAAATGCACGACAACGAATTTCGTAATTTGTTTCGATTTCAATATCGAGTGGATCCTGGCCTTCTTCTACCGTTTGATATTCGCTTGTATAATTGTGAGATTGGTTGTTCTCTTCATGCTGTTGAGCTTCTTCCAATTCCATTGTACTGATTTCGATGTACCTTTGCTGTTGTTGCTGTTGGTGGTGTTGTTGCTGCTGCTGCAATTGTTGCTGTTGTTGTTGTTGTTGAGCTTCCCGTTGCTGTTGCTGCTGAACTGTAATGTGAGAAAAAATTATTTTATCAAGCGTGAAACTCGCGGAAATTATTCAGGCTGAATAGATCAATAAATTATGAATGTCTCGTATGTACGTAAACATTGGCTCTAAGACTGAAGGTTGCCATTTTTAGCAAACTTCATTTGAATGAACATCAACAATTGGAACCTCGGAAAGGTTAGGTTGTAATCGGGGAAAGCGATGGAATTTGAGCAATTCCCGTCCGATTTCCTGATCAGTAATACTAAGCAAATAGATCGAGGAGAAACAGGATGTGAAAATACAGCGCTACTAAGATGGTGTGATCCGCATGAACAATAGCAGAATGTCAAAGTAAGTTTTCGAGATCCAATTTGATGGTACAAGATCCAGAGCGCTCACAAAGAAATAGTTGATTGAGGGAGATCTACGACGGCTAGGAATTCGTAATTCGACAGTTGTGGCCGAGGATGGTAAGAGATGGTGCAATACTGTTGTTGTGTTAGCTAAAACACACCTGGGCTAATATTGGCTGCAAAGAAAGTATTTAATTCCTTCTCTGACCTGTGCTATGGATAAATGGAATTTTGCGCAATAAGAGCATTTGACCCAACCAATGGAGGCGGTTTCTTTTTCCTAAATTGGAGTGATTCAGAAAACTATTCTTTGCCACTTTGTCATCATGTTAACAGATAAATAAGTAAAGCAGTGTCGCACTGGCTACCAAAAGGCCGTCCCGGAAAATCAGATAAAATCCCGTTAAATTCGAAAATTTCAAAATTTCAAAATAATCGACATAATAAGCACCAAGCAACACATTACATTCCACAAAAGTACATACCTTCCCTCTGATGATCTTGTTGCTGTTGTTGTTGTTGTTGTTGCAATTGTAAACTCTGCTGTTGTTGTGCTTGACTTCGTATCGGCTTCGCAACCACTTCTTTTGTAATCATAATCTCGTTACCGTCAACCTTAGCGATTTGCATTTGATTATTGCTATTTATGGCACTGGCACGTATTGACGTGTTGTTGTACACTCGATTCTTAGGCGCTAGTTCAACTTTCATTACAGGTTTCTCAACCTCGTCCCTGTAAGGATTACAGATTATGATAGTGTCAACTCACAACACAACATCCCTCTGATGAACATACAATTTTATCATTTTTGACTGTGGCGGTCCGTCGTCCAAGAATTTGAGATGGTTGAACAGAACCCATCGCTTTGTACCTTTTATTTCTTCTTCGCTAGACAGCTTATGCTTTTCCCGTCGATATTTCTCTCTCAGCGAAACCCATTTCTGACTGGCTTGAGCGCCTAAAATAATCGATTAACATAATCGGCTTAGTGTTCTCTGCATTATTCCGCCGAGAAATTATGCAAACCTGTGATATTGAATAGATTCCCAACGCGTTCCCATTCCACAATTTTTTCTGAACTTCGTTGATAGCCCGGACTGCTTAAATCCCAAAGTGATCGTTTTGACTGAATTTCGGATATGAAACTCTTTTCGTTGATTTTGGTACCCTTTCCTACGGTAAATATTGCATGAAACTTCGTATTTGAATAAAACACATTAAATTATTAGAGAAAAAATGCCACCAAAGGCAAGTCAGAATTTTTGCAATGGAAATTTGTACGAAGTCTCATCGATTTCCTCACCTTTTGTTTTCGTCATTTTATTTATCCGATATTAACTGTGTCTAATGTTTTGGTAAAACTTCTCACATCTAAATTTTGTGGTACATTTAAAACAATCGCAACTCTAAAATCCGAATTTTGTTTTTATTATTTTATTTTCTGTCAAAAATTGAGCTAAAATAATTTTTGACGCCTGTTTAATTCGCTCATTTTATAATAAATTTTCTACTCTGACGCTGATGACGCTCGCATAAACAATTTTATTTTTCTCTCCATACCGTAGGGTGTCCAGAAATGGCGGTTTGTTTTGAAAAGTATGAGTAAAATGAACTCTACCATCGAACCTTATAGTATTTAGTTAGTTCACGGTCTGCGGGCAATAAAATAGAGGAGTTTAACTACTTTGTAGAATAATTTGTTCAAATAAAAAGGAAAACACCATATAAAACACACCAAATATTTTTTTATTGGCGGTGTTCGAAAAAACCTTCAGAAATATCTGTCGTAGAGGAGTTTAAGTTTTTCTTGGATATTTACCCCTTTTCTTGTAAAGTTGGAGACATATTTCGGACGCTTGACTTAGACACTTTCCCACACACACTGATAGAAAAGTTAACGCGCTGGACGTGTACTGTACGTAGTGGACGTACGTGTAAATTGGCTGGCAGACAGCTATTTTTGGATCGAACTTCGGGAACGTTTAGTACACGTGCACTGCGTCAGTAAACGTCCAGTACGTTTGCTCTGGTATCCGAAATAAAATGAAATTTTGATGTACATTATTTCGTCAAATTTCGTTCTTTTTAATTTTAATTTTTTTATTTTTCGTGTTTTTATTCATTTATATCGTAACTTTTTCTTAGATAAAAATTTTCTCCATGTTTGGTGCTGGGTTTGAACTGGAGACCTCTTGATCTCAAAGCGGCGCTTCAACCAATGTTGCAATTAAGACATACTACATTGATAGTTGTATTGTGAAGCGTTGGTAGAAGTAGGTAAACGTGGAGCACGTTTGCACACAAAGTACTTATACATGCTATACGTTTACTTACATGACACACATATGAAACTTTGAAAATATTTTTTTTTATTCTAATTAGAACTATGGTATATGACAATGACCTAATATCGAGAATCGTAATCGTAATTCCTTCTTCTTCTTTTTGCGTAATATTTCGATATTTCAACAGTATGAGATTGGAACTCAGGGAATAAAACGTTTTGAAATTTAAATGACTGAATTTAATATTTCTGTTTTTAAGTGAATCCTAAAATCCTGATACAGATACATTCATCTCATGTACGTAAAGGACTTGACATAGTTGCTATTAATATAAAATGCACAGTGTACGAATGTTAACGCACAACAAGTACGATCTTTTGACATCATACTTACCATGCGTATACAAACATCCTAAACGTGTGCTTTTCTCAAACGTGTTGGGCGTATGAGGTAATTTTGCGATGAAGTTACACATACCAAAATTTTACACATGTCCTACGTCGACTACACGCGTGAGATGTATGGCACACATATCGTACGTAAACTTACATACGACAGGTTTGCCATACATACCCGACGCATACTATGATAACAGAAGTATATCATACATATCCGAAGTACACCGCCAAAATCTTTTTTATCAGTGCAGTACGAAATAATAGATTATTATGTACCTATTGAAGAAGCAGGACGAATCAAGAATATTTTCGGGCATTTAATGGTTTTTTCATGCCTTGGCTTGGGCATAAATTACGGAATTTTTATCGTAATTTAGGCCCTCAGCATGAAAAGTTGTATACGCATCTGTTGTAGACGGCTTATTTTAGGCACGTTCGCTTGTTGCCCTCACTTCATTCGGGCTACACGCGAAGTTGCCTCAAATATATCGTCCACAAAGTAAAATAGCATACTGCACACAGGAATTTTTTTACTTTTGCCCCGAGTCGTTCATACTATTTTTTTTGATACCAACATTGAAAATTGATACGTATCGCAAACATCGCAACAAAATCTTGAAATAAAAAGGCATTTAGCCATAAAATGAGGGGGTCCAGGGGGCGGCAGCCCCCTGGTATATGAAAAATTTAATAATTTAGCCATCACAACATAACACACACAAAAATTAAGATATAACTAACAAATCATTCAGTAACAAAAAGTATCAACTTTGTATGCTAATTTCAATAAGAACACTGGCGCACAGTGTTTTACAATTTTGATCGAAGTATTCTGCATAATATGAGCGGATTTTGTTGACAACTCGACTCATTTCTCTCATTTTCTGTGACGTCAGTCACTTTCGGTGTTCGTTCAGTTGCGTTCGCTCTTCGTTAAGTACTTTCTCCCCGTAGGATGCATTTTTTTACTTTCGCCCCTCATATGCGGGGCGAAAGTATCATTTTTCAATGTTGGTATCAAAAAATAGTACATTGAATGACAAGGGGCGAAAGTAAAAAAATTCAACCGTGTGCGAGAGTTGGAGCCCGCGCCGAAGGCAAGGGCTCTAATCGCACAGGTTGAATTTTTTTACTTTTGCCCCGAGTCGTTCATACTATTTTTTTTGATACCAACATTGAAAATTGATACGTATCACAAACATCGCAACAAAATGTTGAAATAAAAAGGCATTTAGCCAGAAAATGCGGGGGTCCCTGGTATATGAAAAATTTAATAATTTAGCCATCACAACAATAACACACAAAAATTAAGATATAACTAACAAATCATTCAGTAACAAAAAGTATCAACTTTGTATGCTAATTTCAATAAGAACACTGGCGCACAGTGTTTTACAATTTTGATCAAAGTATTCTGCATAATATGAGCGGATTTTGTTGACAACTCGACTCATTTCTCTCATTTTCTGTGACGTCAGTCACTTTCGCTGTTCGTTCAGTTGCGTTCGCTCTTCGTTAAGTACTTTCTCCCCGTGGGATGCATTTTTTTACTTTCGCCCCTCATATGCGGGGCAAAAGTATCATTTTTCAATGTTGGTATCAAAAAAATAATTTGATATCACGTATCACGACGAGGCCGAAGCCCTTGGATACTTTTACTTATCCGGATACGAGATATCAAATTACTTACCTGGTATAGTAATCTACTACTAGTCCAAGCGGTCTTTGATAAATTGCATCGAACATGAAAAATATTTAAAAGATGGGCCTATTTTTAAAGCGTTTTTCAGAGATTTTTCAAGAACTATGTATACAGTCAGAGGCAGTGAAATTTGAGCGTGAATTTGCCTCAGATGTTTTTCAGCTTATCCACCCAAACAATGATAGTATATTACGTCACTGTTTGTAAATATTTGTTTAGGCAAGTATGAGGTTTGCGGAATGAGCCGAAGGCGAGTGGAGTAATCATAAGTGTCTAAATAAGCATTTACAAGCAGTGACGTAACACATTTTACATGTTTGTGGACGGTAAGTGCATTTTCCCTGTCACAAACAGTGATGTAAAGTGCACTTTACCGTGCATAAGCATGTAAAAACTCTTTTTTTGATACCAACATTGAAAAATGATACTTTCGCCCCGCATATGAGGGGCGAAAGTAAAAAAATGCATCCCACGGGGAGAAAGTACTTAACGAAGAGCGAACGCAACTGAACGAACAGCGAAAGTGACTGACGTCACAGAAAATGAGAGAAATGAGTCGAGTTGTCAACAAAATCCGCTCATATTATGCAGAATACTTTGATCAAAATTGTAAAACATTGTGCGCCAGTGTTCTTATTGAAATTAGCATACAAAGTTGATACTTTTTGTTACTGAATGATTTGTTAGTTATATCTTAATTTTTGTGTGTGTTATTGTTGTGATGGCTAAATTATTAAATTTTTCATATACCAGGTGGCTGCCGCCCCCTGGACCCCCGCATTTTCTGGCTAAATGCCTTTTTATTTCAACATTTTGTTGCGATGTTTGCGATACGTATCAATTTTCAATGTTGGTATCAAAAATAATAGTATGAACGACTCGGGGCAAAAGTAAAAAAATTCAACCTGTGCGATTAGAGCCCTTGCCTTCGGCGCGGGCTCCAACTCTCGCACACAGTTGAATTTTTTTACTTTCGCCCCTTGTCATTCAATGTACTATTATTCGTCTTTATACGATTTTACCAGTACTACGCGCATGCGTGTAGTACCTTCAACCGTATAAACAAGTATAAACAGTTTTCATGCTTCGGGGCCGAAAATGAGGGCAATTTTTTGAATTTTCTCGGGTTTCCGGCCCTCTGCATGAAAACTTACATGTGCACCTGTTTGGGACGGTTGATTTAAGGCACTTTCGCTTGTAAGCCTCACTTCGTTCGGCCTACAATCCGCGAAATTGCCTAAAATCAATCGTCCAAAACAGGTACACAAATAGTTATTTACGTATCGATTGAGGAGGCCGAAAGAGTTACGTATTAAGTTTTGTATGCTTGCTAAGAGGACCGAAAGTAAAGAAATGTCAATTCAAGGGGCGAAAGCGAAAGCTTTCGCCCCGCGAATTGACAGCTTTACTTTCGGCCCTCTTAGCAAGCATACAATAACCATTTGATTGCATGTGTGGATCAGCTGAAAAGCAGCTGCAGTTAATTATTGCTGAAGTTTCTCTGTACTCATCTTTAAGGCACACAAATCAAAACAGTTATTTGTTAACCAAGGGGAGGAAATAGGAAATTTCACCAAGAGCGAAGCGAGGACCGGAACTCGCTCAAGATGAAATTTCCTATATCTCCTCGAGGTTAAAACAACATTTTTCGTTCTAGCGTTTTGCGAAAATCCGCATTTTGTCAACTTCGAAGAAAATAAAATAAATGTCGTGTTTTGTTATTCAGCCATTTTAGGTCGTTTTCTCACCTAATTCACGCCATAAGTGCGGTCAAAATTCAAAATCTTTCTCACGCAAGTCATTCTAACGCAGCGTCATTTTCATACAAGGAAGCGTTAAAATGTATTTTTCATTTCACTTTTTCATCGACTCGTTCACTTGAAATTCAAATTTTAGGCACACTTACGAAGTGAATATGTCTGAACCCGTCATTTTAGGGTAGAGAATTATTATTTTCTCACCTAAAATGTTGCCTCTCAGAATAACAACGAAGGGCTATTTTCACAACGCTTCATAGTGGAAAAAATAAGGATTTTCGCGTCGCTAGCATGAAACAAATTTTATGTGTCCTCTGTGTGGTAAGACTAATATGATTATGCTCGGAGAGGAAGTTTGAGCTTATATTTGCATCGACACATAAAATATGATATGCACCTATGTCCAAAAGGTTATTTTGACGAGTTGGATTGTGATCCGCGCCTTCGGCTTTGGTCACAGGTACATTATATTTCTTACTTCGCTCATCGGTGGGGAGAAATTCCAGCAAAGAATGTAATCAGAATTTCATAGATACGTACGCTATTTTACTCGACCAAGCAAAACACGTTGAAGTAATATCTTTTTCTTAACTCAGTGACGAAAAGTAAAACTTTTGTTGCCTTTTTTGATAAAAACGTTGTATACAACTCGGTGATAAATGATTTTTTAGGCACAATATGTGTATTGTCACACTCGGCCTACGACCTCGAGTGACAATTTACACATCTAGTGCCTAAAAAAGCATTTATCACTCGGTTGTATAAATTACTAATTTATTTATTTCATTGGTCTTCCCAGAGAAACACTACGTTGAGTCTATAAGACTTGTTTACCTTTTCTCCATAGGAGCCCAGACGAAAAGTCCGAGAGATTTGAAACATAGCGCTCTACTAAGTAAGACGAGCGCGAGATTTTTTTCACGTTCATGCGTTATTTGACGCGTGGATTTTTTGGCCTGTTTCCATTCAGATGGATTCTTTAAAAGAGGTAAACAATTTTGTAACGCGTGCAAATTTTGGACGCGTGAAAATAATTTTTGAGCATTTTTTTTTTTGTAAAATTGTCTTCAACTTTGACGCATGAAAATATTTTTGAGAGGAAAATTCAGTTAGAGGCAGTGAAATTTGAGCATAAAGCTTCAGCTGTTTTTGAGGTGATCCACCAGACAACCATTCTTTTTACATCTTTACACGGTTTTAGCACTACCACGCGCGTGCGTGTAGCAGCTTCAACCGTATAGACAAGTATAAACAGTTTTGATTGTGTGTGCGCATCAGCTGAAAAACAGCTGAAGCAAATTTATGCTGAAATTTCGCTGCCTCTGACTGTACCTAAATATTTTGAAATTATAGTAATACCGAAGTATCAGTAGCCGAACCCAGAAGCGGTTAGAGCGCCATATTTTTACGTGGATGCCTGTTATTCAATTCATATAAGAACGGCGCTTTATACATGGTTTTGCCTAGTAATACGGGCATGTACGTGTGGCGAAGTGATACATTACTTCTGATTTTCCATACAAACAAAAATCATCTTTCATCTACACTACGACGATAGAGTCATAACGATAGGTGAAATTTCTATGTAAAGTTGTGTTACATTTACGTATATCTCAAAGTGTTTAGCACTAAAGGTAAATGTAAAATGCAAATCTTCAAAAAGATAGATAATCATCTTGAATTTTGTGTGTTTTCAAGGATTTTCATTACCTTCGGTTCTTTGACTCTCAATCTGTGTGTCATGGATGGTTTAATTCAATTTAAACAAAGTCGCTACGCTCATGCTTACAGGAGCGAAAGTGTGCAATAGAGATATGTAATAGTCATTTGTGTACCTGTTTTGGACGATTGATTTTAGGCAATTTCGCGGATTGTAGGCCGAACGAAGTGAGGCTTACAAGCGAAAGTGCCTTAAATCAACCGTCCCAAACAGGTGCACATGTGAGTTTTCATGCAGAGGGCCGGAAACCCGAGAAAATTCGAAAAATTGCCCTCATTTTCGGCCCCGAAGCATGAAAACAATTTTTTTATGCCAAATACTGCGAAAGTTTGTATTTTCGGTCCTCAAATGGTGACCGAAAGTAAAAAAATTCAGGCCTTGGGCCGAAAGTAAATGTCACTGTCATCATTTTACTTTCGCCCCGTGGGCTTGCGTATTTGCGGGCCGAAAGTAAATGTCACTGTCATCATTTTACTTTCGGTCCTCATATGTCTCGAAAACACATGTTCACTTGATTGAAAGTACGCATTGAGTGTAGCCAAATGTTTTGTGAGCAAGAGAATGTATGTTTACAGTAATTTCATTTGTTAAATTGTTTTTATTTTTATACCAGGGGGCTGCCGCCCCCTGGACCCCCGCGCTTTTCGGCATTTTGGTGTTTCTACAGCAAATTTTGTTGATAACTCAACAGTTTAATTAAAATTATGTTTTGTTTCGGACCGAAAATACAAATCTTCCGCAGTATTTGGCATAAAAAATAGTATGCATCACTCGGGGCAAAAGTAAAAAAATTCAAATCGTGTGATTGCCGCCCTTGCCTGCGGCGCGGGCTGCAAACTTCACACGTTTGAATTTTTTTACTTTCGCCCCTTGTTATGCAAAATACTATTATTCACTGATAAAACGCGTTGTCTGTATAATCAGACAAATTTTTCTTCACAAATTACAATGAAATAAGAGTCAGCTCATAACTTCAAAGCAGCTAGCATTACAGAATTTTGAACTCTAGCAGTAAAATGCAATCGTGTCACACAATGAAATATAATTTATTGAAGCCGCTTTCAGTATTTATATACATTTATCCAAACAGAAAAATTAGGCCGGACCTGCACAAGGAGCACAAGTTAAGTCGTGCGAGTTTCTAAAACCGATATACGAAGCCTTAATAGCAGAACTCTCTCCTTCTGCACGTTGGATGATGGAGGTGAGCTGACTCTGTCTCTGTGTAGCAATAGCAAGGAATTCACTGGTTTCACAGCGCAATGTGTTTAGATCCTTTTCGCATGCAGCATTTTGTTTTCGAAGTTTTTCAATTTCGGTATTAAGTCTTTCAATTTTGCATCTAAGTTCTTCTTGTTGTTTTCGGCACGCGATTAATTCATTATTGCAGATATTCAATTTTTTCTTGCACTCGTCCAATTGACATTGTAGATCCCGTTCTCTTCCTCGGCATCTTTCAAGTTTTTCTTGTAACTGAGTAATTGTACAATTCAACTCCTCGATTTTGTTAAGAAGTTTTGCGTTTTCCTTCTTGCAGTCAGCCAATTCTTTTTTGCACTTTTCAAGTGCCTTTTGCGCTTCAGCCAATTCCTTCTTAAGTTGCTCAATCGTTTCTTTAAGATTTTCCGTATTTTTCTGACATTCCTTGAGTGCTTTTTCAGCTTTTTGCCTAGCTTCCTTCTCTCGTTTCAAAGCTTCGGAAAGTTGGCAATTTTCTGCACGAAGACCATCATTTTCTTTTCTCAAAATATTATTTTCTTTCTTTAGGCCGTCTATGATTTTCTCGAGATTATCATTCCGTTGATTGCACAGTACGAGTCTGTCGATTAGTTGTCCTTTAGTCAATGTATTTAGAGTGTCCTTACACGTACACTTATCGTCCACAGTTACAACTGAACCGCCCTGAAGCTCCTGAAATAATATTTTGATTGGTAATAGATTCTCAAAGTTACAGTTTCAATCTTGTTTTAACATACCTGAATGGCCAATAATACAACAGTCAGAACAATAAATTGCTTCATTTTACAATTTAATTATTAAATTGATTTAACAAATTGTGTTTTGATACTTATTTCCTTGTGCTTTTGAATGATTCTGAAGTGCAACATACCGTTTTTATATGAATTTAAACCGGAAATTTTGGATTTAATTTTTGAAATCAATGTGTGCATTTCCCCATATAGGTGAGGCAGAGACTACCTGAATCATATTTGTATTTGCAAATGAATTTCGTTTCTCAATATTGAAATGATATAAAAATGATGATGAATCTACAGTAGATCCGTACCCTTTCGAAACTTTTCATCCTTGCACGCGTCGCACCTTTTGTTAAAAATCGCCGATTGGACATTTGCAACATAGGATGCGATGTGAACTGGAAATAAATCGAACATACTACATGTCCAATATTCAAAATTTTTCAACATAGAAAGTGGAGTCATCTGTTGAATGTGAATATCGCGAATACGCTTTTAGCCTTCAAAACCAAATTTGGTCGAAAGATAAATTCTTTAATTTCCGAAAGTATTTCGTGTAAACGCGTAAGATATTTTTGATTGCTTCGACTCCCCTAACTTGAACCAGTTGTAGTTCGTTGGGGGCACGTGCTGTTGAATTTGTTCAATGAAAATATAATATTGCTATTAATGACCCCTTCCGAATTTACATGTCTGTTCTTGTTTAAAATCTTCCGAAAGAAATTGTTAAATAGTAAAGTGTCCACTCCACTCAACAAAAAGTACTCCGTGAGAGAGCCGTGAGAGAGCAGGCTGTCAAATAAACAAAGAAAAAATTGAAAAAAAATCAATTTTGTCTCTCACACGGAGTACTTTTTTGGTAAGAGGAAACTAAGCATATACCACGTCAAGTGTCAAGTCTTGC
The DNA here is from genome assembly GCF_014529535.1 of Bradysia coprophila. Taxonomy (NCBI): domain Eukaryota; kingdom Metazoa; phylum Arthropoda; class Insecta; order Diptera; family Sciaridae; genus Bradysia; species Bradysia coprophila. Next base: position 10,212,814 of record NC_050735.1, read on the forward strand.
TTGTAAGTTTGTTGCTTTGGCAAGTCAAGTGGGAGCCGAAGGCGAGTGGAGGTTACACATTAGCCACATCAATAACTTACAAGCAATTACGTAAGATATTTTTCATACCTAGGACCCGTCGCCTTCGGCTCTGGCTGAAAACTTCTCAAACGCTAAAAAAGACTTTTAGTCCTAGGTACGAAATGTACTAATACATGCTAGCGGTTTGTAATTGCATTTTCACAATTACAAACAGTGATGTAACACTTTACTAGTGTGTGGACTAGCATGTAAAATGTTTAAAAATGCGAAAACATCGACCAACCCCATCCTAATAGTTTATGGCTCAAACGAATCGTAAATTCATCCAAATACAATTAAAATGGTCTGCGAGGCGATATTGTTGAGTGGAATAAGGTCTGAGAAATGGATATTTTTCGAGAGGACGGTTGCACGACAATTCGACCCGGAGACTTGAATCCGACGTTATACATTTACTGTAGCGTTAAATCTTGAACGTATTTGCAAATAGCAACACACTTCAAGCATGATGGTATTCTAAGTAGTGCATTGAAACTTGGTATTCTGCAAAACTTTACAGTGTCTCATACAACTGTTAAACACTGTAAAAACCATTTCATATAAAATAGTACTTGGCAGCTGTCAACTCTGAACACTTTTGCTTGAAGTGCGTTGCAAATAGTCATTTACGTATCTGTGGCTGACAACAGATACGTGATTCACGAGTAGCATGCTTTATTTATAAGTGAATATGTATAGTTAGATGACACAGCCTTTCAGACGGTTTATAAAATTTCAAACAAGAATAACTTTGCGAGCGAAGCGAGAGCCGTAATACACAATAGTTTCAACAAAAATGAATGTTTACGACTTAAACAAGAAATCTTTCCAATGCCTTTTAAATCAGGTATTGCTGGTTTGAAAATGTAAGACATATTTTGCTTCGTTTATTCTGAATTTAATAAAATAAATGCGCAACTGATGAGAAAGCAAAACCATTTTATGATATTTTTGTAGCAATTGCAAAACTTGATTGAGATATTCAATCAGTCAAGGGAGCTGACCCACCCAAAACGTGGGAACTACACAAGCCACGATTTTTCTCCTGACAGCAACATAGGTCAAAGGTTTTTTTTTCACTCGGAGCAATTGACTCAATCTCAAACGGAACCAAATGTGGTTTTCAGTTATGAACAAAGAATCAATGTGTGGTGCCAGGTCTCTGCTGCCCATATTAGGACTTGATGGCTCAAGGCTCAAGAGAGTTTTTGCGAATGACAATTTCAAAATTTTTTATCAGCACCAGCAGCCAAAGGTGAACTTACGTATCTGTGGTGGACGGATGATTTTAGGCAATTTCTCGAGTTGTAGCTCGAATGAAGTGAAGGAGACGAGCGAAAGTGCTCAAAAACCACCGTCCACAACAGGTGTGTATCACGGCAGAGTAAATTAAACTAGGCAGGAGCAGAGGACGCAAATAGATTCAAAGAATGGAGCTAAATCCCGTTATAATCGTCTTCGTGTTCGTTCCATGCAATTGTTTTAGTAAGCTTTTCGCACCAAAATGCTCTTGCCTGGCTTTTACTCTGCCGTGGTGTGCACACAACTTTTTATGCTGAGGACCCAAATTACGAGAAAAATTCTGTAATGTATGCCCAAGGCATGAAAAAATATTCTACCACCTTCTCAGAATCAAGCGACGATTCGGTTGAGCCATATAAAGCGTTGAGTTGAACTGTTGTGCCTCTGGGGATGTTTTTTTGTGCGGGAGCTTATTGTGTCTGGAGATATTTGTTCTCATTGTTCATAAAGATCGAGAATGACCTGAATTTCAATTGTTTTTGGTGAAGAGATGATAGCCAGTTTCCAATTTGTATTGTAATCACCAATCACTGAATCAATTTGAGGTAGCTGTACCAAAAAAATCATGAATTCTGGCGGTACGTAGACAATTCATTTGTTTTGTTTAAAATAAAATAGAATCGTGTCACACAATGAAATATAATTTATTGAAACCGCTTACAGTATTTATTTACATTTAGCCAAAAAGCAAAATTAGGCCGGACCTCCACATGGTGCACAAGTTAGGTCATGCGTATTTCTAAAACCGATATACGAAGCCCCAATAGCTGTGCTCTCTGCTTCTGCACTTTGGATGATTGTGGTGAGTTTACTCTGTCTCTGTGTAGCAATAGCAAGGAATTCACTGGTTTCGCAACGCAATGTGTTTAGAGCGTTTTCGCAGGCAGCATTTTGCGCTTCGAGTCGTTTGATTTCGGCATTAAGTCTTTCAATTTCGCATCTAAGTTCTTCTTGTTGCTTTCGGCACGCGATCAATTCATTATTGCAGATCGTCAATTTTTTGTTGCACTCGTCCAATTGACATTGTAGATCCCGTTCTCGTGCTCGGCATTGTTCAAGTTCTTCTTGTAACTGAGTAATTGTACAATTCAACTCCTCGATTTTCTTAAGAAGTTTCGCGTTTTCAGCCTTGCAGTTTGCGAGTGCCTCTTTACAATTGGCGAGTTCTTGTTTTGTTTGAGCCAATTCCTTCTTAAGTTGCTCAATCGTTTGTTTTAGGAGTTCGGAGTTTTTCTGACATTCACAGAGTGCATTTTCAGCGGCTTCGCGAGCTTTCTTCTCTTTTGCCAATTGTGCGGTGAGTTCACAATTTTGTGCACGAAGTGCATCATTTTCTTTGTTCAAAAAGTCATTGTCCTTCTTGATGGCAGTAATAATTCCTTCGAGATTTTCATTTCGCTGAGTGCACGTTATGAGTCGGAGAATTAGGTCATCTTTAGACAATGTATTTAGCGTGTCCTTACACGTGCATTTTTCGTCCACGGTTAAAACTGCACCGCCTTGAAGCTCCTGAAATAATATTAATTTTGATTGTTAGCAGATTCTCAAAGTTAGTTTCAATCTTGTTTTAACATACCTGAATGGCCAATAATACAACAGTCAGAACAATAAATTGCTTCATTTTACAATTTAATTATTAAATTGATTTAATAAATTGTGCTATGATATTTCGTTGTGCTTTTGAATGATTCTGAAGTGCAACATGCCGCTTATATATGAATTTAAACCGGAAATTTTTGATTTAATTTTTAAAATCAATGTATGCATTTCCCTATATAGGTGAGGCAGAGACTACCTGAACCATGTTTGCATCTGGAAATATTTCTTTGCGCTGTGTAATGAGCTGAATTGAATGTTTCGTACTAAAATGAAGTACATGACGGTAGTGATCTCGTAAATTTGTGCACTGCGAAGAACTCAAACTCATTCAACACCTAATGTTCCGGTTAGAAGGTCAGTTCGTACGTTTCTAACGTGACAAACGTGAACAAACCTTAGGAACTTTGGCGTAAAAGGTCGACTCCTTAACTTATAGGCCATTTGGGACGGCTTTATTGTCTAAACTCTTCAGAAATTATTAGTACAAATCATATCCAATTTTTGGTCAATATGTCCACCTTTTCCCTGACTCTCCTACATGAATCAGTGAGTTGTATGCATGGCGCGTGCTATGTTTAATTTGTTCAACGGAAATACAGCTTGAAGCGACCCTTACAAGCACACATGTCTGTTGTTTTTGATGTTCCGCCCAAAATTGCAAATATTTGATTTTGTGGCGAAGGTAGCAACCGGTATATGAGATATCTAGTAACAAGTCTGGGAATCCGTGCTACAACAGCGGATATATTCGGAATCCTTGACTAACTATAAGATATGAGGAAACGTGTTACAGATTCGTGCGAACCATTTAGTAGTGTCGAACTACCGCTTGTTATAAAAAATGGTTTCAATAATGTTGAGTAAATTTGCTCTTACAGATAATACAACCAGAACAATTGGATTTAATAGTTGAGTGTGAAATATTTTGTGAATTAAAAGTTAGTTGTCCATGTCCAATGTCCATAGACTTTCGGCAGTTCATCAGCTTTCATTAAAAAATGTATGAAAAAGTTCGAATGGTGCGTTGACGATTTATGATGTTCGTGTCATAAAAATTCGAACGTCTCATTTGACTTAAAACTTATGACTAAATGTTGATTGGACTGAACTTGACCTAACTCGTTCAGAAATCCCAATGGATGAGCACTGAAATTATCGTATTTTTAACAATTTCTTACTTCCACCGAAATCATCCGATTACGATTCACGTGTCAGACAATTCCACTAGGAATTTTTCTAGCGATCATGTCGCATTGGTAACATTAACATCCAGAAGCTCCCTTAACCCTCAAAATTTGGGTAGTTTCAGTGTGCTGAATGCACTGAATGACTCGTATGATGTAACCCAAATACGATGAATTTGTGTGTATATGTCTAGGTCTAGCCTACATATATGTGAGATATCAATTAGCACCTAACTTTCCTCTATTAGCATTTGCATACTTCTAGACGTGGTTAGGAAGACACGTTAAGCTGGTGGACCAGACTGCACTTGTTATTGGCTGTAAAAGGCTGTTGGGGAGCTCTTTAAACAAATCAAATAAAACATCTTAGGTTTTGAAAGACAAGGCATTATGTCAGTAATAATGACTCAGTATATTGTGGGGGAGGTGTTGATTTGAAGAGATTTATTTCCTGACAAAATATGTGTAAGGTGGTCTACTTTTTAATGTTAGATATTAATACGCGAAACAAAACAACGTGAGTACATAATATTGTCACACAAACTGAGTGCGACCTATACGAAAGATAGTCAAGTTACGAAAATCGTTGCCTTGAGGTTGTACTCTGATCAGTACGAAAACCAGACTGGAATTTAAATAGAAGGTCACGACCTTCCATCAATTGAATCATCTGTCTCTTCAGCAACCCTTCTAGATTAGAAAGAGAAGGCGACCTATAGGCCTATAGGCATCGAGCGAATGAGTCCGCGAGTTCTTGTGAAGCGGAATGGCCCAAAAGCATATAAAATTTCCTTTCAGTTGATACCCCACACGACCATGTACGTTTTGTGTACCTCGAGAAATTTCTGTAAGAACAGTGTAAGTCTTCGGTTGAAAACTTTAACCGCACATATTTTGTGTGGTTGATGAAAGGTGAACAAAAACCGAAAACTTGCACTTTTATTACAAAAATTTCTCCAATTACATGAGCAGTACAGGGTCGACTGAGGTGTCATTAGAAAGGTAATCACATGTACTATTGAGCCGAATAGAGACTCATTGGTGTTAAAATTAATCCACACTGAAATATGTCCCTATTCGGCTCAATAGTACATGTGATTACCTTTCTAATGACACCCCAGTCGACCACACAAGCTTCGAAGAATTTTTTTGAAAGTGGGTTTGGCTCTTTGGGTAGAATGCCTTTCTAGGCACATAATGGAAAATGCGTCCGATTACGGTAGGCTGTTTTTCAAAAGAATCTCTCAGGAGCTCAAGACGAAGAAAAGCCAGTTTATGAGAAATTGAAGGATTTCTTTAATGGTGTTGGGCGAGATCTACCATGTAAGATACCAGAGGCTGACCATACAGATTTAAATGTGATTGCGACGTTGCCTGTCAATCCTGTTCACATTTCTCGGATGCGGATCATGTTTGGCGATGATGATGTGACAGTGGAATCTTCTTGTGCGATTTGTTCAAATTTAACTTGTTTTATGGTATCTTAAAGTCGCGATAGTGAGGTTTAGAAGAACAACAAGGATTCAGAGTAGTATGTTGCGAACTATTGCCCGATTTCGATTCTACTGGCTGTTAACAAGGTACTTGAGTCTATAGTGCTTTCTACAACCGTCGTTTTTTGAGCGCGATACAGTTTGGATTCAGGGAGTGACATGACCTACAGAGACTTCAGGTGAAATCGTGCCCGTTTGGCTGTGCAGGCCACAAACGAACATTCTTCAGCCTTTGTGTCTGAAAGCATTTCTATTATCTTAAATCTCGTCGTTTTAGCAGAACATTTTCGTAAGGCGGTTATGAAGATTGTTGATCCGGCAGTCCTGAATATCCGGCTTTACTTTGAAAGTTGGTTCGTTGGTGTTGGTATATCACATGCGTTTCGATCATTGTCTCTGGGATTATATAGGAATAATTAGGAACCTTCGTCTTCACATTCATTTGTCTTATTGCTCTGGATCTGCAGATCTGCTGTTAAAACTCTTATAGAGGTCAATGTGTGCTACTGAAGAAATCCTTGAAAGTATCTCACAGGTTACCCGTTCGATATCCCACCGAGTTGCTCTTTGATAAAGAATTTCATATCTTTCTCTCCCAGCTGTCAATTCACGCCGTAAGTGTGCCTAAAATTTGAATTTGAAGTGAACGATTCGATGAAAAAGTGAACCAAAAAATACGTTTCAACGCTTCCTTGTATGAAAATGACGCTACGTTAAAAAGACCTCCGCACTTTCCATTTTGAATTTCGACCGCACTTACGGCGTGAATGGTGTGAAGCGCCACGCACTGGCGATTTCCAACAATGTTACTCGATATTGAGCCAAAAACTCCCCATTTGTTTAGGAAGTCTAAGAAGTCTTTATAAACTTAAGTCGCTATGAACAGTTCGGTTGTCCATTGAAAGATTTGACGGAGAGACGCTTGTACTTCCCATTGTGTCATGAACAAATTAATTCGAACAACATCTATTTTTCTACTATTTTTCTTTCATTGCACCGTCCTTTTTCTATTTTCCCCTTATTTGATCCTGTTTAATGTTCCATTTATAATTTCTTGAAGTTTTTTTTAACCTATAGAGTTGATAGAAATCATTTTTCATTGGACAGCAGCAACAATATTGTTAAAATCACAATTTGTAGTTACGTCGCAAAATAATCAATCCGTTCTAAGTTCCTATTTTCTCGGTATTTTTTGGTTCGATAAAGAGACAACCTAATTTCGAAAATATGTGTCATCCTTGTTTTTCTTTTAATTCATTTTTTCAACAAAATATTTTCAGATATTTCTTAATTCTTCAGCAAACTGTGTAAATATTGTCTGTCTTTTAAAATTCGGCTTAGAACGATGCACTTTTTATTCGCCTCGTGTTGCATATATTACAAACATCTGTTTTAATAAATGAAATGAATACGAAAAGGTACACGAGTTTTTCTTTGTGTGAGGGTCTTCAATTTTTGGCTAAGATACCTACAGGTGTTATTCAGGCATTGTAATTTTATTTCAGAGCCGCAGCCAGATAACATTTTACAGGGACTACACCTCCTGACATAATTTTATGAATAAGGAAATCAAAACACTTTTTTTGGAATTTAGCAATGCCCTGTCTAGCACACAAACTACTTTCATTAAGGTGGTGAAAGAATCAAGGTAGCATTTGGAATTTACATGCAGATTACAGCGTAGTCAGTAAAAATGTAGAATAGAGTTTGTAGAATACAAAGAAATAAGGTGTGAATTTGACACAGAGAGCTGAGAGTTTGGTTGCTAGAAGGCAACTCAGTGGAAGTAAATTAACGATAAATTCTCTCTTAGGCAAACGATGTGTATTGTCACACTTGGCCTCACCGATTTCCACAAAACTAAGGCGAGTATAATACTCGGAGTATTTTTAGTCCCATATGAGCTAAAAATATCAGAGATATGGCCACAATAGTATATTAAGTCCTTGCTTGCAATTTTGTTGTTTTAGCAAGTGTGAGCTTTGCGGAACGAGCCGAAGGCGAGTGGAGTAATAACACAAGCCAAAACAATAACTTACAAGCAATTACATAAGATATTTTATGTAGCTAGAGCTGTAAAGTGGGATCTCGGTTCGAGATTTTCACTGTTAAAAACCGTGAGGGTAAGTGCACTTTACCATGCATAAGCCAGTATGTAAAGGTAGTTTTTGCAATACAGTGAGAGAATTCGTTACTTACGCCGCACTCCAAAAAAAAACGGCATGATTGAAATTTCGTGATTCTTTTTTTATGTTAGGGTAGTGTACCATAGAGTACATAGAAGTCCGATATCCCTCACGTCACGGCGGCGACACTGACCCAAAGTCAAAAAAATATTTCAAAAATACGAAAACGATTCCCACTTGTTAGAGAGTCCATAAATTTTATCATGTTTAATATCAATCGAAAGGAAAGGAAATTGCAGTGGCTTTCAAACGCACCCCATCTTGCTATGCTTCGACTCCATTGTGTTCTTTTCAAAGTCATAGTTTTAGAATCCGAAAATTATGCTTATGTCAAGTTACAGTGACACGTATGGTCAAATTCTATGAAAGCTATTTTGGTAATTAGTTTGTAAATAGGGTAATGGGTTTTGCGCACTTCATGTGTTTTTGAGCAAAGCGTGTTCGGCCACACATAAAAGATATTTTATCTACCGTAAGTATCTACTGAGCGAAGCAAAACTCATATCTAGTGCGCAAAACAACCCCATTTACTAACTAGTCGGCAAAATAGCTATTGTAGCAAGACTAATCTTTGTCAAATCTTTGTTAAATGTAACAATTTCCTGCTACTTGTTAACACGATAACTTGAGTAAATCACAACGGATTTTCAAAAACCATTTTTTATTCGATGAAGTATTGAAATCCTCAGGTCAAGTTCGAAAATGGGTGAAATCGGTTCAACCATCTGGTAGTAGTTCTCAAAAGAAGCGCCTTTTCTGCTTCGTGTTAACACGATAACTTGAGTAAATCACAACAGATTTTCAAAAACTTTTTTTATTCGATGAAGTATTGAAATCCTCAGGTCAAGTTCGAAAATGGGTGAAATCGGTTCAACCATCTGGTAGTAGTTCTCAAAAGAAGTGCCTTTTCTGCTCCGTGTTAACACGATAACTTGAGTAAATCACAACGGATTTTCAAAAACCATTTTTTATTCGATGAAGTATTGAAATCCTCAGGTCAAGTTCGAAAATGGGTGAAATCGGTTCAACCATCTGGTAGTAGTTCTCAAAAGAAGCGCCTTTTCTGCTCCGTGTTAACACGATAACTTGAGTAAATCACAACAGATTTTCAAAAACTTTTTTTATTCGATGAAGTATTGAAATCCTCAGGTCACGTTCGAAAATGAGTGGTATCGGTTCAACCATCTGGGAGCAGTTTTCGAAAGAAGCCTTTTCTGCTCTTTGTTAACACAACAACTAGAGTAATTCTCAACCGATTAAAAAAAAAAATTGGTGGAGAATGGCAATTCTTGAGGTTAGGTTCCAAGATAGATTATGTTGCTAACAGAATTTTTGTATCTATTTCAATAGTATTTTTCTTGTTATGTGACTTTGCCTTGTAAACAAAACCGAATAAATAGAACAAAAATTAACGAACGTGAACAGTGTGCCTAAACTGGAATTTGAGTACAGATCGTTACCGTAACGCATAGAGGGACTAATTCTAAGGTAATTCGTGTTACAATGGCTTTCCTCGACAAACTCGCCACGAAGCTACAACCAGCGAAAGTTGAAAATTCCAATGAACGTATAAACCAGTTATGGTCTCTCCATACAAGCCAAAGAAAATCAAGGTTCTGAAAGAACAGGTTAAGACACTTACGAAGTGGCGGGTGAAACATAAATTTTGACAATTTAGTTAAGCACACTCATTAGAGATTGTATGACAAGAAAACCAATGAAAGTAGATAACAGGTATGGTCGATTGCCGAATTCGTCTTAAACGCACTCGCATTTTATGTCAAAATAATATGAAAATGAGTGCGTTTAAGTACGAAAATCAAATTTTTATGTCACCCGGGCCGACAATAGACCATACCTATTTTACACTTTCATTGAAGAAAACTTGAAGATTTTTTTTTTATCAAGTTGACATTTCACACAATCTGTAATGAGTGAACCAAGGTTCTGAAAGAACAGGTTAAGACACTTACGAAGGCAGGTGAAACACAAATCTTGACAATTCAGACATGTATATTGTTTGAAGAGTCAACTTGAAAACAATTTTTTTTTGTTAAGTTGAAATCGTCATATAAAATTTTCCAAACCTAGTTGGCGCTACAGGAAAATTTTGATCACACCGCCTTCGTGATCAACTCGAAAGTGTCTTAACATGTTCTTTCAGAACCTTGGACAAGGCATGTCTGAATTATCAAAATTTGTGTTTCACCGCCTTCGTGATCAACTCAGAGTGTCTTAACCTGTTTTTTCGATAGTTTAATATCACGGCAGAGTAAAAGTAAACCTGGCAGGAGCGGTTCATTATTGAAACGTCAAATGAGGGACCTAATACCAGGCCCGGACTGGCCATATATGGCAACTAGGCAAAGCACAAGTGCGCTTTTTGGATTTTGCGCCTTTTCAAAAATAAAATGTACTATTGTATCGCCTGTCTAGATTATCATATTATGAATTGTAAAAGGCGCTAATTTCGTTCAAAAACGCGAAAATTTTCGCCTTCGGCGCTAATGAAAATAGCTCTTAAACCTTCAACGGAATACAGTTTCACCTTCGATTTTAGGCGCAATAAATGAGTTTTTTTAGGTGCTTGCGTCGTAGGGGCTAATTTAAGCGTGTAAATACTTCGTCTACTTGATTTTGAACAAGCCTAATTTTTGACAGAACGTGTAGTTGCACAAAAATTAGCTGCGGTTGCACACGATAGAGGTAGCACACAAGTTCTGACAATAGTTTCGGCAACTGAAGTGATCTGAAGTTAAGCTTGTAATCAATTTCTTTTGATTCTCCTAGTTCAATTATACGATCTGCGAGTTGTTGAACGTTAGTAATTTATAGTTACTCAAGCTATATTTGTGGGAAATAAAAATTTCGATGTGATTACAATTTTAATCAAACGAACCTCAGGAATTTTATCAATCAACCATTTTTTGATAGAGGTAATTACTCTATTACTTTTGGTAAAAAAATATATTTTTAATATAATTATATAATCTTCCAGATGAAAAGACCAACATTGCTACTACTAAAAATAATAAGAAGTTCATTCTTCAGTACAAACTCTTTACTTCGCTTAGAGTCTTCTCTGATCATTATGATAAAATTTGGTTCCAAAAATTTTGAACTGTTAATTTCAACAAGAAGTAGGACTTTTTCGATGGGTCAGATTCTTTGACTGACTGTCTGAATTTCGATTTTGGTTACCTTAATTGAAAATGAAACTCATTGAACAGAACAATCCGTTTTTATTCCATACAAAGAAACACCAAGAAATCATTTCGAGAAATTTTTTAGGAATAATTCCTAGATTACTACTCAGATGTTTTCCTCGTCGAATAACAAAGTTGGAAATATGTTGAGAATTACTCAAGGTATCAAGTGACGAGGCAAATTTTCTGTCGGGAATAACTCCGAGTCACAAGTCCGTCATAGCCCACCTTCGAACTTCACATCGGAAATTTAAATCTCCGTCGTGTTATCAAAGAATTGCTAAATTCTGACAAACATTTTCTTGCATTTAAGGTTTTTGATCATAGATGCATGTATTAGGGAACGTCAGATTTATCGAACAGGAACGCAATGTCCAACGAAACGGAAACACAAACTATCTTTCCTTGCAACAGACGCTTCGCTCCAAGGAATAGTGAACAATTTGTGACCAACATTTTCCCTGACTCACAGTCAAGGAAATAATCTTACGACGTTAATAAGTTAGAAACTTTGGGATTTTAAACGAAAAATTCCATTTGGTCGATTTTCACATGATTATGATTTACCCATGCCTAAAAAACAGTCAAAAAGAATCGCCAAAGTCAAATCGCAAAAAAAAAATTTCTTCAGAATTTACTTCAGACTTTGGCGTTTCATCACACTTTGGCGATTTTTCTTGGCGTTTCATTGTTTTTTGTTAACTTGTTAAATCACAAGAAAAATCGGCAATGCGTGAAGAAACGCCAAGAAAAATCGACAAATTGTGAAGAAACGCCAAAAAACGTGAGGAACGACCAATTTTCCATTCTTGGCGTTTCTTCGTCGATTCTTCTTGGTGTTTCTTCACACTTTTAGTTTTTTCTGGTGATTTAGCAAATCAACAAAAGATGATAAAATTGCTAGGATCTTACGAAGCGCCTTTATGTTACATTTTGTAAAATGATAAAATTACTGACAGGGCTTATTATTGGGAATTTTTTAAGAATTTTTTAAGACTTTTTAAGAATTTTTGAGAATTTTATGAATTTTTAAGAATTTTTAGGAATTTTTAAGAATTTTCAAGAATTTTTAGGAATTTTTAAGAATTTTTTAAGAATTTTTTGTTTTTGCTGTAAAAAGATAAATTCATGCAATTCATTTGTCAGTTACGTTTATATAATCGAACAATTCAAAATTCAATTTTATCAGATGAAGTTGTGTCTGATACGATTTCGACTGATGAAGTCGCCCCTGACATAGTGCCGACCCATCTTAAACGAGCTGGACAAAACGCTCACAAACTCAAATGAAAGCATTGTCAAAGCGACAAAAAACCATTGTTAATGTTAAGACCATTTTGAGTTTGAAACTAGGCCCTACCTCTTAGGTGGGTCAGGCCGCTTGACTGACTAAATTTTCCAATAATTGCAGTCCCTTACCATTTTTAAATAAGCTGGTGTTTTCAAGAATGGTCTGCTTGCTACATCATTAATTGTGAATCTCTTTTATTTTCACTGACTGTTTAGAAAACTCAAAATTAATTTAATTTTCTGAAGAAACAAAGAGAGCTGTGAGTTGAAGGTTCAGCGAGCGATGTTTTACACCCAATAAATATGAGTCTACTATCTCTTGCCTACCTCTTGAATTAATTAAACTTCTCTGAATTACGGCCCTCGCTTCGCTCTGGCCGCAATATTTACACTCGTTCAAATATTACCTTTCATATGTCCTATAAGCATGGAAAAAATTCTTTTAAGAATATAATTTCGCGCAAAAATTAACTTCTTCGAACTTAGCCACCCACTGGTCGGAACCACCAGAAAACATTTTAATGTCATGTAAATCCATGCTTAAACTTACTTTCAAAACTCACTTTTCTGAACTAAGACCGAGTGAAGTTATAAGACTATTTTCCTCCACCACAGACCACCTAAGCCCATATCTCTATAAACAATATGGCTAACAATTCGTATCATAAAACTAAATCTCTGTCTATTCGTCTTTCAGTGATTTCATGTGTATTTTATGTGTGTTTTTCTTAGTAAAAAGTAGCTTTCTTCTACAATTTTTTTTCTTTTAACGAAAATTGTCCTTATACAAACCCAATTTCTAGAACTTAATGACTAGTCTACCAACCAACGAAAAAATGTCGTGGTAATAAAAAGAAAAGAAGTTGTGTATAGAATTACTCCCATCTCACTACGTCAATATTGCTAATCTACGAACTTAACCTCATGATTTTCATTCTCCATCGAATGAGCCCAAAATTTTGAAAATCGATAAAGAATTACTTGAGTTATCGCGGCAACAAGTGTAAGGACGTTTTCCGTATTTAACGTTTTATGCCAATGTAGAACATTTTCAAAATATCTGTCATAAAATCCTTACTTTCAGTCAAGGAAGTAGACGAAAAATTTAATCATATTAAATGCAAAATATTTTCGAAGAATTTTTTTAGAATTTTTTAAGAATTTTAAAGAATTTTGAGAATTTTTAGAATTTTTTAAGAATTTTTAGAATTTTGAGAACTGAAATTCCCAATAATAAGCCCTGCACGATGTGCTTTTATATTACATTTCGTAGAAGGATAAAATTGCTAGGATCGCACTAAACGCTTACGTTTTGTAAATGAATAAAATAAGCTAAAGTGAGAAGAAACGTGAAGATAAAAAAAATTATTTTGGTATTTTTTCATACCTCGACGATTTTTTTTTGCGTTTGGTGATTCCTCTTGTCGATTGACCATTTTTTATTTATTTGTTACATCACCAGAAAAAATCGTCAAAGTGTGAAGAAACGCTAGAAAGACAAATTTTCCATTCGTAGCTTTTTTCACATTTCTTAGCGTTTATTGTCTTTTCTGGCGTTTCCTTACACTTTGTCGATTTTTCTTGGCAATTTCTTTTTTTTTGTGATTTGATATTGGCGATTCTTCACAGGAATACTAAAAAATTTTCTAATAATTTAATTGTACTCCAAAGCAAGTTTTCAATAAAATTTCAGCTTTGAACGGTTCATCAAAAAAAAAAAAAATCGCTCGCTCTGCTCTAGTATACAATTTAGTACTTTCAACAATTTCAACTGTAGCATAACAAACTGTATCCGAAATAATATATAGTATTTGTGCAAGTAACAGCTGAAAGGAAGCATATGCTTACATTCTTTCTAAATAATAAGTTTTCGTTTCTTGCCGTTTCTTGCGCCTTTTGGCTCATCGCACAAGTGCGCCTTTTGGGAGCCAGTCCGGCCCTGCCTAATACATTGTATGAAAATGAACTCAAATGAACACTGACATAAGTTGAAAAATTTAATTCGCGAAAAACATAGGGCTACTAGATTATTCAGGTCCCTAGTCAAACAAGCGCTCCTGCCTGAGCGCGGGTTACTTTTACTCTGCCGTGTTAATATTTATCGTCGCTCAAAGTTTTTAATTTTATCGTTGAATGTTCTTTGAATTTTCGTACTTTAAAATGTTTAAGGAAAGGTCTAATCTACATTTGTGTCACGCTTAGGAAAATCTATAAAATATTTACCCATAAGAAACAGTTTCGACTGAAAGGTGAATCACAACATAGCCTCGATCCTAGCTAAAAATTCAAAAAATCGACAATATTCTGAATTGCAGCAGATCTCATTTGTTCTAAGAAGATAGTCAATTACTGTTTGATCAGATTAAGTTGATTCAAAACATGAAGGTAAGAGTACTATTTTTTATGAAATGGTTTTTCACAGTGTCTAAGACCCTATTTAGAGTACCACTAATGCTTGAAGTGCGTTGGTGTAGGTTAAATTAAAATTGAGTTTCAGTTGAAGTAGCAAACATATTTTTACTATCTGAGGCGAGGGGGAAACCATTTTATTGATGTGATTAACATGATTAACCATTGATTGACATGATGACGAAACAGTTATATTATTAACCAGCATTTAACCAGGTGAAAGGTCACAAAACTACAATTAATCGTGAAATATAGTGGCTAATCATGGTTAATCACTGAAAACCGTGCGTATTCACATTTTTCATATTGCTGATTAACTTATTAACCATGTTAATCACAAAAGGGTGGTTTCGCCCTCGATCTGAGGGTTATCGTTAAGATTCCACCGGGACACTGTTTGAGAGCTAACGTGGATCTCATCTTAACAAACTTAACAGTAGATTTAGTTACAGGGGTCGTACTACTCCTTATTTTCCTGATTTTCCTTATTTTTGAAAAAACCACCTTATTCCTCCTTATTTTTGAAAAAGTTCCTTTTTTTTCCTTATTTTTCAATAATTTTGACGAGAAAACTACATTTTTGGATAACAGATAATAAAAAAAAATCGCTGCGCGGCAGAATACTGAGCAATAGGGTCATCGTAAATCTTCACCCGATCTCCTACTGCTAGTAAACAAACCATAGAAATGTAGTTCCTTGTTGTGGATTTTACTGAAGAAAAATATCCACGTGGATTACAGTAATTTTGCTACCTTCCCACTCAATGGGAAGAGCGGTGTTGAAGAAGGGGAGGGAGGGTAGAATTGAAGGTAACGGACGAATGTTTGGAAAGAATTGCCTCTGTCTCACGCTAAAAAGCGCGGTCATACTAAGTCAGCTAAAGCATCGACTTTACAAAAAGTCAGTCTAAGAAACAATCTAACGACAATAGAGCACAGTGGGGGAGGGGGTCCCAAAGTTTCAAAATTTTGGTGGACGCCACTTGTGTGCGACCTGTTGGAGGCTTGAAAAGGTCAATGGAATCTACCTGTTCCAAGTCATCTATGGGAAGAATCATTATTTTATTATTTCACTGATGTACTAAGAGGGAAACTTTCCCAACAAACTATTTGGTGGTAGATCACACAAAAAAACAAGACCTACATAAACTTAAATTCATTTGATCAAATTATTGTGTTGTTTACAAATTTGATATAATTCTGACCTCAAATCTCTACTTCACCTAAAAGAAAATTAAGGAATGTAGCATATTGAGAAATGTACAGTTTTATCCTGAGGTTCAAAACACGACCTACAACCAATGGAATGTTGTAAAGAGCCATAGTCTTATTTTGTGGGTTGTGTGGATTATTTGTATTAATATTTACACGTAAATATTCACAGTCCACAAAATAAACAATTGACATGGTATAAGAAAGTAGCGGTAAGCTAAGGTTAATAATTTCAAATTAACTTTTACTATTAAACCATGGTAATTCATAGGCCGCGTTCAGGAACGAAAAATTCTTCACTGAGTGAACATTCGTTTCGTTGAGTTAACGCTGTCAAGTTTAACTTTGAGGTTAGATTTCTCACGATGTACTTTGGTCGTGAAAGTTTACCCAGATGTCATGAACGTTTCGTTTCTGAACGTGGCCCATTGCGTTTAAGTGGATTTAAGTGGATTAAATTAGTGTAAAATCGTTGAATATGGGTATGGGAATTTTTGAAGAACTTCGTAATTTTTGATTATGAGCCTAAAAAAGCGTGCAGGGGGTATGCGTATAAAAAATCATCAAGATTTTTACCCAAAAATTTACTTCCAAGCTCCTTATTTTCTCCTTAATTTCAACCGAAAAATTCCTTATTTTCTCCTTATTTTTTTAAAAAAGCTCCTTATTTCCTTAATAAGGCACGCCATTTTTGAGTGCGAGGTCTGGTTATTTCACTAAGTCGATTCTGCGGTAGGACTCAAAGCAAATTGTTCTGGATTGATCTGATCAGAAAGTTTCAGATCTCAGATCAGATTACTTTATACTGAATCTAATCCCAATCTGATCATATCTACTTTTTTCAAATCAGATCAGTTTAATATCTGTTGGCTCAGTAACTGATCATCAGTTTACATCAACATTTTTATATGAAAATTTGTTCAGATTTTAGATTAATCTGAATCTGAATAATGATCACTTAAGATTGCATAAAATCCAATTTTCAGATTTCAGTTTAAATTCAGTTTAATTTAAAAAAAATTAGATCAGATTTGGAATTAGGAATTGTATGATAAGAAAACTTAAAGAATTTTTTTATTTTTATCAATTTGACATTTCACACAATCTGTAATGAGTGTGTTTAAAAAAACATGTCTAAATTGTCATAATTTGTGTTTCACCGCCTTCGTGCTCAACTCAGAAGTGTCTTAACACATTCAAAATAATTGCGGCTTGTCAACTTTCCGCACCCTGGACTTTACTTAAATAGTCGTGGAATGCCTTGGAGGCATTTCTCGACTATTTAAGTAAAGTCCAGGGTGCCGAAAGTTGACAAGCCACAATTATTTTGAATGTGTTAGCCTGTTCTTTCAGAACCTTGGATTCATTGCGGAAGGCGATGCACTTTCATTTAATGAAAAAAAAATCTTTAGTTTTATCCAAATAATAATCCAACTCGTCAAAATAAACATTTGGACAAAGGTGCATTTGGACAAAGGAATGATTAAATGCAGAAAGGGGACATGCAACAGTGAATTATAAGAAAAATGAAACACATGTCCCCTTTCTGCATTTTATCATTTTTGTTAGGTGCCGATGCAAAGATAAACCCAAACTCGCTCTCTGAGCTGATGCATAATGTTGGTCTTACCACACAGTGACATATGAAAGAATATATGATACTCTATTGTATATTACACAGACACTCGTTGCACTCTTGTTTTGTTTATTATACACGAGTGTATAACGCTGGCAATATTCCCCGGTATCATAATATAGTATAAAGTATTTGGTAAAATTAATTTTCTCCTATTTATTCCATTTAATACAATTTTTATTCTATTTAATCCATTTAATCCATTTAACCGTGACCGTGACAAATCCCACAGTGAAAACGAGACAAGGCTCAACGAGAACACCGAGAATAATGATCAGACCGACGACAAGGAGACAACTAGAATCATAAGACTAGTTGATGTTAAGCCACATCTAACCGGACATCAGAACTGTTTCGGTCTCGAGGCACGGAGTTATTGCGGCCACTGACCGTTGAGAACGGTGGTCTTCAGTTGTTTCCATAACTCACCTCTTCACAGTACAGACTATGACCGCTACGTGAACTGGTATTAGCATCATATGGGAATAGGACATTTTAACCAAGTGGTCAATTTACGGAACCACAAAGGAGCAGGATCGAAAATAAGGAACAATTGCCTTCCGAGGGCTGTAAAGACACAAGACACAAACGAAAGCAATCAAGAGAGCACACCTGCAATCGACTCGTAAACAACACCACTCTCATACTTTTACATTTACATCCAGACCCGAAGTAACTAACCTGCGCACGTGAGTCCATTCCTGTTCTCGTTCAGAATTAGCCATCCAGAAGAAAACGAAATAGAAATTCAGTTGATCAGAGCTTATTATTGGGAATTTTAATTCCCAAATTCTGAAAATCCCGAAAAAATTCTGAAAATTCAGAAAAATATTTTCAATAATAAGCGCTGCAATAGAATAACTCCCAGAAAATGTGCAAAAAATTAGAATTTTTTAACGGCCATACATAAAATTAAAAAAAAGCGCAAATAATAAAAAGCCAAAATTCCCAGAAAAATGGGAATTTTCTAGCGGTCATAGATAAAATTCCCAGAAAATGTGAAAAAATTGGAATTTTTTAGCTGGCTACAGATAAAATTCACAGAAAAATGGGAATTTTGTAGCGGCTACAGATAAAATTCCAAGAAAATTCGCAAACAATTGGAATTTTTTAGCGGCCAGACCACAGATAAAATTCCCAGAAAATGAGCAAAGAATGGGAATTTTTCAGCGGCCACAGATAAAATTCCCAGAAAATGTGCAAAAAATGGGAATTTTCTAGCTGCCAATAGATAGAATTCCCAGAAAATGTGAAAAAAATGGGAATTTTCTAGCTGCCAATAGATAAAACTCCCAGAAAATGTGCAAAAAATGGGAATTTCGTAGCGGCTACAGATAAAATTACAAGAAAATGTGAAAAAATGGGAATGTTCTAACGGTCATAGAAGAGTGCCTATTATTGGGAATTTTTATTATTGGATAATTCCGAAAAAATTGTCAGCCTCCTATACCAAATCACCAAACCACCGAATGAAAACCACTGGCGTCACCACTCGATTCATTGCTATTCTGTACTCCTTAAAAATTTAAATTCGGCGCCTCTCAAAATGATTTACTCAGACAAAAGTTTCAAAGCGAACATACTTACAGTGAATGCATTTTTTGCGGTGCGTTTTCTCGCCATTTTCGCTCTCTATTCAAAAGTCATTCAAGTACGTTCTTCTTGTTCTTCATTCAAAATCGTACATATGTACATATATATGCAAAAAAGCACAAACGAGCCATACACAATAACATTGCAAGAAGAATCTGGAATTTGTACGAATCGACTGGAAGATATAAGTTCTATCAATTATACATTAACACAAAATTGATTCCAGGAAAAGTTGATTTAACGGTTATTATAAGTGAGGACGCGTAAGATGGCCAATACGAAATTAGATGAGGTATTGTAAAATAATCAATTGAATACACAACCGTAGTTAACCTCCAAAAATTCAACAATTCAGCTAACAAAGGATCTCGACGAGTTGAAGCAGTTTTCCGAAAAGTCGTTGCGAAAAAGAATTCAAGGCATACTGGGTGTGGAAATTCGTAAAATAGAAACTGAAATCATTCAGATCCGTGACCAAATCGCTGCGACATCGAGTACTGCTGCCGGTGCACCAGTGCAGCAAAAACCAGCACCAAGTCAAACAAAACGATACGAAGTCGAATTGACCAACTACGGCTGGGATCAAAGTGATAAATTTATCAAGCTGTTTGTTACGTTGGATGGTGTGCATTCGGCCAGCGAGGATGACGTGTTGGCTATATTCAATCCGTCCTCAATTGTGCTGCAGATAAAAGGTGTGAACAACAAGGACTTCAAATTGAATATAAACAATCTGCTTGAGTCGATCGATGTGGAAAAGAGCTACCGCAAAATAAAAACGAACATGGTTACCGTCTATGCGAAAAAGGTGAAAGAAGGTTGGTATGCAATGAGCGATGCATATTTCCCCATTACGTTCACATATACTTATACGTAACGCTTTGTAAGGTTCGAAATGGTCTCATCTCACGCTCACCGAACAACGGTTGAAAACGGCTAAAGACAATATGCTCAAAGATTCGGCTGACGATGGTGAACTGGACTCGAAAGATCCGAGTGCTGGTTTAATGAATATCATGAAGAAGATGTACCAGTCTGGCGATGCTGAAACGAAGCGCATGATTTCGAAGGCTTGGACTGAGGGTGCCGAAAAGAAAGCTGAAATGGGGATGTAAATTGCTGGACATTTCTGAATACGGATAATCGATTGCTTTGCATGTGTAAATTGGAGATCAATAAAGTCATTCCCTTATCGAAAGATTGGTGTCGTGTTGCTGAGGTAAATTCTTTTTGCATTCGAATGTTTTATGGAAACAGAAACTGAAGTTGATGGCTTAGAAGATTGTAAGAATTGGAGCTCTCGAAAGTGGGACCTGCAAACGGTTCGATTTTGTGCTAGGGTTTGAAAGAAGAAGAAACTTACGCTGCAGGGATCTACTGTAGTCAGTGAGATTTAGACATAAAGTTGTTTCAGCTGGTCAACTTAAACAAACACGAGTGGTAAAACCGAATAAAGCTATGGACTTTGCATCAGTGGACCAATTGATGTCTAAATTTCGCTAACGTTTTTTGTATTATGGGTAATTGATTTACTGAAAAACGGTAAAATTTTGACTAATTCAATGAATGGTCAGCAAGTCCACAAGCCTTAGAAAAATTCAACCAAATATTTCGTAAATCAATTTACCATATCGAGTAATATAAGGATCGTCTTCGTATGAACGCTTCATAACAATCCATAAGTCATTTTTCTTTCTCTTCTCATTTGTATAGCCATCGATTGAGTCTATAACAAGACTATTAAGTGGAGGGCAAGCAGAGCGATTTTAGCCCCGTACGAAGTACAAAGGGGCTTATAGGATTACGATGCCGTGTGTAATTGATGGAATTCGAAGTAGACGGTAAGGGCAAAATGTTTTCCTAAGTTCATTAAAATCAGTTGAATGGACCGTAAGTTAGGGCCCTAGAAGTAAAAGGCTACTGGGCCCTAAGTGTTTTTTGGACATAACTCGAGTAAATTTCATCCGTTCTTCCGAATTTTTGTTTCTTTTTAAAGGTAATCGAAGGCCGAATAGAATGGTTTTGAAAAAAATTTAAATTTGGATCCTTGGACTAAGGTTGCTACTAGGGCCCTATGTGTACACATTTCATTATAATTTTGGTTTAACTACATTAACGGGCGCAATAGGCTTTCGGTCAAAGTAGGGTGACAGACGCACTAGGGTCACGTACGCAATAGATTCGAATCACGTACGAATAGGGTTCGTACGGGGCTCAGTCGCAGCAAACGCTCCGAATGTTCTGATGGCTCGTTTGGTTGCATATGTCCGTACGAAAGTCGTTCTTACTAGCTGTAGTGTAACAGTGAGATGGGCCAGTTTGGGCACAGAGGAATAGTGGTTGAATAGTAATTGAACTGAGTTGCCAAGATTTTAATCGATTTTTTTTTGCTAAACGGCAAAACTGATTTTGAGCGACTAAAAATTTTCTTTAATCCTCGCAGGATTTTCATTGCCTGAGTTGTATGTTTTGGTTTGGTTTTCGGTTTTTATTGTCTTGTCATTGTTGGGATTTTTTGTGAATTTGAGGATTTTCTCAAAAAGATTTTACATTTTCATTAGGCAAAGAACTTACTTTTGAAAGAAAAAATCGGTCAAGTGACATGATTTTCTCAGACGTGATGCAGTCATTTTAGAGTGAACACGAGGTACCTCGGGTAAAGCTGTAAAATAGGGCCTCGGAACATATAAACATTAGGTTGGGTGTTTCGAAAAATTGTTCAGTTATTTTCGTCAGACGCCATAGCTCTTGTTCTCTAGAATTGACAGCATTATTGACATTGTTCTTTACATAGTATGCGAGACACCACGCTGGTGAACGGCAATTTTTCGTGTTAAAATAATACTTTTTCATAAATTTCGGTAATTTCGACACTTTTGACTAGCAAGGTAGCACCAAGGTAGCTTCGACTTACTTTTTACTTTTTCAAATTTATACTTTTCGTCCGATTTGTTTAACCAAAGCTCTTGATGCCGTTCGATGTTTCGCAACGTTATCCCGAAAAGACTTTCATTCAGTAGACCAGCTGGTAAAATAACCGAATAGAACTGACGTAAGGCTTGGAATAGTAGATCTATTCAGTTCTAGTGAGTCATTGAGTGAAGTCGAATGTGGTATGATTTTTAATAAACATTGTGGCTTTCCATTGCACCAACGCACTTCAAACTTGAGAACATAGAGTACTGAAATGGGACAGTTTATCAAACGCATTTTGACACTGTAAAAAAATCTGGAAAATTTTTTCATACAAAACAGTACTCTATTTGGCAGCTGTCTTAATAGGTATAAATGAAGACAGAAAACTCTAAAAAAATAATTTCAAATTTAATATCGAAAATAGAATTCCTAAGCTCTAAAATTTAAGTTAATGTGAATTAGTACGAACGACATGATAAGATTTTTTCGTTTTTTTTCCTTTCTTTGCACTGAAACATATATATAAGTACGAGTGATGAGAATCTCAATTATATTCGAATGAGATCATGACATCCAGTTCGAGATCCCGTTCACGTTGATGCGATGTCATCCTTTTCCTTATTCTTAACAGCATTCGATGGAGCTCCATACAAGTAATGCGACCAGAACGAAAGAATTATCACCTCGACTAGTATTAGCAGTTGTACGATCGCTGAAATAGGTCACATTTTCCTAATCTATACTCCGTATAAAATTGGTAAGTAAGTGCAGACGGCTATACATACCATTTCCGTATACTTTTCTGGTAATCGGATATCCATTGTCATTCGATCCATTTATCGTCAATTCAATTTGTGCGATCAACGGTTGTAGTTTACAGATAAGTAGCACCATTTGCACTGCAATGTATTTTGGCTACGAAGGAAAGGGGATTTCGGTCAGTCGGTTTTTGTTCATCAGTTAAGTTAGTTTGATTGTCCGTTACCGTTAATTTGTATTCGATAAACAGTGGCGAAAACATTCGACTGGCCATTTGCAGACCCCAAACACCGCTTAATACAGAAATTCCCAAGAATGGCATAAAGTAATAGCTGATGTTGCTGTACAACACCTATAAATGATTTAACAGTGAAATTATGGAAAATTAGGGAAATTTTTCGAAATTCCCACAAAAAATGGTTTTTTGGGAAAATAAGAAATTTCAACAAAAGCAAAAGTTTGCGACATGAGCGAAGCGAGGACCGTAATTCGCTCGAGTTGGAATTTCCTATTTTCTCCCCGTGGTGAATAACCGTTTAAAAAAAACTCTTGTCCCCATGAGGTGAGAAAATGTTTATCTGTCATTACAGAGAGCATAAACAAAACGCGATCTTCTCAGCGCATTTGAGTGGAGATAATAAGGTTATTCCCGCCGCACTAATGAAAAAACTTTTACTTGTAACTTACCGAATCCTCCAAGTAAACCACATTTAGTATCAGATATACTAGTCCCAGCCCGATTGGAAGTTGTAGTATTAGCAATCGGACTTTCATAAATCTGTCCCTGTAATTTTAGGGTTTTTTTAAGTTATAATTGTTCAACAATGAGATGCTTTATGCTGATTTGATGTACATGCACTGCCCTCATTCCATCTAGACTATAAAGAAAATAACTCACTTGGTGATATGCATAGGACTGATAAAGCAAAGACAGCAACAACAAGGTGGAGCTCGCATGTTAAACACTTTAACATCATCAGCTATCCGAATGAAATTCGATTCGCCACCTGCATAGTCGACGCATAGACTGAAACATGATAAAATTTCTTAATTTCTTCTGATAGTAAAATCGAGTCATTTCCACCTACCAAAAGTATTGATACGAACATAATGCAAATGTGACGACACTGATCGATTCGCAAAACAGCAACGCTCTGGGAACTAATAGTGATGTGAACGAACTGGCTGCAACAATTGTATAAATCCCGCAAAGTATCAATGTTCGCGAAACGAATGGTTTTGGTGTATTTTGTAGTATCTTGGGTATGAAAAGTACAAATTTGATGGTGGTTACCAGGAAGAGTATTAGGCCAACTATGTACGATACTAAGAGAAATGTGTTGAGATCTGAAAGGAAATGAGAGAGAAAATTGATGGAAGTATTCGTTTCGAATTTCTTTTCCTAAAATAGTTATCTGTGTATCTGTTTTGGACTTCGTTCGGGCTACAACTCGCGAAATTGCCTAAAATCGTCCAAAACAGATACTCGAAAAAAAATTTCATGTAAGAGGTCCAGAGAACCAGAGAAAAATCTCAAAACTCATTCATTTTCGGCCCCGACACATGAGAAGACAATTTTTAGAAACAATTCGCCGTTCTGTGGATAAGCACGGACCGAAAACAAATTTTATTAATAGTTCGGACATTTGCGCGACACTGTGCTCAAAAACAATCTTTATGAAATTCGCCAATACAACGTCGTTACAAAAATAATCATTCAAAACTTGACTGAAACCTTGAAATATTTCGGCACTTGTGGGATCTCTTCCGTTAGTATCTACATTTTGTCTCACGTAAGTCAGGTCGCCATGATCAGTTTCCATAATTTTAACACCTTCTGCATCAGTTATGTTACTAAAATACATTTTAACCAAAGATTCCGTTTCGATGAAAAAAAAAACTTTTATCACTGCCCGGTCAAGACCACGATTACAAACAAAACGAAGTCAATTGAATGCTCTAATTTCTAACGCTCATATACATGCATTTATGACTAAGATAGTAAAAACCTTTGTAATCTTATCTCCTTAAATAATGAATATAAAAGTGACGTATCCAATTAATGAAATCGATGGAATTAATCTTAATGAGTTGACACTAGTCTCAGGCATCAATCTATTTTTTTTCGCCAGAATCTAATGGAATTTGCCAGTCATGGTCCATAACGTGATAACGTTGATAATTCAAAATAAGTTTCGATTATAATTATTTGTCACCTTTTCTATAATTGTCCCTAACTGTTTCTCATTTACGCGTTATTAAAGGCGTAGTTCCTACAAGAGCATATCTTTCAAAAATATCTGATTTATAATGCTGACAATTGATAATTATAGAAAGATAACAAGGCAAAAACATTTAAAACCACTTAAGAACGCAGTAGATCGCTGCGACGTTGGTCCCGTACGAACCCGCTTACCTAGAAAGCGGAAATAAGTCGTTCCGCTGTAAAACTTAACTTGAAAATGATACTGTAAAACCTGCGTAAACCTGTGTATGTTGACCACCTCTGTAAGTTGAGTTAGGCCGCTTTTCTTTCCTTAGTCCTAACGAACTTTTCCCGGTCTGGTTAGCAAATTTTTGGTTCATTCTACGATTTAGTGGCCAAAAATCACCTTACTCTGACCGTTCCAAAAATAACATTTTTGATTAAAACAAATGACCCAAAAATGAGGTTTTCCAATTTTATGTACTTCATTAAGTTCATCTCGAAAAAAAAATAAAAAAAATAATTATTTAGCAGACGTTCGCACAAGTACAAAATAAGCTGATATCCAACGCACTTCAAGCATGAGTGGTACTTTTAATAGAGTAATGAAACTGTATCATACAAATTTTGGAAAATTTGGAAAATGTTTTCATACAAAATAGTACTCTATTTGACAGGTGTCACTGAAAGCACTTTTGCTTGAAGTGCGTTGTGGTACCATAAGAGTTTTCATGACATTCACATTCTATTGACTTTGAGGAGTAAGATTACTAGTTTCGACAAATTGAGGATTTTTGGTGTAACATCATGACGCAAATTTAGCGTTCGAAACTAAAACCCCCGAAAATTGAAACAGTTTGAACACACAGCACTGCTAGCATGACATGACCATAGAAAATATTTTGGAGGCTGATGAAATCACAGTTAGGAAAGCCAGCAAATTTGTCTCTTGTCAAGTCAGTGTCAAGTCACGCTAGAAGCGCTGTGGTATCAAATTTTATCAATTTTAGTTGACTTCTAACAAATCAAACCAAGGAAAAGAAATTTTTGTCTGTAAATCGCCTGATGTTTTTTATGAAGAATTACACGAAAACTCTTATCTTTTATTTCACTTTCACGATTATACCTTATCTACGTTACAACAATTGTGTAAATAGATAACATACGAACCACGGAAAATATATCTAATTTCAGACTATGAACGTCAGTTTTATACTGTTGTTGAGGCTACGAATGTGTTCTAATTTTGTCAACTTCTTTCGATTTGGTGAAAATATTGGAACAAGTAAGTTTGACGGTGTCACGACTTCAAACGTATACAAATATGGGATCAGTAGTGAATCCTGGTGACGAAATATTCAGTGGAAGAGGTACCATTGAAAAATGCAGATTATCTACGTTGAATGCGGTAAATAATTACCAATCATCGGGAAACGCTTCACTATATTGTGGTGAGTGAGTTACAATAAATCATTAGTATTCAGCCGCTGCGGGAAACGCTTTAGAAAATTGTGGTGAATAAGTTTAAGTTAAGTGTTTCGTTTTGTCTTGAATGTGTACGAATGTGTTCGAATACGAAATTATTTTCCAGTCGACGTCTATTTTATGTCAGTATTCGTTATAGAACTCTGTCCAATAGAGGTGTCCAAAATTGTATGGAAAAATTAAAGTGCCAAAATGTTTGGGGCGTAGGGCAGAAAATCATTCTATATGGTCCCCTGATAAAAAGTGTCTATGGGACCGACTCGATCCGAATCGATTTAGGGGTCGCTCAGGGACGAAGTATATGAAAAACAGCCAAAATCGCTTGCAAACCAGGTTTTTAGAAAAATAATTATTTTGGACTGATGATGAAGAGTGATGTTAGGACATCTTAATTTATATTAGTGTAAAATCATCACGAGAAAACACTTTTCAACTTTTCCCGTGTATCGACACCTACTGTGCCCAGGCAGTGCTGGTCAAAGATCAGATTCATAGCGTATATTCTGAGAGCGAGTCCTTATCTGTGACGACCAGAACCCAAAAAATTATTATGTGGAAATGTTCGGAGTAACAAGGGCTTCAAGATAATGCAAAAAAAAGTTTCGTTATTTCAGATTTGTTTGATACTTTTCAGACAAAACTTATTACTCGGTGTCCTCGGCGAACTTTGAAGAGTTGCACTGGACGTCCACGCAAAGGTTCCGATCTCTTTTTGTCATTTCTTGATAGCTTACCATGTAACCATTCAAAATAAACCAAATTTGTCAGAAGGTACAGACTAAGTCGACTTCGATGAGACCTAATGTGTGCCCATGTCGCATTTCTCGAAAATTTCAATATGAAAAAATTCGAAAATTTCAAATTTCATGATTTTCAGAACTTTGACTGAGCAGAGCTTATTTACGACACAAAATGAGAATATTACAACAAAATTATACACCTTAAAAGTGTGTAAGATGATAAATTTCATCTTTCGAATTTTTTCATATTGAAATTTTCGAGAAATGCGACATGGGCACACATTAGGTCTCATCGAAGTCGACTTAGTCTGTACCTTCTGACAAATTTGGTTTATTTTGAATGGTTACATGGTAAGCTATCAAGAAATGACAAAAAGAGATCGGAACCTTTGCGTGGACGTCCAGTGCAACTCTTCAAAGTTCGCCGAGGACACCGAGTAATAAGTTTTGTCTGAAAAGTATCAAACAAATCTGAAATAACGAAACTTTTTTTTGCATTATCTTGAAGCCCTTGTTACTCCGAACATTTCCACATAATAATTTTTTGGGTTCTGGTCGTCACAGATAAGGACTCGCTCTCAGAATATACGCTATGAATCTGATCTTTGACCAGCACTGCCTGGGCACAGTAGGTGTCGATACATGGGAAAAGTTGAAAAATGTTTTCTCATGATGATATTACACTAATATAAACGAAGATGTCCTAACATCACTTTTCATCATCAGTCCGAAATAAATTTTTTTCTAAAAACCTGGTTTGCAAGCGATTTTGGCTGTTTTTCATATACTTCGTCCCTGAGCGACCCCTAAATCTATTCGGATCGAGTCGGTCCCATAGACACTTTTTATCAGGGGACCATATAGAATGATTTTCTGCCCTACGCCCCAAACATTTTGGCACTTTAGTTTTTTGGACACCCCTACTGTCCAAATTTTCGAATATAAAATCACTCAACAAAAATGCGAAAGTAAGCCGAAACATGTCTTATTTACATGGGTACCCCGCTGTCCACCTCTATGGTTCACACAGAAAATAATTTATTTTTTTCGGATAAATAAATTGCTGGACTGAATACAGATTTTTTGTTCGAGGAAGTTTGCTCAAAATAATTCCGTAAAAATGCCCTGTAGTCTGACGAGAAAGAAGATATGAATCGCACTAACGCAGACAACAGTCTGCCGAGACTCATGAATCAGACAAAGGCAGAAATCTCTCCTACAAAAATTTAACTCTAAAAATGGCATTCGAATGGTGTGTAGAGTGTCATGTGTCGTGTGTGATATATCCACGGACTGGTGTGAGATAGGGATGAATGTAAATAGTTAACATACAATTTCTCAAGCTTCCAAGTTTCCCATAGAGTAATTTTTTTGAAAGTGGACGAGGCTCCGTCGGACCTATTTTTTAGAACCCTGCTAGTTATATGCCCAAACAGCCCTGGGCCTGAATAGTTCAGAACCGCTGTCCTTTTTATTTTATATTCGCTTGGCGGATGGTGGAAACTGTTCAAATGTCGAAAAATCCTGGAGCCTGGATCCTATTTAAATGGAGGTGGCTTTTATACGTGATTTACGGCCGCTACAGATGAAGTACATGCATGTGTGAGGTGTCATTCAACAGGTACTGTCTAGTAGATACGGGGCTAGGACTGATATACTTTATGTCTTCAACCGTTTCTAGAAAATTTCTGAAAGAATGTTGGAACATTTCATCGAAATTTTCGATGAACTTTAGGAGGTGATATTTCGAACCTAGTGACTGTTCATGTTTAGAATAGTGGATGCCTGGTAGAGGCTCAACGTAGCTTTGCATGTATACCCTACATGCCGTACTAGTCACACGTTAAGGTTATCTTATTTTCGTATGTAATGGGTAATGTCACTCAATCGAATACAAAAATAAAATGACAGCGGTTCTGGACTGTTCAGGCCAAGGACTGTTTGGACATATAACCAGCAGGGATCTAAAAAAAATAGCTCCGACGGAGCCTGGTCCACTTTCAAGAAAATCCCTCATAATGATGCTGGTAAGATTTGTGAAGACCTTGAGAAAACTTAGAATTTTCCTACTAAAAATACCTCTTAAGACGTTGAGTGCTGTCGGATACGTCGCGTTGGACTTTTCCGAAAAGAAGACGTAATTTCTAAGGTTTTCACGCATTTACGAACAATGGAAGCTCCTTCCAGTTCTCTTTGTTCAAAAGTGTACAGAGAGCTAAACCGTGTAATTATAGCTTTAAGGGCTAACCAATGCCTTACATATTTAAACACAGTCAGTTTTATGATTCATTGCACAAAAACAAATTTTCGAGCTACTCGATGTATAAATGTAAGTCTTTAGCGCTAACATGAAAAACTTTAAAAGTTAAAATTTGTTCGATAAGTTACTCAACTAAGTCAAACATATAATGCTTCTATTTCAATCGGATCATGGTCGAATTTTAATTGGTCGAAGTTTTCGCAAATTCACGCTCTACTGGTCTTTTGGGGTACTTCTTCTGATTCGTTTATTATCATGCATGTACATTAATTAAATTTCAATTCTATGTGTCACGGAATGAAAGTGTTAGAATAATGTAATGTTACACTTCATGCAGGGTAACTATCCCGATAAATATCCGATCGTTTGCTTGGTAACGCGAGAAAATTTTATTCATAATTAATTAGCTAATGAATTAGAATTAATTATAGCGTTTGGTATCGGATTTCGTATGTAATTGAATAATTGGTAAACATGGAGTGGACATTGCGTTATGTAAACCAACAACGGCCGGTAATAACGATTCAAGAATAATTACTTTCGACACTGTTCTGACAGGGTCGTAGCGGGACTGAAACCCATCTGACTTGGCTACAATTTTTTCTTATGCTGGCAGCACAGCACTCCTTCTAGCATGAACATAGAAAATATTCGGATGCTGACTAAATCACAGTAGGCTAGGCACTGCGTTTCTTTTGTACAGATGCAGATAGATGAAGGGTTTTCGTTGTGTGAGGTGAGCCATACAATACAAACAATCTTAAGCGGTAGCTCTTATCACTAAGGCATTCAAAGACACTTGTCAGCTCAGTTTTCATGCTACAAGCAGTGCTATGCCGGCAGATATTATTTAGTTTTGCTAATTATAGCCCTATATGAGTTATGACAACGCAAAATCATTTATTTATTGGCAGAACTGAAGCTATTCAACTAACGTGAACTTCAGTATCTTTTCGCAACAAATGAAAAAATGTCTAATATTTGTATGGGTGATTGGGTTGCGTGTATTACACTACATTCCTATTATATCATGGTTTTATGACATAGAAACCAACCAGATCGTCTGTGTCAATCAATTGCCGCAATATCTGTTATTAAAGCCGATGCAAGAGACTTGCGTCATCTTTTCGATGTAAAACATAAGTGGTCTGAGAAACCGATACGCAGAATGCATCAACATGAGAAATCATTATAACCACACAGACGTTAGAAAATCATGCTCATTCAGTGACGAAACTATATAATAAATCGTAACATAACACAAAGGAACAACAAAATTATCTTATAAACAGCGAACCATTTTTCTTAAAAAAAATATACCTGCAAACAATTCTGCTGTTCTGGGTAGTAGTGGTCGGGATGGCCTTACTTCGTTCGTGATGTTTGCAAGAAATTTACTGATATTGTTATCGATCTCATTGGCGATCATGGTGATACGATTTGCGCTTCAACGGTCTAGAGTCTGAGTATATATGCTGAGGCTATTCACAGTCGATTTGTTAAATAATTTCAAAAATTAGTTTTCGTTATACGAAATGAATTCTCATACTGAATGTATGACTGAGTAACAATTTCATATCACAGAGAACACACTTTTGGTTAGATGGTTCAAAGATATGTACATTTATAAACAACTTTCACTTATTACTACAACGTTGGCTATTAAATTTGCACATTAAATAAAATATCACAAGCAATGCACTGTTCACTTGCAAGACCACTATAGTGCAGGTAACTATATGAAACTCTTTGCACAAAGCCTTCGATTGATGAATTCTTTTCGCACAAATTTCATAATCACCATTCGTATTTCTTTTCTCAATTATTTTGCCTTACAATCACAGATCCCGTGCAGAACTGAATGAAAACATAAATAAAATCTCAAACATATTTTTGTGCGGAGCTCTCGTTTCGTTGTGGTTGTTGTTGTTGTGTTTAGATTACATCACATTCTCAATTAAAATCTAAGAAATTTTTATATTTCACACATTAAATGGTATATCCTTCGGTTGAATTAAACGAATCGGTTTATTTATAATTGAAGCCACCGCACTGCACATTAAAACAGCCGACTTTATTGCTAATTGAACAATTAATTGAAATAAGATATGAATGAAGTGTACACATGTGAATGTTTTGAACGAACGACCGAAGATCGCATAATCGGAGAAAGCATGTTGTCGGCGGCACAGCTGATAGAAAACTATTATAAAAATAACTGAATTCATTTTGGCTTCTCAGTCATGTTGTCCTTCCACCAAACAAAATGTTTTATATTCATTTTATATGTGGTTGCGTGTCGGTATTACTTATATTGAATAGGTGAGTGCTGGTAAATTACTCACTATTCAATTCACTCTTAGGTCATTTAATTGTGTTTTCTTTGAGTTGACCACTTTACATACGTTCGAGTTTCGAGTTCCTATATATTAATTTCTCTGTGCCATTACACAGTTGAAATGTTATCTCTCATGTTCTTCACGACGGTGATGATAACTTGTTTACCGATTGATGGGTAGTATAAACAGAAAAATTGCAACCACAATTTTGTTGCAAGCGAGAAATAGTAGATTGCTCGTTGTAAATGAAGTTACAAAGTCGAACGACTCAGTGAGTAATTCTTCGTCGGCAAACGAAATGCAACCTGAAAGTCTTTTAGTCAAGTCTCCTAGTGTATGTGGAACAAAACCACTGTCTATGATCACTCAGCCTGATGTCAATCTATCCACGGCGCAGCGTAGTAACACCGATTTTAAAGTCAATCTCACTGAACTAGGAACTCCAACCGCCGGCTCTAGTCCCTCGGCCGATGTACCGACCAAACCGTCTGTTTCTGCACAGGTATCCGATGAAGTCAAAAACCCTACAGTACGACCGCGATACGATTCAATGGGCTCACCAAATATTTCAATGCCGTACGAGAGACAAAGGGTTGTCTATGTTTCCAATTTTCAT
This sequence comes from Bradysia coprophila, assembly GCF_014529535.1. Taxonomy (NCBI): domain Eukaryota; kingdom Metazoa; phylum Arthropoda; class Insecta; order Diptera; family Sciaridae; genus Bradysia; species Bradysia coprophila. Next base: position 10,245,305 of record NC_050735.1, read on the forward strand.
CCGTCTGTTACCGAGAAGGACGTTGTTAAGTATCTATTGCAGAAGAACGTAATATCATCGGCTGAAGACGTGTCATGCAAGATATTGCTCTCATCCTATGTAGATATAAACAGCGTTTCCTTTGTATCGTTTCGGATCACAGTTAACTCTAACATTTTTCACTCAATAGTCAATAGTAAACTGTGGCCCGACGACGTTGTAGTTCGTGAATTTATGAAACGTTAAATAACCAGTGAATTTTGAACTTTCATTTTGAACTTTAATTTCGTCTTCTTTCAAGAACTAACTTATTGTCATAATTTTAACTCAGCCTAAACCTAACCTCCGATTAAACTAAATGTTGATTGTACTGAATGGTTCTAACTCTAATCAGAATATGATTAGCCAAATCGAGTCTCACGACTTTAAAAAAAACGAACTCCAGGTCTAGTCGACCTGTGCAAATATCTGCTGGTCTAGTCGACTGGCTGTTGCTAATCATTTCTCTTTCAGATGGGCCATTGAGTACATCCAGTCAGTCAAATTAAACAACGCAAACGAACTTAACAGTCGCCGCTGTACTCCTCAACCACGTTATAAGCATATCGTCATTATTAATGAATTTATTTAAATTATTTTAATTGTTATTTGCAAATTGTCAATTTTATTATACCGAAAGTAGTCAGGGGGCCTATGCCATTGATGAAATAAATAAATAAATATAAACTCTAAAATATAAACGACGTTATTGACTTGTACATTTTTATCGATACCTACGATAACAATGAAAGTGTAAAACAGGTATGGTCGATCGTTCGCCCGGAGGACATAAAAATTTGATTTACGCACTCAAACGCACTCATTTTCATATTATTTTGACATAATTTATGAATGCGTTTAAGGTGAATTTGCCGATCGGCCATACCTGCTCTGTACTTTCATTGTACGATAATAGTAGTTTACATGGGATGCTGCGAAAGGAATTAATTAAGTGAGGTAGCAATTTTGTGATAAAAGCAAACTCATAAATGTAATTTTGAACAACAAGCTTCGGTAACTACACTTGTCGAAAAGACAGTTGCCGGAGCAAGTTTCTAAAAAACACACGATTGATTTCAGTTGTTTTCGAAGAAATGAAGTGGCAGCATCATCCAATGTATTCTGGTTTAATACCTGTCTTATGTGAAAGTTGATTTCCACATAGAAACATGAAAAAAATGAACTGAAAATAGTCCACATGTAATGGATCATTTTCGTAGGGGTCAAAGTGCTATGTAATGGTCAACTTTCGCATGGGGCAGGTGGTAAAATATAAATGTTAACTCTGACTAATGTGACGTTACATAGCAAAGTATGTTATGATGATTTAGCAATATTTGTGTTTTACTTATCACATCCAACGGAAACTAACCTAGTTTATGTTAATTTTTTTCGTTAATCTCTCAGAGATTATGTTTTTATGTAAATATTTTGAATACGTTTACAGCTATTGATAATTCGGACCGTTGTTAGGTTTTTGCGACATATTACGATTGTTTCATTTCTTTTCTTTCCTTTGAAAATTTAAACAATAGCGAAGTTTTGCGGGAAGTGCGAGAGCCACAAATCGCTCGAGTTGGAATATCAATTTTTCCCCGAGGACCAACGCTTTTCATGTATGCTCTCCACGAAACACAAATCTCAATTCGTCGTAAAGTTTTTGAAAACAAAAATAAAGTGACAATTCGATACCGGCGACCAGAATTATCGCCCAGGGAATTATCGCCCAGACAGATTTTTTCAAAAATTAATTGGAATTATCACCCGGGGAATTATCGCCCAGGAACTATCACCCAGCTCGATAGGAATTATCACCCGGAGAATTTTCGCCCAGGAATTATCACCCAGCTCGATGGGAATTACCACCCGGGGAATTATCACCCAGGAATTATCACCCAGACTAACTGGGAACTTTAACCCGGGGAATTATAGCCCAGGAATTATCACCCAGCTATCTGGTAATTATTCCCCAGTTATTCAAAGCTGAGGAATTACAGCCCAGTAAATTTAGAATTATCACCCAGCTATTTGAAATTGAGGAATTATCGCCCAGTGAATTCGGAATTATCACCCAGCTATCTGAGATTGAGGAATTATCGCCCAGTGAACTTGGAATTATCACCCAACTAACTGAAATTGAGGAATTATCGCCCAGAAATTTGTGTTTGAAGTAGTACCGAATCAGCAGTAACTTTTCAACTATGTTAAAAGATTTATCACATTTTCGATATACCCATCTTTTACTTCTATTAATTTGGTAAAACATTATGTATAGTAGAGAAAGATAACTTGCTCAGTGTGTAAACTTTAATGCGAATTTTCGTTTGATCTAATCAATTGTGCACCGTCTTCTGTTAATCTGATTCGACCTAATCGATTGTGCATCGTCTTAGGGGAATGCACATTTGATCCAATCGATTCACCTAAAACGATGCACAATCGATTGAATGAAACATTTAGTTTAACTAATTGTGCATCAACTTAGAAGCATCTACAATTAGTCTAGCAAATTGTGCATCATCCAGGGCATCATCTTAAATGGATGCACATTTAGTCTAGCAAATTGTGCATGAACTTAGATGCATCTACAATTAGTCTAGCAAATTGTGCATCATCTGAAATGGATGCACATTTAGTCTAACTAATTGTGCATCAACTTAGAGGCATCTACAATTAGTCTAGCAAATTGTGCATCATCTGAAATGGTTGCACATTTAATCTAACTAATTGTGCATCAACTTAGAGGCATCTACAATTGGTCTAGCAAATTGTGCATCATCTGAAACGGATGCACATTTAGTCTAGCAAATTGTGCATGAACTTAGAGGCATCTACAATTAGTCTAGCAAATTGTGCATCATCTGAAATGGATGCACATTTAGTCTAACTAATTGTGCATCAACTTAGAGGCATCTACAATTAGTCTAGCAAATTGTGCACCATCTGAAATGGATGCACATTTAGTCTAGCAAATTGTGCATCAACTTAGAGGCATCTACAATTAGTCTAGCAAATTGTGCACCATCTGAAATCTATGCACATTTAGTCTAACTAATTGTGCATCAACTTAAAGGCATCTACAATTAGTCTAGCAAATTGTGCATCATCTGAAATGGATGCACATTTAATCTAACTAATTGTGCATCAACTTAGAGGCATCTACAATTAGTCTAGCAAATTGTGCATCATCTGAAATGGATGCACATTTAGTCTAGCAAATTGTGCATGAACTTAGAGGCATCTACAATTAGTCTAGCAAATTGTGCATCATCTGAAATGGATGCACATTTAGTCTAACTAATTGTGCATCAACTTAGAGGCATCTACAATTAGTCTAGCAAATTGTGCACCATCTGAAATGGATGCACATTTAGTCTAACTAATTGTGCATCAACTTAGAGGCATCTACAATTAGTCTAGCAAATTGGGCACCATCTGAAATCTATGCACATTTAGTCTAACTAATTGTGCATCAACTTAGAGGCATCTACAATTAGTCTAGCAAATTGTGCATCATCTGAAATGGATGCACATTTAATCTAACTAATTGTGCATCAACTTAGAGGCATCTACAATTGGTCTAGCAAATTGTGCATCATCTGAAATGGATGCACATTAGTCTAGCAAATTGTGCATGAACTTAGAGGCATCTACAATTAGTCTAGCAAATTGTGCATCATCTGAAATGGATGCACATTTAGTCTAACTAATTGTGCATCAACTTAGAGGCATCTACAATTAGTCTAGCAAATTGTGCACCATCTGAAATCTATGCACATTTAGTCTAACTAATTGTGCATCAACTTAGAGGCATCTACAATTGGTCTAGCAAATTGTGCATCATCTGAAATGGATGCACATTTAATCTAACTAATTGTGCATCAACTTAGAGGCATCTACAATTGGTCTAGCAAATTGTGCATCATCTGAAATGGATGCACATTTAGTCTAGCAAATTGTGCATGAACTTAGAGGCATCTACAATTAGTCTAGCAAATTGTGCATCATCTGAAATGGATGCACATTTAGTCTAACTAATTGTGCATCAACTTAAAGGCATCTACGATTGGTCTAGCAAATTGTGCACCATCTGAAATGGATGCACATTTAGTCTAACTAATTGTGCATCAACTTAGAGGCATCTACAATTAGTCTATCAAATTGTGCATCATCTGAAGTGGATGCACATTTAATCTAACTAATTGTGCATCAACTTAAAGGCATCTACGATTGGTCTAGCAAATTGTGCATCATCTTAAATGGATGCACATTTAGTCTAGCAAATTGTGCATGAACTTAGATGCATCTACAATTAGTCTAGCAAATTGTGCATCATCTGAAATGGATAAATGGATAATTGTTTTAAATCCACTTAAGAACTGCAGATAAGTTTACCAAAAAATGTTTTAATTTCAAAATTTGTTAGTTATAAGTTCATGCACAATTAACTAGAATAAATGTGCATCCATTTAAGATGATGTACAATTGGCTAGACTAAATGTGCATCCATTTAAGATGATGTACACTTAGTTAAACTAATTGTAGATGCCTCTAGGTTCATGTTACACTAAAGTTGCACCCATTTAAGATGATGCACAATTGGGTAGAATAATTGTAGATGCATCTAAAATGATGCACAATTTGCTAGACCAATCGTAGATGCCTTTAAGTTGATGCACAATTAGTTAGACTAAATGTGCATCCATTTCAGATGATGCACAATTTGCTAGACTAATTGTAGATGCCTCTAAGTTGATGCACAATTAGTTAGACTAAATGTGCATCCATTTCAGATGATGCACAATTTGCTAGACTAATTGTAGATGCCTCTAAGTTGATGCACAATTAGTTAGACTAAATGTGCATCCATTTCAGATGATGCACAATTTGCTAGACTAATTGTAGATGCATCTAAGTTCATGCACAATTTGCTAGACTAAATGTGCATCCATTTAAGATGATGCCCTGGATGATGCACAATTTGCTAGACTAATTGTAGATGCTTCTAAGTTGATGCACAATTAGTTAAACTAAATGTTTCATTCAATCGATTGTGCATCGTTTTAGGTGAATCGATTGGATCAAATGTGCATTCCCCTAAGACGATGCACAATCGATTAGGTCGAATCAGATTAACAGAAGACGGTGCACAATTGATTAGATGAAACGAAAATTCGCATTAAAGTTTACACACTGAGCAAGTTATCTTTCTCTACTATACATAATGTTTTACCAAATTAATAGAAGTAAAAGATGGGTATATCGAAAATGTGATAAATCTTTTAACATAGTTGAAAAGTTACTGCTGACTCGGTACTTTAGATTAGATTAGATTAGATGGGAGGGTGTAAGCCCAGCACCTAAGCCTCAGATGGGCCTGTTGTGCTATTGTACAAGTCTCTTGATCATATGGACTGTGATTTTACATCATATCTCTCCCGACTTAGATTGTTCACAAATCGACCGTGTGTTAACGTCCCATACGTTGTGAATTCTCCAAGCCGTGGGTGGTATGCGAATACCACAACCATCACTAATTGACCTGTACATTTTCCCAAAGATGGCGCTATCAACATTGTCATGTTGTAGCTCTTTCTACTATTGACATTATGTCGATATGGTTTCTTTTATGGAGAAAGCGAATGTTGGGTTTTTTGATATTTCCGACTTTGTTACGGTTACGGCTATTAGTTTTAGGTAATAGCAAGTGTCTAATCACCATAGGCCATGAGTTGCCTCTTCGTATAAATCGCCATGCCACCATGTGACTGAACTCGTTCTGGCGTTGCAGGTTGTAGCGTTTGAATGATTCGTATTTCGTCATATCCCTTGACATCCATACAACGTATCAATCAATAGATCTGTTAAACCTCGCGGTCATTTTGGAGTACAAGATAGTTTCTGTATCTTGGGATTGTACCACAGCAAATTTGTAAAAATTTGCTATGTGGTTTTGGGGTGTCAAATGAGAACCCGAAGCGTTTGTACCTTACCTGCACTAAAATTGACTGCCAGATGCCATACGGCAATGTGTCATTTTCGTACATTAATCGAGCACGTAATTTAGCATTAGCTTCTGGTAGAGTCGATTGTTAATTCGTAAACCGACGCCACGAAGCACATGTTAAATAACAAAGGAAATAACACAATTGTTGATATCGCACAATGAGGCGAGAACGACTTTATTGATCAAAGAGAAAATGACCTACGAGAACAACACTTTGACTTCGTTAATAAAACCTTTAAAATAATTTCACCATTTAAACATTACAGCAAAATAAAAACACCAAAGCCGTAAAAGTTGGCACAGAAATTAGACAAAATCGAAAATGAATTCACACACAGCCACACAAAAGAAACACTTTTAGAGAGCAACGCATAAACACGTCCGTTCTCTGTGACTGCCGTTGTCCAACTCGGTACTACTTCAAACACAAATTTCTGGGCGATAATTCCTCAATTTCAGTTAGTTGGGTGATAATTCCAAGTTCACTGGGCGATAATTCCTCAATCTCAGATAGCTGGGTGATAATTCCAAATTCACTGGGCGATAATTCCTCAATTTCAAATAGCTGGGTGATAATTCTAAATTTACTGGGCTGTAATTGCTCAGCTTTGAATAGCTGGGGAATAATTACCAGATAGCTGGGTGATAATTCCTGGGCGATAATTCCCCGGGTTAAAGTTCCCAGTTAGTCTGGGTGATAATTCCTGGGTGATAATTCCCCTGGTGGTAATTCCCATCGAGCTGGGTGATAATTCCTGGGCGAAAATTCCCCGGGTGATAATTCCTATCGAGCTGGGTGATAGTTCCTGAGCGATAATTCCCCGGGTGATAATTCCAATTAATTTTTGAAAAAATCTGTCTGGGCGATAATTCCCTGGGCGATAATACCCGTCACCTTCGATACCAATTGTCATCAGACAAAACATCAACAAAATGTCCTCGAAAACGCCATGCAAATAGGAAATAGTCATTTCTGCAACAAGTTGCGAAATGTGGTGGTTTTTGTCACTATATGAAATAAAATATAGTTAAATTCCGTCACTAGTGACGAAAAGTAAAGCCAACAGTGAATTAGTGAAAAAATGCCCTTCCCTTCATATGTCACCCAAATGACATATGCCAACTTCGCTCTTCTTGGAATTTCCTATTTTCGTCTACAGATGAACACTACGTTCTTCATATGTATGTACAAGGTGTGACTAACTGTTTTTCTTCACAATTCAACAATGTCAATTTGTCACACAATTTTTCAAAACGAAAACAGATGAAGGAGAAAATATATATTTCTCGTCTCCTTGTGAGTGGAAAAAATAAGGTTAATATGTGGAAAAACATTTTTGTTTTAAGTCGCCGAAAGCCAAGTTAACTAAAGGCTCAACCAAAATTTGCCGGGTTACCATATGTGGCCAATCCGGTGCTGTCTTCAGCCGGAGTTTTGTTTTCAACCATAATCAAACCATACAAAGAGAAAGACAAAACTAACGAAGTAAAAGATTTTCTATCAATTTGTTGAAATACTAAAATCAAGAGAAGTAATAGACGGGACTATAATGCTGTCTGTGAAAAGTCTATCTCATATTTCCTATTTTCTTTTAACTTCATACTTTCGCCAGGTACGTAATAATACGTGTCTCCAACGCACTGCTCCAGGAGCAGTGTGTTAGTGTCTCCCAATTTTCTACTAATTGTGCTTCCAACCCGATTCCACGTGCTTCTGCTTAGAAATGGTCTTCAAATTTGAACGCAAAAATTTATTTAAGTATCAAAACGTAGTGTCCCCTCCCCACCTCCACGCCTCATCTAACTGATTTTAAAGTTTATAGTGAATTTTGAATTTAGTTAGGGTGTGCTGCAGAACATAAAGTAAAAATATAATAAAAGGAATGGCCCCTGACTGTATACCGAGGGGCAAACCACTCGATTTGCAACTCTTTTTTTTCACGTGCAACTCCGATGCAACTCTTTTTTTTCACGTGCAACTCTTTGCAACTCTTTTTCTGTGCAACTCTTTTGCAACTCATTTTCAACTCTTTTGCAACTCTTTTCGTATTTAACTTGTTTTCATCCAAAAAATGTAAAGAAAATCAACAACATTTGTTAAAAACAAAAAAAAAAATGGAAAAACATTAAACGTTCCTAATAGAGATATTGTAAAATGCCGACATCGATGTTCCTAAGAGCGACAAAAATATTCAAAGGAACCGATATGGGTAAAATTTACAACGATTATCGGTAAATGCAAATCCCATTGATTTCAACGATGTGGAATGCAAAATCAATGGGCGGGCATTCAAATTCAATTTTTCTCATCTTGATTGTTCTATTTTTGTCAAAAACGGGCATATATTCAAGGCACTTCAAGCATGAGCAATACTCTTAATAGAGCACTTAAAGTCGACAGTGTATCATATAAATTTTGGCACTGTAAAAAATTTGGCAGGCTGACAGCTGTCACTCGAAACACTTTTTCTTGAAGTGCGTTGATTTGATCAAAGAATTTTGCAGTGGTGAAAGAGAATGTAGAAAATAGTGTGCCCTCATCGAGCTCACTTAAATGAACTGGTTTATTCCTAGTAAACTGGACTTTTACATACAAATTTTGACATATCAAGACTTGTTGAATAACTTTCTATTTTCTCTCTTTTATCGCTCTTTTAACACTTTAATAAAGTTCAGTGAACAGTGTTCACTATTTGTAGTTCATTTAATCGTTTGAATAACATTTATTATTTATTTCTTCCGCGTGCAACTCTTTTTTTATTCTCGAATGCAACTCTTTTGCAACTCATTTTGAGCGTGCAACTCCGGTGCAACTCTTTTTTTTCGCGTGCAACTTCGATGCAACTCTTTTTTTTATTCTCGAATGCAACTCTTTGCAACTCTTTGCAACTCATTTGCAACTCTTTTGAGTGGTTTGCCCCTCGCTGTATACCAACTTTTTTTTTAAATTATCTAATTGTGACTTCACGGTGTGTTGTTTACTAACCACTTACTTCAGGTTGCGTTAATCGACATGTAATTTAAAACTATCTACAATTAACTTAGTTATTTTATCGCTAATATAATAGTCGATGTAAAATTTAATGTAGTACTTGTTAGTATAGTGTTCCTAGCGCTAGTGTAAGCATGATTTAGAATCGGAATTAACAATTTTGTAGCCCATTACAAACCAATCCCGACTCGATCACGATCATAGTCAAGACGGATATTTGATTTACCTGAACATTTTAATGAGTGCTACAAATCTAATTAATTTGATTTTGACTTATTATGTCGAGTTGACTTTTTTGTTTAGAAAAACCTAATCTAGCAAAGTTCAATCGCAGTTCAAGGTTCTCCCCAAATCTAACAGAGAAAAAAAGTTATAATCAATTGCTAGAGTATGAATTAGTGGTATTCTCTCTCCTAGCACGCTACACTCAAAGCTCTCTTCATTTGAATATAGACGGTGGAAAAAAGAACTGATACACACTCCACTCCATACCACATTCATACGGATTACGTGTCGGTCAAGAATGGTGAATTGTGTGTATATATTGTATACCTATCTGTGTAACATCGGTACAAAACAATAATATTTAATTAAATTAAATAAAAACATCCGTTGATCAGTACACGAATAAAAGCAATCCAGTTTGTACAACAATCCATTATGCGCGTCCAGCAGTATGGACGATGATTATTATATTGGATCGGGAAGATTTGAAAAATAAGATTTGAAACAAAAAGTTGAGGTTGTTACACTGGTGGATGACAATGTTTCGATGTTTCAACGTTGGTACAAATGTGTGTATGCTGTCACCCCGGATTGTGTGTTGATATTTTTCTTTTGACTATACGCCTCTTCGGTACCAACAAATGATAAAATTTAAGTTAAATATTTCGTAACAAAACAATAGTGCTCAAAAAATCGATCAAAATCGTAGGATAAAGTTAGCATAAGTTTAAGTGCAGCAAGCAGCTCAAAACGGTTGTTTAAACGATGAGAATTCGGCTGAAGACAAATGTGTAAATTAAAATAACTAAAAGTCAATCAAACTTGTCTTATCGCCGAACTGAAAAGAAAATGCGGAAATAAAATTCTAAGTTCTTGTAATCCGTTCAGTGTAACAAACGAAATGAATCTTAAAATTTACACATCTTTAACTAAGTTTAATTTAAAGTGATCTAGCCAATTTTGTTGTTGTTTTCTTATTATTTTGTTGTTGTTGTTAATTCATTTTCCACAATGTCGTTCTTCCGGCAATTTATGGCTATGAGTGTTTGGATACGGGTTCTGATCATATTCGTGTTGTTATGGGGTTTTTTAGTGTTTGTTTTTGCATCAAAACTGAATGCACCGAATACATCAGACTCGACAATGAAGCGACTGAATCAAGCAATAGCATTTATGGATCAATCGAAGAAACGGAATGCCGAACTGAAAGCTTTAATTGACGAATATTTAAGGTAAAATGGGGCGATTCATATCGTCGACAAATTAATGATGAAAAAAAAAATCGAACAAATAACCTGGTCGAAGATCCATAACTTGCTAATACAAAACATAAATAAACATTTCTATTGATGTATTCATTCAAAGAAAGATTAATTTCATATGTGCGGCGGGAATACCCTTAAAAGTCCAAAAGCCATGACAAAGTTTCGTTTTTTAGGCTTCGTCCAATGACAGTTCGGTGGAGAAAACGTCTATTTTCTCGCCTCGTATTTTTCCCAAGGAAGAAAATAGGAAATTCCAACTCAACTCAAGCGAAAACCTAGTGCTTGTTGAAGTTTCATATTTTACTCACTAACCCCACAGGAAATGAGTCAATGCCTCATTGCCAACACGGTGTTTAAGTAGAGCGAGATGGAAAATCAACTCGAGGTATGCTGTCATCGATAATACAAGAGAATCTGACAGAAGACCCGAGATGGAACAATAGGTTGTTATTTCGCCATCTCTCTCACTTAAACACTCTATAACGTCATAATAGTTAATTATGCCATTCAGCATCATAATATGCAAAATTTGCAGTCTTTAGATGCCTCTGTGACATAAAACGTTGTATGCAACTCGATGCAAAGTACTTTATTAGGCTCTCGGCCTCGTGTCATAATTACACATCTAGATCCTAATAAAGTACTTTGCACCTACGTTGCATAAAATACTGTTACGTCACAAGGACATTTCATTTTCGCGTGACGTATTAAGTTTTTCGCCCGTAAAGTAACCAGTTTTTTCGGCACTTTTAGCAAGTATTTTCCGGTAACTCTGTATTTTGCCGTGTGTGGTTGTATCATTCGCCTTCGACTCGAGCTGCAAACGCCACACTTGGCGAAATGAAAAGGTCCAAACACGGACCTAATCTACTATATTCTTCCATTCGGCAAACAAATAACTATTGCATGGAATGCAGTAAACTCCATTCAATGTTACGGTGTGTGACCACCGGAAATTTCGGTTGGTCATGCCGTGCTAGTGACAAACAATTTTCAACATCGCCTATTGTCTATAGAATCTACTTTAGATAAAACGTTTTCAACTCTCGGCGGAACTCCTCTCTTCTATTCAAATTAAAATTGCTGAACACTTTCTGTTTTTGGTTTTTTTTTCTTCGTATTGTACCTATATATATGGTGCTGTGTCACATCAAGCTTTTCGATTTAGATGAATTTTTTATTCATTTCTATTGCCACCGTTGATGTTGTTAATGTATAATCTAATAAATTGCCCAACAGTCTAAATCACACCGGAATATAATGTTTCATTCCATTGCCGCATTATATTCATTATCCAAGAGGTCATAATCGGACATAAAAAAGCTGATAACAAACGTTCTGATTTTACAATTGTGTATTTACGAAGAACTTATTTTTTTATATGGCTGTTAAGTGTTTGAACAGCATTTTATATCTTTTCAACAATCATCGTTCATAACATCATGTAATATTACTGTTATTATGCACCCAAGCCCGTGTACCGATCAATTTTAATGCGATTTTAACTGTCTCAGGTATTATGTCGTCATTGTACGGGTTTTCTGTGCGAACAAATGAGGTCATCTGCTTTCCAACATACTTTTTAAATCCATTTTAATTGATACTGAAATATCAGCGCGATATGGACCCGTTGTTGAATTGTATAAGCGGTCGAAAATCTTAATGTCATGAACATTGAAATGAACAGATAAATGTCTGCGAAATGTGCTATACTACACACTTCTTACAGTACTACAGTTTCATGTTTTTTTTTTGTTTTTTTTATTTTTTTTTTATTTATTATTCTCCATTCAAAAACATTGAAGGCTCAGAGCCTGTACATGTTTACTTTTAAATCATTTAAATGCTACTCTCAATCAACTAGAATTAAATCCATTATAAATCAATCAATTATGTTCTCATAAATTATTTATAGAAACATTTTGCATGTTCCGTTTCACGGTCTTAAAGCGATAAATAGCCTCTAGATTCTAGATGTTCGTAAGACGATCTAAGATATCTAAAGTTTACCTAGAAACAACTGTTCTGATACTATAGTAGAGATGCATCAAGATAATTGCGGCAGATGTACATATACAGAGTGCCCGAAAAGTTTGGACATATGAACAAACATATGCGAACAGCAGAGTGGAGCTGAAAAATATCAATTGTTGGTTCTGTGTTTGCGTGGTGAGATTTTCATTTCTCTTTTGTCAGTGTGTCACGTTGGTCACGGCACAGCACCGCTGTGGTCACGGTAAAAAAAATAAATATGAAACGCCTTTTTTACCAAGCTCTGTTGCATTGGGTGTCAGGACATTCACAGGAGTCGTTCATAAATCACATAACCCAAAATTATCAATTTTCGAGATTCACTGTCACGTATTACGTAATTTTTGAACGGCCCTCAATTAACTCGGTCACCAAACAATCATGCAGTCTGTACTCTCAATGAAGTGACCCAAATTTTTTCAATTGAGTTTGGCCTTATCGTCGTTATTGATGACGACTTTAGAAAAGAGCATGTTAAAGTAATGAAGTAAAAGATTTGAAATGAATCTCCTGAAAATATTTAGAAATTGAAGGAATAGATCCGATCTACGAAAGTTAACAGACACTGTGAGTCAGGGCCTACATTCGCAAAAATATTTTCTCGAATTTTCTTATATTTTCACGATTTTCTTGAATTTTCTTTAAAAAAATTTCTTAAAATTCATGGAAACTTGAGAAAATTGCGAAAATTCGAGAAAATATTTTCGCAAATATAGTCACTGCTGTGACTTGATGATTTTCTCACTGGCTTCATTCACTTCAACAGCAAAATATCTTTGCAAAATTTTTTTACGTGAAATTAAACGAAAATTTCTGCTTTTACATTTTCCAGCGACAAATCGAATCGGCCTGAACAAAAATGGAAACTTATCGATGACATCGAAAGCAAACTTATACCGTCTGCCGCATTACGGAAACAAATCAACGAACCATCCGTCGAGTACGAGAAACTGCGCCGTCGCGTCCAGACCAACACCCAAGAGATGTGGAACTATGTGAACAGCGAAATGATCAAATTGAAAAAGTCAGTTAACCCTGGCGACGCAAAATTGACGAAGCAAATTGACACGATGATGGACATGGCAGCTGAGCAGAAGAACTCATTGCTGCACGATTTGGGTCAATTGGCTGAAGTGGATGGCTATGAGGCCTGGAGATACAAGGAAGCATCAGCTTTGAGTGATTTGGTGCAGAGACGATTACATTATCTACAAAATCCAGAAGACTGTGGCAAAGCACAAAAATTGGTTTGCCGATTGAATAAGGTTAGTGGATTGAAGCATTGAATTTGTTATCGATTCGTAGCGGCTGTTATTTCTAAAATCCGTTTTACATTGTTGTTAGGGTTGTGGCTATGGCTGCCAGCTACATCACGTTGTATACTGCTTCATAATGGCCTACGCAACCGAACGAACTTTGATTCTAAAGTCAAAAGGTTGGCGATATCACAAGGCTGGCTGGGAGGAAGTTTTTAAGCCAATATCCGATACATGCCTCACATCTGAGGGCTCATCACACGCCAGCTGGTCCAGTCACATACAAAACACTCAAGTGGTTGATCTGCCAATTATCGATTCTCTGAATCCTCGACCACCATACCTTCCACTGGCTATACCGGAAGATCTAGCGCCACGATTAAAGCGTTTGCACGGCGATCCAATCACATGGTGGGTTGGACAATTCTTAAAGTATTTGCTCCGACTGCAACCAGAAACGCAGAATATGTTGGATGCTGCCCGACAAAAATTGGGTTTTAAGAAACCGATCGTTGGAGTGCACGTTCGTCGAACGGATAAAGTAGGTACGGAAGCATCACTACATAGCATAGAAGAGTATATGACTTGGGTGGAGGATTACTTCAACAAGCTGGAATTGTCTCAGTCTGTGGATAAGAGACGCGTTTTTCTGGCCTCCGACGATCCGAAAGTCATTGAGGAGGCGCGCAAGAAATATCCAAAGTATGATATTATCGGTGATCCTGATGTGGCACGCATGGCAGCTGTTTCGACAAGATACACCGACTCGTCATTGAATGGTATTATTATGGACATTCACCTGCTGTCGATGTGCGACTATTTGGTTTGTACATTCAGTTCGCAGGTTTGTCGCGTCGGTAAGTGAAGAATTTTCATTGTAAGTTTCCTGTTTGGTTAACAGTTGCACTCTCTGTTTAGCTTATGAAATCATGCAAGCAATGTATCCGGACGCTTCTGATCGATTCAAATCCCTTGACGATATTTATTACTATGGTGGCCAAAATGCTCATAATCGAGAAGCCGTTCTGCCGCATCGGGCCAAAAATCATGACGAAATATTCCTGAACGTTGGCGATACAGTGGGCGTAGCGGGTAACCATTGGGATGGTTTTTCCAAAGGAAAAAATGAACGAACAAATCAGGTCGGCTTATTTCCGTCGTTTAAGGTGGTCGACAAGGTGGAAACGGCAGATTTTCCAAAATATTCGAATATCAAGTAGAGAAAAAAAGTGATTTTGTGTTTTGACCTTTTTTTATAATTTTGATTGAACAAAATTATTATTGTGATATTGAGTGTTTTAGAACTGAGAATAAAACATTTTTCGTGTACTATGGACCACATAATTCCATTGAAATTTCGTTGACGCTTGCAGATCAAGGTGAATGAATAAATGAGGTGAGGTTGAACTTACTAAGACCAAAGTCTGTATACGGTCGAAAGAAGATTTTTAGTTGAGTTAGTAGCGTTAATTACCGTGGCAGCCTGGCCATATTGCACCTCTCACTTTTTCCCTAAAGTTCCCATTTTGACGATTTTTTTGGATAAAGCTTTCGTTTTCGTATGCGTAGTCGGTCCGACCTAGGTTAATTACGTCATCTCTCTATGGTACTATGGCCCAGATACCGGGAAATTTTGCCGAAAACTCGGATGCCGGGAAATTTACTCAGTACAACGGAAAGAAATAATGAAAAGGAGAAAAGATGCGGGAAATGACCAAAAATCGGGAAAATGATCGGACATCTAGAAATCACCAGATATCGGGAAACGACCTTTCTGATGATATGAAGAAAAACCTTATTTGTCAGCATTACCAAGAAATTATATGAAATTATGCTAAATGTGTTCAGGAACCTTAATGAGATATGTTAACCGTAGGTATGTTGCTTCAGCAAGATTGAGAATAATGGTACATTACTATACCAGTGAAGTAATTTGATATCTCGTATCCAGATGAGTAAAAGTATCCGAGGGCTTCAGCCCGAGGTACTTTTACTCATCGTGATTTTACGAGCGAGGGAAAAGGTTTTCACTAGTGAGGGAATAGCCACATTACCTCACTAGTGAAGTAAATATTCTTTACCGAGAACGCTTAGTATTTTTACCGAGAAATAGAAGTAGCGACCTTTAATGCTTGAAGTTCAAACTTTCAACATTGAGAATCTCGAAGTGCCAAAACTGCCAAAACTGCCAATGCAGTTGTACAATGCCAAAAAAGACATTTTTTCCCTCATCATGAGACACGTTCTAAGAACCGGGATATTTGGTCGAATTTTAGTGGATACCGGGAACAATCGGAAAATAGGATTTGGATACTGAAAAAACATTATTTGCACACACGTTACCAATTTTATAAACTGAAAATCGAATGTAATACGTAAAGTACAAGCACAAGCAGGTGGTGTGCTTGTTTGAACATTTTTAATTTGCCATGTGGGAAACCGAACGTTTTCATCATAATTATAGTCAACTTTACTTCCAACAACAATTACGTAAAGAAGACAATGTTGTCCTTAAAATGAGATCCTGTTTCACAAAAGGGACAGTAATACTTCGTTGAAGAAACCTTCCATCCATCGCCCTTTTCATCGAGAAACAATTTCATTCGGACACCTTCTAGAAACTGCAACCGTATTTCCTTATAATCATTGCATCTTGTACTTCAATTGTTTAAAATGTTTGGTGCTTTGTATGGTTAAGGTTCGATACTAAATCTTGCACTTCTTTACGGTTTTACAATACATTTTCACTATATAAGACCACATCAGCCAGTCACACCGTTCATTTTCGTCGTGCTGTCGATAACAGATGGATTAGCCGTTCCTGAAGGTGCCTTTCCGGAACCTTGGAAGACATAGTTACATATAGAAAATTGACTCTCAAAATCTTTTGTAATCGACCGATGGTGCAAAACTTTATTTTACCTGGAAATCCAACTAAATCCAGGGGTGACGTTATCTAATACGTAAGAAAAATTGAGCTTGAACTTCGAATAAATAAAGTTCAAACAAAATCAACAAAACACCAAAAAACAAACATTGTAATCGACCGATGGTACAAAACTCTGCAATCGACCGATGGTACAAAACTTTATTGTAATCGATTACAATGTTACAATGTCGATTACAAGTTCGATTACAATGATATGAAGACTTCCAATAGTTCAGGACATCATTTCTCAGAACTTGATATCTCTGAGTTGATCATGAAGACAGTGGCTCGGCGAAGCTATAGCACTGAACTCGGTGCTGAAGTCTATACCATATCCGATACGAAATGAATTATTATTTGTTTCATGATTTTTCAACGCTCGAAGCTTCTGTAAATCTCAGCCGTAAGATAGTAACTACATAAATTAATGTTAAAGCATTGATCCAGTTTGAAGATACAATTTTTTATTGAAAATTGAAAGGCGTGTCAAAAGAGTTTAAATGTTACTTATCTGGCTCAACAGTACTTTCAATACCGATTGTATCTTCAGATTAAATTCTTCCTGTTGTGGGACCAATGTCCTCTCAACTTACATCAATCTAGATTTCCAATGATGTCTGACGACTGAGTTGTAAGGGACCATTCAGGAATTGCGTAACGTTTTTTCAGTACTGTCTATCAAAATTAACTCGAGAAATACATGCTCTGCAAAGTTTAAACTGTGCTCAACCACTCCAATAAACCACCCTAATGGTCGATGACAGCAATGAAAAAACGGTGGGAGGTGCGGGAAAACAGGAAAATATGCAGTTTTACTTGTTTTTCAATAGTTTTTCAACCACATCTCTGGATGTTTTCAAATGGTGTGCGATATGTCAAATGAAAGGTATTGATGATCGCCCAAAACCACTTACAGTGGAGGTGTGACGCAAGTCCTGTTATCCACTTACAAAAGAACTGATATCGGTGTAGGTGACGCTTACAGATTCGACACGCAAAAAGGTATGCGTCACAAATGGCAGCTGATGAGGAAAGTACGCGAAAGGCTTATCAACAAAAATCATACCAGAAAAATTTTAGGAAGAAAATTATAATAAAAAAGTTTGCGTCACAAGGGGCAGATGTTGAGGAAGGAAAATTTTTAAAATTGTGAAATATATTCCTTTAAAAAATGGAATTCAAACGGAAGAAAGCCGAATCTCGGAAATTATGGCTGACATAGCTCGCACTTAAAACGCTCATAGCTCCCAAATAGACGACTTTTTAGGAAAACCATGAAACACGTGTCGAATGAAATCTGAAACTCTATAAATTTGTCTTTTAAACGAACTTTCTATCTGCCATATTTTCCGAGTTATGGATGACATAGCTCGCACTTAAAACGCTCAAGGCTCCCAAATAGACGACTTTTTAGGAAAACCATGAAACACGTGTCGAATGAAATCTGAAACTCTATAAATTTGTCTTTTACAGGAGGTTTCCATCTGCTGTATTTTCCGAGTTATGGCTGACATAGCTCGCACTTAAAACGCTCATAGCTCCCAAATAGACGACTTTTTAGGAAAACCATGAAACACGTGTCGAATGAAATCTCAAACTCTATAAATCTGTCTTTTAAACGAACTTTCTATCTTTTATATTTTCTGAGTTATGGGTCATATAGCTCAATGGCTCAAAACGCTCATAGCTCCGAAATTATAAGCTTTTAAGAAAATTCCTTCAAATTAGTTTCTTAGAATTACGTCCTTAACATACCCTGAAAATTTCAGCCAAATTCACCGGTAAATTCAAAAGTTTCGTTGTAACAAAGTGACAAAGTAACAAAGGTTGGTAAAATTCATCAATTTCAAAATGTATGAAAATTAATTTCTTCATACAAATTTCTGCAAATTTCCAAGTTTTGAAATTTAATATCTCGGCCAAATTTTAACCTTATGAGGCGTGTCGCGTGTGATAGCTCGTTGAACTCGTATGGACGCCCAGATTACGAATAAAATACTTTGGGGGTAGTAAGAGCAAAGGGGGAAAAGTCAAAAAGTTCGTGTATATATGTTCCTCAGTCCTGCGGACAATTTTTTTTGTCAAATTTTTCAGTGTGAACGGACTTGCGTCACGGCCCTTCACTAACGTAGGGCCATGATACGAAGCAAAATATTTAATTTTTTAAATCGGGTTTGTACAACAGTATCTTTTGGTGATAAAGCAAGCAGAACTGCATATTTACCTACTTTTCCTGGTTTCCCGCACCTCGAGGACACTGATTGTCGAGGGGGAAACCACTATTTTGTCAGAAACATAAGTTTTGTGAATACAAACGGTTAATCGGTGATTAACAATGATTAACCGCTATATTTCACGTTTATTTGTAGTTTTGCGACGATTGGTCAAATGCTGGTTAATCACCAATTCGTCATAATGTTAATCACTGGTTAATCATGTTAATCACATCAATAAAAAAGAGTGGTTTCCCCCTCGCTGATTGCTTAAAGCACCTTCAAAGGATGGGAACACTGAATCGCCCAAGAGCATTTTTTCTCTGATAAAAACCAACTCCTTAGAATCGACAAATTTATTTAAAAAAAAAGGAAACAAATAGGAGAAACACTAACCTAACTACAATATTCCATTCATACTAACGGATCGTGGCTCATCAAAATGCCTCGTTCCCATAAATCCTGAGCGACAAATAAATTCTTATCATTACCTTCCAATTGAAGGTCTCTTGGCGTGATGTACAACGGATAAGCTTTGATCAGCACCTCAACAGCAGGTGCTTCAGTTGGATTTATTTCCAAATAATTTTCCTCAAATCCGTGATGGTCTTTCGAATTCTCCGAACTGTAATAAACTCGAATGCCATTGTCATGCCGAACCATACGCACAACATTTCCCCGAATGAGTCGGATTCGCGTATCCAATTCAATGTAATTGTATTCGGGCGAACCGTCCTCTCCAGCTGTTATTTTTGTACCATAAACACTTCGTACCTCTTCTTCCGGTGTTAGTTTCGGCGGCAGTGCATCGTGTTGATATCGTAACGCCATTTGATCCACGGCATTGTCTAAAGTGTTGTCAGCCTTGACATGACGTGCAACCGTTTCGAAGCATTCCTTGATTTGTGCGATCACTGCGTCCCGTTCGCGATAGTAATTGTCGCTGTTCACAACGCCCATATTCTGCCAAATGTCTAACGGTAAACCTTTTCGCAAACTTAGATTCTCGTTGATAGCTTCTTTCAGTGCCATTGGCAGTAAGATTTCCAGTAAATCGCCAAACGTTTGCTTTCGGTAGAGACTAATCTGGAGGTGCAGAGAATGGCAATCAGCCATGGATGTCGTTTCGTTAACGTATCCGCGTGGAAAATACAGAAGATCGCCGGCGTTCAATACAACGTCCATTACTGGTGGCCCCAGTGCATCTATCTGATTTAAGTCAACATTTTTTGATTCACGTGACAGCATGTTACTGCGATGTAAAGGCCTGTACAGTCGCCAATGTTTTTTGCCTTCAATTTGTAAAATAACCATTTCTGCGTCCTCGTACCGAGGCGGATATCCTTCGCTATTCTTTGAACCTAAATGTACGGTGGAATCGATCATGCATTGGAAATACTCTTGAAGCGTTGCATTCATTGAATGGATGGCCGGCAAAAAGGTTTGAGGATTCAAAATTTTGATGCCACAACCATCGCTGTAGTATTGCCAAATTGTCGGTGGCAGTGCACGACCAATGGGAGTGATAACCTCGTTGCCGTCCTTGAACTGAACGTCAATGTTTTTGGTAAATTCGACGTGATTTTGTCGCAACATTTTGTCGATTGCATCCGACGACAGTAAATCCTCATAGAATTCTGAACGTTTACGGTCCACGCGGAGCGGCTGCTTTTCCCAGTATTTATCCATAAAAACAGCTACTGTCAGTGGTCTAAGCAAAATTTCAAATAACCGACGGCCTTCCTCAATGCTTCCCACATCCGGTGACAGATTCAACATGGCTGAGTAGTTGGATTGTGTAGGAACGTGATTCTGAATGGCTGTTGAATTGCTGACGCCGGTCGTACATCGTCTGAGATGTGGTGGCATGTGTTCCGTTCCGTTCGTTGAACGTTTTGCTTTGTCAGAGATCTTCTCAGACGAATTGAGTTTCCGTTTGCTGGGGCATTCTTTGTCGGTTGCCAATGGTGAAGTGTGCATCGGTTTACTTGGTGATCGTCGTAATTTCGGTGAAATTTGCTTTTGTCGGGATGGGCTGCATGATGAGTTATCAGCATTGTGGTTGGCATTCGGATGAATGTACGTTGACGACACTTCTGGCGAATAATTTGACTGCATGCTGAACCTATTGACAATACGAAATGGATTTGAAAACTAATTAACAACTGACTGGGTGTGATGGTGTTAAGAGTGTTATATTTGAAGCACCTTCGGATGCATCGTCTAAAGTGTGGAATGAATGATTATTCCACTTACAGACTTAACCTGACGATTTTCACTGTATTCAAAAAATGCAATCGCCTGAACAGCTATTGCAAACTTACCAGCTTAAGTGGTCACTTTTGAAGTAAATAGATTTTTCAAGCGTAAGGCCAGCGATGTAGTTTCTTGTTTAGCGTTTCGGCCGTTTTGACACAGATCGTTGACATTAGCTAGATTTCAAATTTGACAGCCAGGTGGCGTACTCGAGTCAAAAGATCTAGAAAATTCATTCAGTACGCGTTCACTATCTCCGCGACATTTCACATTGATTTTCAAGGTTTTGAAAGAACAGGTTAAGACACCCACGAAGGCTGGTGACACCGAAATCGATAAACGCACTCAGTGCAGTTATACACGTATCCAAACTTTCAGGTGAATATTAGCTCTGTCATGTTGCACACGTATTGAATTCGTTTGCGTCAAGTTGCATCTAGTGGTAAATTTGGAACTATTTAGCGGAGGTATGTTGCACATATATAAAATTCGTTTGCGTCAAGTTGTATTTAGTGGTGAATTGGAAGAATTTAGGGCCGTCATGTTGCACGAGTCTAAGTTAGACAACAGGTTTGTTCCAAGTAACTGTAAACACGAACTTTGACAATCCGAACAACGACAATTTCATCCATAGCAACGTCGCTTACGTGATATTTCATACAAATCGAGCAACGTCGCCTACGCGATTTGCACTGAGATATTATTGAGGTTATGGTTATATGGATGAAATTTGACAATTCATATGGCCTTGGAACAAACCTACATACGAAAATGAATTCACCTGAAAGTTTGGATCCGCAATTTCTCTGATCCGCTGAGGATCTGCATTACCTTCAGTGTTTATATACTTTGATGTTGCACAAGTCTAAGTTAGACAACATACGAAAATGAATTCACCTGAAAGTTTGGATCCATAATTTCTCTGATCCGTTGAGGGTCTGCATTACCTTCAGTGTTTATATACTTTGTTCGTGATCACCTCAGAGTTGTCTTAACCTGGTTCTTTCAGCACAAACACTAGAAATATTCGGAGGCCTACGTAATTGAAATAGGTCTTGCATTTCTTTCGTAAAGATAAAGACAGGAGTCATGATTTCTTGGTGTTACCATGACCGACCACAAATAAACACATGCAATCGTATACACGCAAACATGTATCAAACGGCCTTGAAGATATTTCGATAATTTTTTCTTAATGTCATTTCACTACTTTCCCCATCCAATATAGGTTTGTTCAAAGGTCATTTCGAAATGTCAAATTTCATCCACAGAAGGCAACTTAACCTCAACTGTCAGGTTGACGAAAATTTTAACGAAAAATTTACAAAGAAATTTGTTGACGTTTAGGTTATGTTCATCTCTGTGGAGGAAATCGTCGACGTTCGTGTTGTCAAAGTTCGTGTTTACAGTTATTTGGAACAAACCTATTCACGCCGTAAGAGCGGTCAGAATTCAAAATCATTCTAACGCAAGTCTTTCTGCCGCAGCGTCATTTTCATACAATGAAACGTTGAAATGTATTTTTTGGTTCACTTTTTTATCGACTCGTTCACTTGAAATTCAAATTTTAGGCACACTTACAGCGTGAATTGGTATTAAAATACTACTCTAATTGTCATCGGACAAACGGGACAATAGCATTTAATCGTGAAAACATTTTCGGGAATTTTGATGAGCTGACGCAAATTTACTCACAAATCACGAAAATCGCAAAAATTCCACGGTTACTGGCTCTGTTTGCAACCACTGACATAAGGAAACTTACAATACACAAACTTTTGCACTAAAACTTTCTCATTATCAATCTTACCGAGATTCATCGCGATTCTTCAATAAATAACAATAAAAAGACTGAATTAGATTCGACATCGCATTAAAATGTTTATTCAATAAATTGGTTTAGTATTAATCACTGCTTGTTCTGTCGTTTTATTTTGCTGATCAGGGCCTTGTTCAGTTGTTGAAGTTCGGTAATCTCAGTCACTTTCGCATCGCATATTTCTTTGTAAAAACGGACCAGCTCGTCTTTTTCTCGTATTTTCATTTTCCACTTTTCATCTCCACTCAAGGTGCTTTTATCGTGTACACCGCCGTCTTCGACGAGTTTCTCTGCTTTGTGTCCATTTTGTAGGCGGCTGAGTTTTGCCATTTCTGCTTTCAGTTTCACGATCTGCAGCGTCTTCTTTTCGACGGTATCCATCAAATAGGCAACATCTTTCGATGTCTGTTCAACGTTTTTGTCGATTTTACTTTTCAGCTGTGCATTTTCGGATGCCAATTTTTTGTTATCGACAGTCAATTTACTGACCAGATTGGTCAAATTTTCACAATTATTTTTCCAGCAGCTAACCCTTTCGAAGAGTTCTGTATTCTCGTCCAATAGCGATTTTATTTTTTCGTTGTTCATTTTGATTTATAGGCTGGTTAGGGAATATAATCCTGGATCAATCGTTGCGGTCGTTGCGTTGTAGGTTATGTTGGACGTACTTCATTTATTTTGACAGACAAATTACAATACATGTTTACTTATGTTTTTAGGGTGCGTACAGCAATTGACTTTCGTTCAGGACGCGTACAGCAATTGATTTTCGTTCGTTCGTACAGAAATTATTCGATAAAGTTCACTGGTGAATCGTTAACGGAATAATGACAAGTTTCATTGAACCGTTCGGCAATCAACTTTCGTTCTGCGACTTTCTGCATTTAATAGTATTTTGCATAACAAGGGGCGAAAGTAAAAAAAATCAAACGTGTGAAGTTTGCAGCCCGCGCCGCAGGCAAGGGCGGCCATCACACGATTTGATTTTTTTTACTTTTGCCCCGAGTGATGCATACTATTTTTTATGCCAAATACTGCGGAAGATTTGTATTTTCGGTCCGAAACAAAACATAATTTTAATTAAACTGTTGAGTGATGAACAAAATTTGCTGTAGAAACACCAAAATGCCGAAAAGCGCGGGGGTCCAGGGGGCGGCAGCCCCCTGGTATAAAAATAAAAACAATTTAACAAATGAAATTACTGTAAACATACATTCATTTGCTCACAAAACATTTGGCTATCGTCAACACAACACTACACTCAATGCGTACTTTCAATCAAGTGAACATGTGCTTTCGTGACATATGAGGACCGAAAGTAAAATGATGACAGTGACATTTACTTTCGGCCCGCAAATACGCAAGCCCACGGGGCGAAAGTAAAATGATGACAGTGACATTTACTTTCGGCCCAAGGCCTGAATTTTTTACTTTCGGTCACCATTTGAGGACCGAAAATACAAACTTTCGCAGTATTTGGCATAAAAAATATTATTGACAGCTCTCACAACTCTACTCATATCGCCGACATGTGTAAAGTTGTGAGACTTGAATGCTTGACAACCGACTAGGCGAATGAAAATTACGCTACGGCGTGAATTGTAAATTTGCGAATTATAACAGCGACAATCATTTTAAAACCCGCTATTGTATGGAATTTAAAATTTTCAAAGTTTTTGAAGTTACAAGTGGTTAAAACGTCAAATGTCAGTGATTTCTTTAAAGATTATCTTGAAGTTACAGTACTTTCAAACGTAGCCTCATATTATTTTCGTTGTGTTTCATTTAACCTGAACTTTTATGTCAAAAATAAGCTGCCATTTGAGTATTAAATTTAAAATCCTGTATAAAAAAAAGAACAAAGAACAGGCAGCGGTTCAAAATTTTTCGTTTAAATGCCTTTTTTTAACGTGGATGGCAGTTCTTAACATGGATGGCATTTCAAACTGCCTTGAAGATGGATCTATTGGTTTTCCCAAAAGGTATACTTTTGGAGGTAAGGCGGACAGAGAAATGATAACTGCGGCTCATGCGCCGATGCTTCCAGGTAGGAATCTTATAACGAATGACAGCGGGGTATAATGTGGGATAGATCATCCCAGTCTGTATTTATTTTTGATAGAACTCTTTTCCATGCAGCACAGCTGTCATTCATATGCAATAATCCTCGAAGAAACGATATCATTTATCTGCACGTCTTCATCCACTGGTGACACACTTCATTTGATGCAGAGCGCTATCTGTTATCATTCCTCTGATTTGATGATACAATGACGGATTTGCCAAGGTAATAGTGTGGAGGTGATGCCATATGTAACAGAATCAGACGTGTTGTGGCACGAAAGTTAGATACAAACAAGTGTGTGACACTATTCATGCTAGTTACATATATTTTTTGTCGAAGTGGGTGGATACAAACGCCATCTCCTTCTTTCGTTAAAAACAAAAGTGGAATGAAAACTCAAGCCATCTGTTGTGAGATAGCAAAAATATTTTGTGTAAATCATAGTCAACCATTTTATTAAAAGATGTCAGTGTAATCGAACTTATGTACTACACCACGCGTCTGAATGCCATTACCTCCACACTCTATTTACCTTGGAATTTGCATACAAAAAAATTCACCTATCGCAATGATTGTAACTGCCGTTATGATGTGGTATACGTGGTATACCCAAGAATACAGCCTCGGGTTTTCCTACTAATATGGAATAATAAAACAATATGTGCTCTAGCTTGGTCACTTGTCCTGTGTTGATCTCTAATGAACCAAAGGGATGTGCTTTACACACAATGCCGAATATCTACATTGTGGAAACGAATTTACGTTGATTAATAGATCAGCACTATCACATGTTTGTTCAACTTACAAACTGTAGCTGAATTCTCGTCCGTCAAAGGATATGAAACACACTTGATGACTGGGATGAATTTTGCCGACGCACATAGCACCCATGTGTTTGACTCTACCAATATATAATCTTTCACCGTCAACGGTAACACCACCTTACATAGAGATCGATTCTTTAATACAAGATCGGAATTATTTATTGCTCATTTATTAAACCTTGAATAGCCCCAGTCGGAATTTCTCCGTAGCTTGCGTCCGTCCAAACAATATCTTCATCGGTCATAAGAACTTGGTACTCAGACTTGCCGTGCTCCTTACCTGCGTAAGGAACGAAGCAAATTCCTTGTGATGGAACTACTTTGCCTAAGGTGTTTTTTAGATGTACACATGTATACACATGATTCTCGTCATAAATCGTTTAAAATCTAACCTGGAATAATATCGCCCTGATGCTCTACTCTACCAACGTATAAATTCTCGCCAGATAAATCTTGACCCCCTCCGATTGCTTTGTTTGGAATGTTTCCATCAACTACACGAACCCATTGAGCAATAGGCTTATACCCACAATCTGAAACAACAACTTTATTGGCTTACCGACTTAGTCAATCGTGTCTCAAGAATGATCAAGTTGAGAAGGCAAGCAAACAAAGAAATTCCACTTTATAATAATACCGACTTGATTCCCAATTGTATGACATTGTATGAGTTGAAAAGTTTATTTGACTCTTGCTAAAACCAACTGTATTTCCACCCTACCGTATACGAAATGATTAGAAATAAATTGTTTACTGATGAAAATTTCCATTTTTATCTTTGACAAAAACAAAGAAATCATAGAAATTAACAATGCGCATTTTTGCACCAACAGTGTAAGTCTATGAGATATAAATGATAAGATAAGATGAACAACAGTTTATTTAGGAACGCAATTTTTAAATATCACATGAAAGTCAAGGTTCTTGCAAGTGCACTCTGTTTTAAACTGAGCCATCATCAATGCATCAAACCAACGTACTGAAAAGTGCTTCTAATGACAGCTGTCAAATAGAGTTTATTGTGTAAGGAATTGTCCAGTACTCTATTCACGCTTTTGAAGTGCGCACTTCCGTTGACAGTTTGGCACGTTCCGACTCTTCTCTATTGTTTTAAAGTAGTGTGAAATGAATGTAGAGTAAAACAATGTAAGAGCGAGGAGCCTTTGAAGGCAGAATACTATACTCTCTCAAGGCTCTCACACCGACTACTTTTTGTTGCGTAGAAACCATACTTTATGATCAGAGCGATAAAACCGAAGACCAGTTAAATGTAACTTGCCTTGGGATACTTGTTATTGATTTTTTACAAATATATTTTGAGGGCAAGTTAAAATTTCTGGTCTGAATTATATTTCCTTTTCTCTCATCATAACACTCTATTTGGGCCCAAAGTTTCATATGAGTAGACAATCCATTAAACTGTGCTGTTAAGGATTTTTTTAATTTATGGTGGGTTTTGATTTTTGTTTTTAACACGTTGCCACACTTTATTGACAATTTCAAGATATTTTAATTCACGCCGTAAGTGCGGTCGAAATTCAAAATGGAAAGTGCAGAGGTCTTTCTAACGTAGCGTCAGTTCTAACGTAGTTATTTCAACGCTTCCTTGTATGAAAAAAGGAAGCGTTGAAATAACTATTTAGGTTCACTTTTCATCGAATCGTTCACTTAAAATTCAAGTTTTAGGCACACTTACGGCGTGAATTGGGAGGTTATGCTGATCGCTTCGTGAAAAAGGACTTCACCTAGCACAAATTAAAGACCTTGGACATATGTTTGACATTACAATGTGGGCAACTTACACCAAGGTTCTGAAAGAACAGGTTAAGACAACTCTTAGTTGATCACGAAGGCGGTGACACACAATTGCGTCAACGGCTGCGAAGTTTATATGTAAAATGGAACTTAACAAAAACAAAATTCTGAATTTTCGCCAAAAATATTTTGTTCAAGTTGATTCCTCACACTATCTGTTTGTAAAATTTGGTGTCACCCGCCTTCGTGGTTGTCTTAATCTGTTCTTTCAGAACTTTGACTTAAACAAACTTAATTTCAAAACCCCGTGTTTCCATCTTCATAAAAAACACATACCGAACGACCCAATCTTAATCTATGTTCATACAAAATTTTATTATAACTCACGCCGTAAGTTCGGTCAAAATTCAAAATGAAATTTTTTCTGACGCAGCGTCATTTCCATACTGATATTGCAAGGCGGACAAGCGAAATAATGGAGGTTTTCAACCTCCAGTGCCGAAATGGCTCAAAAAAGCCCTTCGGGCGTTGTTTGAAGAAATTTTTCATAAGACACTTCGTTGCCATTTCTTCATACAAAAATTAAAAGGCCCTTCGGTAATCGCTTCAACGCCCATAGGGCCAGTCCGGCACTGTCAACCTCCTCATATACTACACCTTGATAGGGGACAGTTTTCTTCCATCTCGAGCATAATGGCGCTGTCATTTTCAAACATGTACATTGTACATGAAGTCTGGGTCCTAATAAACTCTCTGACGGAAGAAGTTTTGAAGGGGAAATTTGATTGGAACAAAGAACTAGCGGGAACTGTCAAACGTTACACGAAAGAATTTCTTCTTTATTTGATACTTCCGGCAAGTTCGAACAAAATAAGATTTCACCGTCAACAGTCCATGTGTTTTTTGCAAGGCTGTATACTTCAAGGCTGTATACTTTGGGGAGGTCACGCAGACCGCCATTTTATTAGATACGCGGGAACACACCACTTCTGATGATTTTACATGTAAAAAAATTCACCACATCATCAAGACGACGAGAATCATCAGAGTAGGTGAATTTTTGTATGAAATCGGCCAATAACCCGCGTATCTGTATCTGCGTGACCTTCCCAAAGTATACAGCCTTGGTATACTTTGGGGAGGTCACGCCAAAGTATACAGCCTTGGTTTTTTGGGTGTCGATTAGCATCAGAGTCATCCTATCACCTCTTGAGTATAACTCGTATAGGTTTCTTCCAAGGCCGATTTCGGCTTGTCAAAATTCGTTTTTACCGTACGATGGAAGAAACCTATAACTAATATAATGTTCCATATCCATGTAAAAGTTAAAGAATTGACATGTAGATGTCGCCACTAACATTGGTTGAATTCGTTGAATTTGAAAAAAGGTGAACGTCGTAAACACTATGTCATAATCAAGGTTTGACAGTAATTTTTGACAGTTCGCTTATAAGAATTTTCTTTGGTTAAGACGGCAAAATGTTCATCACTAATATTCTACTCAAAAAAGCGAAAAGCAAGTAAGTTTTCAAGTAAAATTAGAATCAGTGGCTCTTAGGGTGTAAGATTTTCCATAAATTTTTTGTGACATCAAGCTGTTCGACAAGATCGGTCCGTGTGTTATTCTTCCGGCTGTCAATGTCATAACAATAAATGGTGAAAATGAATTCTGCTCGTGATATTACATCCAAATTATCCCATTTGTTACCCGATTACGATCAAGTGTCGGCTCTTTACGCGAATAATCAGCAATCATCTCAATTGTCCGTTCTATCGAAATGTTACGATACGATAAATCAACTGTCTTGCCATTCTTCGAATGCGGTGGAGTCCAGTGAAGCACTACCCATTGATCGGGCATTATTTCTCGTTTCATCATTGAAAGACAAACTGTACGAGATCATAAACACTGGACGGTGGAGTGATGTAGACGAAAACATCTGTAAAGCCTTTACGGTTGCAACGTTTCTGGAAGCGTTTTTTCGGGTTAATCTGGAGACAGTTCATTGGTCGATTGAAAAAGTTATGTACGATTTGGACCTTGGTTTGATGTTAGGATGCCCATTGAGTGGTTCGGACAACAAGTTATTAACTGAATCTATCCGAATCATCGAAGAAAACTGTTCATCGAGTTGTGGCAGCTCTAGTGCAACAAAAAAACGAAAGCTAGACGATCCTGATGTACCTGTCGCTGTCAGACGAACTATAGCAGAACATGTCTCAATTGCTATGCTACAGCGACCATCGATTGAATATTTTCACATCAATCACTTCAAGCCACTAACACCCGCACTGATTCAGGATTGTATGGACCATTGGCCAGCAATAAACAATTGGAAACAGTCTGCCTATCTATCGTCCGTAGCCGGCGAACGAACTGTTCCCGTCGAGATAGGATCTCATTATACCAACGAAAACTGGTCCCAAGATTTGGTTAAATTTAAGGACTTCCTCAGCCGACAAATAACAACCGCCGAACCATGCGATCGTGTCGAATATCTCGCCCAGCATAATTTGTTCGAACAAATACCGGCCTTACGCAAGGACATCCTAATACCGGAATACTGCTGTGTTGGCACTTCAAACGAATCGGTTGACATCAAAGCATGGCTCGGTCCGAAAGGAACCGTTTCACCGATGCATTACGATCCGAAGCATAATCTGTTGTGCCAGGTGTTCGGCCATAAGAAAATAATTTTGGCTGCACCGGATGACACCCCGAATCTGTATCCGCACGAGACGGAAATGCTGAAAAACACCAGCCAAATCGATGCCGAACATATTGACACGGAGAAATTTCCAAAGTGTTCGGCTGTTAAGTTTTACCATTTGCATTTGTACGAGGGTGAAATGCTGTACATTCCGCCGCTTTGGTGGCATTATGTGAGATCGTTGGAGAAAAGCTTTTCGGTCAGTTTTTGGTGGGACTGAGCTTGGGTGAAAATAAATGTTTCTTTTATAAAATCGGTGGTTCGTTCTCATCCTATTCTGCTTTTCAACTTGAAGAATTTTCCTACAACGAGGGACTCGTTTGAAAACCAGCCGTCCAAAATCGGGCGCATTCTCCATTGGAAAATACCTCGCTTGTGCGAGAGGGGATTACCCCGAAAGTTTTTCTAATTGCCTTTCTAAGACACTCCACACGACCCTTTACGTTTCATACACCTTAAAAAAAGCTCTTATTTTCGGCTCTCGATCACCTCCAACTAGCCACACAAGCGTCGAGCAATTTTTTGTCATCATCGTGCTATGGCCTACGATTCAAGCTCGAAACAGGTCCGGAAAATTTATATCCGCTGGAATCAGTCAGATCAGACAATTTCTAAACCTATCCTGATCGGAATTATCGTTCGTTGATCTGATTCATCAGCGTCACGGGCGCTAAGCTAATGCGCGCCCATGATAAACCTGAATCCATTATTTTTTGTCAGGTCATGTCATTTCCGGTTGAAAACAGTTCAACGCAGATCAGATCAGGTCTCATAGCGGGTCAAGTCAGGTTGGCAGGTACTTCAAATTTCAGATTGACGGTTGGAGGAACTTTAAATTGAATTCGTCTTTATTTCATTCATTCAAAGTTAAACACAACTTGTTAACAGCTGTTGCTCTGATATTGAACATTCACAAATTTCGTTACGTTTGAGACGTAGCCGAATCCATGAAAAATGGAGTGGAGCAACCAAATTCAAACAATCTCTACTCGATGATCCGAAATAGCGAAGTAAATAGAACCACCAAATAAAGCGCTTTGACCTTGCGTCACATTCATATCCAAACGATATCTACCGGCTGGCATTATTTGCGGAAATGCGAATTGTTGTACGGAAATATTATCGGCTTTACCGAGTAAAAGTCCTGAATAGGGACACGAATGGTTAAAATTTGAGTATTTATAAAGTGGCGCTCGTAAAAAATCCAAGAAGAAAGATTTACGTCTGCCATCCAACCAGCCACATAGATCTTCGCTTATTTCAGTTGCGATTTTCATGTACGTGTTGTATTTGTAGTAACCGGCTGCATGGAGCCAAAGCCCTGTAACTGGTTTGGTTAGATTTACTGACATCAATCCTTTTAAATGGTTTCGATCAATGCGTTTGATGGGACACTTAATATCTGAAGCTTTACTACTATCAAACGTACTACAATTGTAGCGTTCGAAGATCATAAAGTTTCTCTTGGGATAGAAAGAAGAATTTTAGGAGTTTTACGCTTAACGAACCTTTTTAGTATATTGTGCACTCACTGAAACAGGAAAAATATCCTCGATGGATGGTTCGAAATTCGAACACATAATTGCAGCCAATAGAAGCAACGAGGAACTACAGATTGCAATTTTCATTATAAAAAGTGGAAATTTTTAAAGCTACGTGTCGATCAAATATAAATGAAGGAATACACAAAATCTAAAAAAAATGTTTTTTAATGTGATGACGACAAAACTTGTTGATTTTTATCATTTAAAATTTCACCAGTCATTCGCTACTGTTGGTTTTTTCCATAATGACAATGTATTTCCGCTACTTATTTTAATCGTACTTATCACATGTGCTAAATTTTGTACAATTTAGAGTTTGACTGAATTCACGTTCCGATCAATAAAATATGAAGACAAAGGCTGGCTTGAATTTATGTATCCAAGCAATGCACTTCAAACAAAAGTGAACATAGATCATCTTCAAGGTCGTTTGAAATGTCATCCACATTAAAAATAATGTCATTTGAACGAGAGATTTTGAACCACTGCCTACTGTTTGTTCTTTTATTACACAGGATTTTAGATTTAGTACTCAAATTCATTACGCGAGGCAACCATTTTGTGATAAAAGCAAACTCACAAGTGCGTTTTTGAGCAACAGGCTCCGGTAACTGTCTTTTCGACAAGTGTAGAATTTGTAATATCAGATACGAGATGCCAGGTATACAACTACACTTTTGGAAAAGCAGTTACCGAAGCTAGTTCTTCAAAAACGCACGATCGAGTTTTCGAGCATAGCAAAGTTTGAATTTCGGAAAGATTTCGAACAACTTTTTACCCGCAGCATCTTATATAAAAAATTGCGAAACTAAACACGAAACTACTTTTTTCTATTATGTCCCCGCAGCATAAAAGTGAAGAATTTCCGAAGTGAAAATAGTAGTTAACATGTAATGGATCATCTTCCCAGTGGGTACATTGTAATGTAATGGTCACTTTTCGGAGAGGACAGTCATTAAAGTGTTTAATATCTCTCTAAAGGTGTTTACTAGGGTGGGTCGTATTTTCATTTTGTTTTTATTTTATTTTTATTTTATTTTAAAAGGCCTGGCCCCAGGCTGTACTCAGAATTGACCAAGGAATCCGAAACAGCATTTTTAGACCCGTACGAAGTACTGGGGTCTTATAGGTTTACGCATACGTTTGTAACACGTCGAATTGGACTCCCTGAGTAAGGGGAAACCTATTGTGGTTGTCTAGAGATGCCAAATCCGCGAAAAAAAAATGTCCGTCTGTCTGTCTGTCCGTCTGTCTGTCAGCACGATAACTTGAGTAAAACGCATCCGATTTTGAAAATTCTTTTTTTTCCCGTTTGGTAATGTCAAAAGACAGGCTAAGTTCGAAGATGAGTGATTTTGGATCGACCCCTCCCGAGCTGTGGCCCAATAAGTGCTTTACGGTTTTTCGAAGATATCTCCGGACATTTAAAAGTTAAACTTGTAAGTGATACATCGAATAAAAGGTATTTACAATACCGATCGACAAAAAAAAAGTTTATGGAAATCGGATGACCGACTTGTGAGTTAGACCCCTTGGTGTGAAACAGGCACAGGGCGGCAAGCAGTTTTTGCTTGTAGGTCGGCCAAATTTGAACATATTTCGTTCGTTTTAGCTTTATTAGATAGTTATTGACCGTACCAATCAGGGAATAAAAAGTTTATGAAATTATGTTCTCCGGAGCGTGAGCTAGGTCTCTTGGAGTGAGCTCTTATCTGGCTACTCGGCCGTACAGTGAACGTGGAGTATTTTGTCAATATCTCGAGTAAATTTTGACCGAATTTCATGATTTTATTTTTGTTTGAAAGGTATTAACGAATGTAAAGCGTCGGTACTATTTTCGGTTTCCTAACAAAATGGCTGCCGACGGCCATATTGGATTTTATTAAAAGTGATATAAAGTGGGAAAAATGATGCTTAGAGAGTTTCTGTTAACATGGAAATAATGTGTTAAGTGTGAGGGGTTTCAGGGATTCCATATATGGACATCTATATATACCTATATACAGCTATATTGAGCTATATACAGGCATATAGAGCTATATAATAGCATATTCCTCTGTGAAATGTTTATTTACAGTGAAATATAGCGGTATATAGCTGTTTAAATAGGAATTTATGAAATTTGACTTCGTACGGGGCTGTCTATATTGCCTCCGGCAATTTAATTGTATATGATAACAAGGCAAAGAGTGGATAATGCAAGTGATTTTAAAGGAAGAATAGTTTTTCAGCAGAGAAGAAAATGAAGTAAGAGAAATGAAGAGTTTCACATTAAAGGCTTTTGATAGGAATAGGTGTTTCGTACGGGTCGGCGTTAGCTATGTTTTTAAATTCATTTTTCCCTTGCTGATTTTTGATATTTGGGGTAGTAGCATGAAATTGCACACAATGTTGACAGATATCTCGGGCATTTGGGAACAGAAGACATTGCTGCTAACTGTAGTGAATAGCTGAGGAGTCCAGCTATCAAATACCATAAGAACGTTATTTATCTTCGCCTTCACTCGGGCAGGGTAACTATGTAAGTGTTCCTAACTAAGACTTTTCGACCAAAAATTTCAACTTTATTTGCAAACAAAATCGGCAGATCACGACATAATACATCGTGTGAGGTATGTCTGAACAGGTAATTTCTCTGTCCATTGCAGAGAAGTTTTTTGATAACAAGTTGAAAAACTCATAGGAGCTTTGTTTTTGAAGCTCAAAGTTGGCAATTTTTTGTTAGAATGAAAAAATCTACGACTGCCTTCAAATTGGGAAAAATTTACTAATTTTTTAACTTTGTCACGTTACAGGGACATTATGGTTGTGCTGGAGAGTGTTGTAAGTGGCCACCAATTCGTTAAAATTCGTGAAAGACTTGGTGATAAGATCGAAATGTTACGATTCGACCCGTACAGTAAGCTGATGAAATTACCAATTCTCCAATCGAATCGCTGTTTAATCGATGAATATTTTTTCAGTTCAGAAAATGTGCTTGTATCGAGAACGGAAGAAGATTCGTAGTATGTAAGGAGAAGTCTGGTAGCCGGGTCACAGATCGCTTTTGGGCCGTTAGCATTTTAGTAGTATTACAGTATCTGGGGCGAGGGGGGAACACAGTCAAACATTTTCGTTGTTGGTTTTTTTTATTGTAATACTGGTTTTATTGGAATATAATTTGATTACCACAATTAATATGAATAAATTTGATTTTTTTTCTTCTTCTTTTAAATTTAAAAATAAGTGTTTCTCTTCGTTCAATGAAAATTTTGATTTCCATTAAATGAAAATATGGATATTTATGTGTTGGCGTGTTCAAGGGAAAAAACGGGGAAAAATCTCATGTTCCCTAGCATGTCGACCTAAAAGTCCAGTCGGTCCATTCTCTGTGGAACGAATGTGAATCTGATAGTACGAGACGAATCAAACGCAAATTGGTTCAGTGCGGTAGCCGTATTCAATCAAATTCTGGCAACATAAACTCCTAGACACTAATTTTCCATAAAAATTAGGCGCCCACACATTTTTGCACAATCAGAGTTGACTTTATCAGCCGCTGTTGGAGCGGGCCACCGACTAGTTTTCGAAGCAGCAAATTTTAGCGATTTTTTGGGATTTATGGTTTAGTCGAAGCCTAAAATGGCGGACACGGTTCCTGAGAGACACTGGTTTAGTCGAAGCCTAAAATGGCGGACACGGTTCCCGAGAGACACTGGTTTAGTCGAAGCCTAAAATGGCGGACACGGTTCCCGAGAGACACTGGCTTAGTCAAAGCCTAAAATGCCGGACACGGTTCCCGAAAGACACTAGTGTTGGAGTTAGACGCCACTCGCAAATTCGAATCAACTCTCATGCCTGTTTGAAACTCAGTTCAATTGAATTGAAATAAGAGAAGAAATGAAGGAGCCAAAGTAAAAGAAACATTTACATGCCTAAGCTCCTCTTCCACTGACATATTTTAATACACACTGTAACAATGTTCTAAGATAATGTTCGTAAGATCACTTAAAACTTATTAAGCGCTACTGTAAGGCCAAAGCACTGTCAGCTTCGACAGTGCGTTGGTAAGGCTTAAATAATGTCAAACCGAATGGCAATAGAGTGATGAAAGAGAAGAAGATATTTTGACAAGTACCCCAAAGGCAAGTTAAAATAAACTGGTCTTCTGTCCTCTCGCTCTCAACGTACCACGTTGAAAGAGAAGCAAATACTTTGACAAGTACCCCCAGGCAAGTTATAATAACTAGTCTTCGGTTTTCTCGCTCTGATCATAACACTCTATATCAACTCGATCTCTTATTATTAAACTCACGTTGTTGCATACTATTAGGCTAGGTATTTAGGGGTGTTCGATTTTAGAGGATCGGGGAAATTGATCTGTCCAGAAAATTTTAGTCACCCAAAGCTACCAAAACTAGTTAAATTTTGTACATTTTCCTGTAGGAACACCATTTTAAGTTTTTTTTTTTTCATTGGGTTAAAGTTGTTTCACTGAGGGTACATTTTAGTATATAAAAAAGATAAAAAGTCGAAAGCGTTTGATTGTCCGGTTTTGAGATTGAGTCAAAACGATATTTGGCCATACAAAAATGAAAACTTTGATAAAATATGACTAAAAGTACGTATCACATGTACCGATTGTTCTAGCGAATTTAAAAAATAATTCCAAATGGAATGCAGGGCAGGAACGTTTTGTTGCACTGACCGAAAATGTTTAGAACAAAATAAAAAGCATTTTTAGTTTAATAATGATCCAAAACGAATCACACACAAGAGCTCTTGAAAATGAAAGGCTCTGCAGTCGAAATTTTTCATGGGTTTTTACTCACCCCCTGAGTGTATTGATCTTAATCCTGATTTATAGGAGCTTAACGAGATTGTCGACGACTAATTTTAAGAATTTTAGTAGCTTTTTTTAAACTTTGTGGGTTTTAGGAGATTTTAGGAGGTATGAGAGGCCTTCGAACAAAAAAAAATCGTTTAGACCCGGACCATTAGCCATGAAATAGACATCAACTCTAATCGTATTTCTCAGAAATAACAAGCTCTTCCTGTGCGGGTAAAGTTTTGCGTGTAAAAAGTTTAGAACAGTAAATGCGATTCGATCTATCTATCTATCAAAAATCAGATTTTTCGTTCAATTTGTATAGGGTAGTCGATTTGTCCGCATTTATAATTTGAACACGCCGCTAGAATTCATATAAAAGTTTTTAAAGTGCAATATGTTCATGTTTTATTCCTTAATTTTCTTTAAATTATTTTCTTTTAATAAATAAATTTTTAGTTTTAAACTTTTTCCTTTTTCTTCTTTTTAATTTTTGGCACTGGTCTAATATATCTTGAAATATTATACTCGTCTCGGCCAAATGAAATTTATCGGCAACTTTTCAAATAATTCATAATACAATAACTTTCAATTTAAGTTTTAGTTTAACTCGTTTTTCTTCTCTATTATTATCACACAGTCACGATCAATAGAAAGTTGTTCTGTTAACTCGTTCAGCTTTCTGGTTTGAAAGTTTTTCATTGCTTTTTCGAGAGACTTTTTTTCGTAATAAAAGACAAACATTTGATTAGTCTCGAATCGAACTGCAGTTAGGTGAAGGAGAGCTGCAAACGAAGTGTTTAACTCTAATGAACCTAAAACGGATATGTGGGTCATTGTTCCTATGATATAAAAATCTAACGAAATGTTATTTAATAAGACAGTGTGAGAGTAGATGCTTCATTTCATGATCCGCTTGAAACGCCAGTCGGATCGTACCACTTATCAATAATATTTAAAAAATGTTTGTGGACGACTGACTGTCTTGGTTTTTTTTTCTCAAGCGAACCGTGTTTCATATGAACTGAACACAGTATAGTAGTAGAAGGATAATATACCCTGGAAAATACGTATCGAAAACATTTAATTATTACCGCTATTAACTATTCAGCCACAGCGATACAAACGACATCGATTGCACTCACTTCAAAGTGAATTGATTTGGAGGAAAATCGACAGAAAGTCCTCTCATAAGGATTAGTAAATGCCTTCACTGAAAAATTAATTCAAACAGAGAAAATACGTTACGTTACGTTTATCGTCCCTCGGATGAAAACTGGTATAATATTGTTAGATTTTGTCTAGGTGAACCTATTTTAAACTCATTTACAGAGAAATTAGGCAAAAAATTACCTAAATTTACCCTTTAGTAAATTCAGTAAATTCGGTAAATGAGTTTACTAATAATAGGCCCTGAGCACTAGTGGACATCTGAACAGTCACACATCGTAGAAAATCCACATTTAGTGTCAATATGAAGGTAGTAGAGCCAAATGACGAATGACATTGTAAAATTTTGTTAGTATGTGGCAAGTGGCCATGACAAGTGGAACTAGGTCTACCCTCTTTACACATCTTTTCACCTTTGCAACATCACCCCAGTATTACACCAATTTCCATTCGCGACCCGATAAGGCAGGATAATCGTGTAATTATAGAAAGAAAAAAGCTGTAACACGGATACGATCCATACGATTTATTGAAGAACATATGAAGCATTCTATGTAAACTTCCTTCACCTTATCGATTCATTTTTTGCTTTCTGGTGCTGCTCTGATTGTATCAAAGGTTTCTTTAATTTTCTTGTCGGCTAACTTTTATTATTTCTTTTAGTTCAAAACTCAGTGCATTAACAAAATAAAGATAAATCTTAATTTTTCATGTAATTTCTGATTATTTTAAAACGAAAATCTTATAAATTTTCCTTTTTGACTAGACTTATAATTGTTTAGTAGTTGCTACGCAGGTCAATTAGTTTCTTTTTCATTTTTTTTTTAAATTTAATTTTATTTTAACAAACCCATTTACCAAATTACTTTTTGTTTTCTTGTAAGGCCGTCCAAACTTCACTCACGATTCTGGGTCAGATATTACTTTTTTTAATTTTATTTTTTATTTTTTAAATTCTATCCTAACGGTTTTTGAATGGTAACAATAAAATATTTTTTGATGAAACGAAGATTTTGTAAATTTATAGGTGTGTTGTTGACATAAAACAATCAATGTGTGGGTTCAGTGGGAAGGAATTCGAAAATCATTGCGAATTCCAAGACCGAACTCATTTCGGCATAAGAATGACGTCTGAACATTTATTTACATTTATATATCATTAAGTTGAAGGTACAACTGATTACTAGAGCCTTTCCACAATGTTAACATTTATCGAAAATAAAGGATTCCCGACAGAAAAATCAAAATTTCTGGCCACTAATACGTTATGTTTATTTGAGAGAAATGGATGCTTTGTTGAAAAGC
The DNA here is from genome assembly GCF_014529535.1 of Bradysia coprophila. NCBI lineage: Eukaryota > Metazoa > Arthropoda > Insecta > Diptera > Sciaridae > Bradysia > Bradysia coprophila. Next base: position 10,284,497 of record NC_050735.1, read on the forward strand.
CTACATTTGGGCGTTTGGTATTGTATATTCGCTGATATCTTTTTACGAAAGTCTTTTGGAAGACAACAATAATCACCACAAGCATTCAATAAAAAATAGATTTTTTTGCAACAGTTGCATAAACTGCTGAGATTTCTCAGAGATGATCAAACTATCGCAATCAAATCTATCTTCATGGTAAGCTGAGACATTTGTGGTTATTAATCTTCTTGTCAGCTTCGACTATTTGTAGTCTGTTCTAACTTTTACTTGACCGTGATAGTAAAATACTGGAGCATTGGCTTTACTAGATTTTTCGGTCCATCATTGGTGGCAAGAATTCAAACACAAATTCTTGAGACGTTTCGCATCTTTATTGATACATCATCAGTCATGTGGGCTATCTGTACAATATCAAAAACAATTTACTTTAGCTAATTACAATATCACAAACTAGTTTCTCAAAACACTTACTATCTAATCCTCACAGTTTTGCATCGTCCACAAACTGATTCAAATCTTTTCACATCCAGTGAGTAAACATAAACATAAACAAACTTGACAATTACCGAACTACAGCTGTTCGAAGTAGTTCGGTAATTGTCAAGTTTGTTTATGTTTATGTTTACTCACTGGATGTGAAAAGATTTGAATCAGTTTGTGGACGATGCAAAACTGTGAGGATTAGATAGTAAGTGTTTTGAGAAACTAGTTTGTGATATTGTAATTAGCTAAAGTAAATTGTTTTTGATATTGTACAGATAGCCCACATGACTGATGATGTATCAATAAAGATGCGAAACGTCTCAAGAATTTGTGTTTGAATTCTTGCCACCAATGATGGACCGAAAAATCTAGTAAAGACAATGCTCCAGTATTTGTGGTTATTGTCGTCAGTGTCGTCTTACATTTTTTCAAAAACAATTTTTGCAAAAAGATATCAGAGACAATACAACACGAAACATCCAAATGTCGACTCCAATTTCAGCTAGGTTTGCATACGCCTTAAGAGCTGGGGAAGCTGGGCAGTACACTGAAATTTATAACTCAGAACAGGTTGACTATGGTCAAATTGAGTCTGACCTGAAAATGCTGGTTTAAGGGAGTTAATTTCATAAACTTGATTTTTAGATCAGGTTTCAGGTGCCCTAAAAAATATGAAAGGTATGAAAAATACATTATTTGGTGTAAACTGGTCAGGTTTCAGTTCCGGTTTGACTTGATTGCAAAGTTCAGCTTTCATGTCAACTGAGGTCAGCTCAAAATTTATTCAGGTCAATTTAGGTCTATTTCGGCGTATTTTCATGCCTTTTTTACAAAAATTATTTTCAAATCGCTCAGTTGCATCAAATGTCCGAATATGGACAGCGTTCAATATAATAACCGTATAAATTCCAAACTTTTTTGATTGAAGTGAAAAAAGGAAGGCAAGATAGAGCAAGTCCAACTTACTATTCAAAGAAAGATGGGCATCAAATGCTCCGATACATGTGAATATTGCGGAAGGAATTTTTATTTATTTATTTAAAAAGCAACAGAAAATGAGCCCGACAATGACTCCGCTGCGTGTTTCAATACAATGATATTGATTTCAATTCGATGTGGATCCTGTTCAAGTTATTCCTTCAACGCTTTCATTTTGAAACATTCATCAAAACAATTTCATTTTTTCTGAAATTCTGACTGTCGTTTCTAGCATGTCATTGTTTTTATTTTTTTATTTTTTTATTTTTCATAGATCAGTATCAGACTCGATTTATATAGGTCAACTACATGGTTTATACATTTTTATATTTTTCATTTTTTTTTTTTGCAATTTACACCCTTAGTATATAGTTGTTCCCATTAATAACGTTGTTCATTAAGAGGGCAGACTAGGTGTGAAGTAGGCTATATATTGAAAAATTGGTTTTAAAATTAATGTAGACCATTTAATGAAAATCTGTTCCAGCAATTAGATGAGCAATATGTTTATCTATCTCTAAAAAATGAAAAACGATTTACAATAAGCAACAGTTGGAAGAAAACCGATTGACATTAATTTTAAAACCAATTTTTCAATATATAGCCTACTTCACACCTAGTCTGCCCTCTTAATTTTTATTTTCATTTTTTTTTTATATTCTCTCTTCTCTTTTAATTGTTTTGCTTTATATCTTAAATTTTAAAAAGATTTTTTTTCTGCTTCAACTACACAATAAATATATTTTTTGAATTTAAATTTGTTTCTTTCAATTAACTTTCTTTCGTCAGATTTATAAAGAAAACAAATTCTTTTAGAATATGTCTACCCATTTCTATGTGTCTAGGCCAAGGGGCACAAGTTTTTACAATTTTTTTTCCCTTAATTTAAATATATTTTTTTTAAAATGGTTTTAGCATAAAATATATATAAAGTGGGACAGCGTAGGAACAAGTTTTTCATGCATTCTCTTGTAATAACACACGTTTCCATGATCCACAGACTCTACGGCATTTTCACCACGATTTGGTTAGTAGAATTATGCATATATTCTGTCGAGAATCTAGCAATTCACCATTTTGATCAATTTGTAGATTAGTGTCGAAATGATTTGAAGAAAAAAAATCTATTGACAAGTCACCATTTTTGCACGATCGATACTTACAGTCGTCGACTTTCAAATAAGCGATGCATTTTGTTTCAGCTGTTTTTCAGCCGTTTTTCAGCCGTTTTTCATCATACAATTAATAATGTGCTAATGATTGTTTATACGGGGGAACGAACAATGTACACTGTACAGAGACATGGAAATGGTATTTAAATCCGTTTAAGAGACATCGATACTCAGCTACAATTGTAGCCTACATTTGCGATTCTCGTTTTTCATTTTTGATGATATCTTTTCATCAGAATCCCTTTTAAAGCATTTTTTTCTGACCGCAATATTTAACGACCACGAATGTATTAGCTCTTAGCTCTTAGAGCAGTTTAACGATATTTTCATAAACTGTTCAGTTTTCTCAGAGGTCAGCTGGTCAAGCGACTACATACAACCAAAACTAATTTTTATTTAAAGCTATTACATTCGTGGTGTACTAATTATTACTAATTATTAACAACTACGACCAATGATATAGGTCAATCCACGCCGTAGTAAGTGCGCTTCAGAATTTGAATTTTGAGTGAATGAGCAGATGAATAAATGAGCGCAGAAAATATGTTCATTCCTAATGCTCTTAAATAGTGATAATATCGATAATAATGACTGATACCTACAAATAGCAACGCGAAAAAGACCCAATTCAAATTTCTCTTTTGTTCACCTGTCAATTTGACAGTATAACAAAAGAAAAATTGGAATTAGGTCTCTTTCGCATTGATATGTGCGTAAGTATGATCTCTTCATAATTTAAATTATTTTTAGCGCTATGACGGCGCAAGGTGAATACTAGGAAACATGTTTCGTACAGAGTGTTGCATGGCGCATTAAATGGCTTTCAAATGAAGAAAATGTTTCGAACGAAAAACCTAAATAATATCACTGAATAGGACGACAACAGAGTTTTGTTTTTTAATTTAAAAATTAATTTTACATTTTTTTTCATTTCTTAAACTTAAACGTTCACTCTTACGACTAGGAAATTAAATTAGTTTTTTTTCCACAAATTTTATATTTTCAGTTTTTGTTTTTTTTTTTTAATATTTAAAATGAATAATTTTTGGATGTAATGAGATTATACATAAAATTAGAAAATGATGTCACTATACATAATATAACTATACTTTTCCGTAACCTACGTTCATTATAATGTTTTCATTTTCAATTAGTTAGAGAAATATCCATTTCAGGCATAGAACTCCAACTTTGCTGACATATTGTATTCTTCTTCTTCCACTTTGTACATTTCGTGAAGCTAAACGATGAAAACGGAAGGAATTAAGATTGTAATTAGTTTCTGGCTCAGAAGAAGATGAATTCAAATTTCTAAGTGACTAAAAAGTGACTCGGAACAGATTGTTCTGAATTCATAAAGGACATCAGTAATGCAGTGTTGTCAGGCATAGAAAGTTTGCATGTTTGGAAGGTAAATTTATGTATTTGGAAGGTCGGTTATACATGTCAAACCGGACAAATTCATATTTATGGAGTTAATGATTTCAGACCTGTATGGCAACACTGAATTTCAGACGTCCTTTGTTGATGTTCGCAAAAACGTCTGACAATTTCCAAACAACTGAGCTCTAAAAAATTTCAGATTGAGCTCAGTATGATTAGGATTCAGATCTGACAGAGGGAAAAACACAGAGGGATTCTTTTGAAAAACAACCTACCGGTATCGGACGCAATTTTTTATATGTACTTCGACCCTACCACTATCGAAAAAATTCTTCGAAGCTTGTGTGGCTATCGCGAGGTCCTCAAAAACCGAAAACTTGCACTTTTCTTACAAAAATTTTTCCAGTTATACGAGCCGTACAGCGTCGTGTGGGGTGTCATTAGAAAGGTAATCACATGTACTATTGAGCCGAATTGGGACTGATTGGGTTTAAAATTCATGCAGACTGAAATATGTGCAGTTTTCAACCGAAGACTTGCACTATTCTTACGGAAATTTCTCGAGGTGGTATCATTTGAAAGGTAATTTTATGTGCTTTAGGTCCAAATAAAATTTTATGTGCTTTGGATGCATCTACGTTGAAATAGAAGTTGAAATGTTTATGTGCCTATATTTCATTGCATCCAAACCCAACCCCATAAGACCCAAAAGTACATAAAATTACCTTTCCAATGACATCCCACACGTCCATGTACATCTCGTGTACCTCGAGAAACTTCTGTAAGAACAGTGTAATTTCTCAGTCTTTTTCGGATGAAAACTTCAACCGCGGATGAATTTTAACCCCAACAAGTCCCTATCCGGCTCAATAGTACAACCTTTCTAATGACACCCCACACAACACTGTACAGCTCGTGTAAATGGAGAGATTTTTGTAAGAAAAGGGCAAGTTTTCGGTTTTTGATCACCTTCCACCAGCCAAACAAGCTTCAAAGAATTTTTTTGAATTTGGTTTTGGCTTTTAGGGTCGAATACCCTTCTATGCCCTTATAAAAAAGCCCGATGGAAAATGCGTCCGATTTCGAAAGGCTGTTTTTTAAAAAAAAACCTCAGAACGATACGATCTGTTCCGAGTCGCACACGTGTGCTAATAGTTAATAGACTCATCATTCGCATGCGGCGAATGGTCCAAAATGTCTATTGACTATTCGTACACGAGTGGCTGCAAACAGCAGCGGTCTTCAAATTAAATAAAAAGTTTGATAAAATCAAAATAAGCTTACATTTCAATCGATAATAGTAAAACAAATCAACAAATAACCACATCTACGAAGGCTACAAATAAATCAGTCATGTGCGTTGTTGAACTTGGATATACAGGAAGGTGAAATCATATAACAAACGAACAAAATAAAATTGTAATAACAAAACAGGAATCAACGCTTTCTACTTCATCGTTTTTCGTTCACTACAGGACAGTTTCGATACTGGTAATTTGTGTACTGGCAGGATGGGGAGGAGCGCGAAGTACCTTTTGAATGTCTTTTAGCAGTTCCTCGGTTTGCTTGTCATGGGAAACTTTCAATTTCTCCTTTTCACGTCCTTGTTTGATACCGGCATTCTGCAAAAAGGGCAGTGGATAATCAAGGAAATTATTCAAAATGTTAATGAAATATGAGGTCATAGGCACAGTAATAATCAGATCAAAATACAGAATTTTCAGTTGTCAGGTCTACCCGGGTCAGCCTGAACAATGATCTGAAAATTCAGGTCAGATCAGGTCAGACTTAATTTCCTTGACAGATCGACTGGAAGCGGAAATTAAATCTGGCCTCTGGCCTGTCATAAACTATATTCAGTCGTCTTAGTCACACTAACCTTTTTCTCTTCCATGAATCGCTTAATGTTATTCTGTTTCTTCTCTCGTAATCGTCGGTCTTTTTCACCTTTCGTCTTCAACGCCTTATCATTCGTCACCTAGAATGTAGAGCACGGAAATGTGTCACAATTTTTTGCGATTGTTTATGAACCCAACGCTCTCTTTACCTCTTTCGCAGTTTCAACCGAAATTTTTGCCTGTTGCGAATTCAAAGCTTTCGTTTCGCGTTCATGCTTAGCCTCCATCTGTTTCATTTGGCTAGCCTGCGTTTGTTCCATCAATTTCTTGATAATTTCCTGCTGATCGTTCAACTGGACCTTCAGCAGTTCCCATTCCTCTTTCTTATGCTTTTCGATGAGCTCACTCCACTGGGCTGTCTGGTCGGTGATAATTTTGCGAATATTTTGGTCGGCTTTGATTTCATCCTTACTGGAAAAACGAAATGGAATTCGCGTTCAATTGCAACTACTCTCTAACGGGAATGAGTATTACTGCTGCACCTACCTCTTGCCTTTGATTAGCTTCTCTACGGCAGCATTTTGAACTTTTTGCATGGCGGCTCTTTCTTTGGCATGTTTCTTCTTCATTGTGTCCAGTTCTTTTTGCTGTTTCTTGGCGGTTTTCTGGAAACCTTTCTCCTGTCGCAACGAGTCCAACGTTATCGGTTCGAAGACCAATGGTGGTTCTTCCACTTTCTTCTCTTCTTTCTTGTCACCTTTAATAGCATCGCTGGCTGCACCAGAAGCAGTCTCCTCAATGCCTAAAGCTTTCATATTGTCTTGCCGTTCCTTTGCAGCCCCCATAAAACCACGTGGATCGGACAGCGCAGCCATAAAATCTTCGAATCCATCTGGTACGTAGATTTTCAGCTCAATGTTACAAAACAACATTGGCAATGACATCGGAAAATTGGCTTCAGTGCGCAATGAGATGTGTCGATATCCTGCCTGTAGACCGTCCAACGGTAAAATTCGCTGTCCCAACAGTTTTCCATTTTCGTCGTACACACCGAAACGCAGCACGGCCAGATCGGGCAACACAACTTTTCTGAACAGAAATACATCCTCATTGTACACCGGATTCAAACCGTTAGCTGGTACCATTCGTGTACGAAATTCCTTTCGTACGGTATCCGATGGCAGACCCAACATATCAACTTCCACGTACGTGCCCACTTTCTTATCAGACAAAAATTGTCCGGCAATCACTTGCACGCCACATTGAGCAGCAATGACACCATCGACTGGTGCATCGGCGAATGGATCGAAGTCTTTGTCGGAACGTCGCATGAAATCTGGTTTGAGAAGATAGCCACAGTTGCCGTTATACTCGAATTTTCCTTGATTCAATTGCATGGGAAGATCAGAGGTTTGGAAATTCAACGAAACCATTTGGCAGCCAGCATTCCAGAACACTTGCGGCATGTAGTTCGAAGAATCGGCCCGTGTTCCTTTCGGATAAATTCGAGACATTTGACGTTTGTTATAATTGACGAAATCAATCGACTGTTGCTTCAAGTAATTCATTCCGGTTGTTTCGGCAAATGAAGACATGTTGTGGTGAATGTTTTTTTCTGAAAAAAAGGTAAACCGCTTGAATACCCGTCCGTTCAACTAACGCCGGTAAGTTATACGACTAAGAAAATCGTACGAATCGATCAAAACTCACTTTCAGCAACATCAAAACCCTGAAATTTGATAGGCTGTGCATAGTTGATCATTGACGACAACCAAGGATGCACATTCGTAGTTGACCCTGTATAATTAATTGGTACTTCGGCACCTTCGCCTTCTGCTCCGGCCCCAGGAGCCGCTTCCGGTGCTTCAGCTATAGCAGCTTTATCTGGTGGTGGTGCTGCACTGGCATCCTCTTTCGGCTCATCAGCATCGTCCAGCACAAATTGTCCCTGTTGAAAGAGTTCCAACTCGATTTTCTCCACATCCGGTTTAAGGCGCTTATTTTTGATTAAAATCTTTTTCTTTAACATCGACGGCGGTGGTAACGGGACACCGGGCTCAAGCTGAAACGTATTTTGTTAATTTAAATAAAAACAAACGAAAAATGCGTCGTTTACTCGTACCGGATATTCTGGCAACGATTCCTTTAGCAATAGATCACCGAAAATTTCATCACAGTATTTAGCTAATTTATGTTGTTGGATACGACAACAATGATTTTCAAACGAAAGTATAATTGGACAGTCGGACGTTACAAAAGCACAGTCACGTATTGCATATATCACATCTTTAAATAGAATATCCGTACACATCGCCATTCCATGGGTTATAATTGGTTCTTCGTCTTCTCCTTTACCATCCCAACAATCCAGTTCAACGCATCTTAGTAAATAAAGAAGGCAAAAAGTCAAACAAAACAATTTTCAATTGGAAATTAGACATGAGTGAAAGGTGATTGTACCTGCAACCGGCAAGCAAAGTTTGTCTGTACATTTCCACCGAACTTTTGCCACCGAATTGACGACCTGTAATACGAGACAGAGTTCATTTGGATGTTACATTTACGTTCGCATTGAGTCTGGAAAACATTTATCTCACCAGACAAATACGTGTTGTGTGAAGAGTTGATGTAATAATGAGATAGGGGCTGATCCATATCCATGTATTGATCTAATCGATCCAAGAACACCGGAGCATTTTCATCAGACATTAAGTACCTGACGAATCCATCCTTGCTCAATTTTTCTGAGAGAAAAATCAATTTTTTTTTCACATAAAAATTTACAATCACAACGTTCATTGAATCAACTCACTTTTAGTTCTGGCCTCTTCATCCTGTTCATATGTGTCGATAATCTCAACGGCTCGTTTCTCGTCGTATAGAGGATAGAGAATTTCGTTCAGGCGTGGATCACGCTGTTTTTCATTCAAAAAGTTAATGAACTGATCCACATTGATTTGGTCAGCTTTTCCTTGAGTTCTGTGGGAAAAAAAATTATTTTCCTTTCTGAATTTGAGATTGTTCGAAATTTATATCTTCGATTAAGAAGAATTTTCTCGGAAAAGATTGGATTGAAAAATAGTGTGGACCATGTATGAAGAAATAGCGTGTTGTTGACTAATTGAGGAATGATTGCAATTCCAATGCTTCGTTTTCAGTATCTGTTTTAGCCGAATTTCTCTCAAATTAAGGAAATTGATTTTACATGCTACATGCGTCGAAAATCGTACTTTTCAGGTTTCAAGCACTACTTTCGACGCCCTCAGAATGTAAATTCCATTGCATAACTCCGGATCAAAATGAAAAGTCTCGTTTTGTTGTATTTATTAACTTCAGCTACGCCTTAGATCAACAATTCACACGAAAACTTTTTTTTACTTTTCATCTTTTTATCCCTCAGTTATGTCAAATCACATTACATACTTGCTGGTAGAATTTTGTGAACTTTCGACGCCCATAACATGTAAAATCCATTACCAAACTCGGGATAAAAATTGAAGAATCTCGTTTTAAAATGTTCATTTTGACCTCGGCTTCGCCTTGCATCAACAAAACCGATTTCTATCCATGGAAATATCTATACTTGTACTATGTTTCGTATGAATTTGATTCTTGACAATTTTCAAGCTGAGTAAGGTTTAATCGGTTGAATTATGATACTCTCGCCACAAAGAGGAAACAATACAAATCAGCTATCAAATTCAAATGCTGTGTGGGATCAAATTCAAAGAAAATTTGTTAATACGCAAAAAGGCGCGTCGGCCAGCGCTAAAATGTAATTATCTTCTACTTGTGCATCATTATCATTAATCATTTCAGTAATCCATCGAAATGTTTATTTTGTGTACTGCTCAAATGGAGGAGCTAATGATTTTTCGATATTCTGTGAACTCTTTGAACTCATTGCGTTTCTTAGAAGCTAAACCAATCACGCGAGCTTTAATAATGAATTTAAATCAATAATTTACTAACATTGATCGGAATAGTTCCTCTATATCGTTGCGTGGACAAATTTTGTGATACAAAGCATAAAATTTGTCAAATGTGAATGCCTCCTTTTCCATCGTCTCATTTTTACCGCTCGGAAGTTGCAGCTCCGACAAGCATTGGTAGACCATTTTTTCTGTTTTACCTGAAAGAGAATGCCATTTCGTTGTGTTAATGCTAACCGTGTCCGGTGGTAATACGGTCAAGTATATAAGTAAAAAAATTTCTTTGTTAGTTAGTTACCTGATGCAAATGTTCGTGCTACAACCTTTACTGGTACTTTCCCCTTTGCATCTACTAGAAAACCAAGCCTCATCCAACTTAGTAAAGAAAATGTTTAGAAAAGAAAATATTTTTATTAAAAAGATTGGATTTGGATGTACGTATAAATTACGACTATTAACATCTATGTACACAGTCAGCAATAAATACAAGACATTATTAACCAGTAACCACACACAACACCGCTAAGTACAGAAGCATCACATTAGTAAGTAAAGAAATTAAAACAATAAATGCAACACAGCTCATTTAAAGTTATTTCAATTTAATACAAACAGTTTAACCAACCATCATTCCCATGATACAGCAGCATTTGTACTGCCGCCGGCTGTAATTATCTGTAACACATACTCGTACGTGAAACGGAACGAAATTAATATTTACTGTAAAATTCAGGGCACCGATTCTCGTTGAAAAGGACGCACGAAATGACCATAAATGTTATCGATGAATAGCTAATTTGATTAAAAGAGTAATTCCTTTCAAGGGCTAATTTATACGAACTCTAAAAATAAAATTTTGGCAAAGGCCAACCAAAAATCACTATTGCCCTAACATTCAGGTAAGGACAGGTAATTGTAGAAAACAAGATAAGAGCCTTGTTTTTGTATTGAAACCACTCAGGCTAGGTTTCAGATAACCTAAAATTTTCATACAAATTTTCAAGTGAGTCTGTCACGTTTCGGGTGACGTGTGACCTGATCACTATATTCCGGCTTCAGGTAAATTTAGGTTCAGGTCGAAACAGATTCAGATATTATCAGTTCGAGTCAAGGCCTTTTTTATGAATTTAATTTCATAAAATTCCTAAATTTTTGAATGGTTGAATTTAGGAAATTCTTTAAGAATTTTATTAAATTTTTAGGAATTAGGAATCTTAAAAATAGGCCCTGGTTAAAGTTCAGCTAAACCTAACGAGCTCGAAAAACTACATTGACAACCTTCTAAACAATTGTCGCTTCACAATTGTCATAAAACAAATAACTATCACCTGCTGTGACCGTGTTTTACATTGAATTCAGCTCAATTTATTTTTGATGTTTCAAACACCATTTAAAAAAAAATCTCAACGTTACGAGAGATGGCCTAGTTACGCCATGAAGTTAAAGTGGAACGAATAGATGGACTGGAACGAATAACACTCATAAAAACGTGAAAACTTTAAATAAAAGAAAATATTGGAGAAAGAAAATTCGGAAAGATGCTGTCTCGAATAATTTCCTTGTACGAATTTAGATTAAATCGGTCTCCTACGGACAATTCACTTAATTTTGTTTTACATGCTTCAGATACGTAATGGAGTCATTACCGTTGTGCGATGATACTGAATAGATTGCTTCAGGATGTAAAATCCAGTGAGCTAATTCGTTACTTTCGGCACCTGTGTGCACTGACGATGTCATGTCAACCTCGGTCTAGGGTTGAAAATCGGCGTCTAATGCGATAAAAAACCTTCATACAGGCTTTAACATTTCAAATGTCTCACTGTCATTTTTTTCAAAGAATGCCATTGTGAATTCGCAATGACGCGATGTTATGCAACTCAGCTAAGTTGCAAAATTTGCCTCGTGTCATAATTTATACATTTAGAGGTTAATAAAGTACTTTATTCACTAAGCTCCAGGAAAATGAGTCATTACTTCATTGTAAGTAATTGTTTGGATCTTTGTATTTTGCCTTGTGTGGTTGCATTCCTCGCATTCGACTCGAGCTTCAAACGTCAAGCTTGGCAAAATAAAATGTTTCAAACACATCATTGCACTCGCCGTCAGCTCCAGATCTCCCAGTGGTCGCAACTAAAAATTTCCCAGCAAGTACGTAATCTACTATTTTACGATGCTATGAGCCTGGTGATATTATCCTGCGTACGAAAATCGAAAAGAAAGTCGTTGTACATAAGAAAAACGAAAACTCATATCCTAATCTTCCTGTTTTAATAAAGCTATTCCTTTGTGTTTTTCCTTTCTTTGGCAATTTATATTAGCAGAAGGAAAATAAAAATAAAATTTTAGGAAGCTCTATTGTCGTTCCTCTTTTTCATTACTTTTTTTTTCATACTTCAGTCAGCTAGACTCTATAATACACCTGAGTACACCACAACAGCGAACAGCAAGCACACAAGAAACGAAAGAAGAAGAAAAAAAAAATTATGTACAAACAATGCAATAAAAGCTCTTCTCACGCGGTTCTAATAAAAAGGGAAGGCAAAAGTAATATGAATAAAAAAAACGATTTTCTTCTCTGTGTTAATGTAACGTTTGTGTTTAACTTAATAAAGTAAATGAGCTGAAATTCGGTTAATACTTTTTACAGCCGTAAAAATGTGATTTACGATACATTTACACGCCATGGCGGTTTTTTCTTATCATAAAAATTGATTATATTACATTATATTACGAGAGATCTTTCGGTTTTCAAATTAGAATCAATCCGTGAATAGTAACGCAATACGGATGTTTAAATCACGCGCTCAAACACACGACTAGATTAAATTAAACCTCAAGCAACTGCATTTGTAATCATTCCCCTAATGCCACCTTTTCTGTGATTATATATAAAACGACACAACGTTCGTCGCTTTACTTGCTCGCATTCATTGAATTATTCATCAAAAGCCATCACGTTCATCAAGCATTACATACTCAACGTTAATTATGTTAAACTAACAACACAGGAAACATCAAAGCTGCTTCAGTTACAATTTCATGATAATTTACTCAATCAAACGCTCTTCGAATGAGTTTAGACCATCGATGTAATAAAGGGTAGATTGGTACACACGAAGAACGTTTGTGCGGAAAGAATGTAAGAATGTATGTGTTACGTAACTTACGTTCTGAGGAAGCGCGCGGAAGAAATCCATACAAATATTTCAAAATCTTAATGTCCCCTTCCTGTTTGAATGTCTCTTCGTTTTGTTTTGTGTTGAGACAAAGCACCTAGCAGGGTAATAGAGGTTTTTACACGTCAAATAGAGTAGTTTTTTGATACCAATAATACCATTAGCAGCCTTAATGGTAATTTTGCAGTGACATTATGAAAAAAAAGGTGTGGAAATATTCGCATACTTCGATTAAAGTACTACTTTCTTTTTTTCTATTACCCTGCTAGGTGCTTTGGTTGAGATTAAAAAATTGTGTCGTTGTTAGTGTGATATATTTCCAAATTTTCGTTCTTCGTGTGTACCAATCTACCCTATATTATATCGATGGTTCAGACTGATTGGATGTATGCGTATGTTACGGTTCTAATGTGACACGCGACGTAGTAAAAGCAATGTTGAATGTAAATCCAATTGTTCAATATATATACAATTATTTCACGTGTGTTTTATTTTAATGCAATAATGACGCATAAAACATTTGTTTTTCTTAGTGGTTAAATGAATAGCAAGCCATATACGCGAGTTCAGTGAACATAGTAGAATATTGTGTAAGCATATTAAGCACGCAAATAACATATTACTATTGTGTCGAGCACCCTACTTTTCTGAAATATAAAATACGTTCCATTGTCAATGTATTGCGAAAATGTACAACATTTTGCCACTAAAAAACACCTTTCTATTTAACGAAAAATGTCGACTACACACACTCGCTGGGATAACTAATTATTTATAGTATCCGAGTGGAGTTTTTACGAATTTCAATCAAATTTCCGAATTACTTACTGTTTTATGAGAATAGTTCGTGGGCAAACGTTATTAGCTTTATTGTTATGAGTAATATCTCGCAGGGCTTGTTGCCAAGTCTGCATCGTATTTTATTTCGGTGTATTATGAACAAAGTTTGTAGTAAACGGTGTGGATAAAGGTGGTGGTGATGGTAGTAGCAATTTGTAACGAATATTGATGTTATAGAGAAGCGAGACATGCAAAACAATTATTCAAACACAAAATTTTAATCAATTTTTACGTACATACAGTGGACAAACATGCAAAATGGTAAAGTTTATGTTAATCAAATTATGACCTAGGTACAACAACAGACGCGGGTAATATCAACAACATATTTGTATGTCTCCTATCGTAGTTGAATACTGAATAGATAAATCTTTTCTTAAGAATTATGGTATTTAGGGAAACAATGAGACTTCGAATCAGTTATGGTATTGCTGACCTGTTCTAATCTTCAGGCTATTGTGTACAAATAATTGTTTACTGTAACAGGAATCCTGTTTTCACATATTTTTTTGTCTACGAATGTGGCGCGAGAGCTGAATGGTTTTGGAGAAGGAATGTTACTAATAGCCTGCTAATGCTCGGAACGGGTCGAGTTTGATCTGACCGAACTTCACCTGAACACGAAATTTTCGATAACGGTTTCAAGCCAAATCTGACCCGAATCTGAACTTTTATTTCGGGTTCGACCCGAACCTAAACTTTTACTTTCAGGTTTGACCCGAACCTGAAATTTTTAGTATGGATCAAGTCGGGTTGAGGTAACCCGACATTTTTTGTGAATATTTGTGATTTCTGGTAATAAAATTTCGGGTTACCTGAAACCGACCTGATCCATCCTGAAAATTTCAGGTTCAGCTTAGGTTCATGCAAAACTCGAAAGTAAAAGTTGAGGTTGAACAAATTCAGCTTCAGATTCAAAAAGATATTAAAAATTTCAAGTTCAGGTGACTTTAGTTCAGATTAGGGTTGAATTCCAGTCCGGTCATCCTGAATTGAACCCGATCGAGCATTAAGCCTCGGACAAAAATTAGGTCTAATATCGAAGTCAATATTAAAAACGAACGAAGTAAAGACCGTAGACGAGGTGGGCGGAGTATGCATATTGCCGTAAAATCCACTCAAAATTAAACTTTCTATTCATACAATTCTATAACTATCTCTGTATATAATCAACTAGTCTCTTATACATCTTACTCGCTGCTCATGATCAAAACATTGTGGTAAACTCAAAAGGAGATACATCCGAAGCAGCTAAAGCTGCTTAACCATCCTCCTAGGTTTCCTTTATGGGACAGATAAATTGCTTGTGAAAACATTTATACAGACTACAGGATATTCTTGTATTACTGACTCAGTGCAAAAACTTCAGTCTGTATAATCTGCTAGAATCAAAGATTGCGTTTGAACATTTATTCAAAATTAATCCTTCTAATCTAATTTTTGTATAGGACCTTTAATAATTTTACATAATAAGAAATTCAATCTATCATCCCGACGACGATCATCTCGGTAGGTGAATTATTTGTATTAGAATGAGCAATTATACCCTCACCATAATTTACGCCTCTAACGACTTTTCACATCATGACTCCGCTGAACATTCAAAATAATACGAAAATGGCCAAAAAATCACGAAGATTTTAACTCTTTCTTCGTAAGAAGTTTTACAATAATAGCCGAAGCGCATCGGTACTACCTTGGATTAGCCTATTTAAATTTTCAATGAATAACGGGAAACGTTTAATTGGTAATCATTTATTTAAGATCCGTTCGAAAGTCGCAAAAGATTTTTAAAGACGTAAATTGAATAAATTCGGTTAAACCGTGAACAACCGTCAACTGTATTAATTTGTAAAAGGATCAATTCACTTTTCCCAAAGAAAATGTTTCACTTTAACATTTCTTAAAAGTAAAATAGATAGCGCAAAAAAAAACAATCACAATCGTCACGTGACAACAATCCCACGAAATCGATGTTCAGCAAATTACCGAAAAAAATTGATATTTTTTCCATATGAAAGTTTGCAATGTTCGATAAATCCAAATCAGTTTCCATTTGCATGTGAAGTTACGAACATGAACTTTTAAAAATTTTAGCGCTCATAAAAAGCGTACCATTTTTGACACCTTTTGATCTAGTACGTTTAGCACTACCATTTTGACGTACATCAATCACATCAATCAGAAACATTGTTGATGTTTACAAACCACAAAATGGTTCTTTGATGCAATTGGAATTTTGTAAAAGTTGAATCGAAAATCGAATATTTTAATATAAAATGTTTAGTGTTTGATGGTCAAATGTTGTGCAATCGATAGGCCTTATCTTTTCGCAGGTAATTTAATTCGTAAACATGCACTGATCCAAATTTTTATTTTCGAAAGATTGTTTTAGGAAAATGTTGCAGCATCAACTGCTTACATAGATTAGATTATCGCCGGTCCAAACTTTAGAAAACAGATTCTTTTTCTTTGAATCGATGCGTTATGATGATATTGTCTCCGTAAACACGAAATTGAATCGACACAAAGATCTCAACTGTGAAAAAAAAATTTGATGCCACACCTTGAGGCTCCGGAAACATCGAGTGACCTAAAATCTTAAATCGGTCCAATGACCTTGGACATGAAAATTTTGTTCTAGGACCCCCCTCAACTTTCATTTTTGAACATTTGTCCCGAAGAGACCAAATCTCTACGACGCCATCTTGTGACCGTACCTACATTAAAGTTGGCACACTGAATTGACACATTTTCCAACTTTTTTCAAAAACGCTTCCGCCGATTTTTTTAATATATACCTCAATCGATAGGTATTTTCAGCGGCTATCAACGATGGAAATTGCACGAAAATTCTATGTACCGTTTTTGACAAAATTGAGAAAAACCACCCAAAAAACCACTTTTTGGTAATTTGCGGTGCCTCACATGCATGTGGCCGCTCTCAAATGTTTTTATTCGGAAGCTCCGACCTCGAAAACCCTTTAGACACAAATTTCACTACAATCCATTGTATTTACGCTAAATGGTAGCCATTTTTCGTTTCAAAAATTCCGACTTTGAAGCCACCTAGCGGCCAAGCGACGCATAAAAATTTTTTTTGACCTACATTTCCTGAATCAGCATCAAAAGCTCTACCGAAATCAACCGTAAAACCATTAGGTCCGAGGTACGGCCTCAGTCCTAACCTAGGTCCGAACTCAACTTTTTCCCATCTCGCCACCATGAAAAACACACCTATCTACTTTTTAGATTTTTAGAAACAACGATGCCCTGTGGGCATCGTGTAATAGATGCCGGGACAGTCATGTATTAAGGCGCAGCGCTGCGCGCTGCGCTTGCAATAAACACCATGTGCTTACTATCAGCTCGGCACACAAAGTATTACAAACGGCATATTAAATGTAATAGCCCTCCAGCACTTGGTTTGGGGCTAACAATGATCAGAGTTACCGTTATTCATTATCAGCGCATCATATACAACACACAAACGTAATTTTCCATGCAGTTTTAACTGGGGTTCTGCTCTGACCGATTTCGTAATTTTCGATTTTGAGTGAGTTGCATGGTTGTAATTACATTTCCACTCGTAATGGGGTGAATAGATTCATTAAATAAACATACAAAAGCGTAAATGTGTGTGTTTTGCAGTGGAACACCAAAGCACAACGAACAAAGTCATAAACAAACTAGAAAAACACCACCTCCCACCATGCATAATTAATGTAAAAGAAAAACATTTGTAGTCAGAAAACTTACTGCTTTTTCAGACATGTCATAGGGCAGACATTATTTGCTTTCACATTATGGGTAATTTTCCTAAGGCCATCTACCCACAGCTGTTGAACAAAATGAAATATCTCGTTGAATTATTAAATGAAATGAATTTGAAATTTTGTTCTAAATTACACATTGGTTATTATTCCGGTGCGAATGTGTGAACGAGACGGTGCGATGTTATATTAAAACACTTTCAGAAAAGTGTAGTTCCATTAGTTGCACACAAAACTTATTGTTATTCGAAAACTTTAAGTTTCGTTTCATATTCCGTTTTAACGGGATTGTTCACCCAGAAGTTAAATTCATTCCACAGACGTTAAACTCATTCCAACTCTTTTCATTAATAATTTCAATGGTCACGGTCTGCACAAATTCCATCCGTTTGGCATAAAGTATGCGAAGGAACGATACAGAAATCGTGGCCAACAACAGAAATAAACTTTCTATCGTCATTGCTGCAGGAATTTATGCTTTTCGAGTGAAAACGTACGGATGGAGGCAGAGACACAACGTTTATAATTGGAATAATGGACGGCCCTATTTTCAGCCACACCAATTAGATTCACTATCCGTGCCTGTGAATTTTGTCACTCAACAAGAATCGTCCGAAAGAAAGCTCTTACAAAAAATACTGAGTTTTTTCTGTGTATTTCACTGTGGCATCCACAACTCTATCGAAGAGTCAACGTACTAGACCCGATGCTTGTTACAGGTCTAATAAAAATTCCTTCATGAATATTGCAGCACGATACCTGTTCCAACAAAACTATACACAAAATGAAACTTTTTTTATGTTATACTGGGGTGGTGGTTGTTCAAACAAGACAGAGTACAGACTTTCTGTTATATTTATGTACGTATACGGTACAATATCACAATATCCGGCTTTTTTCAATTATTACCGTATGATTAAAGAGAAAGAAAAATATGAAAATAGAAGTAAGCTCTCCCAGTGTGTTCTACGACAAGATCAATATGTAATAATGGATGGCCTGTACGGATGAATTACAATTTGCTGATAACTTGTTAGGATAAAAATGCCGACGATATGTCAATATGTAATATGAACTGTTGCAAGTGATATAAATGGCATTGGTATTTTGTTACGCGATTAAAATGTTTAATAATAATTCCGTCAGGATTATAATAGATGATAAACCCGCTGAGGCACACAGTTTGAATGCGTTTTGGAACATTTTCTTATTTAATTCATTCATGGTAAGTGTTACGGTTCCTTTTCAACCTACTTTGTTTAGCTTTTACTGGAATACAATTAATAGTAAATGTTGCCAAATTGTATGCCCATCACATATGACTACTACCCAGGGCATACTTTTTGGAAACTAATTTCTTGAATTTCTTGAAATTTCTCGAATTTTCTCGAATTTCTTAAAATTTCTCGAATTCGAGAAATTCGAGAAACTTCAAGAAACTCGAGAAATTAGTTTCTTGAAATTTCTTGAATTTCTCGAAGTTTCTCGAATTTCTTGAATTTTCTGGAATTTCTTGAAATTTCTCGAATTCGAGAATTTCAAGAAACTTTGAGAAATTCAAGAAATATTTCTCGAAATTTCTTGAATTTCTCGAAGTTTCTTGAATTTCTCAAAGTTGCTTGAATTTCTCGATTTTCTCTAAAAGTTTCTAAAAAGTAGGCCCTGCTACTACCTCCAAGTACTGTTACCGTCACTTTTGTCGTTCTTCTGAATTATGCAATAAATTTTGGCTGATAAAATTCATGAATTTATTATCACGCTTCATTATCACTTTATTGACGCAATTAGTTGAAATTGTTTCCAAACGGCATTGGCATTTGTTTCTCGCCGTATAGTATAGTTATACGCTGAGGGAATGTTTAACATTCAGAATGTTTTATCTGTTTAAAAACGGTTTTATTAGCAATCTTGTCAATCGTACAGGACAAATTCACATAAATAAAATTTGTAATCTGTTTGTGATGTGATGTAATGTTGGCTGGGAACTACAGGATTCATCCGATTGAAGGTTTTTGAAGGTGCATTTTGTGATGAACGCACGGGTTGAAATGGAATTCGTATTTTGACGAAATAAGCAACCTCACTCCTCAAATTCCATGGTCTTCGATATTTCTCTTTTTTGCAAATTCAAAATTTCTTTTTTACCAAAAAATGTCACGTTTCAACAGTTTTTCATTTGTTTATCGATAAAGAACGACAAAAATAAGTCATGATCTTCGACCAACACTGTCTTGTTGAAAGAAATGAAGTGAAAGATATTGCCGTTTCTAAAAGGTTAATTTAAACACGCAGAAATCGTCATACTTTATATAATCCCTTCACGATTAATTGGGAAAATTCGTAGCATAGGTTTCTTACGCTTAGGCTTTCGTTCTGTTATCCAGATTAGTTGTGGAGGTGAGAGGCTCCTCACGAGGTCTTCTAATATTTGTATGATGTCACGAACTGGTACAAAGGGTCACAAGATCGAGTCGGCGATCAGAAACGATCCCCCAATCTAATTGCTATGAATTAGGTAAACAAAAAAAGGGAAATCGTCCTACAAGTCTGAACTTATATCAAACCTTTGCGCTTTGTAATGAAAATTATCATTGGATTCAATGGCTGCTGTGTAAAATTGTCGATGTGACTCCTACTTATTTGGGAAAAATTGATAGCCAAATCCCAAAATCCGAGAACTCAATTCGGATCGATATGGCAACCACAAATTTAACAGTATTTATGAGGAGTTCTGAGGAAACACAGACTTTTCTTATGATATGACGAAGTTGGTGGACGTTGTAATGAAGCAACGACTTTTATTTATGCGACCAATTAGACTAATCATAATCAACCTACTGAAGTAGAAGCTGAAGTAGACTTAGCTGGGATTGTTAATCGCTCATCTATGTTATTATCACCCAAAGTCACCGGTTGGTTATCATGTGAGTCGGATGGTTTGATAAAAAAGGACAAAAACAATCCGAGTTCGTTCTCAGAAAATTCGATCGTAAAATCCTCAGTTCGTCACGATTATACAGAATTTTCGAGAGAGAAAAAAAAATCCAATTTTTGAAGGTGAAGGTCTGGATGAATAAAAAATCATACGCCAATCAATTGAAATTTGCACTGAATGAATGAATGTATCAATTCATTGAAATACTGTGTTCGCATTTTAATACATTTGATGGATTTTCATTTACAAAAAAAAAGAGGAAAATAATTTCTATAACTTTTCCGAAGGTTACACTACCAGCTTGCGAAACATTTATCGGTATATATATATACCGAACGTATCATTATATATTCGAAATGCGAATATTGACAGTTATAATAACTTTTCTTCTCGTCCCATCAAGACACACGATATGGATTGGTAAATATTGGCATTTAGAGTGTTTGCTCTAGAATTCCATAGTGTTAGTATGTATGTTACACTAAAAATAATATTCAATGCCTTAATAGCTTTCATAATTCCCGATGAAAATGTTTATGTGTTGACTCAGCCAACTGAAGAATGGCTGAGGTACATTATATACATTGTGTACCCACGGTTTTCACGGGGTACAAGTGCCAGTCCCTGGAAATTATTTTACTTGTTACCATCACGGTAACAGTCGAACATTTTTTGCGTCGCAACAACATCGATGCGATAGAGCTGGATGCTATTTTAGTTTGCTGAAATAAACCATTTCCCTATTTACACTTCCGTGCTTTCGTCAATGTTACATTCGATGAATGAAAAGAAAAATATTATATCTATGTAGGGAATCGAACGACGCAGTTCCGTATCTATAGAAACCAGCATCTATTATATCATGGTTATTCCGCAATTACTTCGTTTTCATCCTTGAACCTGACATTGATAACCTACAAGTGTGTGCACGATATATAGATTTACTTGCCTTTGCCGTCGCTGCATCTGGGCACACAATGTGTTGGTAATTTATGTTGATATAATCGGTTCCCGAACATATGGTAAGTGATTTTTCATCTAGCGTGTCGCCATGACGATTGAACAGTTTGTCAGTTAATTTCTGGTCCTGGAAAAAATGAAATAACGAAAATGTGAATGGAAACTTGTTAGAAGGTGAAGGTGAGTGAAACACAGCATGAAAATAACATCGGATGCAATTACGTCTACAAGTGCTTTTTATCAAGGACTCTGACTTCAGGTAGTTCTACGTTGGTGTAATTAGAACGTACCGTTTGGTACAAAGAGACATTTACGTGTAATTATTGCCTAAATAAACTCTAAAAATGGTCGAAAAGAGAATCAATGAACGATTGTTGTTGAATCATTGTTCATTTAGTTTTGTCCCTAACCATGATGTGAATGTTGATTTTAATCGATTTGAAATCATTATTGTGGTGACCACCTCTATTTACTTGTTTCATCTTGCAGCTGCATAATAACCAACGAAGTAGGTGGTACTGGAATTAGTTTAGTTACTACAGTCACCCCTAACAATCAACACTACCTACGTCTTTAATTTTTCAAGGGAAGTACATTGCTCGTAAAAAAATTGATGTTTTGCCTTCGAATTGGTATAAGAAGTCAACTTTTCATATATTTTTGATGGATAAATAACAATTGTAGTCTTACATAGACTTAGTAGTTACTAGTGGAAGGCGATGATGATAAACTATGGGCTGCGGATTGTCTGATGGGGCGCAAATCAGAACGAACTATAAAAAATTCTAAATAGACTCCTTATTCGTTCGTTGTCTACCTAGGGGAGAAAATCGGAAATTCTAACAAGAGCTCTTGTTGGAATTTTCTATTTTTCTCTCAGAGGTTAGCACAGCGTTTTTCATGCGTGCATGTTGTCTTTTGCGGTTTCTCTTCACGACACGAAAACATAAAACATCGATTCGCCGCCATGCTATTTTCGAAACCATATACAAAGTGACAGTTCGAATGAGAAAACTTCTCTTTTCTCCCCACGGGAGAGTGAGTGCTGCACTTTTGTTACTAGAAGTCGTCAAGAAAACACAACTTTCTCGTGGCCTATTGAGGGGAGAAAATAAGGCAAACACAACGCGAGGTAGTAACTATTTCTGAGAAATTATTTTCCTAAATTTTCTTAGAGAATCTTAAAGAATCTTAGAAAATGTGGAAATTTTCAGTAATCGATCTATTGTCACCTCATCACTTAGACGTTTTTGAGGACCAGTTTTATTCATGCTATAGGAAATCGACCGACCCTAGTCGATAATCAATACTCTGAGGGCGTCAAACGAAGTACTTGAATTATGACAAGTACATGAAACTCCAGAAGAATGAGGTGCATGACATGCACTGCATGTTCAGAAGAATAGGAAGTGAAGAAATAGTTATTTGTTAACATACCGTCAATATGTGCTTCAGCTGTTTTTCAGATGGATGAAATAGCTACACGCAGAAAGACGTTAACACGTTGCCGGTTATTGCGACCTGTCAAATTTAGGCACACCGGAAAGTGCTAAAGGAGTCAAGGAATACCTCTAAATAAATTTCCAAAAATCAAAAATTTGAATTTTGATTTTTAGAAATTGATTTGGAGGTATTCCTTGACTCCTTTAGCACTTTTAGCCTGCTTGAGCCCCTACGTGTTAAAGGAGTTTTGTTTGTGTGAGTGTATCAACTGAAGCAAATTCATGTCTAAATCACACTGACATTCTCTGTAGGGAAAAAGTTAGACATTTCAATTGGACTTCCAATTTTGGAGGGTGTTGTTTCGTTTGTTGACAGAGTGTAGCGAGGGACACAAGTCACCCGAGAAAATGAAATTTCCTACTTTCCGATGTTAAGAGGCATGAAATTCGTTTGGGCATTATTCAAACACTGCATTTTGGATTTCAATAAACAAAGGTTGGTTGCAGCAGTTTGACCAGCTCCGACTGCTAAAACTGCTACAACACTCATCGAAAGTAAATAACGAAACATTTGTGTGTTAAAATTTTAGCTAAGCATCATCCATGCCTCTTAGTGCATAATTTTCCACAACAAAGGCATCCGGAATTTCAGCTGAGGTGAGAGTATGACTATTGTGCAAAGCCATCTCTAGATTAATCATTGACTGAGGGTAGTAACAATTCAACGTTGACTAGCTAATTGAAACCAGAGTCATGCCAAGACGTTGCCACGGAACCAAAACTTTAATTAAGTTTGTTCATTCGGAATAATTGCATTTCGACTATTTGAATATGATTGGCTTCATCATAATGAGTAACAAAACGTAAACTGGTTCATAGCAGTCTGTCTGTAGTTTGGATTTTAGCAGAAATTTTTCTTTTTGCATTGTGGCATACACTATTTCACGCTCATCTGGCATGTAAATGTATAAATGCAAATAGAATTCAGCAGAGCGTATGTACAACAAACATTTTACAGCCCATTTTGAATGTTAAACATGGCTGTTGCGAAATTCAATATTGGCTTAGCATAGATCTATATAACGAATATAATAAGATAATGTGTAGTGTACGGTGGTATTATATAGGTAAAATATTCAAATCCAATTAACCGTATTACGTATACTTACCTACCTATCCATACATTTTAATGTACATACGGAAAATTGTGTATGAATCAACAAAAAGAGGCTAACAAAATGTTTGAAAATTGAATTTACTCGCAAGTATTTACTCAAAACTAAACTTTTGAAAATTGGATTTTAAAACTCGAGTTTGTACGACTTGAAATACATGTCTAGTTCAAAATGTAATAATAGAAAGAAAATAGCATTTACCTTAGGCAATCCACCGGCACGAATATCACTAACTTGACATAGTTCTACAACATCACCTTCCTGGAAATAGACGAAAAAATAAAAAATAAAATTTAGTTAGAAGTCAGCCGTTTCTATGGTTAAATTTCATTTACTGCATATTTCATTCACAATTCAGATTCAATTGTGTACAGGTAATTTTGATTCAATTGGAAAAGCTCGGTATGCAACACAAAATGAAATGAAATTTTTGGGGCGAATGTGCGGAATAGTAGATTTGGGTCCTTGTTCGGACGAATACGAAGTTTGTAACAATATAACGATGTTCAAACAATATCATTTGATGTCAACCTGTTTGCTTCAACTGATCCACTCAAACAGCCATACTGCTTGATACGCCTTTATACGAGTTTCATAATCACACTTGTGTGGTAGTAATTAGAACCGTTAGAAATTCAAAAGCAGTGCGATTGTATGAGTGCACCAGCTGGTAAAACTTGAAAAGAAAATTCAATTGACATCAACGACTAACTGTACTTCAGTTGATGCTACGTATTTTAGCATGGAAATGTTCTTCATGCAACAGGGATCAGCGTAGCGTCATTTCTTATCATTTCTCCGATAAAATTGTCATTTTGGGTTGCTACAGCACGTACAATACACAATGTGAGTGTGAAACGAGTGAAATAAAGCCAGAATATAACCTTTCCACTCGTCAAAAAAAAAAATTGGCAGCACAGGCGTAGTCTCACGGGACCAGGTGGAAAGAAAACGTAATTAGATAATGAATCATTTCCGAGGTGTGCTGCGAAAGAATAATTTTTACACAGAAACATGAGGTAAGGTTGCTTAACTTGATGTCAGTGGGACAAATGTTGGAACTGGCTCCTCGTGTGTTTTATTTTTGACGATCGATAAACTTCACACAAGAAGTTCCGTTTCCATCCCAGTTGTCCCATTGATAAGTAATGCACTGTTACTTGTACATCATCGTTACTTATCGGCTTATTTCCTTAAAGCGAAACGAGGAAAAAATTCTAGAGTTGAAGCGAAATATCTTCAGAAAATAATACTGTGAAGCCACGAGCAAGCATTTGTTTGAAATAATGAGTAAAAATGAAGTCGTTTTCAATTCAGAAAGGTTCAATCCTACCACCGAGTTTACTTATCGGAGAATGTCTTCAGGATGGGGCAATCAAATTTCATCATAATATTTCTTCAGCTGATTCACTCATACAAACAAAACTGGCTCTGCATGTTTATACGGTATACGGTTAAATCCGTATTAACACTTATAACCAGCTTTGTTTGCATGAAGGAATGAGCCGAAAATTAAGATGAAATTTGATTACCCTTTCCTGAAAAAAAAACTTGCTGCTGTTCTACCGCGCTTAAACAAAAGTTCGCTACCACCTAAAACGCTTCGCCGCATTTCAATCGAAAGAAACATAATAAAAAAACTTACTTTTCCTTCGCTTTTCCAATAAATAAAAAATCCATATTCGTCGACTTTAAATGTACAGGCTAATTCCAAATCGGTATTATCTTTTTCCTCCGTCCATCGATCAAACACTCCACCATTTAGAAGGACTTCCGGCACCGGAATTTGCCAATTGAATTCAAATTTCTTTGTCATGTTTGGTTAGGATTCAATCTGAAAGAAAAAGAAAACGATTTTTCGTTGTTGAAACCATTTCGATCGGATTAACACTTAGACACTACAAGGGGCTGATGCTGAATGAATGGTTTGAGAACCAGCTGGAATTCTAAGAATTAAATTTAGACATTTTTTTTGTTCTCGTCGTTCAATTTAATTTATGTTTTCGAATAGAGATTTATCGTATTGTATTTTCACTGAATGGTGAAAACGCTTTAAATTTATCTATTTCTTTAGTCACATAAATTACTGCATTTGTGCAATGTTACTACAACAGGTGATTGTACTTTGTTACGTTTATTCCGATTTGAAGGAAAATTAAATGTAACCGTTGTTCGTACATTCAATGAACGTATAAACCAGGTATGGTCTGTAATAGCGATTTCACCTCCTTCACCCTTAGCCGAACTCATTATTGTATACTTTGCATGAATCATCAAATAAGAAATGCAACGAAAACGCAAAAAAAAACTTTAAGTTATTGTCCTTATTGGCATTTGAGCTGCACTGTGAAGGGCGTTACTTTTTCTCTGAAATGAGTATGAGTATGAGTGTAAGATCACGAGTTGTCTCTATTTTTCCATATATTTTTGGCGTATCGTTATCTTTGCTAAATGGTGTCGCCAGCTTGCACCTCAAGTACCAATATAGGCCTGTCACGAAAACGAAGAGGTTTAAAATTAACACAAAGAGATTGAATCTCCACCTACCACACTCCGAAAGGAAGGGCCTGCGTATGTTTTTACTGCAATGTACAATGCCGATGCAATTAAAGCGAGGGATAATAATGATAGCAAATAAATTAGCAATAACGTAAATGATTGTTTTAAAAATTGTAAAATTAAATTAGTTGACGATATTCAATTTAATGGCACAGTTGCCGAAAGAAACAAAACAAAACTAATTGAAAACATAAACAATCGTTCGTTTGTTGTTGTTTTTTTTCTACATATTTATACAACCAAACGGAACATCAGTATGAAAGGTTTTGTGTTTTCAGCGCATTCATTTAATATTCACAAAGTGAAATTCATTTATTTTAGCATTTTTATTGTTTCGTGCAATGAACACATATTTTTCATAAATATTTATTTTGCAATCGTCCGTGTATACGATAGGTACAGGAATGGTAAAGGGTTGTTCTTTTTCTGTAGAATCTACGTTAAACAAACTCTTACATTAGTTGTTTCATGATTTTCTTGTTCCAAGCTTTAAAACATAAAAGGAAATTAAGTTTCGTCTGTGATATAGTTGAAGAAATTGAAAAATTCTCATAATTAACAGAAATGAACGTACTCTACTTCATAATGCAGTTGCAAAGAAAACACTCAAAAGTTTGTAAAACTTTCAATGTGTTTTTCACACCGCAATTTCACTTTTGAAAGCTCGATGTTAGTTTGTGAAGGTCAAATGAAGCTCAAGCTCATGGGGTTCCTTTCGCAATCAGAGAATTTTGGATAGAAATTCAACGGATCTATAGTTCTGCCGTGACCAAAGGAGTAGACGTCATATTAGTGAGTATAACAATCCTTTTTGTGAGCGTTTTAAACTTTAAAAAGCTCTTAAAAAGCTTTTAAAAGCTTTGAATTTCTTGTAAATTGTTGATTTGCAACAAAGAAAACAATATCGTCATCAAAATCCACTAAAGGTACAATACAAATCGGTCAAACTACCCGAAACGCAAGTTTAGGGTGAGGAGCTTCACTTCATTGAGAAGTACTTAAAATTTAAATAATATTGTCAAAGGGTTGAAATACTTTTCCAGCTTTATACTGTCATCTGTTCACGCCACAGTCCATTATTTCTATTTAAATTATGAGTGCTTCGCCGGTAGTAGGACTATGCATTTTTGCTGATCCACTGAAGTTTTGCATCACCTTCTCTTCAGTATTTAAATACTTTGGTACAATCAAACATAAAAATTATAATGACATCTGACAAACGTCGAGCGTCAAATATCACCAGTAGCAAATTCTGTTAGACATATTCGGTATGGACTCTGGATTTCCAATTAAAATTCCAAAGAGGCTTTAAAAGCTCGTAAAAGCTCTTCAGAGGTAACAACAACCACTTAAGTTGTTTGTATTCGTTGAACACGGTGTACAATACTAAAAAGAGTCGCCTTGCCATTTTATCGGTCTGGCAAAGCTGTGAACGTCGGTATAATTTACAGTTTAATATTGAGCTACTTCATATAAATTATGCCACAAGCTGTGATTGTGTGCAGGTTATAAAGAACTCAACGAAATGTAATTGCAACAAAACTGACAGTTTGGTGTTGAGTGAATTATTGCCTATTGATTTTTACCTTTTACGAATTCATTTCTTATCTTTTACATCTATAAAATTGCTATGTCCATTACGGTGTGTAAAATCGACTAAATTTATGTGACATTAAATGTTTTTCTTTTCTTTTTCTTCATACAATTCATACGTTCATTCAACGGTCTTCACGTTTAAGATACCACTTTAAGACATGCAGCACACCATATTGAAAATATCATTCAAGCTGTGTGTTTTTTGTTGTTGTGTTGTTGTTTCGAATTCAATCTAATTGATTAGCACCAAGTATTTTAATTTGATTTCTTGGTTAATAATTTCATCAATATACACTTTTTCGCAACATGTGAAAAACGTATAAACGTTCAACTTATATACACACAGCATAATGTACCTATATATATTATACCGCTACCGTTGAATGGGTTAAACTATAAAATATTTTCTTTAATTTTTTCAATGTAAAATTCGAAATTCTCAAAACAAATTTTAATAATTTATGAGATCAGTAATATTGGTAACGTATTAATGGAATATGGTTTGTATTTAGCAATGAGTCGTCACATGGTTATTTTTAAAAATTTGTTTTTTCATTTCGAATTTCAAATTCTATCTGGTTTTGTGGATATCGGTTAAAAGGTAATCCTTTCTTTGTGTAGAGAGACAAGACAGACCATTTCTATGAATAGAAAGAATCAATTTTTCTTTTGGAAATGCAATTTTGTTTGGAATTAGACGTACGGAATTTTAAAAACCGACACATTTTCTGTTTTGTGCTGAATTTTGCATGTATCATGCCCGCTACCGAGTCCACTACCAAACAAGACAAACGGTTAAGATTTGGCCGAGATATTGAATTAAAAAATCTTGATTTTTGTATGAAAATAAACAAAATTTCGTATTTTTAGATAGCTCAAATAGTTAGTTAGTTAGTTCCTATGGAAAAGTGGATCCACCAACTCCTAACGTTTCTATAGATTTTCCTGAAATTATAGATTAAGGGCAGATGTTGAGGAAACTATTTTAATTTTCTTTCAAATTTTTTTTGGGTTAATTTATTGTTGATAATTTGTTTTCTTACGGCGCATAATGCGTCACCCTCAGCAAATATTAATTTTGTAAGTAAGAAAAATGGAGAAATCAAAAACTCAAGTAAAACACACAGACAGAAACGTTGAAGGTTTTCAAAATTCCGTTCCGAACGGTTCGTGTACTCTGAATTTACTCTCGCTAATCCATCTGTCATTTCAACGGTATGAACAGCTTTTAAATGAAGCGGTATATCGATGTGGGAGATTTAACTTGTCCGCATATTGATTGATTGTGCACCATACGCTAAATAACAATTCGAAAAATGCAATATTGTGAGTAATTAATAGCTTAACAAACATACTACCCAGTTATGAAAGAGTTAACCGACCGGAAATAGCGTATCTATAACACAATATGATTCATAAATTTCAAACATTGAAGTTTTATATGTTACTTGGGCTGCGAATCGTTTGACCAGAAGTAACTGATTACAAAGAATTGTCGTTAATTCTACGTGATTTTGTAAGCTCTATTGCAAAATTCCATGTTCTGCAACAAAAACAGACTTTCATCGTCCGAGTGGATCGCCGCCATTAAGTTGAATAGTAACTATGCGAATTTGAATGGAGTACCTGGTGTTGGAAGCACTTCCCGCCTCTGCCGCAAATGCGACGGAGAGAACGAAACAATAGCACACGTGACCGGAAGTTGTCCCTCTAACAACCAGCAAATCATCTCTAGACATCACAACGCAAAGCATCAACTTAAGGAACTGTTACAACAACAATAGACGTGTTTTTAAGAAGTCTATGCGATCAACACCGACTTCCGTTCGAGATTTAGCGACATCATCGCATTTGATAACAAGTCCAACAACCTTGCCAACAACGCTTATATCATCGATCCTACAATTAGATACGAAAACAGCGACAGCAACCAAGACTCAAAAATCCAAGCCGAAAAATGTGAAATCTACGAAAAGTGCTTTTCCTTTTATGAAGAAAAATATTTTTCGAGCTTCGACAAACATAAATGGTCGGTCCGAGGACTCTGGTTCGGGAGCCGTGGTACGATAGTGTGATTTTTTCAAAGATTTTAATTTAGATATTTCCGATTTGTTTCCGATTACGGAGGATATTTTAGTTCGTACAATTCAGATTATAAAAAGCCACATATCTGGTACCTAGTTATTGACGAAAACTTTGGTTGAATTTCACATTTGATGTAAATATTTTGTAATGCAATTTTTGATGGATATGCCTAGCAACCTTCTCTGAGAAGGCAGCACACTTTGTTTGTATTTTTTTATATAGTCAAATAAAGACCTTTCTCTCTTTCTCTGGATTGCATATGAATCCGTTCTGGTCGAAACTTGGTAGAATTCATAAAACATTTGTGTAATAAGGATTAAAACTCTAAACATTTGCTACATTGATACGAGTCCTACTCTACGAGTACTGCTCTACGAAGCAGGGCTGGACTAACCATATATGGTGTCATTAGGCAAGCCCGCTTGCTCCTTTCATTTTTCGTTTAAAATCTTATATTGTAGATATTTTCGACTAAATCTTGTCATTCGGAGCCCTATCCGAATTTTGATAGCCGGTCCGACTCTACATTGTAGACTCTACAATGTAGCAAAGAGATCGAGCTTGACTTTGAATTGTCTGGTGCGACAAATGTTAGAATCTCTGTGAAACTTGTGGATCAAGGTCGCATCAATAATAATCAATATTAATGGCACAAACTTTGGTTCTCCTGTGAAAGAAAGCCGAAGCAAGTTTAATAACTAACACAAGAAACAATTTCCATCATTTGCTCCGAAGGGAATGTACTCATCTCAACCTCCTCCACCTTCGTTTATTTCCAAAATATCTATGGAATGAATGATGCACAGTGCTCCATCGTATGTGATTATTTATTACTCACGCCCTTGACTTGCAATTATGATACATGAAGCAGCACCACACCACATATTTTGTGTTATATGTACTTTTAATGCACCACCGTTCATGTACGACAAAACCCATTCCACCGAGCAATATTCTAAATTAATGCTATTAACTTGTTGTACATTTTGTACTCAATATATAATGCAAACTGTAAACTAAACGAAAATTAAGACATTTGACTGTTCAATCTGTCACGATTTACCCAAAGACGATTGTAATAAAATATCGAAACCATATATACACTGATGCCAATCCAAACTATCCAAACTCGAGCTCAATCAGTCGAAACGTGGTATCCATAAACATATCGTACATATTGTATGTTCAACTGGATAAATATTAAATGAAATTTTAATGCGGTAGTGTTGTTACCTTCTGCTTAGGAAACTTTCAACAAAACTCTCATTGAAAATATTTAAATTCCAATTGAACACATCCTTCGCTATTGTTAAATTATTATGTGAATCGATGTGACCGTGCTATAATATGAGATAATTGACGACGTACATATGTTATTTGGACAATTGTTTGCTATAATTTGTAAAATGAGACATGAATATGAAGTAAACGTTGTGAACTACTTGTTCAATTTTATAATTAGCCCCGCACGGCATGGGTGATAGCAACGCACTTCAAGCAAAAATGATCATAGTGGTCAGCTGCAGAAAGTACTCTATTTTATATGAAAATATTTTTACAGTTGTGTGACACACTGTCAACTTTCAGTACCCTATTTAGAGGACCACTAATGCTTGAGGTGCTTTGGTATATATTTTATTAGAAGTGTTTATGGTGACGACGACAAATAAAGGTAAAATGTGTAGGAATAGTGAACCGTCATTCGTAATACCATTCGTTAAATTGTAATCGAGATTTTCGTAACGAAAATTTTCAATGATTTTAACATTTGCACATCCAACAAAACAAGAAGGGAAGTGTTATGCAGCGCAACATTGAAATGTTGGCTCGTTGAAGCTGAGTGTGCTTAATTTCATGTCAGCGCAATTATCGGATATATTGTGAGTTAGCATGAATCCAACTATCACTGGCTCCCGGCAGGATCTGTTTTGTAGAATGAAAACCTTTAGAATTTATGAAGCTCTCCGAATGACTTTCAAGGATTATTATCGATAAATCTCTTCCCGATCCTTTGCAGCATGGAAGGTTAGACAGTCATACAAACCATACTTAACTTCCCAACGTACACATTTTATGAGAGCTTTTAAGTGTCTGAGAAGAACGAATTTAGCTTTTTTCTGTGGACTACGGTGTTTTCAAAAAAAACGGTGAATCCTGTTCTTGATGGCTGCATAAAGTAGAATTACCTTTGTGTTGAACCATTTTAATTTGAACAAAGCTAATAATGGGTTCAAAATTGCGGTTGAGATTAGAACTCTTGAATTATTCCTATCTCGCACACCATACACACCATCCATTGCAGAAAATATTACTGTTGTACTGTATGACTGTACTGTACTGTTTTGCATACGGTTGGAACTTAATCGAGTAGTGGAAAACCGACTATTGAGTTGTCGCTATGAGACCCTACGTCTAAAATGAACAAATAAATCTCTCAAAATAGTAAATAGTAAATCTTGCGGCTATTGGAAGTTGACACGAAAACTATTTGTATTGAAAACATGAGAACAACTTTTAAGGGTGGTCTCACTTCAAATCGAATATTGTAATTAAGGCCAGGTTATGGTGTTATCAATGGCGATATGTTTACACAGACTTTGAGAACGCCGTAACCTGGCCCTAAAGAAAAACATCAAGCGCCATGAGAGCTTTCCTCCAGGCCTTTCTTTAGCTGATAATCAGTCCAGCCCATTTGTAGATTTCAATTAATGTCTTCAATACTACTGCACCTACCAATCAACATTAATTAATAATCAAATCAATATTGACAAACAAATTAGATCATTATTTGCACATGATTCTCTTTAATCGACTGATTAAAACATTAAAAAATTGTTTGAGGCAAATGCCTAAAGCCTTTCATTTGACATGTAAGCAAACAAGAAAACGGTGTTCGCACCAATTATGGTATTAAAGCAGTTAATGATGGTGTTAAAATGCGGCAATGTAATACATTGGTATGACAACAATTTTTCCATCTGCATAGTGCAGATTGCAGATCACACGGTCAAATGATCGCATGGTTAATGCAGCGACCACTAAAACCAAATCGCTGTGTCAACATATTTCTTGTGTTTATTGGCGAATACGGAATTAATTCATCAATAATTCATACTGAAGCATATTATCATCAAAACTATCACGATGACCCAAACAACAATGGCCTACATCTTTCTTCTTCTTCTTTTTTTTGTGTTTATTATTATTTCCAACTCATGCGAAAACAGCAGAAATCGACACACACACACAAACACAACCAGAAAAAAGCTACACAATCGAAATGACATGCTTTATGATAAATTGATGATCGATGACAATAAAATGATTTATTTTTATATGAATGACATAATGGACGACAAAAGGGACGAACCCATCAGATTGGAGTAAAACCATAGAGGAAAATGCGAAAATCCAATTTCATTTTTGGCCGACAGAAGAAGCAAAAAGAAAAATTGTTACACCAAAATGGAAAACAGTTAAGGAATAGCGCTGCGGTGTGTGTAAAAGTTTACTATAGACCAACAAAATATTGATTTATCCTTTTTCGCTAAAAACTTTTTTTTTGCTTTCTTTATTTGTATAAATGTGGAACAATGATTTTTATCTGCACAAAGAAAAATTAATAATTTTCATGCTGCGGACTAAATATACCGATGTAATTGTATGGGAGCTATGTGAGAGGTATAAATAACGCAACGAAACAAAAAAAAAATTACATGAAAAGGATCCGAAAAGGATCGGAATCCTTTGTTGTAGAAAGTGGATTATTTTTGTCCTTTTTAAGTCCCATTTTTACTGCTAAATATGTTGGCGTTGTGTTTTATGTTACGCAATTCAAATGCACAGAGTGGACGAATATAATAATTACTTTATGGTTGTAATGCGCGGTTGAAATGACTCGGGTTGGTGAAAAGCCACTTCATTATACACAAAAAGCTTTCTTCGTCAGTGCGTTGAACAACTCATGAATTCACATCTAGAAGGTTTGTTCGGTTGTCGTTTCGTGAATATAATGCGTAAAAGTAAGTGGCGAACAAAGTATACAATTCTTTCCGGTCACGAGAATGAGTAATGACTTCAGATTTGAATTGTATGTTTTGTTCCATTTGTTCCTGAAGCATTTCCAGAGACTATTCAACCGCAAGAATAGTAGATTTCGTCGTTGTTCGGAAATGTATATTTTGCCTTGTGTGATTGCAGCCCTCGTCCTCGGCTCGAGGTGCAACCCTCACAATTGGAAAAATAAAAATCTCCAAACAAGGACGTAATCTATTATATGACTCATTGCACCCCGGGAGAATGAATAATTATTTCGTAAGAACAGCGTTTTTCCTAAAAGACGTTGGAAATACGCGACGAGGTCGCAATATTTTTAGCCACAACTAGTTAGAAAAACTCGTTTTCCATCCTTGTTTGGACCTTAAATTTTGCCTTACGTGAATGCAACGCTAGCCTTTGGTTCAGAGTGCAACCTCACACTTGGAAAAATAAAAATTTCCAAACAAGGACAAATCTACTATTACTCATTCAGCACCCAGGAAGTGAGTTTTACCGTTCATGTCAATGACGTGATGACTCGTTTTCCGGGAGTACAGTAACATTATGTAACAAAACATTATGTAGCACATAAACGTGTGCACTGCCACAACACTTTTGTGTTGAAATAATTGTTTTAGCGACAAAGCAAAATCGAATGGCACAAGGAAAACTGCTCGATGCTGGTACACATTGTGTACTACACAAGCATACTACATTGTCCTTGTTCGATCAAGATGATTGTGTGGTCTCATCTTATACAAGACTGTAACAATTATTCACATAATGTAGGTGACCACAACTGAAATAGTGCCTATTGTCCAATGTATTCAATCTCTGTTTTAGAAACGGACGAAAAGAAAATTGAAAAAAAATCGATCGAACGGTTACATGAAGAGGACGTTCACACAGTTCTTCTATGCCTCCCGATGTCTGATATTTTGTTCCTATTCCGTAATAGGCGTCCTACAATCCGTTTCGCGACATTATTTATTTTCCATTGATTCATCATGAGCCTACGCAAATAGCAGTTAATTCGAATGTAATTTGAATTTCTTTTGGTGTTTGAATCGAACAATTTTACATTCAATTCAATCCTTATTTGCGGTAACCGGTTTTACAAGTGTTTTATCCGGATCCCAATCAGCCAGACCAATTTACGTTTATCCCGTTCGGGTTTCCAGTGATTGATCAGAATAATACCGTTGATAATATCGAATGAAGTGAATGGATTTTTCACATCTATTTATTCAGTTTGATGTCGACGGGTTACGATTTCCTGCTGGGAGTGATGGGGAATGTAATTAATTAAAGTTTCATGGTATTATGTGATCGGGTCGTTATATATTTTCTAAAGTAAACAAGAAGGACACATCAATGGTTTAAAAGCAGAAGTACCGAAACGTTAAAAACAAACAACGGTGGACAAGCTTTTCTCAATCGACAGTTTTCAATAAATTAATAGCCTATTATAGACAGGAATTTAGAGTCAAAACAAAAACAAAATTTTACCGTAGATACCATGACATCATTTAGAATTGACTTTACACTAGGCTGATCCTTTATCTTGTGTATGAAATGATGTTATCTTTTAGAGGATCCCGAAAAGTTGTAATTAGCTGAGGTCTGCTTTTTAGTCAGAGCTGCACTTAATGTCAAAAAACTATTAATGTCAAAGGGATTGAGCTACCGTGCACTTTAATTTTCAATATTTTGCAACTTAGAACTCGGCTGTTTCTTCTTATCGTAGATCTCAGGTCAAACTGATCCGTGGTCATCCACAATGTGGGAACAAGATGACTAATTCTGATTTGCGAAAGTTTTTAAGATGGTTTCAGCCCAATTTAGGGCTCTTGCGAAAAACTGTTGTGTGGATGCAGCTGGACCTTTTTGATCACTATTACTTTATGTCACCATTGAAAGGCCTTTGGTTTTTTGTATGAACGAAGATCCTTTTAAAACTTTTCGTCATACAACGTCCGAAGAGATTTTGGTCATGCAGTGCGGCCCTGATTATTGTGAACATTGTTATGCAACATAACCTTGTATGTCCATTAAAGTGCCTACCTCCAACAAGAAAGATGCGGATTTTGATGGTATCGGAACAGTTTTACAAAACTTTTATTATTAGCAGAGAAATAATCGTTTGTGTTGTTGTCGTTAAGTAATTATCAGTTAACGGTTATTAGAGAAACAGCAGCGACAAGTTTGCTAAAAATGATTTAAGCCACTGATGTCGACTGTTGCATGACAACTTCACTTAGTTCGTGCTAATTGTAAAAATAAACTTTGAATTCAATGTTGAAAAGAACAAAGCATCGCGCAAATTATCTAGTGTATCATTTCATCTATTAAATTAAGAATGGGAAAATAACCGAAGACCATGTCGGTCGTTAGAAAGGTTTAACTAATGGCTGATGAATTGATAACGTTTTTATTTTTTGCAACTGGTAAATGGTTAGATTCATTTTGCGAGTGAGTTCATTTACAATTTAACGTTTATTTTGGCTCGAAAAGAAATTTAATTCTGAACCAATAACAATTTTCCCGTCGGAAGCCCATATAAACTCTCTCTGGTTCAGTAAGCTCTTTCTCGGTGTATTCAACTGAAAAATAAAAATCAATTTCACGTAATAAAATTTTCATACTTTATTGTATCCTAAACGGTTGTTTGGTGCTGCTTCTATAAACGTATATAATACCAATTGCACCAGCAGATGTATGATCAAACTTTTCTCTACAGCATCGGCAACAATCAATAAAAGATAAAACATAAAAAAAATCTAAACCGGCGACAAATTTATTTGTACTTTTTATCAGGTTACAACCAATAAAGCAAATAAAGCATTCGGGCTTAAAAACAATTCGGATTATAAAAATAGGAAGGATAAAATTGATCTGAAACAAGTTCACAAAGAGATATAACACTTTGATACCTATAATACACAATGGGACTGATGGGCTGGTAATACCATAGCCTGGTATCCGAAACCTTGCAAGAGCAAATCGATTGTAGACTTTTCATTCGAGATATTATGTTTTGGAATTAAAGCGGTTTTCTTGGCTCAGTTCTTTTCATTGAAATTTATTTTTTACAGACTACTTTAGCAGATGAGTAAGTAAAGCCCAGAGCCCATATCTTCGACCATTTTTGTGGTATAAAAAATGATTTTGTAGGCTCAGTCCTTTTAAATTGAAATTTATTTTGGATCTTTGATTCCCACTCTGAGTCCACAGTTCTAGACTTACAGGAAGAAGCCGAGTTCCAATGCTGGAATGTATTGAGAGTCAAAGGGACAGGTACTACTTCCACATTAGAGGAACGCTTGTCGAAAAAGGGCGAATAAAAAGTGACATAATCCGAAACAGCTCTATTCCACATTGACATCAAAAGATGCAGCGAACGTCGTGGACAGAAAAATTCTATAGCTTTGACAAGGCAATCAACAAGATGTCACAACGACAACAAAGGACTATAGACGATATCTCAAACACATCATCAGATTTAGTGACTATGTAGCGATAGGTAGCGATAGGTAGCGACAGTCAGTTTCGTTTCGAACAAATTCCTATATCACCGAAAACGAATCTTGCAAATTTGGTCCCATTCACTTAATTCGCTTACTCTTACCACCTCTAACATAATTTACATTTTTGTTGCATTAAATTTTTCATTGAATAAAATATTTCAATGCTTTAAGTTTATCCATGCATAAAATCGCATACATTCTCCAGTTTTTTTGGCATTAAACCGAGAATTTCAGTTGATGGAGCAAGGCTGGCTTTTTTACAGTTTTAAAGTTTGATTACTTTATTGACCAATAAATAATCCAAGTTTTTAAAAATATTCCTCTGGTGCTCTGGAAGGTCCTGCGTCCCGCAATAGTGATGATTGCATGTCATAAGTCAGAAAGATACTTCATCCGATTTCAACGTTTTGGAATGTTTGCATCCGTTTTTAGTGTCAAGACTCTAAACAAAAACTTCAACCAAGAGCATCCAATCCAGACTATCAAACAAAAAAAAATGGAATCGAAACAATGCAAACGAAAACAAACGGCGAAAAAAAATTAATTGTTTCGCGAAAAATATGTTTGAGATACCGATCAGTCGTACAAGAGAAAATTCTATTTACAATGAACTGCTGGAAACTGAATACATTAAAATAACTAAACGAGCTTTGTTTGTAAATAAAAAGTTTTTCTGGCAACGGTCCAGGGAATACCATCAATTTCGCTGGGTTTATTATGTGAATGGCAACACATATAATATTGAACAAAATGTAGAAATTGTAGAGGTATTTATGACAGAGAATTTTGGAAAATATGTGTTTATTGCCTTGAATGAATAAAATGCTTCAGTTCTGTATTAATGCATCCAGAGAAAAAGAAGGAAAAAAAAACATGCACAGTCGACAGTCGTCTGGCTATTATTGATCTGATAATAGCAAGTTCCTAAACTATGTGTATCTCCACCATTTTATGAGTGAAAAGCTCTTTTGTTCGTGATATTGCAACGTTAAAATTGATCCGAGCATCAATATAACTTGGAGAAGATTTTCGAGAGTTGTTGATGGAACTTTAATGGTGGTTACTAAGAGTTTTGAATTCACCAGTAATTCTGGTTCACCGGTAATAACGATCTACCTCAACTTACGATTCATTGGTAATTACGAGTGGAAGACAACTGAGAGTTTGTTTTGAAAAATAGTCTCCCTAAATCGGATTCATTTTTCAGAGCAGTCACTTTTGCCTGGAAAGGTATTGAACCATAGAGAACGAAGACCGAAAAAGTGAATTTTTCTTGTGCTTGATGTCAATGAAAATATGGAAAGCCGATATAATATTGTAACGGGGCAAATACGGTCTTGCTGGGGTTGGGACTCATCTACTCTGTGATGGGAGTAGGTGGAAAAATGGTAACAATTTGACTACACCGGTGAAATTCGAAGACTCACACGTCAAAGAAAATAAAAGGTTAAAATACCGTCGTCACTACTTGCATGCCTCAGCTTTTCAGTGATACCAAATATGCAAGTGCCGCGTCGTGTCAGGGCATTATTTTGTATTTTTTTTTTTTTAATTTTTGTAACGAATTTCGAAAAATTTTAGCAAGTTTTGGAGAATTTTTACAAATTTTAGAAACCCTAAAACAGGTTCTAGCATAGGTAGTAAATGAATAAAATTGTATCGAAAAATTCTCTTTTACATCAACATTTTTCGCAATTATAAGCAATGCTGTCAGTCGACTTGAGACAGTCATCCTATCCTTTGCGAAATAACTAGGGTTCACTTAAGATGTTCCGGTACTTAGCTAAAATTTTAGCCTACATTTGCGTGTTTCGTATCTTACTTTTGATGATTTCTTTTGATCAGAATCCTTTTTGAAAAATGTATGACCGCAATAACGACCACGAATGTGTTAGCTTTAAATAAAAATTAGTTTTGGTTGTTGTCGTTCTACCAGCTCTGATAAAAGCGAGCAGTCTACCGAGATTTTCATAAAGAGCTCATTGTTCTCAGAGCTGTTCAAACTGCTACAACCAAATCTATTTTCTGTTGAAAGCTAACACATTCGTGGTCGTTATTGCGGTCGTACATTTTTGAAAAAGGATTCGGGTGGAAAGACATAATCAAAAGTAAACAAAAATTCAGTATTTAAAAATCACCCTAATGTATGCTTTTCAGCAAAGCACCGATGCCTCTTAATAAATAGAAGGCATGATCTGCCAACTGTGGGGTGCCACACTGCATGGTATTAATGGGACTGACAAAGTTCAAGAAGTGTGGCACCCCTCACATAATTTACTCTGTTTTTGCAAACCTAGAGCAACATATACATACACATCTTATGCAGTCACCGATGGAAAGTGTAATAGTCAGTAAAAAAAAGTTTATTCCCTGCCTCACGTGCCCATACTGAATAATTAGAGCTAGACCGCGGGAAAACGTAATTTATATGATCGCAAAGCACCCAATAAAAACCACTTTTATGAGCACAATAAAATAAATATTTTTTTGTTCGGCCGTAGCGCCACCGAATATAAATTAAATTATAATTAATTATAAACTACAAACACACCTAATAAACATATCGATTTTTACAGCACGTGTTTATATAAAATAGTAAACCAGTTAATTGTCAGTCATTTATACGCTAACACAAACCGATTTACGACGAATTCCAATATGAAATTAAATGGATTTTAATTAAAACTTTATAAACATATGGGAAATTGTAGCATTGAATCGCAGCCAACTGAAAAATTCAATACAATTGATTTATAAATTTCTAATCAAATTATTTATAAATTGGTTTTGAACGACAGGAAGACAACAACTGATGATCACTGTCAATATACATTGTTCCTGGCATAAAATTTTGAAAAAGCACAATTTCCACCCGAATCACTTTTGTATTGTAGACCAAAAGCCTGTGTGCGTGCATGTCAATCGAAAACTGTAACGGTTCCAAACATAGGCCCGCCGTAACGTTACACTACAGACCTCGAAATTCCAATTACTTTTGCCATACAACGACAACATTAAAATAAGAACATTTTTGAAACTCACTTATTTCATCAAACCATTTTGAGCGCTAGTGGGGCCCAGCGTCAGTGAAATTTAGAGATGAATTTGATTGAGTAAATTTATTGCAACAACCAAATCTGGGTTTACCAATAAATTTTGTCCTTTTACAAATATTTTTGATCACTTTACCGTTATTTCACTAAATTTTGACCAATAGATATCAATATTGGCAAAAATAAGGGTACCTTCATTAAATGTAAGAGTTGTCATAAGAGTTGTCCAAATTTCCAACTTCTCACGATCCAAAAATGTCGAGTTTTGTTCTCAAAAGCTCAAAATCGCTCAAAATTTCGTTTATTTTTCAAAAAAAAATTAAATCCACCGAATTCTTCGAATTTTTTACTACGAAACGTTGAGCTCAGCATTTCCATCATATGTTAACATTTTCGTAGAAGAACATTTGAAATAATGTAAAGTCGCCCGTTAAAGTTTAATTGGCATTTTTCAAGGGCGTCGCCTGATTTCGATTTGCTATGATAAAAAATTAAATTCGTAGTCGTTTTCGTAGAAGAGAAGTCGTCATTCAGGGGTCGCGCAGAATTTTGGACAACCCTAGTCTTCACACGGGTGAAAGGTGAAATAGTTGCACGCACGTGCGTGACAGAAACCGTATAAAGACGTATGAGTGAAACTCAACAGAGACAAATTTATGGCTAAATTTCACTGACGTTTCCTGTGTTGTGCAACGATCCGGAAACGGATGCGTATACTCAAAAATCATTATGCTATGCGTTATTAGATGATCGAAATGCTAAATGGCAGGCAATTTTTGTTTAAATTGCTCTAGCAATCATAGGTACTGTTATTATCAATCCAATTTAGAGATAATTAACCTCTTAGTAACGGCTAGTTATCAGTACAGTACCGGTACAGAAAATGCGAATTATTGTTGCAGTTATTGTTGCATTGGCATTGATTTTCCCTTTAATTTATTGCCAATGGCAATGGACATTGGTTGAAAATTGCATATTTAACCATAAGACAGTTATGAATTTGGAATATTACAGATGCCGAAAGAAATAAATTATATTTTCAAATGGACGGAATGCAAGCGTTTCAATCCAAAATTCGGTTATAAAGTGTCGTGTCCTTACAAATTCGTCAATCGTTCGCAACAAGAAACAAAGCTTGAGGTCTACATTCATCCTGGACTAGCAGTGGACAAAGTTTTTGTAAAAAAAAATCGTGAATTAATTGAATACATTCTCGTAACGGAACTAACATTCAATCGCTAGATGGAAGTATCAACTCAAAAAAAAATTGGAACGGTCTGGCGACCGACTCTGGTTAAAATAAAAGAGAATTTATGCGACGCATACGGAAATAAATCGCACACTCCCATGGCTCAAGCAATGCGTACGATATTCAAAAATTCCTATACAAATCTGTTGGAACCGTGTCCGTGGACGGTAAACACTTGAAACATTTAGCTTCGGATTCTGTTTTTATAGCGATTTTTGGTTATAGGGATTAAGATATCGATACGGAAAAATCAATCCAACGTTAGACTTCCCACCATTGGTGCCGATTGGGGAATGGAAAGTGATTGTGAATCTGACAACAACAATGAATCAAATGGAAGAGTTTCTTCTGGAATTGATCGACGTTTATGAAGTTACCCAGAAGTCGGCAACGCAATTTTGAAACAGGCAACGCAATTTTGAAACAGGCAACGAGGTTTTTGAAACCGCACAATGTGTAGGGCACATCACAGCGATTCGGAGCATTTTGAAGTTGCAAAAAATTATTTATTTTTACGAAATTTGCGACTACTTTCGGCACTGATGTTTTCGTCTGTTTTGATTTTTCGCTCTTGATTTTGTCAATACAAGATTTTGAAAAACAATTTTTGTCCTTGGCTTGCCTCGACAAAAAGCCTTATCGCAATCAGATTTTTACAACAACCAAAAGTTGAACATTGACACTAAAACTATGTTGAATGTCGAGCAATCATTATTCTTTCTTTGGATTTTTTTAAAAGCGGATATGGAATACTGACTACCAGAATTTTCGGGGGTGATCAGGACGAATGTACCTTATGGAGATGCCTTTACATATTAAGTTTGATGATTTTAATCGATTTATTTAATAACTTTGTTCGGGTGAATAGAGCCAAAGCCTGCGTCTCTGCTAAGTAAATGTTGATAATTTAACCTGTTATAGGCGGCAAGTATATGACCAGTATTATTATCGGGTCTATTACTTCCATCGATCAAAGTATTTTTAATCGATTGATTTCAAATCTTGTACTTCATTTTTTTAAACATGAACGACCCAGAGCTAGTCATTAATTTTGTTGTCCTTATCGATAACAGATGAATAGCCGTATGTAACAGATTAAACACATTAAAATGCAGACTATAATTTTGTATTTATTTTAACTTTTGTTTGATTTGCTTGGCTCAAATTGCAGTCCATTGAAACGACTTTATTCCAACTGAAATGTAAAACATGCGCTGAGCTTGTTCTAATGAAGTATTTTAATATTCACAAATGCGATTTTGAGGATTTTATGGGGCTAGAGGGGTTATTGACAGTAATGGTTGCGGTTGAATCTTTACTTTTTAATTAAATTTTAGCAATAAAAAAAGTTAATGGCCGACTTCTCAGAGAGGATAACTGAAAAACGAACGGGCCATTCGGTCGTTAATAATTTATTGAGAGGTAAAATGATAACCGAAAAGGCACACTCTGCTTAAGTCTCGGTTGAATCGTTAAACTTGAATTTCTGTTATTTAAATTCTCTTTATATTTCGTTTCGTTATAACTGAATCCTTTTCGAATGTTCCCAACAAATTCGCACTTAAGCCGAAAAGCATCGGGAAAAAAACCCCGTAACACCAAATACTTGTTTCTCAGGTCACAAGAGACACCGAATTTCGGTACATATTTTATGTAATAGAAATTTTGCGGACTACTGACCTTTCCGGGTTGGAAAAGAGACATACACACAGACAACCGAATCGGTGAATAAATGAATGAATGGAACGTATCAAATAAACTTAAAACATTTCCTTGGGGAGGTCATGTTCCATTCGAAATCGATTTATTTATGAGAATGGTTCACTGATAAAATGTTTTACTTCATTTAAATGGGGGGGGGGGGCTTTCGATATCGTCGACATCACTGTTATATGCATGAAAACGAAACATTTTCGGCTTTTCGTTTGCTAATTTTGTGAAAACGAATTAATTAAAACATTGAACAACTTGAAAATTTGTTGAACCGATGCTTATAATTAATATTTCGGGTTTTCTAGGCTCTCAACCTTTTCATCCTTATCTTTACCATGTTAAAGCCTCAATTATCAAAATGTTGTTGGTAGAACTGTTCCACTTACAGGAATGAAATTCAACAACAGTTAAATAGCCAAGAGGTTCATAAAAGAAATGCGATCCGTAAATATTTAGTTTATTGTTGTAATCCTCGGAAACCTTTAATATGAAAACATAATCTGAATCGACCATTTAAAATTTCACTCTTTGATTTTATGGAATGCTTACAAAAGCTTCCGTTCGTTTCCAGTTCCAGTCTAACGTACGTACACTGTGTACAGTACATACATGTCTTGCTGTTTATATATTTCAAAACTATCATAGCACATTATCTCACATCCTTTGTAGTTACCGTTGTATGGTTAATGTGCGAAGAAACGTTATAATGTACGAGTTGGGATATCCAAACCCACAAAGGAAACATTTGATGTCATTTGTCT
Organism: Bradysia coprophila; assembly: GCF_014529535.1. NCBI lineage: Eukaryota > Metazoa > Arthropoda > Insecta > Diptera > Sciaridae > Bradysia > Bradysia coprophila. The sequence continues at coordinate 10,329,150 of NC_050735.1, forward strand.
GTTCTCATTCGCTGGCGTATATGGATGATATGTATACAATCAGAAACGCGCTGCTATATATGACACAGTACGGAGAGAAGAATTCTATTTCGCAAACGACGATAAGGTTGATTGGTATTAGCGGCGCGATCAAATAGAAAAGGGGAGCTAAGAGTTTTAAATCAAAAATCAATACTGATGTGTGGGGATAATGTTATTGCTTCTCTTTTTTCATCTGATGTGTGTGTGAATGAGGTGAAAGTGAAGATGCCAAAGGCGTGATACCACTTCAAAGGAATACAATGTATAGCAATAGCTGTGATTATACTTATGTGAATGCCATTTTAAACTTTATACCGTTCAAAAGAAAATGGACAGATTTGATGGATGAGGTTACTCTAGCAGTTGACGTTTTAGTGTCGATCGTTTCGCGTTTCGTGTGAAAAGCTTGTCGTAATATAAACCAATGTTTACTTTCCGCGAGCAAACATTGGATGAACTACTTGAGCTTTTACTTATATATCCGAATAAAACGAGCGAATAAAACAGATTGCGGCAGTGTCTTTTAGAAAAACTGTTGTGACAATTTTGATTTCAAAATAATCAGAAAAACGATAAGTGAGCAGTGTAGTACACTAATAACACTGACACTGTAGTTACCTACGAGACCCCGACGCACTTACGTCATTTACCTATCCCATTACTTGACAGTTTCTTTAAACAATTAAGAGTCCGTCTTATTTCTATTGTTTGAATGAACTGTCACGTAAACAGCGTATGTGCATATTGGTTACTTTCTTTGCTGAACGTATCCTCGTAAAAGTAAGACTAAGCTTCAGTAAAGTATAAAATGGACCTTTGTACGTGTATATTGGAATTACGACATGTGTATATTGTAGTCATTTCAAAGAAACCTTGCTGTCAGCACTGTGGGGTGTTAAATAAATAAATAAATAAATTTATCACAGTTCTGCCAGCCAAGTTCCTTTCGAATGTCTAGACGACCATTTGAGAGGAACCCAGCTGGCAGCACTGAGGGATTTTTAAGTTTTTCCTCGGTGCTGCCAGCCAGGTCCGTTTCAAATGACAAGATGAATGATTAACGTGTAGCATGTATACCGTCAAAGTATACCACACTTGCCTGAAGAATTTTTTTAATTTTTGAATTTCAGTGCACTTTCCAATATGCGTATAAATATAGTGTTCACCGAACATTTAGTTTGATCATTGTTGTCTATATGTCTATACCAGATGAATAACCATTACGAAAATGTAACGTGTATAACGATCCCATCACCCATTCATTCTCAGTAATTACCTTACCTAAAGGTTAAAACCAGTAAAGAAGACTCTACCATCCTCCATACAATGTGTCTATTTTTGAGATAATACGTCCTTGAAATGTCTCCAATTTTCTTGAAAACCTCTCTTGAGAAGTTCCAGAAAATTTGCAAGAAATTTTGAGAAAATCAAGAAATATTTTTTTTAGAAATATGAAACCTAAGAACTTTGATTTCGGAAAACTAATTGGGCTAGACACCCAGACATTGTAGACGGTAAAGTCGTGTATAACCCATATATGAAACGGACAACCATGTACTATCAACAACTTCAAGAGAAACAAGCGATTAGCAAATTTGTAATGTCATGTAAAACTAATGAGAGAATTAAACAATCTAGTACCAATCACCAAGAAAATAGTGTAATACACAAACAGATTTAATGATTACACCGTAACACGCTTGCTATTTGCATGAAGATTTATATGCAGATAGGACACAGAACAAACGTTAAATTTTGGGATATTACAAAAGAAAAAAAATTTCTTAAATAAATTCAAACATTGCAAAGTACCGACATTGAAATTGTTTTTCGAACAAATTAATTTGAATTTACTTGAGACATACTTTTACAAACCAAAACAAAAAAAAATTGTTAAAACTTTGCACAATTCCATAAAAAAGAAACTTATCGACAAATTCATTTTTCGAACATCTTCAAGTTTTCAGTTCACCGAAAAGTACATTACACACCAAACGAAAAAAAAAAACTTTTGGTTTCAGCTCTCAATTCATTTAAAATTCAAATTTTCCCGTTATAAATCTGATGGAAACATTTCTTTCGACATAAAATTGAAGGATTTGCATCTCCATAACACATACATTACGCAATATAATTTTGAAGTACACAAAGTAGAATTAATTTGATTCTATTACGAATTGGTGCGGCGTTGCAAAAGGAGAATCTGGGTAGCAAATAAATAAATTACTCGCGGTTGATGGATTCGTTCCGCAACATTGTACATGTATGAAGTTAAAAAGTTTGTGGAAATTTTCGTCAGTTATTTATCATTTGGCCAGGTGCACTGGCTGTGTACTGATAGGTACATATGATGACTACGATACTAGTCGTTCGTATAGTATTTTCCAAACGTATTTTATGTGTTGGAAAAACTTTTTAACGTGTGCTTTAACATGAAAAACCAATTTCAACAGTGTCGAATCGACACGATAAACGAGTTTGATTTTTTACGAAAGTGAAATTTTCTGACGAAATATTTTTCTTCCAAAATTTTCAGATAAGTCGAATGATTCGGTTAAAGAAGAAAAATGAAGATGTCGTTTGACACAAGTTTTTTTTAATGGCAAACAATGATATCAATGGTATCCCTTTCAGTTCGACAACACCAGGATATTGAGAAATATTTCACTAAATTTTACCAAATTTCAGTAAATAATTCACCAAATTTAGAGACCTATTCAGTGAAACTTGGTAAAATTTAAAGAATTCTTTCTCAATATTAAGCCATGCCTTCCCCTAAAAAGTTTTTCAGCAAAAAGTGATTAGATTGCAGAAAATTTTAATCGGCACCGAACAAACCGAAGACACTTGCATTTCTTTTAGTCATCTCACAATTCTAAGACTCGTATTGTTCCCTTGATTTGAAACTGAAACTCAAGTCGCACTGAAAATATCTGAGTCTGAACTGACCTGAAATTCACGTGAAATCGGAAATCAAAAGAAATTCAGGTAAATAAGGAGAGGTTTAAAGAAGACCAATAAAAATCACAGATAAACCAGAAAACTGACCGGATTTATCTGAATTTTTATTGGTCTTCAGATTTCAAAGGTTGATTGTTCAATTCAGGCTCAGTTCTAATCAGATTCAGTTAATCTAAGCTTCAGGTTCATGGTCCACCTGAGCCTTACAAATTTCAACGTAAGTGTGAGCGCATTAGGGTAACTGGTCTGACTCCTAAAGATATCAAGCACATGTGATTTGCGAGATGTACCTGGCCAAAGTCGTGTTTAATATAATGAGGGATTCTTTTGAAAATCCACCTATCAAAATCGGACCCATTTCGTCTGGAATGGATATATACATCTTTACCAGTAGACCTCAAAACAGGCCTCACACAGTCTCGAGCCACACCTGGTTGCTGGTGGAAGATCTCCGAAGTTGGAAAAATAGTGTTTTTTATCCGAATTTTTTGGCCGTTATAAATGATCATTCCAAGTGAGAGTGGGCTCGTTGGAAAGCTGAGCTTAAGTACTTTCGGGTCATGCCTAGTTTGATTAGATTCATTGATATATGTTTGCAAAAATTTGCAAGAATTTTTTTTCAAAATCTCTGTGAACTTTAGACAGATCTGGGCTGGTACTGATGATGCTTAATGTGAACCTAAGATGCTAGTCGTAACATACATTGTCTAAGCTTTTCATTGATACCTCATATGCAGTGCTGGTGATTGCTGGCGAGATTTACGAGTAGCGGTTGTACTAACATAAAATTCTGTTACGTCAGCAATCACCAGCACTGCATATGAGGTATCAATGAAAAGCTTAGACAATGTATGTTACGACTAGCATCTTAGGTTCACATTAAGCGTCATCAGGACCAGCCCAGATCTGTCTAAAGTTCACAGAGATTTTGAAAAAAAATTCTTGCAAATTTTTGCAAATATATATCAATGAATCTAATCAAACTAGGCATGACCCGAAAGTACTTAAGCTCAGCTTTCCAACGAGCCCACTCTCACTTGGAATGATCATTTATAACGGCCAAAAAAATCGGATAAAAAACACTATTTTCCAACTTCGGAGATCTTCCACCAGCAACCAGGTGTGACTCGAAACTGTGTGAGGCCTGTTTTGAGGTCGACTGGCAAATACCTTTCAAACCATGTATATCCATCCCAGACGAAATGAGTTCGATTTTGATAGGTGGATTTTCAAAAGAATCCCTCAATAAGATGCAAGAAGTGTACAGGTACTGTAAACTGCAGACAGTCAAATGATTTTAAATTTTTTCTAATGGTTCAGATAGACAGATTAGAGTTTTGGGAGGCTTATTCCATTGAGAAGCAGGAACCCCGATCAAAGATCCCTGACCTTACTACTTCTATCAGGGAAACTTTCTTGTTTTCGATAAAAAATCGTTCAGGCACTTGCCATCAATCTAATGATGTTAGATCATCATCTTGGAGTTCATAATACCCGAAGGTGCGAAACCTGAGATCGGTGTAAAGTGGAGTAAATCCTTATGTTTCAAGCGCAAAGGTGTTTGTTCAATCGAATGTTGTTCATACATTGTTGTGCTCATTTTTTCCTTCTTAGTACCAGTTAATTTGTCTAACGAAATTTTTTGCCTGAAAATGCTTTTTCGACTCGTAATTTATGACTGTTGTTTATTCTAATTAATTTATACCCAAAAATACACAACCTTTCTGCAAGGGAACACTGTAAATTCAGCGTTATGACGCGCCTACAATTTTCACCGTGTTAAATTTTTGTTGATTGTAGTTAAAACGTACATTAGATACACCTCTATGTATTCGTTCGAAAGTATGCTCCGTTGTTATTACGTATTATACAATAAAGCGAATGGTGCAAATATAAATAATAAATGCTCTTAATGTGGATCTCTGTTAATGGGATGGTATGTACTTGTGCAGGCAGCATTTTGTGTGTATATTATACTCTCATCCCATTTTTTGACTGTCATACATGAAACACTAAAAGTATGTCAAGATTATGTCTGTTTGGATGGAGACAATTTTCGGAAACTTTTCGTCGTGCGATGTTTTTGGGAGTTGGTTGAGGGTAATTATGATGGACGTTTCTTAGATGGAAACACTTTTAACAAGCATTAGTCTATTTGATAATGGGAAACATGTAGGTACGAGATTTGGCGAGATTAGCAGCAAATTGAATAAGGTTTCATAATTATCGAACAGGTCAACGACCTGCTTCACCTTTATGTGACTTAATTTAATTTTGCTGAGATTTTCTTTCTTTTTGGCATATAAAATCCTCAATTTATTATTCACGTGCCACATTTTTCGTTGAGGTTAGTACATAACAGGACGAATCACCCATGCCAATAGTTTTGTTTTTATTGGCATAATATTGACACGGTAAAGCAGAGATTATAGTCTGTTTCGTTTCTTCGTAATTATTGGGTCACTCTGGATATGGAGTTAGGTTTGAGGGACTCTTTTGAAGCTCGACTTACGAAAATCGGACCCATTTTCGTGGGTGATGGTTTATAAATGCCTGGAGCCGTAGGCGCTGAGACCAGCCTCAATTTTTTTCGTATATATTTAGCTATTGGTAGGCGTGTTAAAGTCGAAAAATAACGTACACGCGTATGGATTTTGTGGCCGCAAGAAGTGAATGGCCTCATCGTTATGACCTAAGGTTGAATTATAAAATAAGTTGTCTTAATATGCATGATCATAGGTTCATTGGGGAGCTAAAGTTAAGTACTTCTCGGGCCTATATTGTTTTCATCTTATGGATGGAAAAATGTGTTTTGCGAAAAAATGAAAAAACCTCGAAGTACTTGACTTTAGCTCTCAAATGAAACCATGATCATGCAGGCCATTCACTTCACAATTGTGAGAGTGATTCTGTCACCTACACGGCTCACGACCTCTCAAGACGTTTTATAAACTCCACGAAAATGGGTCCGAATATTGGCATTCGATCTACAAAAGAATCCCTCTTTACCTAAGCTCAGTATTTTATACGTAACGGGTCAAATTCTGCATAAAAACCGATGATGAAGCAAACACGTTGATATAACGTGTGCGGTCAACAAACATAACTTGTTGGTAAACTCCCTTTGCTCGTGCTAAAAGTCTTTCATCTAGTGAGATATAAACGAAAGTTGTTAACAGACTTTAAACAGCTATTGTCTGCTAGATGCAGTTCGTGTTTACTTTCCATTAGCGGGATAAAGTAAGGTACGAAACTTCTACAAAATGTAAATAGAAGACGTTGAAAGCAGTGCACTGTAACTTTATCACCTGTTGCTCACAGAACTTTAAGCTCATTACAAAGTAATATTCTAAGCCCTTCGGGTTTGAGTGGGTTAATTGGCGATGTCAATGAATCTGTTTAGCAAAACGGTTTTGATTGAAAGTTGAGCACATCCGGATGTTAAATTGAAACCAACACTATGTGACACTGTGGCAATTTTATTCAATAAAATCAGTTCCAAGCTTTTATTTAAACGACTATTTCTTAGTTAATAAATTAATCCGAACCGTATGCATCGTCAAAGTGAAGCTGGATCGCCGGTGCCATTGCGGATAGGAAAGAAACCACTTTGTTATTGCTAAAATTGATGGCTGTTAAGACTATGATTATCGTTCCACTGACAAAAAAACAGTTGAAAATATCATCTGAAATAGGTAGCTTTGTCTTAATGTAGTTGACTGGGAGATAAAGCTACCGTGACAGGTCAGATTTTCCTCTCTTTTTTGTCAGTATATTTCAGTGTCAGTATATCACCTGTGCGGCAACGACGTCAATAGCTCAGCGGTGCGACAAGGATGCAACATAAAAACTGGTGTAAATAGAACCGGATGATCCATTTCGGTTAAAATCTCAACCATTGGCTTATGTGTCAGCTCAGTATTGGTTTTCCGAAAGAAAGTCCAAACATCCTGCAGTAGTATGGATGATCCATCTATATAATGATGCGACCGCATCGATAATTCAGATAAACAAATTCGAAATCTATCGCACTCACCCAGACGGTAAACATTAAATCCTAAACACGGAACCTGATAGCTTTGATGATAGACAACATGATAGGTGAAGGAGCATGACAATGGTTCCGATTCATCTTCCAATTCGATGAATTTTGTTTCGGTTTTTGTCAGATACGATTTCTCAGTGCCATCATTTTGTGTCACACGTTTCAATTGCCAATTGTCAAAAATCTCATTCGATATTCGTGTAATGGCCTCGATATCACTTGAAAATTCCGCATATGTTATCGTTCCATCACAACTTGCGTATTTCCCTTGTTTTACTGTTGGACTGGTACTGGTACACATTATTGCATATAAAGGGCATATACACAAATCCTGAAATGGAAACCGTATTTTCTTTTGTCGATCGATAATGTAAACATCCTACGCCTAACTTCTATAGATTTCCCGAAGACCCGAAGTGAGGTGAGCAGAAGACGTTCATAAAATACTAGCGACAGTGTGTTGGCAACTACAGGTCACGATATCGTTTTAAAAATTACTTGTTGTTGTCCATATAAATCGTGAACAGATTTTGATAGAATTAGTTGGATTAGACTTAAAGAACGAGCACTACGATCCGTAAGTTATGAATGTCTCTTCAAATGACAAATTCTACTGAACACATTGAGAATACACCCGATAAAAAACCTGCTACGAAAACTGAAACAAAAACCTGGCGAAAACGTGTACAGTCAATGTCAACCAAATTTGTGTGTCGGTTTGCTTCAGCTGTTTCAACATACTGATGATACGTCTTTATACTAATTTCATGGTCACACACATGCTTGTTAGTAGTAAAACCGTAAAACCACGCAATACCAATGTGATCGTATGAGTGGACCAGCTGTTTCGATTTGTAGTCAATGTTCAATCATTCGGCGCTACAGTTTCAGTAAAAATATTAAAAATTTAATCTACCAGCAGCTGAACTTGAACCTGAAGCTGACCTGTTCATAGATTTCAGTCTGACTACTGCAGCACTGATATGTATAAGAGAGATTAGTGTGGTTGACTCTCGATCTCGGTCCATTGTTTGCTTTTCTATTAAGCGATTCAGTTAATTTAACATGATCTGATTGAGAGCCTTTACACCTTAGGGTGTCACAGCAAAACAAATGAATTTAAAGGTTTTGAATGAAAATTGAAGCGAAAATTCATACTGCGGTAATTATTGCATATCATTGACATGAAATTTCCTTTCATTTTCTTCGATTTCCCGAGTTAAATGCAAACTGAAAATGTGAAATTTGTTGATCTTTTTTCCTGGAACGACAATTTCCATTTCAATTACCGCGTCTTTCGTTTTCAAATTTAATCCAATCGTCTTACACCGTATACATCGAAAATTAATATCTCCATGTATAATGAGCGGTTACGTATATTTTGTATAGATATACAAGTACGTGTTACAGCGACGTTAAGTACCGGAATGATAATGAATACCTATTTATACTTCGAGTAATTAAATTTCATATTTTTTGTGAAAATTTTTCAATGTAAAGCATAACAGTAAGAAAATTATATTTTCTGTTGAGTGAAAAACATTTTGAGCAAACAATCAACGTTCAATTTGATTGTAATGGTCGTATGCTGTGTGTGCTTGTGCGGCATTTATGTTTTGCGGTGATACGAATCCGGGGGGGAAACTCTTTATTTCATTTTGTAATGGAAGAAAATATCTAATTAATTTCCAACGAAAAACGAAATTTTTGATCGGTGTACTTTTGGGTTACAAACATTTATCCGGGCCAAAATTTATTCCACTCTACGTTGTGTTACGACAACGTTTCCATGCTTCGAAAATATAATTTAAGCTGAACATGAAAGCAAACATTGACATTATTTCTCAGGAAAAACGAAATCGATTGAATTTGGAAAATGTAAGTTAAACGAAAGGGAAATACAACATTGATTTTGGAGCCCTCCAACAATTATTATTATGGCAGAAAAACGAAACTTTTTTTTATTCTTACCTCGGCTAATAATATAACAAATGCCTTTATCGTACGTTCACATCTGATGAAATTAAGCTTTAACCTTTCAGGTATTGAAACGAAGGGAATCAGGGAATTTATCAACGTTTTTACTGTGTTGAACACTGTAAACAGGTTGATTAGCATGAGTGCTTCTTTTGAAATATTCAGTTGACAGTGCTCTACCGATGCTTAAGGAAGGGGTGACGCGAACTCTATAAGGGTATTCGCAGTTCGATTTTATGCTCGAGTATGTTATTGTGTTTATCGAGTATAAATGGTATGAGCATAAAAACAGTCAATCGAAAGCTAAGAGGACTCTCATTCGCTAACAGAAAACCAGATAGCATAAATTAAGACTGATTTTCGTCGGACAAGATTTTTTGACAAGAGTGTTGTTTGCAGCTCGAGCCCTAGGATCACACAAGTCAAAATAAAAATCTTCGAACTAGTAAGTAATCTACTGTTACTGGAGCCCTGAGATCCAGCACGATACAATGGCATTTCGTTTGAACGAATTGACAATTTTGAACAGAATTTTGTTGTTTTGTATTCCTTTGTATCCTTTAAATCCTTTCGATGTTGGTAGATATTCGAGTAGAGGATGTGAGCCTTGAATTTACACATCAAATGTACAATCGTTGTGTCACTGCACATTCATTTTCGTTGTCATTAGAAAGCTTAAACAAATATCAATCAGTAGGAGATAAGGGGAAACAGTTTTTTTTGGTCTCCCTTGGACCAAGTACATGAGTGAGTACATGTAATTATCTTCATAAATGACACTTCACACGGGTGTAGCCACATGCGACGGGTGTAGCCGCATGCGACGGGTGTAGCCGCATGCGACGCCTTAAGTAAAGTTCATGTTTTCATTTTTGGACCACTTCTCACTTGGCACACAAGAATCGAAGAATTTTCAAAAAAATGATTTTGGCTTCTTGGGACCAATACCTATCTAGGCTCACATAAAAAGGTCCCCTGGAAAATTTGTCCGAAGTACGTTTTTAAAAGAATCCCTTCTTTAGTTAATAACGGAGACACTTCGATTTGTTATTATTTTAAAGAAACAGTTCAAACTTGACGGAAAAATTAGGAGCTTTTCATGAATGTAATTCCCCTTAAATAGGCCCTGCATAGTCGTATCACGTGTTGCGGCGAAAATATAGATTTTAGATCATCTGATGCATTCCCACAGTAGTCACAGTCACCTAAATATTTTAAAAGAAGCACTCACGATAATCATCCTGTTCAAAGTGTTCCACACTGCACTGTTGTATATATAATCTTGACGTGCTTCGTGTGAATGCACAAAAGGTTAAAGTGTAATTCCAAGCTATCGGATGTAAATTTACGATAAAAGCATTGCATTTTAACACCCATATAACTCTTCGAGGTATGAGTCTAGCATTCAGATTTCGATTTGTTTGACTTTCTAAATTGTGACAATTGCTAAAAGCTTTCCTCGATTATAGCAGTTAATAACAGTAAGTAAGGCTTTTAAGTTTAAATCTCAGAGACGATTGAGAGGTAACAGGAAGTTTAGTTTTCAATGCATTCTGGAATTGTTCTATTAACAATGATTCGATACGAAGTAGAACACTCACATAAATTGTCCAAACGCTGTTCTGCACTAACCGTGCTTAGAAATGATATAAACGATACAATAGGGTGCTGCATAGTGCCATTCAATCTATAGATACAACATTGACTGTATGTAGAACTAAAATCTTCGGATAAAAAGTCAATGCTGTCATTTTAAAATGCACAGCAGCACCAGAGAGTCGGTGAGGTGTTGAGCTTTAATGTTGGGAGGAAAACTAAACCAAAATGTACATGAAACACCCAGACATGTTGACGTAGTGATAACTTCAACATGCCACACAGTTTGAGTGTAGCTCTATTAACCGAACCCTTTACCAACCATCACGATCTCAATTGATGTAATACACTCGGAAACGTTCCCAACACCATCATGTACTTAAAAGGGATTTGTACAGTGTCAGTCGAGTATGTAGCAGAAAATATTCCCTCTATGATTAATATGAATATCATATCATCGATCGACACAGCGTTTTTCTTTTTCGTTCTATGTTAATGATGCACTTAACCCGCATCTATATCCACTTATATCGTATATGTGCTCCACATAATATCATTCGCGCTGATTGTATATTTAAGAAAATGTCGATAATTTGTCAAACGAAAAGAAATCTTCAAACATTAAACGGACGTTATGGATGGTGTTACGCAATAGCATGATGACACATTCTATCAATCAAACGATTTTTATCAAAACCACCCTGCCCTAATTATGGTTTGTCAGCACAATGTATGTGTGTTAATGACGAAACAGTATCACAAGTGTAATATAGACAGGTGGCATTTGCGTTTTTACCATTGTCATTCACGACCAAAATATATATGAAAATGGGCGTTGTTATGTCATAGCTCCTTAAAATAGCTATTAAGCTCACTGGAGCTACGGTGTGTTAATTTGAAGTAGATTTAAAATTATAACGAAATTAATAAATGAAATGAAGACCATAGAGGCGATAAAATAGATTCACATAACGCCAAATTTGAGTTCTCCCGTCCTCCGTGTGAGTTATTAGTTAGGTCATATACCAACTCATTGCTTAAATGATGACATCAACTAAATAACTCACCACCACTATTCACCAAAGTGCACTAACATTAGTGAAAGTGAGTGATGCTAACACTGAAGGTAATGCACGGATCCCTACTTTCAGGTGAGTTTAGTTTCGTTATGTTGCACACACATTGAATTCCTTTGCGTCAAATTGCATCTAGTGGTGAGGTGAATTCGATTCCATAGAAACTTAGCCGGTGCAACAACATTAGTTAAACAACATTACAAAATGAATTCGAAGAGTGGTTGCAAGGAAAACGTATTCCCGACTACTCTATACACATATCGCAAAGTCATTGTATTTGTTTCAATGAACTGTGGTGAGTTGAGATTATAATTGCTAAAAGTTTCCTATGTGCAGAATGAGCACCAGCTGAATATCACCAGCTGGTGTACGAACAAAAACACTTTGTAATGTAAACAATTCAAAGTCAACCTACACACAGTGCATTTCTACGTTAACGTCATCTATGCACGCACATAACACGTATGAATAAAGTAAAAACATTGTTAAGAATGTGTTTTGATTGTTTATCATACAATAAGTGTGTATTAGTGGATCCAGCTGGTGATATTCAGCTGGTGTTCATTCTGCACATAGGAAACTTTTAACAGTTGTATTTAAGGTTGAAAAAACAAATTTGACGTTGATGGGATGGACAATTGTGATGTGTTTTTCATCGTCATCCGATAGTCACCAAAGCTAAACAATCGAAAACGCATCATAGGGTGGCGGCCCAGTCTCCGGACACGTATGTACCAGTTGTAGGCCATCTACTTTTCTTTCATTCATAAGTTTTATCCGAACACAAAATTGCTCGTGTGTTTTCGGCCTAATATCAATACGCAAAAAACGTTTTCTTTCCTGTCGAATGCTACCTGTCTATCACCGTGCATTTAGAGTACGACGTACGATATCGAATATCTTTCGCTGTGAATGTCAAATTTAGTATTCAATAAAAGAAATTAAATTCGTACTTTGTTATGTGAATGCAGGGTATGTGTGCACAGTGGAGTTCTATAAATATTTCAGTAAATATAGACAAAGCGACTATGCAATCATAGCAAATATATTTTTCAATATATTGTCAATCCCATACCATACGTGTTATATAAATCCATCTGGCATACACAACTGAATCAATCGAAGCATTTGAATATTATGTATAGCACTCCGGCCTACGACAATCACTACAACACAGAGCGTCGAATACAGGACGAGTATTTTTAATAATTGATGCGTTTCCAGGTAGATTCAATTGTTGTTGTCTTTTCTGCACATAAACTCTTGGATGGAAATGGTGTGGGACATGTATCAGTTATATTTGAACGAGGAATAATTTTGAGGTGGTGTCAAACTGGTATGAATGAATGACTTGAATAAACGCAAGTGAGTCCGGGGAAAAAAAAAGAACCGCTGCGCCATGGTATGAAAGAAATTTATGGTGCGGTTGTGAGTTTTGTAAAATGGGTGGGTATAATTTAGCCTTCAAGTAACGCGCAAATGAATGAACATTGTACATTGTATGTACGTATACAGTAATAATAACAATGAACTCGTTATAAATGTCAAAAAAAAAACACATCGGCTATGGGAAATGTTCCATACAGTGCGAATAGGGGAAAAAAGTTTGAAAAACAAGACAGCGGCACGTGTAACTTCATTTTAATTTATGTCCCTGCGTTGAATTTTGTTTTTTCGCAATGCAAACATAGATTACACAAACAGTTCAGATGGTTTAGACGGCTCAGACGAGAATGGTCACTGGTAATTTTGTCAGTCGTCCGACGCAAATTATTTCAATGAATACAGAGTGTGTCGCACATAAGCTACTCGTCTGTTATCATGAATCTTATTGTGCAAGCTAGAGACTAGGATGAGTGTGCACTTACGGAGCGCTTTGATCAACATTGGCGACTGAGAAAGACATAAACTGCGAATTTTAGATGCTTCTGTTGCGTAAATCGTTGTATGAATCTCGGTGCAAAGTACTTTATTAGGCTCACGATGTGTATTAAGGCAACAGGCTGCGGAACAGACCCTAATAGAGTACTATGCGCTCGATGTCAAAAACAACCATTAAAGAACCGAAAGTCTAGACATACATCTAAAGGTGGGGTTAAGAAGTCAGTCTTTACTCCTACAAAACGAATTAGAAAAATATTATTTGCTCGCATACCCTTGAGGAATTGATACTTTGTTGAAAAGCCTACATTGAGGAGTATTTTAAGGGAGAGAGTTGGTTGAAGTTGAAGGCAGACAAATCTCATAACAACCCTTAGATACGATAGACTTTGAGCAGTGAGGATGTTTCGAATTTCGATCACCCGGAAGGGAACAACATTTGCAGATGTTCCTTTATGTAATTAGTCCAGCGTGCAGACTTTCAATAGAATTGATAGAAAAATCAACGGACTTGAATTATCTGCGGTTATAGACGAATAAGTTGATAAAAGTTGGGAGATGCTGAGACCCGCACTGAGGTCTTTTAGGTTTACTATAAAACTATAATGTCTGTAACACGAACCACTGACTCAGTGAACCACACGACAAATCAGCAAAAAAAAAGTCCAACTGCAGTGAGGGATTATTTTGAAAAACTTTTGGGCACTTAAACATTTCAACTTCTCATATTTCATCGTAGATGCTTTCAAACCCCTATAAGACCCTAGTTGGCCCAAAAGCACATAAAATTACCTTTCAAATGATACCCCACACGACCATGTACGGCTCGAGTAACTGGAGAAATTTTTGTAAGAAAATTACAAGTCTTCGGTTGAAAACTTCAACTGCACATATTTCAGTGTGGATGAATTTTAATATCAATGAGTCTCTATTCGGCTCAATAGTACATGTGATTACCTTTCTAATGACACCCTACACGACCCTGTACGGCACATGTAACTGGAGAAATTTTGGTAAGAAAAATGTAAGTTTTTGGTTTTAGATCACCTTTCACCAGCCACAAAAGCTTCGAAGAATTTTTTTAAAAGTGGTTCTGGCTTCTAGGGTCGAAGTCCATTTTAGGTACATATAAAAAATTCCACTGGAAAACACGTCCGATTTCGGTAGGCTGTTTTTCAAAAGAATCCCTCAGTACGTAGTTTTAAGATAAATGGCCTCTGTGGACTCAGGGCCTATTTTAAGGGAATTAATTCGCTAAAATTCCTCAATTTTTTAGTCATTTTTTTACTTATTTCCAACTTCTGAATTTTTTAGCTGTTTTCGACCACAAACAATTTTGGTCGATCATGCTTAAGATTCACGAACAAATAAAATTTGTGAATTTTCGGGAATTTCGAAGAATTTTCGGGATATTTAATGAATTTTCGGGATATTTAATGAATTTAGGGAATTTTAATTCTCTAAAATGGGCCCTGCTGTGGACAGCAAACTATGATGTCCAATTTTCGTACAGGTCTCCATTCTTATGTATTTACGAATCTCTCTACTGTAAAGTTCACTTTACGTTAAAAACAAGCGAGATGGAGTAAACGGTTCGATACGAAGTTCTAGTAGCATAAATATCTATTATTGAAACTAATGACCAAATTCCAGCTGGTAAAAACCAATTAAAGCAACTTCGCCTAACACTGCTGAGTTAATACTACTTACAAGTTAACAACACTCACTGCTTACACATTAGGTAACCTTTTTATTGTAAATATGAAATACTGCTTCGGATCGGCGGATGCGCGGATTTATCTACTTAAATTCTAAATGTGTACATAACAAACACTTATTCAAGGTCGTTAAAGTTCTTCGCTAACACAAAAAAGAAAGAAAAAAAAAACTTTAAAGCAAAACCCAATGCTAAAAATTCTTTTTTTTTCACATCAAAGTTTCCGAGCGTAAATGAATGTGTGTAGCATTGAAAATTGTTTATAATAAAAATTCGATCGAATTGTTATTGTTAGCGGGAATATTCTATCGCGGGCATTTTGCTTCAATAACATGTTTAAAAGTTTTTGAAGGAATTAGAACATATTCAACATTCCAAAGTCATCATTAGGTACATCCAGAGTAAATAGAAAATGTGAATATCGTTAAATAGACAGATTAAATGTCGGGCAGCATCAACTCTTCTATGTGCCTAAAACACTTTCATAAACAGAAAACGTTTTTAACTGAAAGATATACAAGAATACACAGTAGCAATGTATAAATCGGCGACAATGATTCTGGAATCGAGTTACGTATTTTCTTACAAAGCCGCATAAACAGTTTTATTGCGCTTTATTGTTAAAGTCAGTGAATTGATACTTTCGTGGTTGTTTATCAAATTATCTCGATTTGTATCGAATGTAAACTATGAATTAACCGCATAACAAGATTAATTTCAGTTGGTTAAGGAGTACAATTCAAACTACAAATAATTTTCAGAAAAAGAAACTGTTGCGGTGAAGTCAGGAAAATTTTAAAATGTTGATTTTTTCAATGCACTGTGTTCTTGGCGATTGTGGCCTGATATAAAGAAGATATTTAAGCATTCAACTACGACAGTTTCTTTCATATTCTATTGCATTCTCTACTTTACCTCACTATACACCTCTTTATTTTGCGAAAGACATCGCTACAGGTCTTTGCCAAAATTGTGTTACTGAGTGATGAATCTATGGATCTTCTAGGAATTTTTAGAATTTCAAGAATTTTTTAGAATTTCAAGAATTTTTGAGAAACTTTTAGAATTCTCAATAATAAATAAATAATTCTAAGTAACGGGGTTGTAATTAGGACGATGTTAGTAATGTTAACCGAAATAGTCATTTTCTTCAAAAGTTGAACACGTAACAAAAACATCGATTTGTTACACAATTTTTCAAAATAAAGACAAAGGAGACAGTTCGGTGGAGTAAATATCTATTACAGTTCTTGTAGTATAAATAACGTAAATTTCAATTTTTCAAATCAATGACAAAAAGTAAAACTTTCTTTGGTTTTATTCATACGTTGTATGCAGCTCGATGATAAATGATTTGTTAGGCACACGATGTCAGAAAGACGTCAGAAATATGTGTTATTTCAACACTAGTTAGGAAAATTGTTTTTGATTGTCAGTGTTGTGTTAGCAAAAGCTGTAGTGGCGTCAATTTAGGAATTCAGGAATGTTTAATAGCAGAAAAAGAAGCTAAAGGCCAGCTGTTGCAAATTTTGGAACACTTTTTCACTCCCAGTCTAATCACTGCAACTTCTATGTCACCTTAGAAAAACGGTAAATTATCTTCTATCAACAAGAATAAGGGATGACCTCTGACTAGTATCGAAATGTATGATAAAAGTAATAGATTTAATGGTTTCGTTGCCATTGAGGTTGCCATACGTTTTTAAAATATTTAAGATCGTGTTCAATTCTATCAATGTAATACTCGAAATCCAAATGACATTGCGAATGTTATATAATCTTTTCGGCTTCTTTCAAAATAATTACTTAATCTTTGTCGAGTCGACCCGTTAGTTTCAATGTTCATTAATATCAAAAACTAATCATCACCACCCTTTCATCAGTCCCAGTCAGTCAGTGCCACAATTTATAGGACAGAAAATGAAAGAAAAAAAAACGTTTGACTGATAAATGCAAATGTTCTGTGACTAATCTTCTCTGAGACATGGCAATCTATAGAGAAGTACATGACTTGATTATACCATATACCTCCTTTCCCTGCACTCATCGCTTTCCGGTATAATTTATTTTCTTTTAGATCAAACGTAATCCCAACTCTTCGACAATGTCGAACCGATATTTTATTACAATACCCTGTCGCCCATAAAATGCCACCTTTTAATTCGAATACAAATGACATGTTGTCATTTCCTCATTTTCCACCGAAAGAAAAATCGTTAAATTTTTGCATTTTATACCGCCACAATGCATAAATAAAATGGAAACGTCCTCGATTTCATTTCTTAATTTAAATAAATGTGAGATAGAGAGCGGACATTTTCCCCGATTTCACCGACACCACCATCGCACGCACCTTCTTGTTTCTTTCTGCACATTTATTTGACATAAAATTCCAAGTGAATTATTTTGGTTTACCGTTCATTATTCCGTTTGTAATCAACTCAAGATCGGTCCAAAACGTGGGCAGTTAGTTTTAGATAAACGCGAACGTCGTAACAATAATAAACATAACTCTTGCAAGGTACAAACAATAGCGGTACAAGGAAAATAAATTTTCCAAGAAAATGGGAGCACGATAGCGAATAGCGTGCACACCTCATCGAATTTTTGCGATTTTATAAACATTTTCAATCTTGATTAACAAAAAAAAAGAAGAAAATACCGAACCAGTTCTCCGCTGGCGTGCTGTAATGTTAGGTATACGATTTCCTATGGTATGTCAATTGTTGAGTATTAGCAGTACGCTACCAGAGGCTCACGTGTTGTATATATGCGAAAATAGTAAAACAATCATTGGCGGAATTAATGGTTTCAGATTTGTTGGCATAATAAATCGTTGGCGATGCACGGTTGTAGTATGGATCGTAAATGGTTTTATCGTTTTACCCCGTTTCATCAATTCGTGAACATACGGAACATTAACGTGTAGATAACCTAAATTTTGCGAACGTTAAATCGCATATCCATATAATCACTGCACATTCTACAGGCTGTAACGAAATTGCAATTTTATGCACACCGAAGAAACATCCGTAATCGATTTTCTGAACTAATTCTTTCATGCTGAAAAGCGAGCACCGAGAGCAAGAACATTGTGAGTTCGAACATGTGTCCTTAATTGACATAATATGGAATGTTCAGGAAAATTTCTTCTGATTTTTCACAAACATTTTTAGACAATGCTCGAAAATCATTAAAATCCTAGATGAACGGTCGTTTATTCTACAAATTTCGACAATGTGGAAAAAGGGACGTAGTATCAATTTTAGGGATAAGGGAAACAATTCAAGTCATTTCAATTCATACATTACTAACAACTCATCAAACAAATGTCTCGTAGCTAGTTTTCTGGAACGGTACAACCGACAGTTTAGAGCTCTTCAATGGAGGCAATCAGGTTGAAATGTTAAATTCGACATTTAATCTCAGCCTACAAACACGGAAACCATCCAATCAATCAAAATTCAGTCGTGAGTATGATTTGTGGGCTGTGACTTTTCCATTAGCTTTGTTTACAAAACTCACTTCCCACAAATTAACCAGATGTATTGGGTGATGGATTGAATGTCTTTGTTTTTATTGATTAGCTTCTCTATTGCAAATGCAAAGTTCTATCAGTCATTTAGCGAAGTAGCTCTATTCGAGGGTGATAAAATGAAGGAAAATAGGTCAAAGGATATTCGACACTAGAAGCATAAAACCAATTTAAAAAGAAAAATCGAAGTTTGTTTGGCCAGTAGGTGGACAAAAACCAAAACATGCACTTTTCTTATCGACACGTTCATGGTCGTGTTTAGTGTCATTAGAAAGGTAATTTCATGTTCTCTCAGAGGAAATATGGTCATATGAGGGTTTGAACGATGATGAAATATGAAAAGGTAAAATGGTCCTTTTTATTCTTCACTCAAAATACATTTTGTTGACGCTTTATCTGATGACAGTTATGGGAAGAAAATGTATCGCCCTAAACCACTTACTGTGACGCAAGTCTTGTTATCCACTTACAAGAGAAGTGATATCGGTGTAGATGACGCTTACAGATTCGACACGCAAAAATATATGCGTCACAAATGGAAACTGATGAGGAGAGTACGCGAAAGTTTTATCAACAAAAATCTTACCAGAAAAATTTTAGGAAGAAAATTATAATAACGGATTTCTTCCGTTTGAATTCCATTCTTTAAAGCAACATATTTCACAATTATAAAAATTTTCCTTCCTCAACATCTGCCACTTGTGACTCATACATAGCTTCCAAATAGACGACTTTTTAGAAAAACCATCAAAAACGCATCGACTAGAATGTGAAACTCTATAACTTTATCTTTTACACGATGTTTCTATCAGCCGTATTTTCCGAGTTATGGCTGACATAGCTCGCACTTAAAACACTCATAGCTCCCAAATAGACGACTTTTTAGGAAAACCATGAAACACGTGTCGACTAGAATGTGAAAGTCTATAAATTTGTCTTATAAACGAAATTTCTATATGCCATATTTTCTGAGTTATGGGTCCTATAGCTCAATAGCTTAAAACGCTCATAGCTCCGAAATTATAAGCTTTTATGAAAATTCCTTCAAGCCAGTTTCTTAGAATTACGTCCTTGACATATCCTGAAAATTCGAAAGTTTCGTTGTAACAAAGTAACAGAAGGACAAAGGTTGGTAAAATTCATCTATTTCAAAATGTTTAAAAATCCATTTCTTCATACTCTACCAATTTCCAAATTTTGCGCCCAGATTACGAATAAAATAAGTGGAAGTAGTAGGAGCAGAGGGGGAAAAGTTAAAAAAGTTGTGTATATATAAGTTCCTCAGTCCTACGGAATTTTCTTTTGTCAAATTTAATTTTTCAGTGTGGACGGACTTGCGTCACTAACGTAGGGCCATGATATTTTCTACCCGTCTTGTTTTGACGGGGAAGAAAATAGTACATTTCGTACCTAGGACTAAAAGTCTTGTTTAGCGTGGTACGAATAGTATTTTTCATATTGGACGGAAAAAAGGGCGACGAAGTCGCACTTTTCGGGTCCTAGGTATGAAATAGTTGTGTTACAAGTATTGTAATGTTGATTTTTTCAGCACTAGACCCAAGTTTTCCTTGGATATACATCATTGTCGTTTTTACCTATTCTAACTCTAACAGAAAGATTTAATCAAATTTGAGGAAGTTTGTTGTACATTATGATGGTTCAAAGTTGAGAGACCCCCAATATTATATAGAAAATGTAAATTTTTTCACTTCGGCTGCACCGATTTTTTCAAATTAAGTTGATTTTGTTTGTTTCAGTCTATTTCAGCCTCTACAAGGCTTTCCAAAGCTTTTTTCAAAAAAATTTCTATGAAAATTTCAAAGAAGCCTGACAGACCCATTCAATCTATTGTGCGGTACTCAAAAGTATTTGGAAAAGAAAAAGTAATGATGCAGTTTGACTAGTTTTGACAAGCTACACATGTCACTAAGTGTGGAGTTTCAAGTTGTTAAAATCGACCCACCCTACTATACACACTACATTACTTTCAAACTTTGATATCTTTGGATCCCAGGCAACTCCAGCAGAGAATATACAAATTTTTTCATGCAACACACATATATCTAAGCAACATTTTAGAACATGGAAAAGCTCCAGGAAGCGAAGGAACCGAGAAAAACCTGGTAGTGTAGGTAAGGTTGGTAGCAATTTCCAATTTTTAGCTGGAATTGTCTATTTACATACCCGTTCCTTCAGTTCGTATGGTTTCACAACTCGTGAAATTACCTCAAATCAACCGTCTTGAATAGGTAAAAGAGATAAATACATAAACGGATAAAACGTTTCATGCCAAGAGTTGCAAAAAGTCGATTCTCCCTTATTCGCTACTCTGGCCCCTTGCCACGAAATAGTTATTTAATTATCCGTTGTGGACGGTAGATTTTTGACAATAAGTGTCAAAAATCATGCGTCCACAACATATTCAAATTTTCATGCAAATTGTCGGGGCAAACATTTTTCCATTCTTTTTAGAATTTTCCTGCATTTTTTAAATTTTTTTCAAAAATGTTTTGGGGAGAATTAAGGAAAAATCTATGAAAATTTGGGGAAATTCAAGAAAATATGGCAAAATGTTTTCTCAAAAATAATCACTAATTTGTCCCAAAGACTACTATTACTACTTGCTTTTCAGTGAAGAAAACTGTCAGTAATACCTGCGAGAATTGTTCAAGAGTAAAATGAGTCAACCACTCATCTGTCCGAAATTTTCTGTCAGTTCTTTTCATTTCGCTAAATTTCGATTAAATAAAACGGGAATTTTTTTTCCCAATATTTCGCCGCTTATCTCCACCAACATAGAAGAACATTAAATTAATAATCAAGAAAGAAATAAATATCTCCGAAGATATCTATGTTTAGTTTGGGTTCTATATTTATACCTTCATTCGTATGAAGAAGAAAAAAAATATCAAAAACGTTAAACAACAGCAGGTGTTGTAATTATAATACGATACGCGGTGATATAATATTTTTAAAAAAATGCAAACAAACAAAACATAATTTTTTAAGAAGGTCTCGGTGTCGGTGTAGCACTTTATTTCGTGTATATTATTACTTTTAACCAAAGAAAAATGAGTCTTTTTTCAGATATAAAACCACAACGTTTACGTTACTGAAAAACATTATTTATCTGCACCCATTAAATACATGTGTACTCATACTTCTATCATATACGATAAATATACATAAAATACTAACCTTTAAAGAAAAACCGCGACGAAAAGAGGAATTTGAAACAATTCAATGCTCGTAATGTTCGACGTGAGGCTGCGATGATGGTTCGATGTTATGGATATAGTATGTGAATTTTAGCATATATTTTTCATATTAACTACACTCTACACCGATGAACCACTTTCATTTTCATGATGAATTTTTTTTTGAAATTACAAAACGATTGAACAAAATGCACAGTGAAAAGTCGGTAGGCAATTTTGTTGTCTTCCTTTTTGTTTAGCGTGAAAATCTTATTTAGGATGTAGGCAACGAAAGTTTAATTATTTAGCGACGCGCTGGGGTTATTTATTAAAATGTCATACAAAACAGTGAATAATTAGCGAGTCGGTCTATTGAATTGTAAACAAAAAATGTTGTTTTAATCTACTGTTTTTCTTCTTCTTCTGCTGAGAACACACTTTTCACAACACACTTTTTGCATAGAAAATTGACACCGAATGAGAATAATGAGAGGCCGTAACGAAAATCAGAAGTTTTTTTTTACTGAAAATGTTTTCGCCTGATGGACAAATACAAACGAATCGGTAAGCTATCGAACGAAATAATATTTCTTTAATTTTGCACAAACACTTTTTTCGTTGGGCTGTTACATTTCTGGTTATGATTGCGAATAAAAAAGACTACTGATCGTTCCGGGTCTTCAAGAGTGTGTTATCCGCAAACGACGATGTCAAACTGAACGAATGTGCGATTTTTTCAGCATAACATTTTTGTTCATTGAAATTGTACTAGAGCGAATGGTTAGTTTGTATCAGATCAGTTGTTGGATTCTGGTTTGATTGTGAATCGATTTTTTCTTGTTGTTTTGAAGAATAGCGGGAAAGAGTGGACATACAATGTGTGAATATTTTTGGTTTGTTAAGTGTTCTCGCTTCAATTTTACAAATTAAAGCTGGACTAGCCACAGTATTATTTTTTTATACCTAGGACCAAAAAAGTGCGACTTTGGTGCAGTTTTTCTCCGTCGGATATGAATAGTATTTTTCATACCTAGGACTAGAGGTGTGCGCCGATCTTAAAATAGTCGGCGGCGGTGCGCCGACTGGTAAGGGATCGGCGGCGGCGCGCCGGAAGAAATTTATAGTCGGCGGCGGTGCGCCGATCGGCGCGCCGATAAATTTACAAAAAATCTAAACTTTCGAAAATAATGCAAAAACATTTGAAAAAGCGTGCGCAATCATTTTTCCGAACACTGAAATCTTACTATCTTGTAATCTGAAGTATCAACCACTTATACAAGGGGAATCAACTGAGGCGTATCTCACCTTTTATATTGTGTACAATGTACAATCACCTATTATTTTGAAAACATCTAATTTAATGAATCCAAGAATGATTAATGAGTTTGCGTAAATGACATGTAAGCTATAAGTCAAATTATAATTTGGAAATTTTAAGTCACATCTTCATACCAGATGTTCTGCAGGCTTCTTATTTCCAACTTATAATTTATGTCATTTACGCAAACTCACTACTATTATCTTTCGATTTATGCAATAACCGTTCCCGTTGCCTTTAGTCCATCTTCGATGAAGGAGTGAGATCGTAGTAGAAGGTTTTCGCAAATAAGAGATTTAGATAAACTTAAATTTATAAGTAATAAGTGCATAGACTACGCCAAAATGATTTTTTTTCCCAAATTTTTTAAATAAAGCAGCTAAAAATTGAAAATAAAGATACCCGTGTCTCGTCTTTTTGACGAAAAAACTTGAAACCGGAAAGATTTTCCACTTTATAAATTCCTAAAACACGTGATTTGCGCCATTTTCCACCCAAATTCCACATAAGGTCTTAAGTTTGCCACTTTACAATTACAGTAGTTTTGACTGATTCACTGAATTTTGTTCTCCTTCTTCTTCCTCTTATATGCACAGAAAATAGAGTAACGTACCCAAGAGTTCACGTTAAGTGAGGATACAGAAAAGACAAATGCTGTTTCGACCTCGGGTATCGATGGCGGTCTCGGGCCAGCGTGATCTGACCATCCTCAGTAGTATCCATCGATACCCTTCCCAAGACAGCAGCAAACTTTTTCTTTGGACTAGTATTTATATGGCGACCATATAAAAGACGAGCTATAGGTAGACCACCAGAGAGATGGACAAACGGAATTAAGAATATTGCAGGTACAAACTGGCAGCAAATGGCAATGGATAGCAGTGGATAGAAACAGGCTGAAAAAGAAGAAGAAGAAGTATTTAAAAATATGCATAAAACACTTGCCATCTACTGATAGAAATAGGATACGTTATAGAAAGCTACTTCGAAGATAACCCTATCGTAGCATCAGAAACAAAATCACCGTCGTACAGTGCAAGTAAGAAGAAAAACCCAAAGTTTCAACAAAAAATTTTTAACAAAAAACTCCTTTCTACGCATATAGAAACATAGCAGCATATAGAAACCTGACTTATAAATTAAGAGCGATAAACATTTGCTAAAACCTTGTACATGTACTCAGGCACACACTTTTGTATAGATTTTTCAATTTAAGTTTATATTTATTGTCGCCCATTAAAATTTCTGAAAGCACTAAACGTATAAAATTTCGGCGCGACGAAAATACAATCGGCGGCGGCGGCGGCGTGAGCTATTATTTTTCGGCGGCGGCGCGCCGAAAATTTAGCAAAAAATCGGCGGCGCGCCGGCGTAAAATCGGCGGTGCACACCTCTACCTAGGACCCGAAAAGTGCGACATCATCGCACTTTTTCTCCGTCCAATATGAAAAATACTATTTGTACCACGGCCCAAAAGTATTTTTTAGCGTATTCGATTCCAGACCTCACCCTCGGCTCTGTCTGGAAACCTCTCACACGCTAAAAAAGACTTTTAGTCCTACGTACGAAATATACTATTCTGTCCGGTTTTTACCACTGATATACCCTCGCGTAATTCGAAAAGACCGCTTTCAATGGCCATTTTTTTAAGATAATTTTTCAAAAAAGTACGACCTTAATTTCCGGCAGAAATATGTTAGCTATCAATAGAAAATGTAGTTTGTTAGTAGTGTCAATTTGACCAACGATGGGAAAAGTAAAGTGAGCAGCTTCTAAAAGACAGAAAATGAAAGGTACGAGAAAAAAAAGTTCATAAAAATCCATTAGTTGTATCGTGACCGGAAGGTGAGCGATAGTCCGGCTGTTTGGCCTTGATTCTCCTTTTAACCTTATTTTTGATCATTTTTGTTTTTAGATTAAATTATAGAAGATCGGTGAAATATGTTTGGCATCCTTTTTGTAGTTGACGGCTGTGTCTCATTCTAGATGATTTGGTTGGCTTCTTGGATTTTAAACATTCCTCGGGCCCGCACCTTTTTCATAACTTTTGCTTGGCTGAAGTTGAATTGGTGTATCGTTTTAACGTGCGCCACCAAGGCCCACCAATGTATGGTCGTATGATCGTTTGCACTGAAGGCACGGAATGGAGTAGACAACGTTGGAGTTTTGACGAGTGTCCAATTTGTCCTTCATGTTCGAAAAAACTTGCTGCACTTTACAAGCGTGGCTGAAGGAGATTTTCAGATCCGGAGCATGACCTTTTAACTGTCTTTACTACGTTTCGGATTAGCCGTCGATATACGTTAAGCCAGCGAAACCGAAAGCGTTCTTCGGATATTTCGGTTTCGGGGTGAACGTGGTGCTGGTTTCGTGTGGTCCAAAAATAAAGGAACACGTGTCTCGTCGTTTGTCGATCAGACTTGATACTGCAATGATTTTTAATTTTATAAATGACCGAAATATGCGTCCATTTTCCACGTACGGTATTAAAACATCCAAGGAACATGATAAAGAACGTAGCAAAATCGTTCATTAGGCGCGTGTTCGCAGTGAGCCACAAGTCATTTCATCAAGTGAAGACAGAACAAGTCAAGAGGATTCTGAAGAAAAATAGCTTCCCCGAAAAATTCATTGTAAAGCTGATGAAAGACGTTCGTGACCAATATAATTACCAACACACAAACACCGAGGTGAGCTAGCCTGGGGAAACCACTCTGATTAACAGCGTGTTAATCACTAGTTAATCATGTTAATCACTCTTAATCTTTTCGTTTTTAGTACAAATTGGAACGAAATGCGTTTCTTCACCAAAAACGTTTGGTAAGGTCGCTTAGAAGACGATACCGATTTCAGATTGAATGAAAATTTAGAGTGATATCGCGAAATCTTCGAACAATTTGTATGGAGGACAAATTCAACGTATCTGGATTTTTGTCGAGTATGGTACCCATCGAATCCTTACTTCATTACGAGTTCAAAGAGGTATATCTCGCCTCTCTCGGAATTGTCGTTTTCGTGGTAGAGCTGTTTGAAAAATCGGTGGTTTTCAAGTGGAATTTTTTTTCACACAGATTATCTCGGGTAATAAAGAGTCGACTTCGTTCAAATTTTAGGGGATTGAATTTAAGGTGAAAAAAATGGAAGTGGTCGAAAAACCGGTCGAAATTTCTTTGACATTTTAGAAATTGTCCTATCTCTTATTGCCAGTAGTCCCTCCAGCACAAGTTTTTATATTTTTAGGAACCCTAAACCGTTAGGTTTGCTGATGCGCGCACCCGTTAGTAGTCAGAGAAATTCTTTCTTAATACAGTCACTGAAGCCAGTACAGCCAACCGCCCGACGTATTTGGTAGCTTATGTGATCAGTCTAGTCTAGCAGTACAATACCCTAAAATTTGAACGAAGTCGACACTTTATTACCACAGATAATCAGGATGAAAAAATTTCCACCTGAAAACCACCGATTTTTCAAACAGCTCTACCACGAAAACGAAAATTCCGACATAGGCGAGATATACCTCGTTGAGCTCGTAATGAAGTAAGGATTCGATGGGTACCATACTCGACAAAAATCCAGATGGCATGGCTAGCCGATTGCTCGAAGATTTCGCGATATCACTCTTAAACGTTAATACTAAAATTCAATAAGCGAGAAAGCTAGCGAACTCAACCCTCGCAGAAGGGAATTGTCATTTACGTCACAAGAACCTAGCATTTTCGTGCGACGTATTGAGTTTTTTCTGATGGAAAGATTTCATCAAAAGTAAACGAAAATCCGAAAAAGCACCGATGCCTCTCCTAGAGGTATCTATATATGGTAAAATGGTTGTCTACATTTCGGGGAAAAATTCTTATTATGTTGACGACAATTTTAGAGTCGGGATTATTTTTGATGCAGTCAAAATATCACCTTATTTTGACAAATGTGACACTGACTTTTTAGCCCCGTACGAAGTACGAAGGGGCTTATAGGATTACGATGCCGTGTGTAATTGATGGAATTCGAAGCAGACGGTAAGGGCAAAGTGTTTGCCTATGTTCATAGATGACGAATCCGCAATAAAAATTTGGGCCGTCTGTCCGTCTGTCCGTCTGTCCGTCACGTCGATATCTTGAGTAAATCAAATCCGATTTCAATTTTTTTTTTCCCTGAAAGATAGTCAAAATAGTGAGGCTAAGTTCGAAGATGGGCATATTCGGGTCGGCCCTTCGTGAGTTAGGGCCACCTAAGTGATTTAAGGTCTTTTGGTGATATTTATGGCAAAATAAACGATGGAAATGTAAATGACACGGCAAGTGATTGGTATTGTCAATACCAATCCAGGAAAAAAAAGTTTTTAAAAATCGGGTGAGTGGACCGTGAGTTAGGGCCTTAGAAGTGAAAAGCTATTAGGGCCCTATGTGTATTTTACATAGAACTCAAGTAAATTTAATCCGTTTTTCGTAATTTTTGTTTGATTTGGAAGGTAATCGAACGCCAAATAGAAAGTTGTTGAAAAAAAATTAAATTTGGGTCCTTGGACTAAGGCCACTACTAGGGCCCTATGTGTATTTTACATTTCGAGTAAATTTCATTCGTTTTTCGTAATTTTTGTGTCATTTGGAAGGTAATCAAAGGCCGAATAGAATGTTGTTGAAAAAAAAAATAAATTTGGGTCCTCGGACTAAGGCCGCTATTAGGGCCCTATGCGTATTTTACATACAACTCGAGTAAATTTCATCCGTTTTTCGTAATTTTTGTTTCATTTGAAAGATAATCGAACACCGAATAGAATGTTGTTGATAAAAAAATTAAATTTGGGTCCTTGGACTAAGGCCACTACTAGGGCCCTATGTGTATTTTACATATAACTCGAGCAAATTTCATCCGTTTTTCGTAATTTTTGTTTCATTTGGAAGGTAATCAAAGGCCGAATAGAATGTAGTTGAAAAAAAATTAAATTTGGGTCCTCGGACTAAGGCCGCTACTAGGGCCCTATGTGTATTTTACATATAACTCGAGCAAATTTCATCCGTTTTTCGTATTTTTTGTTTCATTTGGAAGGTAATCAAAGGCCGAATAGAATGTAGTTGAAAAAAAAAAATGGATCCTCGGACTGAGGGCGATACTAGGCCCTATGTGTATTTATACTCAATAAATTAAAATTTTAGGGCTATTTGAAATTTTTGTTTTATTTGAAAGGAACGTCGTACGGGGCTTCGTAATTGCGCTATGCGCAATTTGTAAGATGTACATATTACATAATAATTTTACTTTAACTACATTAACCGGCGCATAGGCTTACGGTCAAAGTAGGGTGACAGACGCACTAGGGTCACGTACGCAATAGATATACGGGTTTGTACGGGGCTCAGTCGCAGCAAATGCTCCGACTGTTCTGATGGCTCGTTTGTAATAGAGTTGCCGTGTCGCGCTCTTTTTTAAAGCAATATCGACGTCACACGAAAAAGACAAAAAGTGATATCGCTACCCATGTTTCATTTAATTTATTCGTAAAAATGTAAAATTTTCTATGACAGAATACACTGTACAGTTAATACACCTTATTTTTCCTAGTTTGGTTGCCAGAGAGGGTGGTAGATTGCTCTTGAATACTTCTCTTTAAATACGGCAAGGTTTACGTCTCTAAATTCATCTCTGGGCTGCGCTGTTCGTCCTGAACGTCACTTAAAGAGAATTCGATTCGACAAAAAAACATTTTTTAATTATTTTTTTTAGTTTTTAAGTTACATTTTTATTATTCGTCCATTCAGTTCACAAATATATAAATCGTCAAAAAATGTTTGAGACCTTTTACACCTGCTAGGTAAATCGAAAATTAATTTCTCGTCTTTTTTTAAATTATTTTTCACAAACATTTTTCTCTATTACAAAAATGATCCGACTAATTAAATAAATATTGTTGCTGTTCTGTTGGTTGTTGTTCAATTTATCCCTTTTTTGTCTTTCTAATTATTTATATTAATTGTGTGTCCGTCTTTTTCTGTTATATTCATCAGTTTTTTTTTTTGTTTTAAATCCTAATTGAATATACAAATTTTCATTATATATATAAAAAAAACAAATTTGATATTTCGTGGTATCAAAAAGACCCTTAGTAACGGTTATTATATAAATCCACGTTCCCCCTTAATACAATTTAAAGTCCATCGTATTTACTGAAAAGTAGTTTAAATGTGTGTTCTGGTTTTAGTTTTAAATTTGTTTTGTTTTATATAAGTTAATGATTACATTATAAATGACGTGTATAATACAAAAAGCTTAGCTATAAAACACTGTGTGCGCATTAATCTACAATAATTCCGAAGAAAAGAAAATAAAGATAAGAAACGAACGAAAGCTGTACGCCTACGCGAAAAAAAAGGAATCTCAAAAACTCTTTACAAAAAACAAAGAAAATTTTAATTAATAAATTCATGAACAATGAAAAACGATCCGTTCACACATCTGAGTTTCATAAAAAAAAATTGACGAAAAGAAAAAGCAAAAAAAATTCAAAACAAAAAGAAAAATCTGAAAATTTCATAAAAATTCAAGAGGTATCCAATACTCAAATCCATTGTTTGAGTATATTCTCTATTCATTTGATCCGCTGATGATCGGGTGTACTCTTCAATATATCAGGTTGGCCGCCGTGCGACGAGCTTAGTGTATGGCTATGGTGCGAGCTTAACGTGTGCGAATGGGAATTTAGGGTATGGGTGGCGTGCGAATTGAGAGTATTGTGAGCTGTTGTAGCTGCCGTTGAGCCACCGTGTGGACGGGATCTGTAATGATGGGTAAAAATTTTGATTAGAATTTGTTTTTGAGGGTTTAAATGGACGAAGTCTGGGTCTGACAAAATCCATTGAGTGCTAACAGTGCTAATGAACAGCAAGAAGGTGATATCATCAGCATGTTTTGAGATTATCGACGAATGTGTAGAGAGAGATTTCTGAGAGCGTTGATACGAGTCTGATAATCATTGTCTGATAATTCAGTGGAAGTAAAAACGAGAATCATGGCTGCAAACAGAAGCTTTTTCTACAAAACACTGATCAGACCAGTTCTACTTTATGGAAGTGAATCATGGCCGAGACGACAAACAAGGGCGATTCCTACTTTTCTCTTTTTTGAATGAAAGGTGCTGAGAGCAATCTTTGAACCCGTGATCGTCGATTGAACTTCCCGTCGTACATATAAGTTTGAACTGTAACGCAACTTCGCCGACATAAATGTCGATTAAAATCGATTAAAATGGGCGGAACATCTTATGAGAACGAATGAAACGAGAGCCCCTCTCAAACTGTTTAATTCCGTAGAGTTGGACGGCGAAAAACAGATGGAGCGGTAATGTAACTGCGTATCTGAAGGAACTGGCATGTTGCAGCTCAGGACCGGCATAACTGGGATCGAATTCGGGATCCGGTAAACTCCAGCTAGAGAATTGTGAAAGTAACATGTGAACCGACGGAACGTCTTCGTTCCGAATTTTGTAGAGGGACCCTTTCTGTAGAGAGTACATAGTCTCGACAGTCGACAGTGGGGCCCAGATAATTTTCAGATCTTTGTAATTGATTGCTTAGTTGAACTGTCGAACGAAGGAAAGTTGTGAGTAGATTCTACCAAGGGGTAACAAGGGGGAAAAATTTGACAATAAGGAAAAATCAGTCTTGAGTCCTGAGTACTCAAGGACAATGACCAATCCCATACTTTACTTTAAGTCGCCTCAGCAGTGATTTTAGTTGTCGATGGGTTATCAGATCTCTCGCTGACAGACTGATCACAATAAATATAAATTGCGGCCTACCTTATACTTCTATGGCTGCCATTTCTTGTCAACGTATTCATCTGCGGTGTTCCGGGACATGTGTGTCCCAACGCATTCATATAGTCGGCAATCAGTAACGTAATCTCCAAAATCTTTGGTTTGCTCATAGCAAACAGTAATTTCTGTTCGCTACTTTCCTGCAACGAATCGTCAGTGCTGACCACCAGCATAAAGTCGTCCTGACATCCGCCAAACGTCATCACCGAACTGTACGGATAACGCGACAACGGTGCCATCGACGACAATTCCAACACGTTTAGTGCGTCTTCGGAAATAGCTAGCCAGGCCATTGCCGAATCGGTATGACGAGGTTTGGCTTGGAAGAGGGTGGCGCCGAAATACGGCCACTTGCGACAGCATGTCAAATAGATTCGTACACAGTCCAATGTTGAACGGTTCTTGAGTAACATCCATTTGGATACGAGCAATTCCTGTAGCTCTTTCAGTTGGTCTGGCGTCATAGCGTCCCGATAGCGATACGGATAAAATTTGTCCAATGCTTGCAACGACACGGATGCGTTTGTTGCACTTCGATTCTTTTCGGCAGCAAAATCACCAATGTCAATCTGTGCCATCAGCGATGCCAGTTCTAAGGCTAGATCGCGAGACAAAGGAAATCTGCCCTGCACCACTTGGACATTTATCTGATAGCAAAGCAACAGTTTCTCCTTGTCCGTTTCCAATTTGATGGAATGCTTCCAGTACAAACGATTTTTGTACGTCAATTGAATGACTCTGGAGTTTTCGAATTTGCCGGAACCTTTTTCACGCAACGCTGTCTCCCACTTGGATATCACGTCACATAGCTTAGCCTGCGGGTCTAGGTAATGTTCCAAATCTTTTTCGATCGGATCGTCACTGAACAAACAGAATCCATTTGTCGATTCGCGACAACCAATCTCTTGCGCCAGAGTCGAATGGAATTCTTCGATTGTTGTAGACCCATCGAATGACACGACCTGCGTTTGAAGGAATGTTAGACTTGGCCATTTGTTTCCTCTCTCGATTCGACATCTTACCTGATATGTTCCGTTCATCATGTGAACGGGAATGGCATGCGGAAGTGAATGATGATATGGATTCTTCATCAGAATTGATAGCACTTCCATGCGAGATGGTTTTGTCTCACGTCCGCCGTTCAGCAACGTTCGTTCGAGAGCTCGTTCACAGTAAGCCGCATATTTACCACATTCCGTTTTTGAATCCGCATTTCGAGACAGATGGAGTTTAAGGTACCAGAGCAGTCTGCAAGGAAAAATGGTTTTGTAGGTCACACTCTCACCTATAAGATCGTTTCAGTCTCGATACTCACTTGTTGTTTTTAGGTACGAATAACGAAACAGCCAAAGATAATAATTGCCAGCCCTGAACGAATGTGTAGCTTGGTGGATTTGATTTGCAGTCGATAGGAGGCACAATGGGCATCTAGAATTGAAATGAGCATTCGGATAAAACAAATGAAAATATTTGAGGGTGAACAAAATTGATTTTTTTTAGAAATGAAAAATCTCACTCGAAAATGGAAATAAAATTGGAAACAAAAAAAGGACTCTTGTTGTGTGGCATCATTTGGAAGTTCCTACCTGTATCGAGGTTGGAGAGCTTCCGTTTGCTTGGCCAGACCCATTTTGCTGTGTGTCGCATGTAAACAAACTCTGCGTTGCGCACAACAATAGTTGCTGCAAAGACATTTTGATTCAAGTAATACTCAATGGAATGCTGGACTTTGGAATTTTACATGACAATGTTACGAATAAAATGGTTGTGCGGCATTAAACAACACAGAAATTTTGTATATTCTACAGCTATAGGCAACGAGATTCGTTATTCTATTGTATCATAGGCAACAATGCTAAAAGCTCACACGTTGTTCGCATAATCGAATTATGCCATTAACTTATCATCAATGTATAAGTACTCACATTATAAGTAATGTCATTTTAACGACCTTTCAAGTATATAATGCGAAAATAACTGTTGCAGTCGAGTAATGTGGAACGCACTCAAAGGAAAATTGAAGATCCATAAAGTTAGTGACAAGACCATTTCAACCATTTTTTTTACCATAAAGCCCCAATACCTCATTTTTGTACAAATGTAAAAACATGTAGCAATTAACATAATCTATATTTTTGCACAAAAATGACCCATCATGGCCAAAGAAAGTAGTTGAAAGAATGTCTTGGCTAAAAATATGTCACGATCTACTATGGTTCGTTGTAGAGCTTTTATAACCGATCGAATCAATTATTGCAAATCACAAGAAAGTTGTTGGTAGCTACTCAAATCTTTGTCGAAACGAAAATCTAACTAATAAAGTTACAGGCAACTGTTACAACTAGCATTCTTACACTAGACTAATCCAGGAGCTGGGATCGGATCCTAGTGATGGAATCTAATGATAGAATCTGGATAATGAAAAAGCTGAATTTCAGTCAGCTAAACCGAGTGTCAAAAATCTTTTTATGTCTTGGAAAGGGAAAGCTGCGGAACCCAAATTGCGATCGTTTTGTAGCGTTTTTCGAACCACACCACAAAATCGTACGATATACAAGACATAAAATCTTGAAAATACTCAAACAATTCTAAAGAATCTTAAATTTGGGAATTTGTAAGAATTTTTGGGAGTTCAGGAATTTTAACATTCCCGTTTAACATTCACGTTGATTCTAGGGAATACAATACCGGACCGGTTCTTTGGAACCGGTTTTCGGTACTGAAATTGTGGAACCGGTACTCAATACCGGTTCTAGAAAGATTTTTGAAACAACCATTTTTACATTTTTTAGGGATTAGGGAATAGTTTCCAAGCTGATAAATACGATTCTGTAAATTCTCCCTCTCTGAACGCCTATTTTAGCGCCCTTTCTGGCCGATTCAAATAGTACTCAATAGTTATTTTCATGCTTCTGGGCCGAAAATAAGCGGAATTTTTTAAAATTTTCTTGGATTTTTAGCCCTTTGTATGAAACCTTGCATGTGTACCAGATTTGGACGATCTACTACAAAAACTAGACTTTTCATTTTTATCCCGAGTTATTTAATGGATTTTACGCATGCCGTGGGCGTCGAAAGTTGAAATTCGATGAAAAGAACGATTTTCAACCCGCAAGAATGTAAAACAGGTTTTCTTATCAACGTTTCGTCGTGATTAACTCTAGAATCCACTAATTTGCTTTCCATGTTTCAATACCATTTGAGTGGAAACAATATACTTAGTGTTTCAAGAGCTTCTGCCTCGCATGGAGACAGCTACAGAACAGGAAAAGTGATGATTTGTAGGAACCGGTTTCAGATTAAAAAGAACTGGTTCTGCTACCGGTTCTGCATTCCCTAGTTGATTCCTAATTATTTCCTGCTCCCATGAGCTATTTTTAAGAAAGTGTAGATGTCAGCATCAATTCTGGTGTCAAATTGAAAATTAGTGGTCCCCACGTCTCCTCGTAATAAATCTGCCCTTTCCGTTCATTAGAGTAAGGAATTTGTTCTCGCATTATTTGTGCGTCAAGCGAGTCGCCTCGTCACTGATCAGAGGTTTTTTTTATTATTTTTTACAAGTTGGCACACATGCATTGGTACATTATACCCAATGAAAACCCGTGCATGCTTCCTCCTACGTAATGAAATAAGCGAGCCAACCTTAATCTATTGGATCTACGGAACGTTTACATAGTCAACGTCTTTTTGATTTAATCAAATTTTTTGATTGTGGTATTGATTAGAAGACCCAGGAATGTGGAAATTAGAAAAACATAAAATTGTGGATGAGTTTCGGGACTACTACTAATTTCCTTTAAAATATCAAACGACAAATGCGTCACCTGCATTCTCTCAGAAGCACGACGTATTATTAGTAAATTTATAAACTCGGTAAGTTTTAGTAAATTCCGTAAAAAAAATTACCAATAGAGAACGTCAGATTTTCTGAACCGAAAATCCAAACGAAAACGGAAAGAGCAAGTTTGACAGATTCACTAAATAATTAAATTCTGATTTCAAGGATTTTTATTAAACAAAATGAGCATATTTCAGGAGTCCGGTAAACTAATTGTTTTCTCAATCGGACCAATATATGCAGAGCTATAAGCACTTGAAAATGTGATGTTTGTATTGATGGTATCAATGTCTTATCGCTCGGAACCAGGGCCTATTTTTGGAAAATAAAATTTGCTAAATTTGCCAAAATTTCTCAAAATTTCCCAAATTTGCTAAAATTTTCCAAAATTTGCTAAAAGGAAATTTTGGCAAATTTTTGGAAAATCTTAGCAAATTTGGGAAATTTTGAGAAATTTTGGCAAATTTAGCAAATTTTATTTTCCAAAAATAGGCCCTGCTCGGAACATATTGGCCCGATTGCATTCAACATTTAATTATTTTTTAGTGAATCCGTCAAACTTGTCCTTTCCGTTTGTGTTCTTGTTTGTATTTTCTGTTCAGAAAATCTGACGTTCCCTAATAATAGGCCAGAAGTAACAGATTTAATGCTTAAACATTTACTTTACCAACGAGGCTACGAATAAATTTGTATTACAAAATATGATTCAATTCAATTCCTAACATTGGTGACCCTTGCTCCAAATTACTCGACTTTTTGTGATTGTATTTTTCGCGTGGCTGCAACTCAATTTACGATTTAAGAGCGTTGAACACAGACCGGCAATGTATAATACTTATATGTAAAGCAACAATTGATTGGTATACAATTACTAATAGGAAAATTTATAAAGAAATAATTGAATAGTAGAGAGAGGGAAAACTGATGTTTCACAATTACAATGCAGACGTCGATGAAGAAAGTGTATTCTTGTCGACTATTTTTATGATCTTTCGTCACATCTTTTCTTGTTGTGATGGTAATTATGAAACACCATAATGATGATGAATCTTATGCCTGATTGGTAGGGGAAAATCAATAACATTTAAGAAAATAAAATTGAAGAGAAAAATAATAAAATGAGAAAATAGTAGTCGAGCATTCCATGTGAATATTATATACTAATTAATGTCTCTGACACAGCTGGGATTGTTGATTGTAACGATTTTATATATATAGAGAGGCACGATATACATACACATCGATATAGTAATGTGATTAAAGAAATGGAGGAAATTATACAAAACTTTTAACCATGCCGGTAATCTCAAGGGATTGTAGCTATTGAACAAATTGCGAAATTGGATACAAACTTTCGATTAAACATTTCGTATTGTTTCAAGAAGTTTTAATGATTTCGGTGTTTTTCTCTCTTTATTTAGGCAAACTTTGAATTAAAGTGCAAAAGGAAACTTATCAATGGAAATGTATTCGGGAAAGAGTGATTTCATTTACATTTCAGATCTTAAAATAAAAAGATTTTATTTTTCCAGAAAATATCGAACGAATTTAAATTTTTGCGTTGAACTTTTAACGGAATGTGCTCTCAAGTTGCACACGTATCCACTGAAAGCCTTATAATAAATTTCGAGTTTACTAGTTCGTGTTGTTGATAAAACAAAAAGAAACCTCTCAACTGATGTGAAAGAATATTACATTTTCGCGTAAAATAAATGGGAAACTTTTATACATATTCCTTTAAAGTTTCACTCGTTTTACGGGCAGGTCACAGTGCCGCATTGCCCTTATGGGCGATCGGGCGTTTCCCGAAGGACTTTTTGCTGTTTTTATGGATAAAGGGGGGCGATGATGAGCCTTTAGAAAAATTTATTAATACAAAGGGCGTTTTTGAGCCAGTCCGGCACTGGCAAGTCGTGTATTATAAAATGGAACTTAATTTACACAATATGTATGAGAATATGTCTGTCAGTCCCTCGCCGTTCTAATGCACTACTAGTTACGCAAAAACATTTATTGTAGGAGACAGATGGTTCCCAAATGGTTACAAGGCTCGGAACAGGTCAACCTGACTTAAAACCTGATTTGATAAATTTCGACTGAACAGAAATGACCTGAAATATAAATTAGGTCGGCATATCAGGCTAGATTTCAGATCGACCTGAAATATTTTACAATTTTGAATGAAAATTTCAACAAATTTCAAGTTCAGATCAGGTTAGATTGCCTCAAGAAAAAATACAGTCAGTAAAAGTTCAGCATGAATTTGATGCAGCTGATCCACACAAACAATCAATACTCATTATACTTTTTTATACTGTTCAAGCTACACGCACACGCCTGGTAGTCACAAAACCGTATAAAGACGTATAAACAGTTTTGACTGTTTGTGTGAATCAGCTGAAAAACAGCTGAAGTAAATTCATGCTGAAATTTGACTGCCTCTAACTGTACCAGAGCTCGTTTGAAATTTCAGGTCATATTGTCTTCTGACCGCAGTCGAGCCTTACAAATTGATAAAATTATATTTTGAGATAATTTCTTCATTGAAATATCCCTGTCCCAGTTGAACATATGAAAAATTCGACCGACTCGTTGGACCTTTCGATGAAATCTATGTCTTCAAATAAATTCTTTTGTGTCGGGCGTTGTTGGGACTAAGGTTGGGGACGTGCTAGTGTTCAAACTTTATACCGGGAATGTTTTTCGTATTAGGAAGTGTATTATGGCAAAGGTAACAAATGGTTGCCTTATGAAATGTCTGACTTTAGCAGGAGCTGTTCTTCATCAAAGACTGTTGGTGGGACAAAGGTAAATTCATTGTCCCGTTTCGAAAACATTTCTAACTCAGATCTCCATTCACCTTGAGCCCGAGTGTACTTTTAACAAACTGAGACCCTCAGATCGTTCGGAAGTATTCCTGTTTCGACATCGATTTCTGTAGACACTTTGAAGCATTTTAAAAAGAGGAAACTTTGTACCAAATTCATCGAGGACAAAAAATTGTTCAAAAAATTTTCAATTGAACATTGGAATATCCTCGTAACCGCATTCGCAACTCGTTCAAAGAAAAATCTATGATTCAGATGTTCTAAATGATATGAGGCTATGATAAGGTTGATAAGGCATGCAAAACATTGTATAAAGGTGCTTGTACCGAACGGCACGTCGGTGTAAAATTTAAAATATTTTTTTCTATTTATAAGAAAGGAACTAAGTTTAGCTGTAGCAGTAGCAAGCAGGGTGATGCTGTTTCGCAAACTTAAAGGATAACAGATTTTACATTCACTTTCAATTTAGATGGGGACACACGCGATTATGATCGCCTCAAACAATATGATGAACATGATTCGAAACGAAATTCCGCAAAATGTGTTCGAATCATGTCCATCAATTCGGATTTTGTATTCCGGGGATTTTGTCTCACATTCAATGAATCAAACTCAAAAAGATAAAAAGCACATTGAAGCGCCAACCACTTACACGCGTTTGCTTGCCCAGTCGCTTGTTTACCTGGACCCCGACTCCAAGCTTTTGGCCGGTGTGTCGACTAGTCTGTTTCACCAATGTACATATCAATTCGGCCTGCAGTTCCGGCATGTCCAAACATTGTTGCAATGCATTTTGGGCTAGTACGACGTGATAATCGACACCGGGCTGATTGACGGCGACTGACATGAATAGTTGGCAACTCTGAAAAGGAATTTATCGCGCAAGTGAACGCGAAGTGTTAGATTTGCTACAAAGGCGCATCGAGTGAATGGAAAAACCTTAAACAGCTTAATGGCTTCGGCTTGTAGCATTTCGGAATGTAATGAAGACAGTGGGGACGTAATTTGCTCCTTCGTGTGCAACAAAATCGGATGCCGCCAGATCACACAATCTGGAAAGGAAAGTTTGCTCAGAAATTGAAGCGAAAAATGTTTTTTATCTTTTCTCGTCGCAATCTCTTACTCGGATCACCATCCGTTTCCATAAGCTTTTGAACCAATTGTTCGTATTGTGTGCCGGCGTTCGGACCACCTCCGGATACTACCGTCAAATGATACAACCAATTGTCGCGTTCTTGTTTGCCCGGTAAGATTAGATACGTTGGACCCTGATGCGCTGGATAAATGGCAACGGTCAGCCTGGCCTGACTTTGGCCAACATCTTCACGTTCCTCCGAATCGGAATCGGATACGTGTTCCACTTCTTCGACGCGAGCGTCCCTCATGTTAATTTGACCGAGTGGATTCTGGAATGGAAGCGACGGAAGTTTGATTGGATGCAACAGATTAAGAAAACGATTCAAGTAAATCCTACCGTCTCCCCTGGTGCTTTGAAATACAAAAACATTTTTCCAAGCAGTACGCTCCAGCATTTCTTTGCATGACCATTTTTCACCTTGGTCACCCATCCTTGCACCGTTGCCTTTTGATCGTCTCGACTTAGCAGCAATTTGGTGGCATTCCGCCGTTGCACATTCTGCAGCACCCTTATCCAATCGTCCATCGTGGCATTCGAATCGGCCGTCAAATAATAAATTTTCTTCCCCGTATCAATTTCGAATGTTGGTGCACCCTCGTTCCGAATGATTCGACACAGATCGTCCAAAATGATTTGCCCCTGAGGCTTTCTGCAACATGGGAATACAGAGGAAATTGAGTGTTACAATCAAACAGGTTTTGATCGACTGGCGTACCGATTGACGTCATTTTGACTCTTCCAATAATTTAAGCTGCCATTTTTCAGAACGAACCATCTCTTACGCCACGTTTTCAGTTTGCCACCAAGTTTAGCCAGATGACCGATCTGCGCGAAATTAAATTCAGTTTAGTGTCAAGACCGAAATTCAATGACCAAATATATCCCAAACACAAACCTTTTCCAATGATTCCAGCTTTTTGTTCGGAGAATCAGCATACGATGCACGCATCATAAACGATGGCATTGATGCATCCATACACGATGATTCAGCCTGGGACAAAGCATCCGGTGGTATTGCGTAATCGTCGGACATGCCTGATTCAAATGAAGTATCTGAAATTACTTGGGTGTCAAGAAACGGTTACGTTCTTGGTCCATTTAATCACGCAAAAATAAAGAAAACTCCAAATAGACAAAACAAAACGCAAAGAAACCCGTCACCAAGAACAACACATTTCATATTAACACACACAAGAAGCAAAGCTCATCGTCGCAAAACGTCTTCGATTGTTATACTGACCTCTTCCTTTCGGATGTTTTGGACTTTCGGAACCACTTCGTTTGGCCGGACTTAAGCTAGATGATGTTTTGAGACTTTTGGAAGGACTTGATGCACTACCCGAAGTACTTGTCTCGGTATTATCTGTGCTGGATGAATTGTGTGAGTTATGGGTTGATGTTATGCAGTTCATCATGACGGCGTGATCTTCGCCATCGCTTGAGTCGTCACTTGAGTCGCCGGTAAAGGGCATGGAACGAATTTGGGAAGCTCGCTGCAAAGTGTTTTTGATTGATTACGTAAAGCCTTCGATTACTTTCGATGGAGAACTTACCCCCTTCACAGTCGCATAAACGGGTACACTAATATCACAGTATCCTCCAGATGCTGTTTGTGATCTGGATGTAATTCCCACACTGTTAACCAAACCATTTTCTTGTTCTTGCGATTCATTCTCATCGCCTGCTGCTAAGCCATCACTAGCCACTTGATAAATTTTTGCTTCCCAACTGGGAAATCTGTGCAACGGTGGTGTTGGAGGGCGTGGCGTTCCGATATCGTGGGCAGAATCTGATGTCGTTGTGCTTGAACCACCACTGGGCGGTCCACCTTTCAACCACAATGGTGCTTTTTCTCGGGATGGTGTGTAAATTTCAGCGTAATCATGTGCCGGATCGTCTCCTGCAGCATTTTTGGGGGCGAGGGGAATCAGATTCAGGCCGTCTACGGCAGCCGCCAAATCTCTGGCCAACTCTTGTGGCTCCATTGACAGATTTCTTCGATGATGCAATTGTAGGGTTCTATTTTCAGGTGGATCTAACGATTCACTTCGCCGTCGACTGTTTCGATGTTTCAGATCACGTACGTCTAGACTTAAGCTGCTACGAACGGGTTGTTGGATACTATTTCGATTACTCTGGGTGGCTATGTGATTTCTGTAAATTAAATAAATTTCCACAATGAAAACTACTTCTGCACAGTCCAGACTGTTCGATACATACCTTAACAACTCTAATTGCTGATTGCACTTAACGTTTTGTTCGCGTAACACCTGATTTTGTTCCTCTAATTCTCGCAACTTATTAGTCACCCACTCTTTGATTTTAGCTGCCTTTGCTTCGACCTGCTTTGCGTCGTGTAAACGGAGTAAACGTTGCTCTTCCACCTGCACTTCAAGCTGTGTTATTGTTTTTTCTGTATCGGTTGATGACCCTTGTGAGCTTGGAGCGGTCTTGGGCCATTCAGTCAATCTTTGTTCCATGGCCCGCACCTAAACAAAATCAAAATAGAATCGTTACAGTTAGGAATCCCAACAAACATAACAGCAAAACAAACTCATAAACACAGCGCAAAAATATTTTCCTGCTTGTTTTAATAAAAACTTTCAAATCGAAAATAAACTGCTCCATCGAATGAGTGTGTTTACATTCGGAGAGTGTTTACACAAACAGACAATCTCAAGCTTCGCTCTTCGTACACAATAATTTACAATAATTTGCATTGACGACAAAAACATTCTTGAATGTTCAAACTACATTTGAAAGTATGAATCTTCCCAAACAGACAAAGAAATTGAAAGGTCTGTCGACATGTGCATTTTCTTCTATTTGAACGGGTTGTACGTTGCGATGTAAAAGGCAATCAGTTAAATTGAAGTGAAGTAGAAAGTTAGCTTTGCGGAAAATACCACACATGAGTATCCCAGCAAATTATTTAACGTTGGTCTGGCTTTTCAGTCTTGTTTGTTTTAATTAATTTCAACTTAAATTGCATTCACTACGAACTGTTATATGTTTTCAGTGGTATCCTTTTTCCGCTAAAGTTTTCATATACAAAGCATACCAATTGCTGTACCAAAGCGATTCATACGAATTGGAATGCAATGTACACAATTTAAATCGATTGACTGGGGACGTTATTACGCAATTGTAAACACAATTTTTTCCGAAAGAGATATTTATCTTCTGAAACTAAAAACAGTAGCCTTCACTCTCAGGTGTAACACACCATAGAAATTGTCATAAAATATCATTTAGATACAATGGAGTACCACAGAATTTCCGGAAATTGTCTACAGTTAGAATCAGTGAAATTTTGGCAAGAATTCCCTTCAGCTGTTTTCCAGCTGATCCACACAAACAATCAAAACTGTTTAAGAGTGATATCGCCAAAACTTGAACCAATTTTGGGGAAAATCAATACTAGGGTTCGGCGATTCCCATACAAAATTTGACGATTTTTCCGGACCACTAAAATGATTCCAAAAATGTAAAAAAAAAAATTGGAATCAGCTAGTTAACACCATATTTTGAAGAGATTTGAAATTGAAATTTTCAGACATACGGAAAAACACCACTCTAGTGAGTGAGCATAGATAAAGAATAATGGCATTTTTCGTTCCTGGACTCATGATATGATCACTAAATGCAAATAGCATAACTTTAGGATAATTTTTGATCACAATCAGACTTTAACGCCGTTCGTTGAACTCGAAATTATGAAAAAATTGGTTAAATTTGGACAAATTTTTACTTCGTGCAACTTCCTGGCCTGCAACACAATTTTTCTGAGGTTTAGTTTACGTGGGATGATAGTGAGTGTGTCCAGCTACAACACCCCATAGTCGGTTTCACGGAAACATTCTGTTGCAGGCCAACAGTACTGTACGAAATTCGACCATACCTTCATTGTTTACTACCGAAAGTACAGTGGTACCGACTCGTGCCTATACTCTAATGATAGGTTTATTAGAGGCGCACACTCACACAACATTTCAACTACTAAAAAATCGCCTACCTCGAGTTAATACTAAAAAAGTGTTTTCCCTACCCTATGACATGTGCCTGCATTTTACCAATTTACACCAAGAGTACACAATTAGTAAAAGAAAAGAAAAGATACGTATTGTCTAGAATTGAAAGACGAATCCAACGTGCTATAGCTCGCCCGGATCGCCGAACCCTTGTTTTCAAATTGGTTCAAGTTTTGGCGATATCACTCTTGATCAGTTGTTATCTGAAAACTACCGACAACCGGATCTTGATAAGGTGAATGCAGACTAACTATGGTGTAGACAGTTTGGTGCTTTACCAGAGGTGTCGATTCGAAATATCCAACATTCATGGGAAGCATTTGAAATCGAAGAGAAAATTATCAACATTCAAAATTCTCTGAACAATGAAATTGACAAAGCAAGATTCTTGG
Organism: Bradysia coprophila; assembly: GCF_014529535.1. Classification (NCBI taxonomy): domain Eukaryota; kingdom Metazoa; phylum Arthropoda; class Insecta; order Diptera; family Sciaridae; genus Bradysia; species Bradysia coprophila. Next base: position 10,372,508 of record NC_050735.1, read on the forward strand.
CAAATTCGTTTAAAGAAACAGGTGCTTGGTTAGAAGCTCCTCCTTCCCCACAACCAGGAACACACATGAGCAACGACGAATTTCGGATTTCTGTTTCTTTACGGCTCGGTTTGGCTATTGTACAGCCGCACAAATGTGTCTGTGGTTCTAAGGTGGATAAATTCGGAAGACATGGACTGTCATGCACAAAGGCTACCGGTACGAAACCCCGACACGAATTGGCCAACAATTTAATCCAACGATCATTAAAATCAGCGGAAGTACCATGTGTACGTGAACCACCAGGGTGTTCTAGATCCGATGGAAAAAAGCCAGACGGCCTTACTCTTGTTCCATGGGAAAAAGGAAAATCTCTTACATGTGCAGATACATTCGCGAGATCATACGTTCAACGAAATTCACGCACACCAGGCTATGCCGCAAAACGAGCTGAAAATGAAAAATATCAAAAGTACGATAATCTGATGGATCAATTCATTTTTGTCCCGGTCGCAACGGAAACATCAGGCATTTTTGGTTCGGCAGGTCTTGCATTGTTAAAGAAGATTGGAAGCAAGATATCAATTATAACACAAGAAAAACGAGTAACAAGTTATCTATTTCAACGTCTTGCAGTTGCTATACAACGAGGAAACGCAGCATCCGTTATGGGAACACTGCCGCCGTCCAAAAATCTCGGCGAAATATTTTATTTATAAAAAACTGTAATTTATGAATGACTCCTAAAATAAATTTTAAGAGAATTTACCACTACCACGCGAGTGCAACTTCAACAGTAAAAACAATATAAAACAGCTTTGATTGCATTTGTGTATCAGCTGAAAAACAGCTGAAACAAATTCATGCTAAAATTTCATTGTCTCTGACTGTATACTGCAATGTCAATTGAAGTAATTTATAACAGATGTCGATGTTGCCTAAATTTCGATTTCTTGAAAAATTAAAAAATGGCTGTTTCACCGTTCAGTTTGAACGACTTTCGAACAGGGCTGGTACAAAAATCAAGAATGTGCGAGGCAGCAACAAAAAAAATTGTTCGATGTTTCACCCCACTATTCTCTCCTAAAAAAATAATCGTTAAGTGACCTAGCCTCCGGAAAAAATGAACATTAGCAATAGCGAAACTATTACGCCGACCCCGGAATTGGTGAGACAAATAAAACTTTTCCCATAATACCAAACAAAACACTTTCCAAGTTTTATATGAACGATGCTATAAATTGGATAGCACCCTATATATAATAGCTTTATACTCCGATAAAGTACAGCAGTTCGTATAACATTGCAGTTCGTAAAGAAACGGCAAACTTTTAAAATTACTTTTAAACTTGCTTGCTAAAAAAATCACTCGTTGTGGGGCATCAACTTGCTTAAGGTATAATCTATGGGGAAAAGATGGAAAGTACAACCGTAACGTTGCATTGTTACATCGTCACCGTAGGTAAAAGACTTGTAAACGATATGGGACTGTGACTCCCGTGGAAATGCATCACAGATGACAAAAAGAAAAGTTTTTTTTTCGTGTTACAGCTACATTATGGGAACGAAAATGTTGGAGTTATCTGACAAAGTGGGAATTCCACTTACAAAAATGAGAGGAAAAAGAAAAACTATCGCGAGAATAAGCACACAGATCCTGAATAATTCCTGAACGTGAAAGGTATTTTGAACTTTTGCTACCCTCATCCACCCACCAGTCAATTCAATTTACCCAACAATAAGCAGCGTCAACTTAAACATTAAAGTGATTCCTAAAGCAAATTGTTCACACAGGACGCGTTAATGTTTCGCTTATAATCATCACTACATTTTATCATCGTTGCAATTATTCCACATGGCTGATCCCTTTATATTCAAAATTGTTGTCGTCTCATGACTGCACACTGAAAGCCATTCACAATGTGTATCAAATATTCAGACTGATTCTGACAGTGAAAAGTTACTAGGAGTTGGTTCTGTGCCTGCTCTTAGCATAGATTGTGTTTACATGAATAAAATAGACGAGCGGTGTGGAATCCGACCAGAGTGGGGAATTTGGTGTGTGCAACGCTACAGTTGTTCGTATTGATTAAAATACCGACGTTACCAGTCTATGCTTTTAAGATATTCATAAGTCACTCCACTGAAAGATGCAGCAGAGATTTAATGAATCCAAACAATTCGAACTACGGACATGTTCGGAGTAGACGTTTCGTTATGACAAGAATTCGAATTGCATTCTTTCACCGAAAGTTTCACGAACTAAACGAATCTTACTGGAAAACTTTTAATGTCTTAAAATTGAAGGAAAGTAGAAGATGTGACGTGCTCGTCATTAAATTACAATATTGTTAGATGAGATGGAGTCTAATTCAATCAGTCGTTTGCATTTAAAAGCACTTTAAAACTGCTTTATGAATGAGACGGGAATTTTATAAATATTTCTGATGCCATCGCGTGGTTTGATTTACAAAGTTTTGGAGAACAAAATCAAAAATCCCAGGGATCTGACTGGATCTGTAGAAAATGTTTAAAATAACAAGTTATTTCTCCATGTCTGTGGGAATACTTTATGGAAATTTGTTTTTACGACTGACTTTAGGGAAAGGCGTCACGTATGCATAAAAATTTGCATGTTAAAATGTAGCATTGACATAGGGATATATTCTTGAAATCACCGAGATGCCATTAATGTGCATCGTCAGCTAAACGAACAAAAACTGTTCCCTAATATGAAGATTTATTTTGGACGAAAAAAAAAAAGAAAATCCTAAAAAGAGAACGACAACTTTTCGTATATGCACGGATTTCTATTTATATGTAATGTAGAAAAAAGATCATTTACTGGAGCAATGAACAATATTTTTATTTTCCCATGCCATTCGTATAAGTTCTTAAAATATAAAGTTTATCTTCGTATTTTATTGCGAATGAGGATTGAGCATGCATTTTAGAAATTAAAGAAAGAAAAAACGGGGACCGACAAGATTCAGATGTCGCTGTATGTCACGATAAGAAAGCATGTAGAAGAACGAAATAAAAGAAAAATTATTTTCTTTTGTTACATCAATTTTTGACGAAGGCATTACTATAAATTCAACGATTTTAAACGAATTGAATAAGAAAATTTGCGATGGATAAAAGTCCCGTCTGTCTGGAACCATATTACATTTTCCAATAATAAATTGATTCAATTGAAAGCAATATTGTAGACTAGTGAAGTACATACCCCCGCCTTCGCGCGATAGTACTGTAATTTTAAAATATTTAGCTAACTTTGTTTACAATATGTTGTCATGTCAAAAGAACCTAGAATTTTAGTCGAGTTTTCGCGAGAATTTTGTCAGAGTTGTGTATGTACAATATTACCCTTAGAAAGGAATGCATCAACAATTTTCAAGCGTTACAATAGTTGGTTGCATTGGATGCTGCGAAAGTAATTCATTACAAGAGGTAACAATTTTGTGATAAGAGCAAACTCCCAAGTGTTTTTTTGAGCAGCGAGCTTGGGTAACTGTCTATTCGACAAGTAGTGAGTTTCTATACAACTACAATTGCCGAAAAACAGTTGTTGAAGCAAGTTGCTCAAAAACACACAAGCCTCGACACAAGTGAGTTTGCGAGTATCACGTTTCCGAATTGATGACGTACCCCATGCATTCTGGTTTACTACCTGCCCCATGCGAAGGTTGATTTTTACATAAGAAAATGAAAAAAGTGAACCGGAAATAGTCCACATGCAATGAATCATTTTCGCGGGGGGCTATGTAAAAATAGTCAACTTTCGATGGGCCGGGTCGTAAAACTAATTCCCTATTTAAAAACCGATGAAAATTAAATAAATTCGCGCGATTTCCCCAACTTTTTTTCAGAAGTTTGAGCCAAAAGTTTGAAGTCTCTCTCTAAAACTTTTCGTTTCGTTTCGTTTCGTCGCAAGCAAACGAACAAACTTTGTGACGCAGTTCAGGATTGGCCAAACTGAGCATTTGATTTTCTTTCCATATACCTCCATAGATCCGTGCGCTTTTCGGTGGACAGTACGGCACTGGTACTTACACTCATAAACGTTCTGGTGAGGTCGATATGAACTAAATCTTGTGTAACCTTTCAACCTATGACATTCTCAAGGAATCAATTCAACCTTTTATCATCAGGAGCCCGACGTTTCTTTATACTGAAAACGAATTCCATTTCCGGTGCCATTCAATATTTCAGACGGTGGCCACGATTCGATTTTAAAAAGTGAGCACGTCACATCAGGCATTTATTTCAGGATTTTCCTGTATTTACAATTTTTTCTATAAAAGCCAATCAACTAATCGAAATGGTTTCTATTGTTAATGGCATATCGATTGAACCAGATCTCTCATATCAATTCAACTGAATACCTTCATCCCTGTCTCGATAATAATGATAAGTTCTGTCGTTCTTTTGTACTTCATCAACTGTATAGTTCAACACAACATAATATAGGACTGTACAGATAATGCCTCCACATTGATCCGTAAAACTAAGCTGTAAAACACAGCAGTGTATCCAGAGTAGATATTAAAAACGAAATTAAATTTTCCTTTAAAATAAATATTGAATGGCGAATTGGTTGTGATTGGAATCGTTTTAATTTTCTCTTTTTCTCCTCGTTTTTTTTTTTGCAATAATCAATCGAACACGTTCGTATTTATTTTGTTCGTTCGGTTTTGTTAGTTTAACATGAAAAACATTTAATGAACGAGAGTATTGTATGAATTGAATGGGTGTGCGGTGCAGTTTACAAATTACATTCGATAAATGTTATATGTTATAGTAAACATTAGTGAAGAAATTAATTAATTTTTAGCTGACAAATACGAGAACAAATAGAAGAGAATGAATAGAACAAAATGTTAATTTAGAATCGTATTGTTTTAATGTGGCGTGAGAGTATTTTTATGATAAACATGAGTTCTTGCCATTCCATATTTTTTAACATGTTCGTCACAATCATTACGTCATTAATGGGAGTCAAGAGGCCAACGACTTTTTATGTTTTTGGGGATTTCTTGCTCAGCTTATTTAACTACCCATTAAAATACCTGTCTCTGATCTTGTAAATAAGAAATAAGAAAAATCGTTCATAAATATCTGAAATAAACCCAAATTATTCCTAAAAGTAATTATCCCACAGGGGGATCACACATGGTCCCATGAAATGGTCGTCTTATTGATAAAATGTTTGCAAGAATCGAATTTTTAGAAACGGTTTTACAGCTCCCTGGGTAACGACGACCAATGAGATAAAAGCTATGAGAACAAACAAATATTTTCTTAGATTTTTATCATGATAAGGGTTGGACTTTTAGCTTCACCTCGGATCTGGAGTTCTGTTAAGACTTTTACATTCTTTTGAAATTTAAACCAAATTTGTCGTTGTCCCTAATAGGGACTTCCTATGTGTGTAACAAGACTTTTTAAATAGTGCTTCCGATAACTTGAGATGAAAAGGTGAAAAGGAGAGTTTTCGTGTGAATTTTGATGGTCCGAGATAGAGCCGAGATCGATAAGAAACACACAAAAAACGTTTAATTGCATTTATCGAGGGATGTAGTGGACCTTACATGCTAATGGCGTCGAAAGAAGTCCATAAATTATGAAAAGTATGGTCTTCGACTCTCGAATCTCAATTTAGTCATTTTATTGCATGGTTGCTACCTTTCGGGTCATCTACCACTTTTGTCTACGAACCTGCCTCAAATAATCAACTTTGTCTTGATAAGAAATTTTAGATGCATAATTGAGAAAATTAGCCGAATAGAGACTAGTGTAATCCAACCTTCCACAGTAAAAATAAAAGTCTCAAAAGTTCGAAATACGTAGTCTCACGGTCTCAAAATACATGGGACTTGAGACCGTGAGACTACGTATTTCGAACTTTTGAGAATTTTATTTTTACCAGGGTTGGCTCATACGCGCTCGCCGTTTGTAAAATACTCGTCTCTATTCCATTTTAAGGTAATACAAAACGGCGAAAATGTCCTGCTCTATGTTTAACAGTATACATAAGCTCCAATCGATAAATATAAAACAGGACTCAAATGTATCGAAATTTGAATGGGAAATTTGATATTTAAGAGAGGCGCATAATAAATATTTATTTGTGAAAACAAACCCCATAACATTTTTTCGTTGTAATCGGATTAAATGTTGAAATAAATCTGAGGGTATCAACAATGTACGTGTATTATGACTCATCAGTGTTTCCATAATAAACAAAATTCGTCTGAATGAAAACAAATTCATTTAATTTCTAAAAGCAAAAGAAACATAAAAATTACTCATTTTGAATAGCTCCATGTCATCCATTTTTATGCAATCCGCAATGTACCCGTAGTAATTATCCTTGTAGAAATGACACTGATTTATATCGTTTTGACACAAAAATTATACAAAAAGTGAAACTTTGGTTCACGGAAATCAATGAGAATAATTTGTATTTTTTGCACAATGGAATCAAAATGCAAACGATCAATGAACTTCAAGTCACCCTTTTATTCGGTGCTACTGTTCGAATCGACAAATTCACCCTACATCAAAATCATGGGTTATTTTATCAGAATTTATTTTTTATAATTTTTTTTCCTTTCTCTCTAATAAACACACAACAGCATTTGGTATTACTACACACAGCTAAGTAAATAGCATTTTAAATGCATACGCAACAAAGAACATTTTTGTTGTGGAACATGTGTATGAGGGTAATTAATATTTAAATTATATCTTTTGAATGTTGAAACTGTAATCAAAATTGTTTTTTTTTTGTTTCTTCGTTTCCTCGAACCGGTTTTTTTTTACTTTCAATAAAAATTTTAAATTTCCACAAAACGGACCGGACTTAATGGATTCTGAACAGAGAGCCCTGGATATCAGTATTCGCGACGGAAAACGGTAACCAACTAAATGTTGATGATGACAAGAATAAGAATCGCATAGTCGTCGCGACGAACTATATAATCGGTTGGTTTATGTGCTATAAAGATATGAGACGAGCAGGGGCGACAAACCGTATGCATGTAGTCGTATCGTCGACGCGATACACGTATACGTTTCTCCTCAATTTTTGAACGCGATGCACGCTTTTTTTTACACACAGACATATTGTGGTTGTATGACATGGGTTCTAAACCATCCGAATGTATACATATCTCTATATTATATAGTGAATTGCATTCGCTGGTTGTTATAGTCCTATGATGTGAAATATGGACATTGACTAAAAATGAGAAAGAAAACGTGGTGATTGTAACGAACAATGAACCGTGGCGTAGTAAAGAAGTTGAACTGATACTGACAGAGAAAATAAAAGAAGGTTTGACTGGCTGTACAGTACTTTCGGCTGACGATATATTATTATGTTTCCTTTTGTGTTTATATCAATTACAATGTTCTATACTCTTTAAATACAACATTGTTGTATGAAGGCTGGTGCTGTTTTAATTAAATTTTTATTAAATTGCCTGCACACCCATATTTATGATGGAACGTTGTTGGCGAGTTTTGTAATACAAATTCGATAATTTAATGAGAAGAGATCGTGCAGATTAATTGTAAGGGCCATTTTGTATGGACGAGTGAGTAGTTACTGGAAATTAAATCAGTCATCGGTTAGCGAACAGCAACGAAAGCATAAGCTATGAACTCTGGCTTGTGTCCTCTTATATACAGCAAAACCGAAGGGGTCACCGACTACTCAAAATGGGGTGACATCATTTGCCCACTTCTTTGACTGTTTCGTTGAACATTTTTATGGCATTTCCTCGTTTGTATGGCATTGTATCGTAGAGTAATCAGGTCGGTAATCCTTAAAGGAAGACATATGCCAAAGGGATTGAAGTAATAGTATATTACGTACTTGCGGGTACTTATTGTACTATTACATACAAGGTCCGGTATCCGGTAGGCATTTTTTCACTGTCGCAAACCGCCTTGGCATTTAAACGATTTTACATGCTACATGCAGCGAAAACCGTTCTATTATTGTTTCAAGCTCTACTTTCGACGCCTTCAGCATGTAAAATCCGTTCCTCTGCATAGAAATGAAACATCTAGTTTTCGTGTGTTTATCGACCTCCGATAAGCGCCTCGGATCAACAAAATTCACACGAAAACTCGACTTTACAACTTTTGATCAATTGTTATGTAAATAACTGTTACTCACTGCAGTGCAGTGACTGCACCCCGAAAAATAGGAAATGTGAGCCGAATAATTTTATTAACAGTTAAGACCTTTGAGCCTTGAATGATTGACACCCTTTCCTACGGCTCCGGCTGACATTCTCACACTTGACTTTATAAAACCAGGACGTAATCTACTATTGCATGAAACGTTAAACAAGTTTTTAACCATAGAAGTAACAGATTTTTCGATAAAATTCTTGTCGTTTGAAGAAGTTTACGGATATTCAGTACCATGATCCGAACGAAATTCTAGCGTCAAAGCACAAATTTAACTTCAAAAGTTATTTTGAACAGAAGGAAGTGATTTTTCAATCTGATGAAGGGAAACTTTTTTCATATCAAGAATGTGATTATTCGCATCCGCATATTTTTATGAAAAAAAAAATGTAATTTCTGCACCATATACAATCTAAACGGGAATGTATGTATTCCATAGATTGGTTAGTCAGATATTACCTTGCATATATTGCTAGGAAACCAGAGGCAAGAAATAAAATATTTTGAAAATATCTACCTTCCGTTTTCGTTTGGCAGAAATCCAATAAATGAAAATAATTTTTCGATTTATTTTTTTCAATTTCAACCTGCTCTCTCGCTGTAAATACGACAGCTGATTGCAGACTATAAATCTACGGAAATATCGAAGTGCCTGAATTGGAACAAAATGGCGATTTCACGTAATTTATTACGCTGTTTTGCATATCGTCATTTTACGGGACAACGGGGAACATGCAAGTTATCCAGTTCACAAATCATTTTTTGTTATTATTATTTTTTTGACATTTTCGTAGCATGTAACTGACTCGCACTAATCAAAATAAAATGCTTATATTAATAGACACAGACTGAACGTATCATTTACTCAATTAACTGAACCAACATCAGCGACAACCTGTCAATCATCTACGGTCACCATTACGAATCATAAAAACAATATGATTCATTGATTCATTTATATTTCCATGCATTTCATTAGCAGAACGTTTGTCATTACCATCACATTCGATGCGTTGTGTCATAGGATATCCCGACGACTAGACATTCAGTATATATGCTTGTAATATTACTTTTGGCCGACAGCCAGACTCGTTCGCATATCTCGTCTTTTTACAACATAACAATGTTAGCGACCGTAAATTAAGCAACATGCAAAATAAACAAGGAAAAAAAATCAAAATAAAAATCTTCTTTCAATAATTCAACAAGAATATGGTCGTGGTATACTCCGACCATTTCTGGTTTAAACGATGCGAGTCGTTGTTCGGTGCTACCACAATTTTTTTTTAACATCAAATTGATGTTGATTTTATGCCCTGTAGCTGAAGTGCTTATCGTAATTGAGGTTGAAAATTACCATAAATTATGTAGAGTGCTTTAGGGTGCAATGGACCCGGCAGAAAGGGATTTTATTGGAATAAATCAAAGGCATTCAATGTTTTACTCAATTTGGGGTTAACGATAATCGTGCGTGAGGAATGTCGAAATCGGAAATTATCCGATACAGACGTTGAAGCAACATAAAATGATGTTGAGCAGTTTACAAATGTTAAAAATTAAAAAATTAAAAATTAACAATTTCCGGATCCAATATATTCGTCATGAATTTCCTCAGCAAGAAAGGTCAAGGTTCACCGAACTGTTGCTGTCAGGATGTGATCTTTTCGACATGTTCCTGATTGTAAGGAAGTACATAGAAACATCGGAGTAACACAAATTAGTAACTATTCAAATTAGGACTATTCAAATTCAAGTCCTTGAAATTTTCGTAAATTCTAAGAATTCGAGAATTTGAAGAATTTGTGAAAATTTTCAGGAGTTTTGAAAATAGGCCCTCGGTCCTGATTTTCGAGTTATTAGTCTAAAAATATTTCGTCCCTGAAGACCAGGAAATATTATTTCACGAGGAGTTCAAGCATTTATATAAAACTAAGATCAAAGTGGACAATGTTTGCTGTTGGTAGATATGCACTGCTTTAAAATCACTGCCTTTGGCGTTTTTTATGTCACAAACAGATCTTTTGCCATAATTGTGAAACAAACGCATCACTAAATCAGTTCCACATTGACGAGACACTCGAAAAAGTAATTATTTTTAGCATACGAACGCTTAATGTAATTTAATGCAAACGATGCGGATATTTCGTAGTAATAATAAGTGGGGCTTTTCGGTTATAGTTCTTTTCTGTTTCTCTCGGCTTTATCGTTCCGTGTTACACACTTTTTTTTCTCTTCTTCTTCTGCAAGCCACGCGCATGAAAAATTTTCTTTTTATTTTTCTTTACTTCTTTTGGGCTGATTGATGAATGTTTTCTCTTTTATTTATGAGAATAGAATATTGTAGACAGACATTATTGGTAGTGTGACCGTAAGTGTACATTAGTGGGCTCTTTGTCTTAAGTGATATATTTTCATAATTTCCATTGTGTGCGAGAATGCATTAATAAAGACATATCGTCTGAATTAAGTCAATTTTTCTATTTTCATTTCATCTCTAATTCATTCTTTTTTCATGACTTCTTGTAAGATATGTTTTCTATGCTGTTAACTACCTCTAAGCACGCGGATATATTGTACGAAAGATTTTCGTTTATGAAAGAGCCGCAACAGCACTAACCACATTATTACATACAGTGTGTCATTAATCATCGAAATGTTTCTTTTTGATATTATTTTTGGTTGCAGTAGCACTATACACTTAAAGATGAAGAAAATACGAATTTCTTCGAGAGAAATAAAATGTGAGTGCTGGTGAGGGAAATACTCATTCCCAAACATTAAATAAAAATAAAAAATTGGAGAATGGCTAGAAATGAATGGACTATGAGTTACAATACCACACGTAGTACGATTTGTTTCTTCCAGAAATTATGCCATCAATTCAACCATTTTGAATAACAAATGTGGTCTTTTCTGGTCAGCAAAATTTTTCTTAAGTGTCAGTAGACCATTTAAAGCGGGCAAAGAATTCGAATGTTGATTACATTGAATGGTTAACTAATAAAACCCTTGAATGGTCTTGTCAAACTTCAAGGGGCAACGTTTTCCCAATTAGTTTTATTCTTTTTGAATATTGCAAACGTATCCCTTTACAATTTCTATTTCGCTTATAATTCACTAGAAATGTACATGAAAAAACGTATGACTAGCTTCCCGGTGATAGGTAACATTGTCGCCGTTTGAAATGCCATCCATGTTAGGAAATGCCATCCACGTCAAATAAATCTCATACAAATGAATGAATGAACGAAATATTTAACGAAACTTAGACTAGATTACGTCTAAAAGTACCGTATCTTGAAGATAATCCGTATTAATCTCTATAATCTATATGAGATGTTACATTTTTAAATCTTCTAAGAATTGAATAATTTGAGACAGTGGTTTTGGTAGCCATTCACTTAATTTGCGTTAAGCTTGCACTTCTCAAATAGTGAACATGGCTTTGGACAAAGAGTGAATTACTATTTCTACGAAGAATCATCTGTTTTATCGACAATGACAACCAAAGTAACAGATGACCTCTGGTTATGGTTCTTTTATAAGAGTAAAATACATGTTAAGACTAATGAAGTAATAGATTTTGTATCAATCTGCGCTTAGATCAAATCACGTGACAGATTCGATACAATTTTGCAATGATTTAAATGCTAAAGGGCTAACATAGCATCTTAATAAGGATAATCGATAATCATAAAAAATTTAATGTTACGGCCGTCTAAAGCTTTCAAGGACTTGTATCTCTAGAATTTTATTCTCGTTTCTGTTCCTGCTGTTGACAGATCGATGCAGTAAATAGTAGCCTTACAATGGACTCTAAATTGTCCATATCTAGAATATGTCTGATACACCAAATAGCCTCAATACTGACAGACACGCAAGGAATACAATTAAATGGTCAGATCATTGCCAAAAAGGTTCTGATTTATGACAAACACCAAAAAAAAAAGACAAAAGCCTAACTCAAGTGCATTGATTGATTTTCCAAAAACGATGCACCAAATCAACATAACAATAAAACCCCAACTCGTTTCAACATCAATCACCTTCGACTCAGCCAAGTATCATTGTCGTTGGTCCAATACAAAATAAATGTCGATAAAAATATTCACAACACAATTTGATTTGTTTTGTCAGTCTCACTAGTATTATACACGTTTAATTGTAACGAAAATAATTTTAATTTAATTTGTAAAAATTACTATCTGAATCAGATATCAGCTGTCTGTGACATAAGGTAGCATTTCTTTGTACCAGAATCACAATCCTTTGCTGCAATTTATGCAGAATATACACAATTGTAGGATATGCAAACACACACAGGTCATCACTAACAACGTGAAGTTATTGTAAATTTTTCTTATATTCTAATTATTCGTTGGAAAAATTAGAAAAAAACTCAAAACCGCACACAGTATAAACGAACGTCAAAAAAGGACTTTCCAAGATGGCTTACGGTACATCAGGGGAAAATTTACAATTGGAAAAATCAATATTTTGGATTGTTAGCTGTGTGTGTGTGTGTGTGCGAGTGTGTGTAACTATTGTGGAACAACAGACGAAATGAGGGACAATATATTTGGGGTGCGCGAAACAATATAAAATGAAATATGTTTCTCGCAAACACAGGATATTTTTTAGAAAATAATCATTTTAGCACTCGCTGTATAAACGGATGAATGTGGTATGTACGTTCATTGTGATGTATACACCCCTTAAAATTAAGGGGAAATAATATTTACAATGCAGGAGTTACCCTTTGAAAAGAAATTTTAATTAATTGCTTTGATTTTATTTGAATATTAAAGATGAATCGATGAGAATGTAGACATAGACTGGTTGGTGGTGGGTCCAGGAATTTAAAATGATAAATGCACCCATTCGTTATCTTATGAATATTACGAGGTTAGTTTTGAAACATTGCAGTCATTGAAGTTAAAACTTATAATTCAGTCCTAGTGCACACTTTACGATGCATTACAAGTACTTGACTTTCATTGTTTGTGTTAAAAGATTTTAACTCATTTTACGAAACCAAATTATAGCGAATTGCTCAACCGAATCTGCAAAAACTTTCGTAGACGGTATACGACCATATGTAATTATACTTACTCGATCACGTCTGATTTATTTTTGATTATTTACAGAATGATAAGAAAGTGATAAAACACGGAACTGTCGAAGTGTCTTGTTTTCGAAATTTGCTAGCCAGGCGCGAAGCCGAGGCCAGCAAACACTCGAAAAAGTGACTAATCATTTTAACCCCGAGAAGGTCTGAACGCTGAAAAGCAATACATGGACTGTCCCGTGGCTAACGAAACTTTAAACGACACGAAACTTTAAATGACATGATATCCATTAGACCTTTCTTAGAAAATCTTGGATTCTTCTGAATTCGGACCAATAATAGATGAGATAAAGTTCAAAGAACGTTGCTGTAGAGCCCTATGGAGTTCGAGTTACAGGGAGAGAAATGTGAAATTCGACATGTTTTCTGATTTGGAAGTTGTTGTGGTTTGTAATTGATTTCACAAGAATTTCGCTGAATCAATGAAAATCTTGATCTTTAATTTCTGAACTTTGGTTAGACACGCGCTCGCAACAAGAATAAAATACTAAAATCTATGTTTTCGTTTGTTAAACCAATTTTCTGTGGAATCATTTGCAAACTACAACAACTCCCAAAACAGAAAATATGTCGAATTTCACGTTTCTCGTATTTGAAATTTGAAATAGGTACGAAGTTTCGTTGATCACGAGTCTGCTGATGAAATACCCCACAACCATTATTTACTGTTTCTTACTCACCTTACTTTCCGCATCTTCAGCCCGTTCTTCTGCTTCGATGACTCGCTGCTCCAGCTCGGAGAGCTGCAAAATGAAAGAAAAATTCATATTTTAGACGTAGTCTCAATGGAAATATTAGATTTTTGACAATGATTGAAAACCTCATCAAATTCTAGTCAAGAAAAATGATTAGACAAAGAAAATTCGCGTTCCGTGCTTTTAGAAATGATAAAAATTTGTTGAAAACCAGTATAGCGGTTGCGATTACGCGAAATTTGTGAAAATTTAGTATTTAGCTGAGACAACAACCTATATCGACTCAGTGTACTAAAAGGAAAACTTTGTAAAGCTTTCTGGATTGAAGTTTTTTTTAGATGACACTGTTAACGGCGTAACGTGCTAAAGTGATGATGAAAATCACCCTTTACTAAATACATCCGATATGGAACTATGTCATTGAGGTTGTTTACCCCCTTCTCACTCTTCACTCTTCCTGAATGAATTTAAAATTTTTAATTTCATTTCCTAATTCGATAATGGATACAAGGATTGAGTGGGGACAATCGTTAATAAACTTTCCATGCTATTTAAAGTGTATGCCAAGTATTGGAACACATTCAGAGGAAATCAAATTTACAAACCTACAAAATTTCGGATATTGACACAATATAAAACACAAGTCTTTCGATCCATTGCATGTGAAGAACGTATTATCATAATAAAAAAGAAATCCGTAAGGCGTCAACTCAAATCAAGATTTTATTGTATTGATCCTCCTAAAATATATATTTATTATACGAAATTTTCCTCTCTTTGTTGTTGGTTTTTTTTTCCTTCCAACTAAGACTACATCGCTTATCGGTTTGCCCTTTTTTTGTGTGCCTTCGTCGGTTATATTCTAATTTTATCAAATCATTTTTTTTCCGATGGTAAATGTTTTGAACGAAAGAAATTGAGATCATCCACCAGATTTGCTGTTGTTGTTGTTCTCTTAACGATATTTTACGCAAAATAAACGATAGAAAAGTTGGTGATGTGTGCGATGTAGAATGAACATGAGCCATTGCTGGGTATTATAAATGTTGAACAATATGGTTTCGGGTGTAAAATGGCCTGTGTAGAGCATAGCGAAAACATATAAAAGGCATAGCATAACATAATCTGGTTGAAGTGAAGATTCGGGTTTTTTTTTGTCTTCTTCTTCTTCGTCTTTGTAAAATTCTCAAATTCATCTAATAATCCATCTAATTTATTTCTTTGGAAAGAACGTAAATCCTATAAAGTGCTTATATAATAACACTAATGGATTTTAAATCCTTCATTCGGCGAAGGAGAAAGCGTATAAACGAATAAAAAAAGTCTCTGCCAAAGGAAAATGTGGCTCTTTTTTTGAAGTTGTTGCTAGATTGAATAGATGTTAGAACTTCACGAACAGCAATGAATATTTCAGTTCTACCTTTTGGTACACATACACACCTTGCAGCCGAATAACCAGACCAGAGAAAATGTATTCATTTGATACTTGCGGCATGGTTTGTTTGCGCTACATTCTCATTCTCAGTCCGTAAACAAGGCTGAAAAAGAGTCTGGGAATGGTTTTCATTTAATTTTTGTTTTAACTTTTCTGTTCGCTCATCGTTTTTTTTTTTTCATTTGTTTTCATATACGCCGCCAGCACGAATTTAATTTATTCATGGATGAATAGGACTGGGACATTGAATTTGATCCGTAAATAGAAAATTTTGAATTTTACTTTTGTTTAGACATAATTTTTGTTGGAGTTGAAATATGTCAGCCATCGAAAGGTCAAACGTAACTTAATTGACGAGAAACGTGTAACAAGATCAGTTCCATTAAATTTTCATTTGGTTCATTGAAAAGGTTTTTGTTAACTGATAAATGCCATTATACGTAAGATGTCAACGCATATCCCGTTATCACATGTCAGTGACACGTTATGTACCACAAAGGATGCGTATCATCTGCTATCGACTGCGATGACAACAATAAACGATGAGCTTTCGGCGTGGTATGGGGATGTGCTCATACATAGAGACATGAATTCTAAAACCAATTAAGAATAGTTATCTGTTTACCGAGGAAAGAAAATAGGAAATTCCAGCTAGAGCGATGTTTGCGACCAGAGCGAAGCAAAGACCGTAATTTCGCGCGAGTTGGAATTTTCTATTTCTCCCGGAGGTGAACACAACGTTTTTTATGCGCACATGTTGTGGTTTGACTTTTTTTTTCACTGTACGAAAACATGGATTCGCCCATACCATTTTCGAAAACATTTAAACAAAGTGACAGTTCGAATGAAGTGTCATTCCACCATTCTTCAAGAAAACTCAATTTTCGTACCAAGGACCCGAAAAGTGCGACATCGTCGCACTTTTTCTCCGTCCAATATGAAAATACCTATTCGTACCACAGACTAAAAGTCTTTTTTATCGTATTCGATTCAAACCTCTCAAACGCTAAAAAAGGCTTTTAGTCCTAGGTACAAAATGTACTATTTTTCATGGCATATCGAGGAGAGAAAATAAGGCAAAACACAACGCGCTCATGAAAAAAGGATGATCAGACTGGTTGACTACATATTGGGAATTCGATTACTTTACTAAGGTAGAGTATAATCATTAGTTGGAGTAGGAGGATGACAAGTATTTATTCATTTTCAATGTAGACTTACAATTATTTTAAAACAACGTACATTTAAAGTCAATCAAAGTGTCTACGTTTGCTTTAGATGTTTGACCAGGTAGTCTACTCATACGAATACACAATCTCTACGGCTTTACACGAGCTTGATAGTCACACGCATTTGTGTGGTAATCGTTAAGCCACACAAGCAGTGTGATTGTATGAGTCAAACAGCTTATAAAATAGTTGAAGCTGACTTAGACACAAATCGTGTTGACTTTAACTGTAATATTGCTAAAACACAATCATGAAAGTCTTGAAAATTCTCGAATTTAGATTCTTAAAATTCTGGAAATATGGAAGTTCTTGAAAATGTCCGAAATGCTAAAACTATAGAATTTTCGAGAACTTCCATGAATTTAAATTCCTAAAATTCCAGAAATTTTTGTTTGTAGAAAATCTTTTAAATTGTTAAAAGTTCTCGAAATTCTCCAAAACAAAATCCTGAAAGTTGGCTTGGTTGAAATTTTAATATTAAAAAACCACAGAACTTTGTAGATTACTGTAGATTGCACATATTACTTAGATATACGGACTTTTATGTATTGAGTGGAGGCGATGTCACTATCAGGCTATTTAATTTAAGTTATTTAAATAACGATCGCTCGTTTCATAAGCTAACATAATCGACAAAAGAAACATTGTATGCTTGTAATGTTCGTTTAATTAATTTTCTTTACAATTACGTGACATTGATAAGTGTGCTACATGCATCCATTGCCCCCAACCCCCACAGTGTATTATAGAAATTTGCAAGCTAAGAATATGATTCAAAGTTTTATTGAACAAAACTTTTCTTTCATAAAATAAAACAACGAACCAAATTAATAGAAGAAAAGAAAATCCGGCGATTCATTCTGAGTTAATGAGACAATGAATAATTACGTCCTTTTGTTACACATCCTCTGATATACGAGCTGTATCTAAGTTCGAAAAAACTATAAAGTGAGACCGATTTTTTTTCCCTTTTGCTTTTCGTTTTAATTAAACTTTATAGAAAGAATGTAAATACACATTTTATACAAAGTGGAACATTTTCTGTTTTTAATTTAGTTTATTCGGAGTTCTTGTGTTCAATTCGCTAAAGGTTTAATTTTCTTCTTTGCATTTTTTTTTTCGTTGGTTGCTGTTTCGTTTTCTATTTCTTTTCGCCGCTTGTTTTTCATTTTAAACGAATTACTTACGAGCATAACTTTTATTAAATGCAAAAATCCCATTGTGTGAAATTGTGTGTTTATGTCGCACAGACTTGGCAAACAGCGTAAAACAATTTAAAAGAATCAACGAGAATTTACTTTGTTTGTGAGTCTTATCTGCATTTGCATGCGGAGTTCAGTGGAAGTTTTCTTATTTTTATTATTAAGGTTAGGTAGTAATAAAATAGAGAAATCGTGTGGACCGAGGTAAATATTTTCGTAGCGTACGATAGTCTTTCAGTGATAAAACCTTTTTTATACACCAAGTATCTTTATGAGAGAATTGTTATTTTAAAAATTTACTTGGATGTTCTTAGCATTCAGAATTGGGCTGTATCAATTTTTAGAAAATTTCCTAAAATATGCCCTGGAATTGCCAAGAGATGTTTCATTGGACAGTAGCAATGGAACCAAATGTTCGTCTTTTAGTTACAGTGGTAACGCCTCAACAAGTCAATAGAGTAGTGTCTGACTCATCTGCTTTCCATTACTCGATTTAGTTGACAGCGTAAAAGTCACCCAGAAACCGATTTGAACCGATTGCAAACAATAGCCAATCTGACCGAATCGGTTCAAGTCAATTGAAAAGTTGATTTCAGAATTATCGCACGGCCTAACTGTAAAAACATTGTTAGGAGTATCGGTAATCATACTGGTTTCGCTCCTAGTACATCATAGATGGCACTAAGTTTGTCACTAAGTTTACCATTGGCACAGTAAAAATATTTCGGTAACGAAAGAATCTTAGAGAATACAGCGATACACGTCATTGAATTTGTAATTTAGCAAACGAAAAATTAGTTAATCACTTAGCGAGCTATCAAATGTGCCGTGCCACCTACCATACCATCGTCATCTAACAATCGAATGTTACCAATTCAAATAAATACGAATAATCCGCTCACTGGCTCCGAAAAACAAATGACACAACTGGCAGTGACAACTGATACCGATTTCAATTAAAAAGTAACGAAACATCCACCCTACAATGAAGTAAAGCTTAATTGAAAACAAGGCGAAAAGAAAATTATTGAAAAGAAATAATTTTTTTGTTTCACAAAAATCCATTTGAACATAAATTGAAAACGGGATGAAAATAGCGATAGTCCCATGTGGTATGCAGTCTAATGTACTGGAATAAATTTTACCAGCAGCGACATCAATACAAGGGGGTTGATTTTTAGCAAAGAAATGAATAAAACGTTTTAGTATTCTGGAAATGATCAACTATTTGATCACTCGAAGGACTACAATGACTGACTTTTAAACCGAGTATCGTACTTGGTCCTTGGAAGTGCTACACTGAAATTGTCCTTAAATCCAGCATATGCTTAAAATACCTAAAATACTTAGAAAACAGACATTTCAAAAATTTCATAAAAATTTGATTTTAATATAAGTTTGGAAAGATGTGTAACAACCTGTTCCGTTCCATTCATTTCTTTCCTAATTTCTCCCCATATTCACGTCTCATTAAACCTTCTGCATATACACGCACATAAACGAATAGGCATCATCCATGCAAAGTATAAGAGAGGACAATTCGAATTCTTTATCCTCTAAGTGTTGTATACGACATGAGTGCGAGATTTTTGTTCCCTTGTCTATATAACGGTATAAAACGCACCAAAATAAAGGGTGACACTGCCGCGTGTTCTCGGCTTCATCGTTTAAATAGGAAAATCGAAAAATGAATTCAAGTGAACTTGAATTCGAGATTTTGTTTATGAGGGTTGAGGTGGTTGTTGTTCGCTATAATACATTTTGTTACATATTATAATTCACAGAGTATTAAACAATTTGCAACTATTCTTAAGGTTGTCGGTTTTGATTTTCCATGGTAGAGGAGGGTGAAATGTTTTGTGGTTTCCGGTTGCTTGGGAAATTATTTAGTGGAGGCGTGTTACGTTCGAATGGATATTATGGATTTGTGTGGAAACTTATCGACAAGATTTTATTTAAGTGAAATGTCTGACACATATATGTTTGTTGGATGATTCGATGACCTACTTTCGGACTTTTATTTTCCGTTGTTGTTGTTGTTGGGGTTATGTTGGAATTCGAATTCAACGATTTGGAGAGTTTACTTTTTATTGCTGTTGGAAAAACAATCATGGAATTTTCTTCTCCTTTTCGTTGATAAATGTCAACGCATAAATCTTCAGCCATTCTACGAAGTTGTTAAGTTTAGAACAAATAACTCAATGGTAATGATCGATGATAGGCAATAAAATAAATGGCTCAAGTAGAGGAAATCAATCTTTTTGAAATATTTATACAAACCGAATAATGGACTGATTGGGATCTAAAGACAGTGGTTTATGGTATATGTATTTGGAAGGAGAATATAAATTGAAGTTTTTATTTTGTTTGGATTTTGTCTCGTTTTTATTTGTTTTTCCTTATAGAATTAAAGGACTTAGTCGGAATGTTTGTTCATTGTATTGGAAATATGATTTGACACAAATAGGCTATTCGGACAAGTGAATTAACTGTCCTTTATTTCGCATTGTTGATTATCACAATTTGTGTCTTGATCAGGGTCTGTTATTGGTAAATTGATTTACCGAATTTTCCGATAATTACCGATGTTTGTCAAAATCTGCTTAAACTTATCAAATACATATTTGACGGTATTCATTCAATTTTCAGTAAATTTCAGCAAATCTCGGTGAACAGCAACGTAAAGTGCACCTTGTCATAAGCAAGTAAATTAATTTACTACTAGCAGGTTATGGCACTGATTGACTGCAAGCTTAAAGATCATCTCCACAGAATAGATCGTTCCAACGAACCTACCTGTTCTTGTGGTCTGGCACCTGAGACTAGTGTATTTATATCCACTTTACACCAATCTTAGATTTCGCACCTTTGGGTATTATGAACTCAAAGATGAGGATATACCATCATCAGATGGCAAGTGTCGAAAATAAGGAATTTTCCCTGATAGAAGTAGTAAGTTCAGGGAGGAAGGAACAGAAGATCTTTACGTCTCAATTGACTAAGCCGCCCAAATCTCCAATCTATCTATTGCCAGTACGGTCGTTCAAACCATTTTTTTATATTCATAAATATTTCTAAGAGTTCCAATTAGTAATTCAATAACTTAAGTATACCGATAACTTTAGGAAACCGATGTCTATAACATTATAATTAACTGAGAACCCACTACACTCTACTGCAGAGTCTCTACATGGCCAAAAAGTGAGAAAATAAATCTTTCTTTGATGTTAGAGTTACACATATTTACGTCAATTACACACACTCCAGTCCCCACCCCCTAATGCTCAATGTTACGCCAAGAATCTATCACCATGAATGGCATGCGGATATTGTGTAACAACATTCAACGTATCCATTTACTCTTGCGGGGGCTGTCTAATTGATTTTCTTTTGAGATGCGAAAATTTCTATTTTATGTAATAATCAAATTGATGATCGAATGATGAATACCAATGTAGTGAAAATGGGTATCCGTTTACGAACACATTTTTCTCGTATAATTTACGAAAGTAATGTTGATGTGATAAATGTGATGTGCAAGCAAGAAGATAATAAATTTCATCTTCGTCATAATGTTGTTGTTGCCGTTGTTGTTGTAGTATAAATAAATTCAAATTCACGTTACGTTAAACTTCAAGCCGATTCTGTACAATGTTACCTATCTGTGCCGTATTTAATGATTTCCAGTAAATGTTTTGATGAGAAGCTACCGCAAACATTAACTCACATATTGACCGACTAGGTTCTCGTAGAGATTAGTTTAATAGTTTGTTTGCTCGAAAATTACATTGTGTATGGGTGTACGTACATGATTTTATGGCTATCGTGCCGAACGGTTACATATGAGTATGTAAAACTCATTCTCTGATTACACACTTTGAGCTAAAACTTTATGCACCGAACACAAAATGTAGTTACGACATATTCATTCATCCTTGCTGTTTAATATACGTACGGCCGTTATACATACACACATATTCCATATCCTCTGCTCTAATGAACCATCATAAAGTTGGTCGTATGAGCCGGATTTGGTGACATAACTCTAACACAACACTTCCTCATAGCCAGATAAAAGCCCAGGCTCTTAGATTCTATTTAAGATATAATTTATTACACCGCCCTCATGCCATTATTTATCATTCTCGGCAAAGTTATGTAACGGGAGAAACACTTGCCTGGAAATTGAATTCAACTCGACCTGACTTTCTCCGTAACCGTGTATAATGTTGTTGTTTTGTATCGAAATATTCGGTTTTGTCGACGGGGGAAGGGGAGAAGCTGTATGCTTCCGATGTGCTCGTATTTCGGGGGCGCCGTTTATAAAATATAAACGAATATTCATGGGATTTTATGTTCATGTTGAATGGGATGTGGTAAACTTAAACTATTGCCATTGCATACGTACATAAACAAATTGATACAATAAATTGATAAATGTCCAATAATCACCCCATGATGTTGTACTTTACGTACGTCTCAAATGGTTGCCTGTTCATCATTATCAATAAAAATGATGTATTTTTTGGGGGGTTGCTTTTAACTTAATTAAATATTTATTGCTTTTGGGGGAAAAGAAACAGAGCTTGGTTAGGACCGACCGTTAGGTTTCGTCTCGTCGTAAATGAAGTTTATAGTTTGCTTCCACTTCCGAATTTATCGCTTTGTTTGTGGTGTTATTTTCAATCGGACAGATTTGATTGAATTTTATTGCTAATTTGTCTTGTTAGTGGTGGATCATTTAGTTTAGTTATTAATTCGAAGGATAATCAGTTGGAGTGCGACTGGATTTAGGGATTAGTATTTGTATTGTCTGGGAAAATTGTGCTGACAATATATGGCGTACAAGATCCTACCACCGAAGTTAAAGAGAAATGGAAAGTAATCAAATCGCTTTTATGCCAATACGACATGTGTGAACGATTGATCACTTGATGAACGCCTGCCATTTGTATAAATTCAATAGAAGCTTCCTCGATATCCAACCAACGCCACTATTAATTGGCTGGAAAATTTGGTGCCCTACTTCCTCGACTTAATCGTTATCGCATAGTGTTGGATTTGCAATCTGATTAATCTAATGTTCGACGAATTAGTTTTAGTATGCCTTGTACGATAGTTCAGTTCTTTTGTTTTAGTCAAACTGTTTGGAAGTTCTTTCATTAAATTCCACTTATTTTGTATTGAGTTCTTTCATTTATGATGGCATAACTCTGGAAATCTAACAGGTTATGGGCCCAGAGGATGCGTTGCAGAGTAAAATTGCGGAAGTGGTTGCTGAAATTCAAATAGCACTGTTGCACGGTATTGGAATCGAGAAGACCGGAATCTACATACAAACATTCGGAATGTGCACACGATCGGAATGCGGACACGACCGGAATGGGTACACGAATTGACAAACATTCGGAAGAGCACACGATCGGAATACAGACACGAACGGAATGGGCACACGATTTTACTTTACACACGATTTGAATTAATACACAATCGGAATGGCACACGATTGGAATCAATAATAAACAATCGCAATTGGCACACGATTGTAATCAATAAACAATCGGAATTGGCACACGATTGGAATAGAGAAACACGACAAACGATTGGAATGGAAAGCACAATCGGTATTTGCGGAACAATTGGTACTGGATATTGGCACTGGAAATTGGTACTGGAAATGGGTACTGGAAATTGGTACTGGATATTGGCACTGGAAATTGACACTAGAAATTGGTTCGGGAAATTGGCACTGGAAATTGGTACTGGAAATTGTTACTGGAAGCTACACAAGGAAGCAAGGAATTAAAATTTAGGAAACAACGGATTGGATCTGGAATTTAGATCCATCATGAAATTAAGTCGGAAGTATGACTTGATTTTTTTAAAATATAATTGAGGAGGAGTTTTAGGTCGATCAGATTGAGGAGGAGTGTTGGATTTGCAATCTGATTAATCTAGTGTTCGACGAATTAGTTTTAGTATGCCTTGTACGATAGTTCAGTTCTTTTGTTTTAGTCAAACGGTTTGGAAGTTCTTTAATTAAATTCCACTTATTTTGTATTGAGTTCTTTCATTTATGATGGCATAACTCTGGAAATCTAACACATAGGATTAAATAGGACAAACCGATCGAATGCCCTTCATGTTGTTTCAGTGACTGAAAGCAAAACTTTTCGGGGAAAGGCCGAATAATTTGTCGTTGTAAAGTTAAAACGCGTAATCGACAACAAAAGTAAAGAGAGAATAATCGTTTCCTTAATGTACATTTTGTTCAGTCTGTTTGTTTAGAGACCTCACTAACAGCCTGTCTAGTCTTTGATACCTGATAAAGTGACTTCCAAACCACGCCTTGAGGTATGCAAATTCTCTCCGATGCAAGTTTCTACCCAAATTATGAAGCTTGAGTGAAATTTACGACGTTATCAATGCGATATACTCGAAAAGTTAGATGTGAAATTGCGAGAATCGAGCCACTGAGCCATCTCGTCAGTCATTTGACATGTAACACATGTGTTTGACATTATTATACGTATGCCAGGCATACTATGCCCAATGTGTATGTTATCTATAGTAAAATGGATATCACATGAGGAATGAATTTCACCAGTTGGATTCACATAACACCCCAGATGTAAGGTTTAATCACATTTTTCAAACTTTTCACGTTCTTCTGACGAGCGATGCATCCTAGACTTTTTGTTGGTTTCATCTCTTCCATGTTCAAAACAATTTTCCGCATTAAAAACTAATCTTAACCAAGTCATTTAGAATGCATTCTTAAAAAAAAAATCGCTCAGTAGAACCCTCACATTCATTCATTTTACACAACTTTAATATTGTTTTATCGTTTTCTTCATTTCTCTTTACATAAATAAATCTTGGGAAATTCTAAACATGCAATGCACATACGACAAGATAATTGAGAGATATCGTAAATAGAAACATATAAAATCTAAACTTTATTCTGATAGTGAATACATTTTCAGAATTAAATCGTATATGAAAGCATGAAAACATGTTTGAAGAGAAGAAAAAAAAAACAACACACAACCATAAAACTGCAGCTCACATACATAACAACCCCAGCTAAAAAGAATCACCAAACCGAATGGAAAGTTTTCGTGTTGCACATTCTCACTATTTTATTCATGAGAAAAACGGGTGGCAAGACGTGAATTTATGGCCATTTCAGGAAAATAGATTTTAAGATTGATTAAAGTTTTGTTGAGTTTTTCTTTGAAAATATGTATAAAGAAGAATCGAAAAAGGAAATCTCTATTAAACGTGCGGTCGGTGATGAAAAGTTACATAAGAAAAATTATGAAACTAAAAATCGTATTCGAACTTTTCCCGCAGTTTCTCGCGAAAAGGATCTGATTTAATTGCAAAAGTTTTTTTTTCTCCAGTTTTTTAATTTAGTGAGATCCCATTCGGGTTTCAAATGGCGGAAATTCCACTCGGAAGAGAAGTCAATATACGAATTTAAAGGCGCAAGGGCGCGTCGGAATTCGCCCAATTATCCGATCCATGTGGCCAGGAGCGGAATACGGCTGTCGTTCTCTATCGGGTCTCTTTTTAATTCTATCGTAGTTGGACATTCAAATGGTTTTCTCTACAGAAGACACAAAAATGATATGTTAACGGTTAACTACAATAGAATTGAAAAAGAGACCCGATAGAGAATGACAGTCGTAATTCCTCTCCAGTCTGGGCCTGAATTTACGTCAAAGGTACACTCAAAGTGCAGCAAAAGTTTTGTTAGAAAGTGAAATTAAAACTTCAACAAGTTTTACGAAGGGGCGCCTATATTACCACCATGCAATGCAAATACTATTTCAAAATAATTTTCAACTTCGTTGGGAAAAATTCAACCAGACACCTGATTTCATGTTTCACAAAGTCTCACAAAGCAGCAACTCGTCGTGGTCGTCTGTTACCAGTAATTATACTAAATTCTCACTCAATAAAGAGTATATCAACACAATTATATTTGTAATTTTACCATCAAAAGACTGCGGTTGTTAAGTTTGCGTTATGTGGTTAGGTTACACGAGAAATTTTCATTACATCACTGGTCCATTTTTGGGATGTCTCACGTCTGCAAATTTCTGTGAGTTACATTGCTCTCTCTATGCGCTAAATCTGTGCTAATCTACTGTGCGGTAACGGTAATGTCTGCAGGCAGAACGGAATGAGAAGTTCAACAGTAGTAGAAATGAAATGCGAGAGATTGTACCTGGCTGGAATCATCTTCTGAATTAAAGATTGCTAGGTAATAAATAGAAGCAAATTTTGGAGCACAGTCCTTGTATACGCTTAGTGTATTGCAATTACAAGCCATTTGTTTTGTAAAACGTGTTTTTTTTTTAAATAATACTCAAATTGATTGCCATGGTGTTTTCATATTTATGACTAGCTATAAAAAAATTTATGGTTTTTATCTCTACACTTTTATGGCATTTTGAAAAATCAATTTCAATTTATTGTTGATGGGCAAAAAATAAATATTTTTAAACAATGAAATTGATCATTGATCCAAAAAATTATTTTCATCGTTACAACAGCGTAAGAAAATGGTTTTGTGGACATAACAATTTTTTATGCAAAAAATAATCTGATGCTCGTCTGCAACACTTTTTAGAAACACTGGGCATGACAAACGGCAACAATCCAATCGAGTTGATTACCGAAAATTTATTAAACGAGTGTACCCATTTATTGCGTCTGATGTGTACATGGATGTTATGTGCTACAGTGTTCTAGATCGTATCGACGGTGCTGTGCTTAATTTTGCTTATAATTTAACTGATACGAGGATATGACAATGTACGTTGCAAACATAAAGGCATCGTGGGAGGGTGAGTTTAAAACTCAATTAATATGTCCAGGGCGAACGTTTTTAGACTGGGCATGTTCACTGGAAAATATCATCAATCGATGTTAAAATTTCCAAATAATCGATAAAATATGAATCGAATGTTTTAGCGATCATCGATAAAGATCGACTGATAATCGAATTATCGGTCCATAGTATCGGATTATCAGTCGATATTTACCTATTATCAGTCGATATTTACCGATTATCGATAAAGCATACGATTGATATTGATTTTTATCGATATTAAGGAAATAATCGACATTTTTTCAATCGAATGAATTATCGAACATGCCTATTTTAGACAAATGTTGGAGAATATGTTACACCGACATCAATTTCAATTTATTATTTCTGATCAACTGCAGAAGAAATAATAAAAAAAGACTTTCCAGTAAAATTACTACACGAACTAACCGCACTTCATGTCCATATCGTTCTCAGGAGTGATGACTGATGTGAAGGGTGATCAATTTCAAAAAAAAATTAAAAATTTTGAATTATGATGTAAACAGCATCATGTTACTCGTACAACCTAATTAGAATAGGCAAGAATAACGGTTGTCATTACTCAACGTTCGATACATGTTATCATAGAAAACAGATCCCTCATTCATTTTCACATCGTGATGCATCGGTTCACCTGGAGTTTGATTTCAATTTGCTCCATAGAAATTACGTCTAATCACTGCCAATATAACTGACGAAATCAATTTATTTCTCGCCAATACAATGTCCAACAAATCATTTTTCACGAATGGAAACCATTTTTTATTAAAAAAAAAGAAATTATTCGACGTGTCGCTATTCCGAGTCACATACTCACATCACATTATACCTTCCATTATATGCATAACATTCGCTCGTTCGATATGTATTTGCCACAAACATGAGGAATGTAAAACTATTTCGCTTCGGCGGCGGAACCTAAGTGTATAATAATCTATTCAAACAAACCCACCACATAAATGGTTTGTGTATCATGATAGTCTCGTGCAGTTAATAAAAAAAGGCTAACCACCCCGCAACGTGTAATATTGCACATACAACAGACGACTATTAAATCCATGGATTTCAGTTCCATGTGAATATATATATAAAATGTTGTACCAACACACATTGGCATAAATATAACAATAATGTGGAATCTCATACATCTATGGAAATGAAATGTTCATGCATGCATAGCTGTTTAAATTGAATGCAGTTTGAAAATAATATGCAACTTCAGCAGAACTGTTCAAACTGGTGATGTATACATGAGTTACAGATAAGGGTGCATTCATTCCTATTCCTATATATAGATTCTCCGCACCTTCTCGTACTCGTGTACGGTGTTCCGGTCATACAGTTGAATTTTGAATGAACTGAAGGTGTGTATAATGTCTGGTACAACCGACCAGTCACATTAAACAATGCATTCTATTAACTTTGTTCAGAAATGATTTGTTGAATTCAATCTTGAGAAAAGGAAAAGCTATTTCCCTTTCACATAAAGGAATCGGTGCACCTTTGATTCACGTAACGTTTACGAATTAAATAGATAAATCGGTAACCATTATTGGATTGAATGCTCATATGTTTATTAGACATCAGATAGCTGATATAGTTAATCAATAACAGATCAATAACAAATTGTAATAATAATGCAGGTACAAACAGAGAAATTCCGGTCGTTCGCTTAAAATGTTAAATTCATTTTTGTACTTTGATATCGGTTCGAAATGGTAACTTCTTGTATGTTATTTCGATACCGAAGCGGATGTTTTTACAGACCAGTGTGACAATGGATTTTCACACTAGTGCGATACAGGATTTTCACACTAGTGCGAAACAGGATTTTCACAGTAGTGTGTTTAAGTGATTTTTAAATTGGTAGCTTTGGAATATGTCGACCGAGGTCAAAAGATCCTATGTTCTAAATATTCAGATCATGACAGGTACATTTTTCATGAGGAAGCCTGATCTGACCTGAGCCTGAATTTCTGAAACCTGTCAGGTTTGGCTTCAGGTTGACCTGAAATTTAAAAAAAATTCAAATGAATTTGTAAAAGTTTCAGGTCAGCCCGAAACCTGACGTAACTGGTCGACCTGAATACTCAATTTCAGGCCACTCCAACTCAGGGTAAAATTGTCAGGTTTCAGGTAAAATTCATGTTGACCTGATCTGTTCCGGCCCTTCTGCCTTTAAATTCGCTGCCATCGCGGTACATAAAATCTTGTTCCTGACTCATTCTTAAACCGACTCATTCCTAAACATCTTTTTGAAAAATGTAAAACTTTCGTTTAGGCACAACTTGAAGTGCACTTCAAACATGAATTACTCGTTTATCGCTCACAGACATGCTGTCACATGTGAACATGTATGACATCAATTTTCTATATTTAAATAAATTGAGAGTATTAAATTTCCATGCTCATATTGTGGAAAATTCAATCTGCATAAAAGAGCTTTTGCTTTACCGTTTACTGAGCATACTCTCAGCAAAAATGTTTAACTTGCAAAGTTTAAATTGAATATATTTTGAAATGCATTGTCACGGAAGGTAGGTATTTAAACTAAAACTGAACCAGCAAACAACAACATAATTGTGACAATTTGGAAAACTGTATTTAATAAAACCGTTTTTAACCCAAATTGTGCACAGCCCTATGCATACATTCATATCGAAAAATCCATAAAACAACATTGTTAACTAAACTAAAGTACACAGTGCACACAATATGTGAATGCAACTATTCCCATTAAATAATAATGTGCGGCTACATGCTATGGGGAATTTAGAACTATTATGGTTTCCTCGTTGCACCTTACGTTCATATAGTATATGCCGTAATTATACACAAAATTTCCATAAAATAACTCTCGTTAAAATTAACGTAATCACAATTTCTTTCTTTTTTTTCTGTTTTCCTTTTTTTTACCAACCATAAAACATAAAATAACCCCATACATGCAGCTTAATGGCAACAAATTTGTATTTTCTCCGTTGAATTTTATGAACTTTCCCAAAGTTTATGTATCTTTGAGTGCATAAGAAAGAGGAAAAAAATGAAATTACTTTAAAAAAGTTCACTGGCAACAATTTAACTTGTTTGTTTGCACTGTATTTCCCTACAGGAAAAAAAACCACCAGAACCTCATCCAACCAAAAAAGACTGCTTTTTAATGACACAAGTTCTTCTCGACGTTCCAGAGCGCTTTCTGCATGCATAAAGTTTAATTTAAATTAAGCTAAAATGCTTTGCCGATTAATTGATGCAAAAAAAGAACAAATAATTGATATTACCTTCCCAGCACTGTCTGCACGGACTATACACTGACTGAACGTATAATATAATTTGTATTGAAATGGAACTCGCAGATAAAAGAGAATCTTTAATTGGGTAAAACCGTATCGTATCTACTCGTTCCGTATTCATTCGTATAATGAACCAAGTTTGTCTTAATTTATTATTCAAACGAACAAGTGGAATAACGTACCATCATTACGGTCTTAACATCTAAAGGACAGTTAACCTTTCATCTTGAAAAATAAAAATGGAATTCGTTAGAATTTGACTGGTATTCCGGGAAAGAATATAGCCCTGTCGATTATTTCAGCGATGTCTATTTCTGTTTCCAGTGCCGCCTTTAGCTTTTCTTTTGGCGCCAAGGACAATCTTTAAATTTTTGCTCAACAAATTTTCATTCTGGATGCCAAATGTTAGTTTTGAGCTCCAAATGTACTTGGCTTAGTTACCTCACAAAACATTTCTTTTAGACCCTAATGCCAATTCGCTCAAACTGCCCATATGGAATATTCGGCATAGTCTAATTCGCATTTTCTTCAAAGAACAATAGAATAAATCTACCAGGCATCATGCTATCATGATAACTTCTTCCGAAGCGAGTTGATGTTCGTCGTTTTTGTTCATCTATTCATCATTTACCATTCTCAATATCTCGTAATATGCTTTAAGCTTGAACATTTCAAAAATGTGGAACATTTTCGAATGACCGCACATCAAAACCGTAAAACACAGACGTTAAAACAACCAAAATGTCACCACTGTTACATGACCACCCATCCAACCCGGCGAAAGGCAGTCAGACAGATATTTGAAGCCTTCAAGTGTTATTAGTTTTCTGCAAATATAGCCTCTGTTTGTATGTAAAACGAGAAAATAAACAGCGACAATCTTGGCACAAGTCAACTCTGTCTGGATACAGACATGCCTCTGGCTTCGTTGCCAGTTGGATTAAATATCATCCATGAAACGGTACGAAATAATTCGATCGTCGGAAAAATTATATTCTGTAAATATATACTATGTTGCTCAGAGACAGACATGTCTTACTATTATCCATGAAAGCATGTGCCGACAGCATACATCTCGTATAGAAATAATATACAAAAGTAACATACAACAGTGAGGAAAATACACGAAATAAAATTGCACACTGAAATTGTGTTATATATAGTACCGATGTACTGAGTATGAGTAGAGATGTATAACTCCCGTCAATGTTCAGCTATTCCAAACTCTCCATACATTTATTCGAATAAATGTTACTTTGCTGTTGAATGCCGTAGGAAATAAGGAGTAATGGTCTCAGCTGAA
The DNA here is from genome assembly GCF_014529535.1 of Bradysia coprophila. Lineage (NCBI taxonomy): Eukaryota > Metazoa > Arthropoda > Insecta > Diptera > Sciaridae > Bradysia > Bradysia coprophila. The sequence goes on from NC_050735.1 coordinate 10,403,864, forward strand.
AAGTGTATATGATTGAGACACGTGTTGCTTTTGTCAGATTTTCCCTTCTATTTCTTTGCTCTTGGTTTCGTCTTTCCATTCTTTCGCTTTTTTCCTACCTCATTTTAAATGTAAAGGAAAAAAAAATGTCTAAAAATGGTTATTGTCCCGAAGAGTGGTATTTGTATAATTCCAGTAGGTGTAATATTATTCATTGATTGTCATGTTTTGTGTGTTTGGGAGTTTCGTCTGAATTATTTATAGATTATGCAAATTCCGATTTCATTTTGTTTGATCGAATTAGCTGAGTAAATTTTGGAAGCGAAGAAGAAAAAAACGACAACACAGCAAATCATTTAAAAAGGCAATGGGACTGTGAGTGAAATGGCATTGTACTTCAAGAACAAAACAAAAGCAAATTTATCGCTCCCGCCGAAATTTGAGACATCATTAATAAAATCCACCCCTTTTTTACATTTCTTTGCCCATATCTAACAAAACGAACAGCAGATTACATCACACGGAAGACGCTTTGATAATTCACAATATATACAATGCGTATACAAATTGTGTACATTTTCCTATCTCTTTATTCACGTCGAATGTATATATTTTTGACGAAAAGAAATACTCTAATTATAAAACAGATATATATGCTGAAGTAACTGTTAATATAACATGTAAATTACTGATAAGAGGGCAACGGAATACTGAATTACTTTCAATGTTATTGTTATTTCGTTTGGATAGTTCGACAAATTTACTCACAAGATCTGCTGCCTTTGATCTCAATAAAATTGACCTCGTTAGGGAGATTGCACTAAGCGTGAAACAAATTAATCTGATTGAATGTAGCCAATTCAGTAAAATTTCGACTGATAAATAGAAATTCATATTAAAACATATAAGTAGAAGAGGTGGCTCGTTTAACTTTTGTTTATGAAATGTTTGCAATGAACTTTGCATTCAACTTGATCAATATGATTACGGTGTGAACGGTGTGGTGTGTTCACCTCTAGAAAACATAATTTTAGATTGATCAGAGTTTTGAAAGTCATCGATGTTACCAGTCAATTCAGTGCTTGTCAGTCTATGATATTTTGGTGGAAAATTTGAATTTGCTAAAGCGTTTTCAAAAATTGCGCCAAAATATCTGGAACATCGATGACATCTAAGGCTGAAAACAATCGATGCATTGAAAACGTGTTTTGATTCTTCTTTTCATGACGAAATTGTCGCAACTGTCAAATAAAGATAGAACTTTCTCTATAGAGTGTTATGATGAAAGAGAAGAAGATATTTTGACAAGTACCCCAAGGCAAGTTAAAATAAACTGGTCTTCTGTCCTCTCGCTCTTAACGTACCACGTTGATAGAGAAGCAAATACTTTGACAAGTACCCCAAGGCAAGCTATAATAACTAGTCTTCGGTTTTCTCGCTCTGATCATAACAGTCTATCGAAAATTTCGATTGCTGCATCTGTCAGAAAACTAGGACCAAAATACGTTTTCATAGTCTCGTTTGTGTTATCCTTAAAACTCTTAAAAATCTGTCAAATTGTTTTTATTAGAATGAACTAACTGTAGTAAAGAACGCGCTGTTTTCCATACTTGTATCGAAATGGGTGTTATTATGCGACTACATATTAGCGGAGTCACGTGGGTAAAACTCCATTTCGACAAAAGCATCGAACCAGATTTTGATTGAATGATTGTCTTTATTGCAAAACCTATTTATTGGAAAACATTTTCCAATATTTTCTTACATTTTCCCAAGTTTTTCCACTAATACTTTTTGAGAAATGTGTAAAAATTTGGGTAAAATGATAAAGTGCTTTATCGCAAAAGTGCATCTTGCAACGTGTTGCCCAATGTAGATTTTGGTGACAATAGTCACAAACTTTCCTAAATTCGAACGTGTGCTATAAAAATTAGCTTGTGCAACGAGGTGCACAGTACACACTATACTTTGTTCAGATTCGATTAAATTCAGAGTAAAACTTTCATTGCTCGTGTTGCATTGAAAATGTCTCCCATACAACTTCAATCGGAATTGAATTTAATATTTCAATTCCAGATAGGGTATGAGTAGCCATTGTGATTGTGTTATGGTTAATTGTTCCAAAATCTGTCGAATAGCGAGTGGAATAAAATGTATGAAGTTACTTTATCACACTAGTGCGAAAAAGACAAAATTGAAATCACTGAAAAAGTTGTCATTTCGTTATCAAAGTAGAAAAGAACGTTTTATAACTGTTGACACCACATAACTCGCTTAATGCATGATACGTGATCACTCAGTTGAGCCAGTCAACCTAGTCCCTTGTGAATTATCTTGCAACTACGTCAGATACAGCGACAATTTATTACAAAATCAGCGAAAAAATAACAAATAATAGGACTCGTCAGCCGATTCAAATAATTTATAATGAAGTGCTGCTATTCTCATCAGTATTCTAGTCGTTGAGTGGACGATAATACAACGGTATGAATCGTGCAATAATATTAACAGTGGCATTGAGTGAGTGCAAATAGAAATCTTCAAACGAAATATCGATTGAAATTCCATATTTTTTAGTCGGTTTGGTGGCTGGCAACGGTGCCTGGGAACGAAACAAAGAGTATACATACAAGCTACTGGGGAGAACATTAAAACCATCCCCGGAATCAAATAACAAGTTTGTTGGTGTTATTTCCCGGGCCTATTTGACAATACGACCACAGTCTGACAATCTCTTAATTGGGCAAATTAGTCGAGCTGAGTATGGGAAAGTGAATGAAACTCTAACCGAGGAATGGATTTCCAATTTGGATAGTAGGATATTGAACAACTGGCCGTTGAATAAGCCATTCAAAGTTCATTTGGAAAATGGTGTCATCCGTTCGTTGTCGGTGGATGCCTCACTGACAAATTACGAAGTTAATCAATTGAAAGTGATCATGAGTCAATTCCAAGTTGATTCCAGGGCACAAAATCAAATTCAATTGAGTGAAAATCAACTACCTGAAAAGTATCACAGCACAGCTTTCTACAAGACAATGGAACCACTTGTCACCGGAAATTGCGAAACGGTCTACGAAATTTCAGCAATTCCAGACTATCTCATTCAAGCTCATCCCGAATGGATTCCTGTGCCTGAATTGAAAGGAGCAGGAGATTTTATTCAGATAACCAAATCCAGAAGTCATGTTAATTGTCATGAAACTAGTGGCTACTTACTCGACATGGCAGGTCGCAAAGATTCGAACACAAATGAAATTCACCTAGTCCGAATGAATCTCAGTGCCAACCACAATTTGTATGTCACTGAAGATAGACGCATTGTGGTTTCTGGTTCCTTGGAACGATACACCATTCAATCATCAGTAACTTTCAATAAAGTGAATAACGTTCACGATAACCGCCTAACCTTAACCGATCTTGTCAATGTAACACTAGAATCTGTGGTAGATACGACTGATCGATCTGGGTTTGCACCAGAAAATCTGACGAATCTAAAGAACACAGGAAATTTGGTCTATACTTTCGATTTGGAAGCAAGTATTGCACCCACAAAAAGCAATCCACAACAACTCTTACGTAAATATGCAATCAGCCGAGCAATCAATACATCAAATCAATTTAACATTTTTCCTTTCAGTCTCAACGACTCCAACAAATGATACCAATATCACAGAAACTTGGTCAAGCTGCTGGACTGCATTCCCGTCAGCAGGCTCTATCTGCAAAAATAATTTTAGTCCCGAATATTCGAGCGTCAATACGCGCAGTTGTGGCTTTCTCGGTTTGGGAAAGCAAGCCCTCTGCAAACTGTATTGTAAGTGTAATTGAATCGCGCACGCTGTAGTCGGTTTGTTTTTGATTTGATTTAGTTCCAGGATGTGTGGCCACACCCTGTTACTCGGTATTCATCCATCATACGGAATTGTGTGGATATGCGTTCGGGAACGAATATCCGAGGACAAAAGGTGGTTTTGACGATTGTGCACCAGGATTTTACCGTGCGAGATGTTGTACGGAACAAAGTACTCTTTCATGAAAATTTTTCGTTGTGACGCATAAGCTTTGTATATCCACATAAATGATCATAAATACAGTGAACAGAAACGAATGGAATTGTTTTTTACAATTATCTTACAACAGAAACTAAGAGCCATCGCTTCAATGAATTCTATTTCTCCCTTTTGCTGATTAGAAATTGAAATTCTTTCGCTCAGATCCTCTATATCGTCATAGTTCGTTAAACAAAGCAAGCAACTAATATCCATTCGACGTTGTACGATAATACATCTTCCAGAACCATGGTTCCATAACCATAAGAAGCATAAGAAGGTATGATATGAAAATAATCAGAGCTACATTACTTGCATTGTTTCCTTTTGATGTATGAAATTCTTCAATTGTGGTATAATAATGCAGACAGCGACAACATGAGTGGAATGGGGTGGTATACAAATACATAACATAACAAAGAATGGTATTGTTTCGTAATGGACTTTAAATCCCTTTTTCTTCATGCCATTGTATTACAATTTACAATTTAATTTTCCTAGTATTTGTGAGTCGAAATTTGTATCCACAGTGTTGGAAGCGACAGCTATATGTGCGCCACAAAATATGATTGATGTTGGTTAATGCTATGTTCATTCATAGGCATTGTGGTACATTATTGTGAGGTTTGTGCGAGTAAATTCAATAACGATAACCTACAGCTTGCAGCTATTTAATCTAGGCCTCGACGACAATTTACCATAGACGGTCCCCCATGATCAGTTCAACAGAATTATAAAATCATGAGCTTCAACGACATTCGAGATTTGTATTAAATTTTACCGTAAGAAAACCAAACAGTCTCAAGATTGATTATATTCTTCCGTACAACGATGTTTATTGACTAAAATCTAAACCCGAACAACACGTTCATTTCAATACAGCCATACAGTACGAAGTCGCTTAGAAGGCAGAGCACCGAAACCAAACAAACGAAGAATTAAATTATTTAATAAATTTCAAGCACGAAACTCAAAACCACAAAGGAATTAACCTCGACCTAAACTTTTCAAAGTAAAGTTTAACCTTTGTGAAAACGAATCCATATCCTACCTTCACATACAGCCAGAAGCTGTAAGTGAACAACCCGTTACATTGGAAAATAACGAACGAGAAACATGTAGCTTTTCCGAAAGAAAAACATTTGTATGGAAGCCGTATTTCGCTTAGATGTTTTATAGATACCTCTTCCATAACACTGGGTTATAACTGAAGATGATAGTCGATACGAGAACATTACATTATAATAGTATACAATAAGATATAGGTAAAATAGAGAAGATAGTAGCAAAAGTGGCACACGTGCAAATTATGGTTTTGCAACAAATTTTTTCCCCTGCATTTATTTCAGCAGAATGTTTGCCAGGAGTTTCGTTTCTTTCGAGCTTTAATTTGAATTTTCGTTTCTCTATCATTAAACATAACATGCACATAATGCGTCAGTGAAACTACATAATTTGAGAGTATTTTGAAGATCTGAATACCTGCTGATCATCATATGGTTTCCAAATTTAGTCACTGCATGTCAAGCCAACCGACAAATTTTGTATTGTATTTGTGGAGAATTTATGAATCAATGACCACAATTTACATAGGTGATCGAAACAGTAGTTGAGCGAAGTTCACTCAAAATTCACAGCAAGTGAATACCAGACTACTGCTAGTAACGTAAATCGACTCTTAACGATTATTTAAAGCAACACGAGCGCATGAATGGTCTATTTTATTAAGGACTGGGTGAATGTGTAATGTCATCGTATAGCCAATATGAAGACGTAATTGAGTTCCAAACAAAAAAAAAATTATATTTTTTATCGATGGAGAACCTAATTATAATACACTTGGTCTCGTATCATATGCCAAAAAAAGTTAAAACTTTTTTTATAATCATTTTGAAAGTCACTGAAAACACGAAAATTCGAATCGAAATACAATAGTACATTGAATGACAAGGAGACTTGCCTTCGGCGCGGGCTCCAACTCTCGCACACGGTTGAATTTTTTTACTTTTGCCCCGAGTCGTTCATACTATTTTTTTTGATACCAACATTGAAAATTGATACGTATCGCAAACATCGCAACAAAATGTTGAAATAAAAAGGCATTTAGCCAGAAAATGCGGGGGTCTAGGGGGCGGCAGCCCCCTGGTATATGAAAAATTTAATAATTTAGCCATCACATCAATAACACACACAAAAATTAAGATATAACTAACAAATCATTCAGTAACAAAAAGTATCAACTTTGTATGCTAATTTCAATAAGAACACTGGCGCACAGTGTTTTACAATTTTGATCAAAGTATTCTGCATAATATGAGCGGATTTTGTTGACAACTCGACTCATTTCTCTCATTTTCTGTGACGTCAGTCACTTTCGCTGTTCGTTCAGTTGCGTTCGCTCTTCGTTAAGTACTTTCTCCCCGTGGGATGCATTTTTTTACTTTCGCCCCTCATATGCGGGGCGAAAGTATCATTTTTCAATGTTGGTATCAAAAAAAAATTTTTACATGCTTGCTAAGCGGGGCGAAAAAGAAATGTAAACCCACGGGGCGAAAGCTATCGCTTTCGCCCCTTGAATTTGACATTTCTTACTTTCGCCCTGCTTAGCAAGCATGTAAAACTATATACGTCACTCGGAAAGTATCTCCCTTGTAACGTAATGTACTATTTCATGTGTCGGGGCCGAAAATGAGGGAGTTTCGAGATTTTTCTCGGGTTTTCGACCCCTTACATGAAAATTTTTTTGAGTATCTGTTTTGGACGATTGATTTTAGGCACTTTCGCATGTAGCCCTCACTTCGTTCGGGCTACAACTCGCGAAATTGCCTAAAAACAATCGTCCAAAACAGATACACAAATAACTATTGATGACATACTGTATTTCTATTCGAATTTTCGTGTTTTTAGTGACTTTCAAAATGATTTATACAAAAATTTTAACTTTTTTTGGCATATGATACGAGACAAAGTGTCTTATAATTAGGTTCTCCATCGATAAAAAAAAATTGTTTGGAACTTAATTATAAGGTTTCATGCACCAGAATGACCCGTCGCTGAAACACTTTTATCTTGAGTTTCAGATAGTTGGCCAAATACAAAAATTGAATACTTAAATGCAGACACGGGACGCGACGCATTAGTGAATTATAAGAATAATGAAATTTGCAGCATTTTAAGTCAGGAATTCTAGCATTTGGTAAGGTTGAGGAAGTTCGGACCAGAAGTAACGGATTTCTATCGACCGTTTTTCGTTAAATTTCGTTAATTTTTTCACTTAAAGCCGTTACAACCCTGTTTGTGCAAAATGGCAAAAACGCACCATCAATGGATTTTCAGATTTTTCCATTATTCCTCACGTAATCACGTAGAATTAACAACAATTATTTATAATAACTTCTGGTCTAACTCTGATGAACACGAGTAACACGAGTTCGAAATTTGCAAATCACCATCAATGAGTTAATGATGATGCTATTCGTTCCTATTGTACCGGAAATATTCATCAGACCTTTTACCAACAACTCGGTCGCAAATACACCAAACCTGCTTGGTACAACTGAAATCACAGTTTAAGCCTCTTAACAATAACCACAATTTTAGCCCCACAACATTGCCATTCATAAGTGCTATATTGTCCTCCGAAATGATGTCTAACTGATTTCCTACATCTGAAAATAAACAAAATAATATCCATCGCACATATCCACCGAAAATTCACGCTCCAAGCACATATACACATTATACAATATCATAAATCCCATTGTTGTCTGCTAATAACCTAATAATTTATCTGTCATCCTCGGCACAATAGATTCCCACATACACGCACCTTTCAATACAAAACCATCAATTTACTTTTGATTTCAATGGGAAATTGGGTAGCATTATGCTTCTATTAAGTTTTCCAATCTACGTGTTCGGCCTAAGTGCACACGTTTCATACACAAACACACACCCAACCAGCTCCCCACAAATCTCTAATATTGTCGAACAAAAGCGACCCCGGTTATGAATGGGTGTATGAGAAGCCGTATGAGCTTTATTTTCGCACTATTGTCCGAAATATTATTCATGTGTCTGATCTGTAATATCAAATCAAAATAAGGATGTTCTCGTACCTTCTGGGTGTGGGTTTAAAGATATCAAACATATGTGACGGTACACATCATCAAAATCAATGCTTTTGTCAGTTAATATTACGTATAAAATCAATTGTTTGGCTCCATCAACGCGTGTGTAACAGCAGTCTTTTTTTATTCGCCGTTCATATTACACAAAGTTGAACTAAATTCAGTCACTGCCATAATTTATATAAATTACTGAATTAGCGTGTAGTAGGGTACCGACATGACACCAGTATTCGGCCGAATAAGAATTGTTGTTGGCTTTACTGATTTTATTACAAATATCTTTAAAACAAATATCTGTCTCTTGAATTTTAATTGGATTTAGCATTTAATTAAGTTTTTTTAATGATAATTACGGATATTTAATAAATTATTTAATATTTTTAATTAAATCTCAAAGTCGAAAAACACAAATTCTCTAGTTATCGGCCACAATTTTCAGTGTTCGGCTATTCGGATCTAGTTATCGGCCACATCTGTCAAGCGTCTAATGTTATTAATTTTCATTGATAAAATAATTATTTTCACAGTTAAAACACTTTCTTGTGACTAATTACCTAATATTAATGATGAAAATCACCAAATAGCATTGATTTAACTAGTTTATCGAAACGTTTTTGCAATGAAATGATGAGCCGTTTTTTCATACACGAACACACACAATACATAATGAAACATAAGGAAACACGTTGGATGTATCGTGAATTTGTTTACAATTTTTACATCACCTTGGATGGCTAATAATTCAGCGAATTTTACTTTTTTCGAGTATCCGTTGATGTTTAGTGATATTTGAGGTTCAAAACTAATTAAATATCGAGTAAAAACCGCAAAAACAATGAATCCAAAGTGAATTAAATGTGAAATAAAATGTGGCCGATAACTAGTTTTTGTAGAGAAAACATGTACCCTATTTTCGGCCACAAACAAATTACGTGGATTTAACGGATTTATTGGTGAAAAATGATCAAAATCTATCATTAATCAATGAAATAATCCTTAATTAATTGATTTAAACACATAGCCGCACAGAAAAACTAAATTTTATGCGAAAAATACTTCCTCAAGTAGTGCACTACAATTCTTTGATTGCTTAATAAAAGCGTTTACTTTTGTTCTGTTTGGTGGCATGAATACTTTGCAACAGCAATTAAGAAACTTTAAAATAATTATTGGGACCGATAACTATACACAAATAATCTTAATGCGATACATTTGCTGGAGAAAATAATTTTAATTAATTTATTAATTGATTTAATTGTTTTATTAATTCGTAAAGTCTGAAGTGGCCGATAGCTGGGTGGTGGCCGAATACTGGTGCCCGTACCCTATTCAGGGAAAAAAAATTGTTTACAAAAACAAAACATTGCAATGCAATCAATCACAGCGAACTCCGAACATAAAAAAAAATGCAATCAAGCCACCCCGATAATTTCAGGTTCCAGAGTTAATAACAGAGGAGAAACTTTTTTTCATATTTTATACTGCTACCGTTATTGTTCTGCAGTGGAATGTTTAGAAAACCATCAAATTAGAAATCGGAATGCACGAAACGTTGATATATTTTTTGTACGCTATACGGTCTTTGCAGGAAATGTACAAAACAAATTTACTGCGAGTACGTTTTTGTTTTTGTATTTTAATATCTGCTCATTTAAAAATTGAAAAACATGGTGTTATTAGCCTAGCCAGGAGCCATCATAAAAAAGTTTTTTTTTTATATTTCATCCCATTCTGATCGTATCGTTCAAAGGTCCTCAGTGTGTAATGATGAGTAAATATTTAGTTTAACCTTTCAGAAACGGTTAAGTTGTCGTATTCGCGATGTAATCCTGAAATTCATCGTTTGGCTGAAGCATCGCTTTACTACAGAAGACAAAACAAGTCTTCTATGACTTCGATGACTAGTCTGGAGAGGGATTACGGCGTCACTTCTCTTTTCTCTATTCAATCAAAACTACCGCAGGAGAACGATTCACTATCTCATTGAAAGATGTCGCTGCAACAAAACCAATGTCATCAGAAAAATAATTAATTTTTTACTCGACGGATTTTAGTCAAATAAAATGCCATGACCTCAGGACTCTGGAACAGTAATTATTTTTTAAATCGGTCCTACATCGGGTTGGCGATAAGAGTCTTAAAAAAGGATGTGATGAAACGGCAGCAAACGTTTTTTCAAACCCTTTATCCCCAAGCCGATAAAGGGCCGATTGAAAAACTGATTACAGTTCCGGAGTCCTGAGATTATGTGATACACGATGGCATTTTATTTGTCTAGAATCCGTCGAGCAAAAGTTAATTATTTTGCTGATGACATTGGTTTTGTTGTAGCGACATCTTCCAATGAGATAGTGAATCGTTCTCTATCGGTAGAGTTTTGATTGAATAGAGAAAAAAAAAGTGACGCCGTAATCCCTCTCCGTATGATACCAATGGACGAGTTCGATTTAAGTGTGGGACACAAATACTACATTTCGTACGTACAACATACATTTGAGTCGTGTAAAATTTTACGTTGTACTCGTGCAAAGTATAATGAGTGACAAGACAAATTCAGACATTCGTATAGTTTACGAGTAATACATAAGATTTAACGAATTATATGAACATTCGTCAAAAGATTTGTACGAAATTTAGTACTTACGTCTGACAGTGTCAGTGACAGTGTCAGACTCTGACACGTAAATCGTCCGAACGTCCTGTGCGTAAATTGGTATATTTGTTTTTTTATTCAGTGCACCTTTACTCTCAGTTGAAACGATTGTTTTACCTTTAATAGACGAACAAATTAGACCATAGTGGAAAATTTAAGAATAAAGTCGCGAATTCGTAGAATTTCTAGCGAGACAAAGAACATCGTATCCGGATTTTTGAAAAGCAGGGAATCCTTGCTTCATCATGAGTTGATATCTCACCTCTTTACGAATTGTCGTTTTGGTCGTAGATTCACGTTTTCAATATTATAGCGCTAAAAAGGGTGGTTATGAATGACATACTTCAAATTTTTTGTTTAGGGTCTCGTAGATGCTCGACATCGTCATTCGTCATACATGAGTCTTGTAAGTATTCGTAAGTAGTGTGTACGAATACGAAAAATATTTTAGTGAAAAACGGCATTCAGAATTTCAAATTGTCACAAAATCAATTTGAGAAAGCATCACTAAGGACTAAGGACTAAGAACATAGCAGCAGATAGATAGTGACAGATAAAGTATCCTTTGCTTCCAACCCCTAAGACTTACTTCTTCTAATACTGGAATCTTCCAGTTTTCAAGACGACAATCCCTCAGAATCTGGACAGGGCAATCCCTAAGGATGTGGCCAATGTTTTCAGGTGCTAAACCACAAGAACAGATAGGATCAATTGAACTGTCTATTTTGTGGAAAAGTTATAGTAACTCTAACATATGAAGTACTGATTGGTTGAATTTTCATGCAGACACGGTTTTCGATAGAGAAATGCAGTGGTTCCGTCAATTAACTTAGTCAACCTAACTTTCTAGTGTGTAGTCTACCCTCAATGTTTTTACAAACCAACACAGCAAACTTCATATATAAATAAAGCTTTTCAAAGCTAAAAATAAATGAAATCAAAAGATAAATCACAAATACGGGTCGAGTACACATTTGTGCCGAACATTTTCGAACACGTTTGGTAATTTACATTTGATATTTTATCCAGTGATGTTCGGCTGCTAACACATACAACATATAAATAAAATATAACTACAACAAGCGACGATTTTCCATGTTCACTGTATGCCCTTTCACATCCCACATCAAAACCCAGCCACCAATGAAAATGTCATCAAAAACTTTCCCTACAAAGTTACATAAATCATCGTCGTTATCGATCTTCAAAAGCTATTTATGGTTCGTCATATATGATGTGAAATGGTAAATGATAATCGTATGGCGCTTATGTTGTTTTTGCAAAGCTGATGGTCGCCCTCGTTGCAAACAAATTAAGAAAAATTTGATTAAAAAAAAGTTGAAAAGAATTGAAAAAACAACACATTTTAACTGGGTTCTTTTGAAAGAAAAAAAAAAGTTTCAAAAGTCTAGATTTCCAGACAGACGGCTGATTAACTCTATCTAAAAAATGTTCAATTATAAATCGAAACAATAAATCAACTGCCTAACGAGTAGGTACACTATCTCACAGTATAAATACACAAACGAAGAATGTTTTTACTTGCATCGTTCACTTAACAATAGACAATGTGCAATAAATTACGTTCTAAATTGAAAATGACATCCAGCCTGCGTACACACTACACCGAAAAACAGAAACTATAATAGAAGAAAGTTGGTGGATGCATCTTTCACACAAAGCCCCAAATCAAATATGCCAGCAATTGATGTCGAAATCATTTATCACACCAGAATTTCATTGTATAATCACATCAAAAACAAGTTCATCGACCATTTATCACACATTATTGAATTAACACACATTTTTCTGAAACGAAAGTACATTTAGAGGAGAGAGTGAGTGCGGGACATTGTATAAATTTACTTGCGTTTCGTAAACTATGTAATAAGTGGTTGTTTGTTTGGAGCAGTAAAAGGGGGCAACGAAGTAAAGAAGTAGAAAAAAAAACAGAAAGAAATATTTCTTTCGATAATGTCAGGAAGTGTTACTAAATCAATAAACTTTTCTCCAAACTACATTGCGCTGGGATATTTGGCCGAGAGCCAATAAATGGTATGGGTGAAAGTTTTTCCGATTTTCTTTGTATAGTTTCGGGGTTTTTTATAAGTGGATTTTCAGTTGGAGCTGGCATATAAAACTAACGCAAATGGAACATTGGGAGAATTTAATGTGCGGATTTAGTGCAACGGAAAACTGATATCGTGACAATCAGAAACGATTTTTTTTTGTAACAATTTTTTTTTTGATTGTTATGTCTACCTTTCTCAGCATATCTTCCAAAGATTCCATGTCCAAATTGGAGTAGTTATTATTCACTTGGCTGGAACACGATAGTTTCTTGATCCGTTTGATTGGTGAATTTGTAGCCGATTTGAGGTGGCCCTCCGACGGAACCGCCACTAACACTGGAGTGTCCATTATTCACGTAATCCTCAAATTGGGTAATAAAACATTTAATTTAGGGAAAACGTTTCCGACAAAAAAATATTTTTCTTTTGTGTTTTGTTATCAAAAAATCACCACAAAAATGGTCCGTTTCGCCTTTTCTATATTTTTGTTTTGTTTTTATTATCTTCTGCTTGTTTGTTCTTATGTGCTCGCACAAATTTATGCAGGCTAAACACTTTATGGTAGCACAGCACTTCATAAAACACAGAAATAATCACCATAAAAATTCGCTTAACATTTTCTCAACGAAGAGCATATTATGGCAACCGCACAAATTTTTAATCTGGATCTAGAGCAATTGTGTAAATGTTTCAATAAAAATAATCGTCGAAAAAAAAGGGAAGATCATTTGCCAGCATCCATTCTATCCGTAAATTCCCACTAAAAATACCAAAAAGTTGGTGGCAAGCATTTCTAGCAATAAAAAAAGCGCGCAATCAAATACTTTATGGAAATTCAGACTTTTCATACAAAGCGATAATGATGCGACAATAACATTTAAGAGACAAAATTATGACGACGCGTATAGCAGAAAAGCTGTAACACAACTGACCGTTCCGTACAAATTCGCAGTCGAATACGGTGTGGGAACAGTTATATAAGGGAGAGAGGCGCCGTTCCGTCTCTTTAAGTAAGGGATGAAGAATCTTTCCTGGTTTCCACATTCATATACACACAATATACCGAAAGAGCTGAAAATGTGCGCTGTTCAAATAGGATATTTCTCACGTGCTTGGGAATGATGGTGTTTTGCTTTTGACGAAAGCAGCGAAAGCGCAGGCGTCCAACGGATTTCTCTCATCTGAGAAAATTTTATTGAACGAAGAAGATTGCAGACAATTTCGGTGGCGTGAAAATAAAGGGAAAACACTAAATTGGTGATTATTTGTAATCATTATTAAAATAGACATTGAAAGGCTTAAATGTTTGAGAAATGATTTTTTCCCCAAAGTGAAAATGTTAAGAGATTTCCCTTTTTTTTCTAAAATTATGATTGAAATACACATTTTCATAACGATGTATTTATCATCGGTGGATATATGCTGTTCAAGCACCCGAATGAAGATTAATATTACCGGATTTCTAGGAAAGGATTGTTCATGGATTGATCACACTTTGAAATTAAAAATTCATTTTGATTGCAGAGTGAAATATTAAATGGAAATTGAATTCTTCGCAGTTCGCATATGGTTCCTCTAATTTACATTTTTGAATTTATGCCAGAATGTTGTGTATCAAATTAATCATTTCTGCGATACAGATATTGGATTGTGTCGTGTGATAAATAGGTGCGTATGTATGTGATGATGACGATGAAGTAAAAGTTTGGAAAGCAATTACAATATTAGTTCTATTCTAAGACCCAGACTTTTAAGTGGAAGTCATCAGAAGCGAAATGATAAGATGAATGGAGCGAAGTCACTGATTCCTAAAGTTTGTTATGACAAATGACAAATTATGCTTAAGGATCTTATTAACGAATTCGATTCGAGAACTCGCCAGCGGCTCGTTCAATTTTTAGTTGTCAACTACTTAGGTTCTAGGTCAGATAAGGATATGTTGTGAAACAGTAAGTGCTTGTTAACGCGGACTTGAGTCTTTGTTAATTAGAACTGTCGTTTTGTAGACCGAATAATATCAATCCTCTATTTTAGTTTCATAGACCTAATGTCATCAATCCGAAAAAAAACTACTAAGAATTACTACCCCAATAAGGAAAATCTAATCTACATCCATATACAACTGTTTAGACGAGAAATATGTTGATAGATGGTGTTCTGTCTTGCATATTTAGTGAAGCTTTTTTGATGGTCTTCGAGGGTGAGAACAATGTTTTCCGATTCCTTTATATAAACCTCATCATACCTAACATGGTATATTGGTGCTAGGTATTTAACACCCATCTTAACATATTTTCGAAAGCTTGAGCGAATTCTACCTTCTTTCTATTTTAGTTAGTTTCCTAAGCAACCTACAACTTTGTTTGAGATATTTCTCAATGGTACCCGATGTTCTTCTACTTTCCCTCTTCTTCATTTTTCTCGGGGTTATTGGAAATTGAATTTTGATTGTCCATTATACGATTTTCTAACAGATTCATATTATTGGAAATTAAATTATTTCGTTGTGATTTTCGATTCGCTGTGATTGATGTTTCATTATTGAAATTCGAATAAAAATTAGATGATAAGAGTTTCGATTAAGAGTGATATCGCCAAAACTTGAACCAATTTGAAAACAATGGTTCGGCGATCCAGGCAAGCTATAGCTCGTTTGAATCGTCTTTCAATTCTAAGAAATAAGGATCTTTTAGTTTTTCTGTTAGTTTCCCATTTTCGGAGTGAACACGTGAAAAGTCATAGCATGTCAAGGGGTGGTGAAAACAGTTTTTTTGTGATAGCTCAAGATAGACTTGTTTCTAAAAGTAGAAAATTTGTAGGAATATAGGCCTTGGCAGACCTTCATAAAGAGTATAATCATCGGTATGGGCCGCCACCCGTTCTAGACTTATGACTCAAAATATGGTCAATGTTTGGTCAGTGCTACTGGCTTGCAACAGAATTTATCCGCGGAACTGACTATAGGGTGTTGTAGCTGGACTTACCCTCTTTTATTCCACGTATAAAAAACCCCAGATAAATTCTGTTGCAAGCCATAAAGTTAGTTGAAGTAAAATGTCGCTCCAGGAGACACATATTTTTCAGTGTTTTCAACTTGTTTTTGGTCTTCAAACAGGCTGGAGCGATGGGAATGAAATAAACTAAATCAAAATTACATGTTCAGTTCGAAATTGTCCTAAACCGAGCGATCATTGGTCTTGAAAATGTTGCTTTCCTCCTTCTTCGTAGAAGGTGGAAAACCTCATTTCTTTTACTTCACAAAATGAACAGAAACTCAATTGCTTGCTACGAATATAGGTTTATTGTAAAGCAGAGATGCGCAGCGTTCGTTTACAGTCAATAAATGGTCACTCAAGATGTAATTTGTGCTTCACAAGAGGTCACACAATATGGAAATGTGTGTAAAATAACGTTTTTTATATGTAAACGAACGCTGCGCATCTCTGCTTTACAATAAACCTATATCAGTTCCGCGGATAAATTCTGTTGCAAGCCAGTAGCACTGACCAAACATTGACCATATTTTGAGTCATAAGTCTAGAACGGGTGGCGGCCCATACCGATGATTATACTCTTTATGAAGGTCTGCCAAAGGCCTATATTGCTACAAATTTTCAACTTTTAGAAACATGTCTATCTTGAGCTATAACAAAAAAACTGTTTTCACCACCCCTTGACATGCTATGACTATGCTATGAAAATGGGAAACTAACAGAAAAACTAAAAGATCCCTATTTCTTAGAATTGAAAGACGATTCTAACGAGCTATAGCTTGCCTGGATCGCCGAACCATTGTATTTATTTTCACCAAAATTGGTTCAAGTTTTGGCGATATCACTCTTAATGACTATCAAGTTGGATATTACGATGTACATTCTACAATAATATAACGGTTTAAGCGCTGATAATTTTCTCCGAATTGAAATTCCCAAAAATAAGCCCTGACTGCAACAAAATGTCTATATAACTGTGTGCACAAACAAATATGTTTGTTAGTCGTTGCAACTTTCTTGTAGCATAACCTTCAAACGAATCTCATCTACGATTACTAAAAAATCGAAAATCCTTCTGTAATTGACGACAACCGAAATTCACTGAGGAAAAAGAGTTGAAAATCTCACCTGTAGCTGGTAATTTTGGCTCCAAGTAATCCACAATAGCTGCTGTAGCGCCGCATAGGTGAGATTTTCAACTCTTTTTCCTCAGTGTAAGTGACAACCCGTTACTCCTCTTGGTAGCCAGGTTCTTACAGTAATTTCTATGTTACTAACAGGGTCAAATGTTTTTCTTGCGCATTGAGAAAATGGCATGGTAAAAAATGATCGTGGAAAATATTTATTTACATGACGAGGGATCAAAAGTTGAAAAGAAGAATTTTCTGATCCGAGGCGAAGCCAAGGTCAATAATAAAACAAAAACATGACTTTTCAGACAACCCTAGTTTTGGTAATGCATACATGCTGTGAGGTCCCAAATGAATTCTCTTCTTTTTCCAAGTGATGTAATAGGCTAATTTAGAACCTTGGGAACTCTAAATCATGTAAGAGTATTTTACATGACCAGGGATAAAGCGACGAAAAGTAGAGTTTATTTGTGAATTTTGTTGATCCGAGGCGTAGCCGAGGTCAATAAACACACTAAAACGAGACTTTTCATTTTGATCCCGAATTATGTAATGCGGATTTTACATGCCTAAGGCGTCGAAAGTAGTGCCCAAACATGAAAAGTACGGGTTTCAACGCATGTTCGATTTTCTTTGTTGATTTATTTTTCATGTTTTTTTTCTGTGTACAGTTCACATGAAAAACGTTGTGTTCACTTC
The DNA here is from genome assembly GCF_014529535.1 of Bradysia coprophila. NCBI lineage: Eukaryota > Metazoa > Arthropoda > Insecta > Diptera > Sciaridae > Bradysia > Bradysia coprophila. The sequence goes on from NC_050735.1 coordinate 10,421,572, forward strand.
GAAGAATTCCAACTCATGCAAAATATGGACCTATCTTGTCACTGGCCGAAAATTTTACTATCTCGTTTGAATTTCCTATTTTGTCCGCTAGGTAATCAAATAACTATTGTATCAAACGTAAACAAAAAGTTTAGGTTTATAGAACAGGCGTATTGAATATAATAGATACCTTTACGCGCTTGCCATAAAGCCAAATAGTTTCAAAAACGTTTCGTTTAACTAAATCCTCAAACAGATATGACAGCCAGACAGAGACAAGTAGTCAAAACATATGAAATTAAATTTGCTTCATCGGATTGGACAGGTCGGAAAATTCTTTAGTTTGATCCATTTTCGTGAAGCATTTTTTCTCACTTTTTTCGTACGAAAAACCAATTAATCAAATTGAATCCAAATACAATGGAAAACCCAATTTGCTTGATCAAATAAAGACTTCTTTAAAGAGAGTCCTATAAGACTTTTCGGCAAAAGCATTAAATGTACCAAAAATGTCGTTCAAGTTTGATGTAAACACGCTTATTATTAGATTGGTATGTAGCTGTATATCCATCACAAAGAGAACACGAAGGAATGAATAAAATGGATAACATATAACTATACTAATGCAGAACAAACAAAATATATATAACCCAGCTAGTGTAACTGCCACAAGAAGGAAAAAACGAAATCCATCAAAACTTGTGTAATGGCGAATGAGACTAGGCATTCGCTACATGCATGTACGGTTATATTGTAATGACAAAAAGGGTTGTTTTTGTATTAAATAAATACAAAAGTAATTCATTAGACGACCACCTGATGAGATGGGAAAAGCTTTATTGCCTAAGATGATTAACAACGATGATTCCACTATATGTATGAGGTGAGGGTATAAAATGCGGTCATAATTTTATTGGTTTTGTTTATAGACTGGTTGTTTGTATGAAATAATGGATGTGAAATCTACGTGATATTTTTTATATATTAAGCGTTGACCGGCTAAATGGATTTTTTTGTTTTGTCTTGTATTATCCAAAATATTTTTCACTTAATTGAAATTGGTTATCTGTGAGTTATTTTCGTCCTACAAATTTAATACTTACGATGAAAACGAGAATGAAATTAGTTTAATAGATATTGCTAGCAAGATTCGAAGATTTTTTTTGAAAGCGGTTTTGGCTTCTGGGGTTGATAACCTTTCTAAGCACATAGATAAAAGTCCACTGGAAAATGCGTCCGATTTCGGTAGGCTGTTTTTCAAAAGAATCCCTCCCTAGAACTCACACAAACTTCATAATTTTGATAACTGCGGCGTGCTTGGTGGCTGTAACGGTTGCTAACACACTGAATGACTCGTATGACATAACCCAAATACAATGAACATGTAAACCCATGTCTGTCATAAATTTAGGCTTCGTATCAGTTACGCGCCAGACTTTCCTCAGATAGTATATTTGCATACTTCAAGGCTTAGTTCAGAAGCCACGTGGCCTGGTGGCCCAGATCGACCTTGTTATTGACCGTAAAACGGGGACTTCAAACACACAAACACGATTTTGGCCAGTTTAGCTCTATTCGCCACAATTTTTGATCGACCTACCTAATCATCTGTAGGTTCACAAGTGACGTCTCGTTCTAAGAAAAACGTTTGTTAATTTTGACCCTTTTTGCGTGAGGTCCTCTTACCTATTGCAACAGAGTTTTGTAGGTTCAATCTAGTTCTTCATTTGTTTAACCTGTCATAGACGACAAGTATTATTATCGAGTTTATTACTTTCATCGATCAAAGTATTTCCAATGTGTTAATTTCAAATCTTGTACTTCAATTTCTTTAACATGCATTTTACTGTATAAAGAACCATATTACTCAGAGCTTGTCATTATTTTTGTCGTCGTTATCGATAACAGACGAATAGCCGTATGTGACAGGTTTCAGTAAAAATGTCAGAAAAATCGGACTAGTTTCATTTATTTTTACTGAAAACAAATTACTCACTACTTACTCATTCCTTTTTATGCATTGGTAGGTATCGATATATATCTTTGACTCTCGAAAAAACACCAGAGGTCTCCATATAAATGAAAAAGCTTACCTGAAAATGAAAATAAAACAAAGTTTCAGTCAAACACCCTACGAGATAATTTGTTTAATTAAAAAAAATATTTCTCTGATTGAATCGCTTAATCCAAACATTTTATATCAATCAAATTCCACCGAAATATCAACAGAACAAGGATAATAACAAATTTAAATTTTAATGAAAATTTTCTCATTTTCAATCAAATCGGTTGTATATATCAACTAATTGGTACTTAATAAAATATTGATTTTAGCTTGATGGTGCGAGTGCTATGATTGAGTGGTTAAATAAACACAATGTACTTGATGGTGGTGGGAAATTTTTGTTCCATTTACCGTTAATTGGATTAAATCGTAATGGAACAGTTCTGGATTTAGAAGAGTTATTGATGGAATGAACGAACAGTAGACGTTTGGCAATAATGTTTCTGTTTCTGTCATATTTTCGAGAAAGAAATTGGCATAGACACATGATAAAACACAACATAATGAAGTCCGGTTGGACAGACCTATATTTTTTATGTATCATTTTACCTACATATGCTTGTCACATAACCAAAACCAGATACCACCTTATCACCTTATGGGTGGGTCAGGTCCTTTGACTGACTAAGTTATCGAAAGATTCTTTTACCTTAATTTCAAAACTCCATTCTCTACATTAAGGCTCTAATTACATGGAATTATAACATAAAAGTTCATGCTTGTGATGAATTAGTCATATGAGCATAGTTACATAATTACGAGGAAAAGGACGAGATAGTGGTAGATATTTATACGAACTAGCTCCGATAGTTCATGCGTGTCCAAGAACATCACTTTTCTTATTATGGAAAAATAGACTTATGCCCGACGACTTATAATATTCAATCCGAAAGCTATACATAGTTTTGCCGCATACAGTCGCCCAACTTCACAGATCATGTTAGTATCGCATAAATAAAATCCAGCCAAAACATTAGTATACCGAATTTATGCGTATGGTTATCAATGGCTTTCGTTAGTCGAACAATAAGTCAGCTTTTGAAATGCGTACCACGGGCAAACTGTTCATTTTCCAAATGCCTAACTAACATAAATATGCCAGAAAACAGCCCTATCTTAACCGCACAGACCGAAATCGATGAAAACCATTAGCATTTTGTTTCATATCAGCATTGGGCTGTCATAAATATACTTTATAACAACTCCTAACATGCTTCATGCTTTTTCATTTTTTTTCGGTTTTTCTTTTTGTAGAAGTCGGTTATTTACAATTTCATTCTCTGTCAAAGTTTATATATTGTATATACCTATGTGATATCAAAACCGAATCTCCTCTCCTCATTCCTTCGCACAGAAACATTCTTCTTATCCAATAGTGAAATTATGTAAACATGAACTCACAAAACAATTTATTATTGAAATTAAGCGATATTTATTAGTCCCAGTTATGTACGAATGTATACGTGACTACGTAAAATTAATTAAAACTAATTTTCTCCGCTCCAGTCGAAAATGCTGAAATGAGAAATACTCATGCAAGTCAATGCGACTTTCGACAATCCAAAATTCTTATAACGATTTTAACGTATTAATTATGAAAGTTAACAAAACAAAAAAAAAAACGAAAATACAAAAACAAAAAGGAAGTACAGTGAGTAATTCTCTAAAATGTTTGATTTCAGTATATTTAGCTAATCCTTCTGTCACATCTTTTGACAGCTTTTTACGTTTTAGTACGTTCTCTCTCCCAGTAGCAAAAACCCAATCCCAGCAAAAAAAGAAACTATATCGAATGCCGCAAATGCATTTAAAAACGAACATTCGGTGAAATACTTTTTTATCACACCAAATGTTTATCATTTTATACAAATATGTTTATCTTTATAATAAATCAACATCAGTGATGTGCATGTAATTTAAACAAAGCAAAATCAATTGTTTATGTGTTACATTTACATTATGGAAGAGAAATGTCCCATTCTTTTTCCAAATTTGTGTACTCAAGCGAAAGAAATTGTCATTTATTTGCGTTAAATGAATTTTACTAAACAATTCGACGTTATTATCATCTTATTGACATTGAAACTATATAAAAAATAGTAGCTTCCAATCTAGGTACTTTTACTCATCGTGATACGAGATAACAAATTATTTTCCGTGTATTGTACATACCAACTTTCCTGTAAGACAAATCTTACGGTGTTTGTACTTGTCTTCTTTTGCTATGCATAAAAAATGCATATAGATCGTCGACATATTTTGTGATCGGCAACTTTGTCAGTTTTTCCTTTTACATTTTCGAGTTTTTTTTTTAATGTTAAAATTACAACCATAAGATACATTTTGAAATGTTGCATTGAATGCAAATAGAATTACTTCGAATTACATGGATTACTTCGGGGGGACATTTTTGAGATCTCGTAAACAAAATAAAAGTTGACAAATTAATTTGTCGTCGATTTTATGCATTTTTTATGCGTGGCAAAAGAAGACAGTAACATACAACGTAATATTTGTGTTACATAAAAGTTGGTCGCACAACTATAAACACCAAAATCGTTTTGTGAGCATTCTAGACAATTAAAATTTGGATTGAAATGAAAAATATTTTTTTTATAGTTTCAATGTCAATAAAATGATATAACGTCGAATTGTTTAGTAAAATTCATTTAGCGCAAATAGACGACCATTTCTTTCGTTTCAGCACACATGTCGTCGATTTGTGTGCATTTTTTGTGCATATAAAAAAAGACAAGTAAATTGAATACCGCAAATACATTTAAAAAGGAACATTCGGTGAAATACTTTTTAGCAATTCAATTGTTTATTTGAATCATTTTATTAATTGAATACACAGAGAAAAAATTCGGATTTAATGTTTAATCTACGGAAAGATTACGAATATTTTAAATATTTCGAAAGATTTCGTTTCAATCTTTTTTCAAAGATTACAAAAATTAAATCTTTCGATAGATTGAGTTTCGGTTTAAAATGTCTAAAATTGATAGTAGCAATTAGAAGTGAAGATTTTGCCACGAAAATGTTTTGTTTTTGTTAAAAGTTCATTGTCCTGGTATCTAGAGTTTATGATTAGAAGCTACTGCCATGTGTAATTTTTAGTCATCTGTTAGCGATGCAAAAGTAAAAACCACAGCATCCAAATGTTTCAGATTTTTTTTTTTTGCTTTTCTTAAAGGATATTGATTTTCGAGTAAAGAAAATCGGTGAAAAAGTAAATAATTCTTCCATGCAAACTGGTCTGTTATACTTCTTAATCAATGGTACAATTAAATATGGGTGAAAAATATCGTTATTATAATATTTTCCATACGCTTATGGTACTTTTCAATAGTTTTGCCAGGCTCAACTTCCTTATCGTTGCTCATACAGATTTATGAAGTATGATAATAGTTTATTAAATAATTGGTAAAATGAAAAAAAATGTTGCCTTCGATTAGGATTTGAACTCGTCTACTATGATGGTTACCTCAGTTGGTACAAATTTTTCGTTCAGAAGATTAATTTTTTAATCTTTGAAAGAGTAAAATCTCCGTAACAACGGTGCGAAAATAAATCTTGCTAAGATTACGAACCCAATAGCTCAGTGGTAAAGTACAGGACTGGAGATACGGAGGTACCGAGGTGAACGAGTTCAAATCCTGATCAAATTAAGTAAAAAAAAAAAACATTTAATTTCAACTAAACAAATATTTCCAATTTCAGAATAAATAAAACAATTAAATCTGACTCAATATTTCAAATAAATGTTGGAAAAATTTTTTTAATTTCAAAATAATAAAATTGAAATCCCTTTGAAGATTTCGATCTAATCCATCGACAGATTATTTTCGAAAGATTAAATGCAAGTAATCTTTCGAAGATTTGCAGGCAAAAATGCTAATTAATCGATAGTTAAAATTCAGTTTAGGGCAAAAAGTCTGTTTAAGAAATATTTAGAATGAATGAAACTAATATTTAGTCAAATTAAAGCAAAATCGTCCAATATAATTTCTGTAGGGATAAGCTCGCGGAAGCTTATTTTATATTTTCCATTACGTATAAGGAAAATTAAGTTCGCCCGAATGTAAGAGGAAAATGACTAAACTGAAATTGGTCTCCGCGGAGGCTTATTTTTACAAGGTTCTCGATGAACTTGTTCAGCACTCTGAAAACTTGCAGGGCAATCTTTATTTCATGGTTTTTTGGGCTTCGAAGGCACCGTGAACATTGTTTGAAAAAACTCAAAGTATTTTAATGACAATTGATATGTTTTGCTCCACATGTTTTTTGTTCATAGTTCTCAAACCACTGGACCGACGTCGTTCAGACTTCAGTACTCTCACTTCCGATCGGGTGAAATGTACAAAAATTCAGTAAACAATTTTATTTTCTTGAGCCAAGTGTACTTGCACTCAAGCCAAGATAAGTGATTCTCTTATTTTTCTATGCACAATATTAATGCGAAGCGACGACAGCTGCCAAATTGTTTAGTCAAAATTCAGCAAATTTTACTATTTTGAGAAAAAAGCGTCAATCGAAAATTATATTGCAGTTTTGTACTACAAAACATTTAGAGATTACCCGGATGATCCACAAAGTCTACTTTTCTCACTTGCTTGCACATATCAAGATTGTCTGCCTGTCTTTTTTTCTATGCACAAATCGTGCATGCAAAGCGACGACAATTGTCGTTTTTGTTGATTTGTTCTTTATTTCATGCGGCATGCGGGTGAATTTTTATGCGTACATTTCAGAGACTTTCGGATTTGTAGACAAAAATGCTCGTTAAATCGAGAGTCACTTTAGGGCAAAAATTCTGTTTAGGGAACTTATTTTTAGTCGAATTATCTACGAGTAATTATACCTAGAGGGAGGCAGCCATCACAGCCCACAAACCTTTTTATATTTTTTTGAGAAGGAATTTGTAGTTGGAAACATTTAAAATTCCCCATTTGATATAATAGTTATTTGTTAACCAAGGAAAAAAAATGGAAATTTCATTTCGACTGTGTTTTCTTTGTGGCCAGAGCGTAGCGAATTTTTCACTTGACTTGACTTGACTTGACTTGACTTGAGTAACCAAAACGTGCTCCTGTGAGCGATCCCATGAGAACATTGGACGTGAGGATTTTGGTTTGATTGTGAGTCAGACCCTAATCCCCCCTTTTCGTTCTCCTTGATTACATTCAAAGCACACATTAGTATGTCTCCACTCTCCCCGTTCAACTTTCACCTTTCGAACTTAATGTGTGTTCTGAATGCTATCAGTGTAGGGCACACCACTCTGGTTTACTATTTTCTTATATACCACAGAGTACTTTCTGTGGTAACTAACTCAACCACCGTCGCTCGATCTATGTGGTCGGACTAGCTACTTTATCATCTTTTATCAATTACCTTTTCCCTTTGATTTTACCTTTTCTTATTTTGTCACGCTCTGTACCTTTTTAGTTCTTTCATATTTATTTTGTTTCAAGTGTCCTTCCTTCGTCATCTGCAACATCCGAGCTGGCTCCTGTGAACATTCCCAGAGAGTTCGAACGTGAAAACACTGACAATGGAGTTACCACTTGGTTTTCCCTCTTACACTCACAATTCTTATTGCTAAGAAAGCGCTGGGTCGCTACTCGGTATGCAGTAGACTTATATACTAACAACAATCACCGTCGCTCGACCAAGTGATCGGACTATCTACTTTTGTTTCATTTTATTTCAATCAATTACCTTAGTCCACAACCCACATACTTACTAATCACTGTCGCGTGTCAATGATCATTCTGTTCAAGTTTGTTTGTTTGTCAATCATAGTGTCCTGAATATTCCATTTTTGCTTTTCATTCATTCATTTTCATACCCCATTCATTCATCATTGTTTCATCCATTGATACACTTCGTAACATCCCACGATTTTTAGTTCTTATATACCATTTGCGTCCCATTATCATTCAAGTGTAAGTGCCATGAGAGTCGCAGTGGAAGGTAATATTGGTTCGGGGAAGAGCACTTTTCTTGGTTATTGTGCTTCTTTGCCGAACTACGCCGTTTATCCGATTCTTAGCATATTCCTCATTCATCCTCAGTTGTTATTTCTTTCCATTCTTTGCACATTCGTTCATCCTTTTGATTCCGCTTGCGCATGCATACAATCACTCCATTACAGAAAAAGACAGAAACAGAAATGTATTAGCATTGCTTCCCTCTCTCCCGACATTAATATTTCTACAGTGTACAGTGTACTCTGATCTCCGCTTCTTGTGACCTCAGTCAACAACCTGCAATCCCTCAGCATCACCAAACATCATAAGAAATTACATACCAAGGTTTTGAAAGAACAGGCAAAGCCTCTAAGTCGATCACGAAGGCGGTGTCACAAAAACCGGGCCAACGGCTGGGAAGTTTATTCCCTTTACCGCATCACGGGTTTTACAAAAGAAAACACACCGTACATAACACGTTCACCATGATTAAAATGCATGGAAATGTGATGAAAAAACGTCAAACGTAACAACTTTGTGCTCTTTGTCAACACGATAACTTGAGTAAATCTCAACGGATTTTCGCAAAAATTATTTTATTCGACGAAGAATGGAAATCCTCAGGTAAAGTCCGGAAATGAGCGGTATCGCTTCAACCATCTGATTGCAGTTCTCAGAAGAAGTATCTTCTGCTCTTCGTTAACACGATAATCGGAGTAATTCTCAACCGATTCAAAAAAATCATTTGGTAGAGAATGGAATTCCCGAGGTCAGGTTCCAAGACAGCCTAACGTTAGCCTAACGATCTAGCTGCTGTTGATACAAATGAATTTTTGTATCTATTTCAATAGCACCTTTTTGCCATGTGATTTTGCCTTCTAAACAAAACCGAACAAACAGAACAAAAATCAACGAGTGGGAAGTTTGCCAGAGCGAAGCGAGGGCCGTAATTCACACGAGTTTAAGTTTTATTGAAAACATATACGCAAACCCTTACCGTGTCATTTCATAGACAACGTTTTGAAGATTTTCAGTGAAACCAAACCGAATTAAATTACTAATGAGAGATTTAGACAGTTCTAGTAGTCCTTCTTCTAAACACGCTTTTTTGCCATCAAAATTACATTTCATTGCAATAGATCATGGCTAATAAAAATACCATTGACACGTTCAGACATCAAAGGATCTGTCCCACCCAAAAGGTGGGATCTAGCATGAGAAATGCAACTTAACAAAAGCAAAACACTGAGCATCCGAAAGAAAACACTTTCTTCAAGTCGACCTTCCACACTACCCGTAGTGAGTGCCTTCGTGGTAGACTTAAACTGTTCTTTCAGAACCTTGGTCAAAAAATATATAAAATACAAAAACGCTTGAGCGCTTTCACACACCATGCGCACGCCCAAACGAAACAAATCATACATGCGCCACTGGCAATTAACAACCAGCGTCGTCCGTTTCCAAACATGATTACGCGGGAACTACATGTCTAATTGAAACCGTCGAAACTATCTTATCGATAGATCATCATCAAGGATGTCCGAAATGACATCCACGTTAAAATACAAATGAATAAATGAACGAAACATTTAACGAAACTAAAATGAGGCTACGCCTGAAAGTACTGTCACCTGAAGATGATCCACGGCATGAATTGCGTTACATGCTTCGTTCATTCACTTGTATGATTCTTCCCCAAGGCGCATTTCAGACATCCCTGGATACGACCCACGGACAGCTGCAACAAAAAGAAGCTCTGGCTATTGCACTCACTCACAGTAACACGAACTAACGAAGCAACAGACGTGGCACAGCGAACTCTGTAAACTACCACGCAGCAAAGCCTACTTAGAAGAAGAATCGGCCGACGTTCACTTTCCGCTCAATGCAGACGGAGCCAAGCGTCTCTCATACAGAGTGCTTCTTCGGCAAGCGGAAACCAAGCCTGACCCAGGCTGAAAACTACACAAAAATTGCTGGAAATTCTGCGACGTCAAGAAATCCAACAAATTCGAGAAACTCAAGAAACTCATTTCAGGCGCCAGGTAAATGACATTACTAGTCTGCCATTACCATCGTACACATCCAGAGCTCTTGGGCACTTTCCACATTTTGCAAACTTTCGCAGAGCACAACCAAAAAGGTCAAAATGCCTCAGGATTTTGCTGTAAGTGCCACATGGCTCACCTTCGGAAAATTCAACTGCCATTTGCTAAAAACTTTGGAGAACCTTAGTAAAATTCAGCGCTCAGTCGGAAGTCATTGTCGTCGTAAGCATTTGGGCAGAACGACTATACGACCACAAAAGCGACAGAAGAGTGCGAAGAAGCAACAAAAGAGCGTGAATGTCTACAAACGATAGCCGTGAAGCACAACTAAAGCCAAATCGTCAAGACCCTTTTCGGTGATCCGTCACACTTTGGCAAGAAAAATCCCCAGAGAGCGAAGAAACCTCTGGCGATTTTTCCTGGCGCTTCTTCACACTCTATCGATTTCTAGCGACAATTCATCACTCTTGACAGATTTGTTAATTTGACAAGAATAACAAAGACCTGAATGCGAAAAACGCCAAGAAAAGTCAGCAGAAAGTGAAGAAACGTCATAAAGACACATTCGCAACTCCCTTCTTCGTCATTTAACCGAAGCACCTTACGGAGAAAAAAGCCGAAACGTATTACTTTCATAAAAAACGCTTCCACTTCGTGAAAAACGACTCTCGTTTACCTCAAAGAAATTTCTTCCGCAGCAAAGGGAAATCCGTTCACACAAAAAGATTCTCCTTTGGACTAGTTCCGTTGGCCACTTTCTTTTGGGATAACGGCAAGTTAACGCTTCTCACAAACGATCGGATCTAACACAAACGTCGAGGAACACATCTGCCGTAATTTGCATAAGAAACCTAGTGAAAAATTTAAACAAAAGAATTCTATTGTTTAAAACTTCCACCAAGCTTCCCATACAAACCACGGCAGACATTAACATAGGCTTATGAACACCAGGTAGCTAATAAGTTGAGGCAGGAAATGGGAAACGACGAGAAATCTAGAAAATTCGGAAACCGACTGAAATCGGGAAAAAGAACAAAAATGGGAAAACGACCAACAATCGGGAAATTACGAAAAAACGGAAAAACTGTAAACCTGTCGAGAATTCATCGGAAAACTAGAAAACCGTAAAAACATTTCGGAAAAGCTGAAACAGCTTCAGACAACATACTTCTTCCTCCATACTTCTTTCAACGCTTGCCAATGCTCTCACCGCACAGATTCCGCCTTTCTTTAGACCGATTTGAGGATTCTCGCATCGCGGCATTCACAACAATCCACAAAGTGATATCTTCCTTAGACAGAATGTGTCACCCTGCCAATTATTGTGTATCACTCGTTGCGGTATCCTCAACAGTCTGGACAGCGTTTCTGTCGTATCGCTCCCACACATGCTGACTCACAGGGCAAAATCCACAGATGGTTCACTAATAACGCTTCTTGGATTAAAGTATACTAAACGCCAGCGCTCCTGGATACTAACGACTGCATCCAGCTAACTAAGTCATGTCAACTAGTACATACCTATGATACTGCATTGGTAACCGTACATGGAAGCATCAGAACTTGTAATTGGTTGTGTCCCGCCCAAGATCCAGTACTCTTCCATTGTTTTCTTTTCTTTTCTCGTTCTCGCAGTACAACTTTCTTTGACAGTTCGTGAGCCCAAAACGATACGAATCCGGGGCATAATTCGATATTATTTCGCGTGTGTCTCCCTGGTGTCATTTCCATCATAGTCGTGGTCCATTTAGTCGTCAATTACCCCATATTTTATTAACTTTTCACAATATTTTCGCGGAGCTCAAATATTTTTCGACCGGTCGGCTTCGCCGCCTACCTACCGCCAGAGCGTAGCGAATTTTTCACCCGAGAAAATGAAATTTCCTACTTTTTCCCCGAGGTCGACACATAATTTTTCACAAGGCATCCGGAGGTTCATCGGAGGTGAGAAAATGACTATTGTCTCTCCCATCGAAATCAAATGGTATTATATCTGAAGTTATCTCGTACGCGTACATTTTCTTTTTGATTTCACAAAGTTGCCGATCACAAAAATATGCCGTCGATTCATATGCATTTTTTATGCATAGAAAAATAAGACATAACAGGAACAAGCAATTTGTCTTACAAGAAAGTTGGTAGCATAACAATAAACACCAAAATGGTTTTGTGAGCTGGGCTGTTTATAGACGGTACATTCCCTGCGAGAAAATTGTTTAGTTAAAATTCAGCGAGTTTTACTATTTTCAGAAAAAAGCGTCCTTCGAAAATTGAATTGTAGTTATGTAGTACGAAACATTGTAATTTTAGAGATTACCCGGATGATCCACAAAGTCTACCTTTCTCACTTGCTTGCAGCACATATCAAGATTGCCTGTCTTTTTTTCTATGCACAAATTATGCATGCAAAGCGACGACGATTATTGTCGTCTTTGTTGATTTGTTCTATGCGGCATGCGGGTGAATTTTTATGCGTACATTTCAGAGACTTTTCGGATTTGTAGACAAAAATGCTCGTTAAATCGAGAGTTAACATTCAGTTTAGGGCAAAAATTGTGTTTAGGGAACAGAATGAAACTTTTTTTTAGTCAAATTGTAGAAAAATCGTCCCCTGTAGGAATGAGCTAACGGAAGTTAGATTTATATTTTCCATTATGTATAAGGAGAATTAAGTTGGCTCGAAGACAAATAATGTATTTCATGTTTTGTAAAAGGAAAATGACAAAACAGAAATTGGCTTTCGCCGGGGCTAATTCTTACAAGGTTCTCGAGGAACATTTTCTGTAACATTTTCTGTTGAACGGAACCTGCCTGTACTAGCAATGTAGTTCAGTGAGAAAAGTCGAATTCATCCGTGTACAAAATCTCTGAATTTTCCAGAGATTGTTTGAGAAGAAATTCGTAACTTTTTAAATTCCCCAGTTGATATAATAGTTATTTCAGAAATTTTGTTTGAAAATGATTCCAACTTATTTATTTGTGGGAATTCAATCCCGTATGATTGCTAACAAATATCATCGCCCGTAGGCATATACGATGACAAAGAGTTTTACTTATAATAATTCCTAACCGGTGGCGCTATTAACGTTATTGACCCGGAGAATGGCCTGAACCCTTCAGTGAGGAAAAGAAAAGCAAGATATTATACAAAATTGAATTGTTTCCCACGATTGTTTCGTTTGCTCAGCTGTTGATATCGCATACAGGTCATTGAACTAAGCCAATTGATCAGCTGTGAGGTGGTGATTGACATTCGTATTCATAATCATAACAAAGGACATCGTTGACCAGTTTCCACTCGAAACACTTGTTTTGACGCCGCGTTCTCTTTGATTCAACTAAAATTGTGCTCGATAAATTTGTCCTAAACGGATTGAAATTTAAAGGACCTTGTTGGATAAACCATAACCAGATCGACCAGAAAAATGAAATTCTCAGCGAGAACCCATTTGAAGTGATGAGTTTGGTTTTTGCTTGACTAGTGTGTGACGAATATTTATTTCATAAATGGAGCACTAGTTGATGGGAACGAAACGTGCTTAAGATGAATCGTTTGGTGATAAAGGAAGGAAGCGTTCGGTGGAGTAAACCAACGGCCAAGTCCTGTAATTCGACACCAATACTGCAACGTTGGATGATTCAGTTGTTTATTAAAGCGATGAACCAACACAAAAATTTAACTGAAACTCGATCAAAGCTAAGTGTTTGTTGATATTTTATCTACATTTGTCAACTTCCCTTTTACTTAATCCTAGGTTTGCAAGTGGGCCAAGTTAGGGACTAATAGCGACCCCAAACATGGGTACTGGAACAACCATGTTCGTGGGTTGTTTCAAACGATTCGGTCATCAAACTGTATCGGATGACCATGATATGGATGTGACTCGAAAATTTGTATGACTTCATGAAACGCTCCGGAATTTTTGTGATGATACGGTCAGTGAGTTTGTTTTTCTTTTTGTTGTTGAATGGCTGACTGGATTGTATTTATTGGTTTTTGTTGATCCGATATGACCTAATTGTCCTTATAACGTAGCTATTGTTGTCGATATAATTATTGTTGCCGGATGGAGTTTAATCCAATAATTTGGTGTTGGTCTTCCCGACCCCAAGTACGTTCATCAGCTCTACAACCGAATTTCTTTTGATTGGCCACCAACTCATCAAGGATTTGTTGAACAATTTTCCAATAATTTCCAAACGGTAACGCCCATTCTATGATTTCGAAAAAAAATTGTCACGTTCGGACCAAATTTGAAATACGTTGAATTAAACGCAACGCCTTTAAATGGAAAATCTTCGATTCTGCTTGCTGCTAACGGTTGATTGATTCAAATACGACGTAAGGGTTTCGTCGATTGTAGGTGCGGTAGACTTTCGCTAATTGATGCTGCTGCTTGTTGAATTCTGGCGAGTTTGCCAGAACAGTGCCATTACATTTTCTTTTTGTTGTTCGATGACCCTCACTACCTCGCTTATTTGAATTGATTGATTGGAACTTTGTGCTTCCAGAAGGTCGAAGTATGAATATGTCAGCACAACGGAAGCATCGAAAATACTGAAAGCTACGTCATACTTTTTCGATACAGTTTCTTCATGTTTGATTTGAAAACTAAAATCTGTTGACTCCATCATCGTTGTATTAGCATCGTAAATTTTGTCCCATAAAGTCGTGACGACCTTGAGTTTTCTATCGAGAAGTATCTTTGTAATTTCATCGACCTTCAATTCCTCGTAGAATTCCTCCAAATCTTTGATATTCTGTTCATGTATCTCCAATAATCTTTGCATTTTAATATTTTCTATTCATTTCCAGATATTCAAACACAGAACGTTGATCAATTTGCTCATGATGACGAGGTCAACTCTACGACCGTTTAATTATGAATTTAATAGATTCCAATGTACGGTTGATTTTAATAAAATTGTTGAATTAGTTGCTGACTTCGTTGTTCCTCTTCACCAAATTAGGGAACCCTTGGCCAGATGAACTTACGTTAATGACCGTCGATCCACAGAAAAATGTTATGCTGGCAAAGACTGTTCTCGTACTGTGTATAGTATGTGTGGCGACTTTCTTTTGTTCGTCGCAATTCGTTTACTGATGATGGTTGCACTTTATGTGATTTTATTAAAAAATTAATCTTGTGCGGCCGTTTAATATGCTGTTGCCGATTATTTGATTTTATTACAATTATTTGTGGCCGTTAATTTTTCAGTAGCCGTTTCTTTAATTTCTCGGTTTTTTGTCTGTTTGGCCGGAACTTTTCACTGTCGGCGTTTTAACTTTGTTTAGCCGATAGTTTTATGTAATTTTATTTTAAATTGTTTGGTGTAATTGATCGATATTTAATAAATTTTTAAATTCGCAGCCAAATTACAGATGGCCTTCCTTTGTTCTTTAATTCAATTTTTAATAGTGGACTGTATTTTATTTTATTTCACTGGGGAATTAAAAAAATTTGACTATTGTCTCTCGCATCGAAATCAACAAAGTAGAAATGTATGACAAATCAACAAGCACGACCACTTTTGTATGCATAATTTATGCATAGAAAAAAAGACTTGTGTAAGTAAATAAGAAAAGTATACATCTAATCCGGGTAATCTCTAAAGTTAAAAAATTTTCTCACCAACTAATTTGCTATAGACCAGCACTTTATTTCTATATGCATATTTCTTCATACATATTTATCTTGAAATCGTTAAGTTTTGTCCTATTGAAGGCAATTTTCTTCAGTCCATCTTGCACACGCAAATTTAATGCTTATTATCCCTTTTACGAAATTTTAGTGAAGTAAAACTGTGTGTGAGTTCACCTATTACGCAGTTGAAAATTGCGTTATTTTGCACCGTGTGCCAAATTACCACACGCCATTCAGCTCACTATTTTATAGAAAAAAGCAAATCAAATTTTACGTCTAACGTCTTAATGTCAGTCTTTATTTCTATGCACAAATTATGCATACAAAGCGACGACAGTTGTCGTGTTTGTTGATTTTTGCTATAGGTCAACGCACTTCAAGCAAAAGTGATCATAGTTGACAGCTGCCAAATAGAGTAATATTTTGTATGAAATGGTTTTTTACAGTGCTGTACAGTTGTGTGACACACTGTCACGTTTCGGTACCCCATTTAGAGTACCACGCATGCTTGAAGTGCGTTGTATCGGTACATCTCATAAAAGTGAATTTTTGAACGTAACTTTCACAGAATTTTTGGATCTGTAGGCAAAAACGGTCGTTAATCGAGAGTTAAAATGCAGTTTAGGGAATAAGTCGTAATGAAACTAAGTCAAATCATCACAAAATCCTTCGCTGATAACATTTATGTAAGAATTGGCCCGCGAAGCCTATGTTATGATTTTACTTGAACAAAACATACGCCTCTCTGGAAGACATTGTAAACGTTCTGGTTAAGGTACTGCGAAATTGTGCAACTTTTTTTTTATTTTCACATTTGGATCAATTTTCATAAATTATTCTGTGGAAAGAAATTTGTATCCAAAACGACGGCCCATTATAGACACTCGGTGGCTACATGCAGATTTGCAACAGATTTGTTGGTGTAGTCTTCGTTCTTCACTCTAACACCAGCTCGAACACCAGCTTTATGTTGCGCAGAGGCATTTCGTTTTTAGATGCGACAATTAAATGAAGCGGAGACGCTTAATTGAGATCGTGCACAAACGACTCCATATATCCACTTGAATCGACAGAACAAATCAAACATTCTTCAGGTCATCTTTAATGATCGCTAAACGTAGGAAATTGCGACTTCCTCTGATCCATCTGTTCAGTTTTTGATAACCACATACAAAGCTCTCTTTTTGTCACCGTCCGATCGAAGTTTCAAGCAGTCGCAGAGCAGATGAAGCGGTGATACAAATTTCCTTAGCAAGCTATCTTCTCTCTTCGTAGTTGACGCAGTGAATCTAAATCACAAGCACTTCTTATCTAGAACACAGCATCTAACTCCGGTCCCAGTAACAACAAATAATATTGTCATTCTTTGGCTGGCACTATGCGACCAACTTTCATGTAAGACAAATATCTGTCGAGATCTCAAAACTGTTTTGTCCTCCGAAGTAATCCATGAATTGTCGGCATTTTATTTGCTTTTAGTGTAACACTTTCAAAATAGATTTAATTTTAACATTTAAAAAAAGTCAAAAATGCAAAAAAAAATGATTTTGTCATTGAAAAATAGATAGAAATTGACAAAGTTGCCGATCACAAAAATATGTCGTCGATGTATATGCATTTTTTATGCATAGCAAAAGAAGGCAGGAACATAATATTTGTCTCGCAGTTTCTTTGCGCTAAATGAATTTCACTAAACAATACCACGTATATCATCTTATTGACATTGCAACTACAAAGTTCAACTTTCTTATAAGAAAAATATTCCTGTCTTATTTTCCTATGCATAAAAAATGCATTTAAATCGAGGACATATTTTTGTGGTCGGCAAATTCGTCAATTTTAATTTTGTTTACGATATCTCAAAACTGTTTATTCCCCCGATCTTATGGAAATAAAACCGATTTTGATTATTATTTTTTTTAATCGACGAAGAATGGAATTCCCGAGATTAAGTTCAAAGATGGGCCTACGGATCTAGAAACTTTTCCAGAAAAACAGGTTTTTACTCTGTTGATAGTTAAATGTATTATTCCGTCGACTAGAGATGAGCGGGTTGGGTTTTTTTTTGTCTTACATGAAAGTTGGTCGCATAGTGCCAGCCAAAGAATGACAATATTATTTGTTGTTACTGGGACCGGAGTTAGATGCTGTGTTCTAGATAAGAAGTGCTTGTGATTTAGATTCACTGCGTCAACTACGAAGAGAGAAGATAGCTTGCTAAGGAAATTTGTATCACCGCTTCATCTGCTCTGCGACTGCTTGAAACTTCGATCGGACGGTGACAAAAAGAGAGCTTTGTATGTGGTTATCAAAAACTGAACAGATGGATCAGAGGAAGTCGCAATTTCCTACGTTTAGCGATCATTAAAGATGACCTGAAGAATGTTTGATTTGTTCTGTCGATTCAAGTGGATATATGGAGTCGTTTGTGCACGATCTCAATTAAGCGTCTCCGCTTCATTTAATTGTCGCATCTAAAAACGAAATGCCTCTGCGCAACATAAAGCTGGTGTTCGAGCTGGTGTTAGAGTGAAGAACGAAGACTACACCAACAAATCTGTTGCAAATCTGCATGTAGCCACCGAGTGTCTATAATGGGCCGTCGTTTTGGATACAAATTTCTTTCCACAGAATAATTTATGAAAATTGATCCAAATGTGAAAATAAAAAAAAAGTTGCACAATTTCGCAGTACCTTAACCAGAACGTTTACAATGTCTTCCAGAGAGGCGTATGTTTTGTTCAAGTAAAATCATAACATAGGCTTCGCGGGCCAATTCTTACATAAATGTTATCAGCGAAGGATTTTGTGATGATTTGACTTAGTTTCATTACGACTTATTCCCTAAACTGCATTTTAACTCTCGATTAACGACCGTTTTTGCCTACAGATCCAAAAATTCTGTGAAAGTTACGTTCAAAAATTCACTTTTATGAGATGTACCGATACAACGCACTTCAAGCATGCGTGGTACTCTAAATGGGGTACCGAAACGTGACAGTGTGTCACACAACTGTACAGCACTGTAAAAAACCATTTCATACAAAATATTACTCTATTTGGCAGCTGTCAACTATGATCACTTTTGCTTGAAGTGCGTTGACCTATAGCAAAAATCAACAAACACGACAACTGTCGTCGCTTTGTATGCATAATTTGTGCATAGAAATAAAGACTGACATTAAGACGTTAGACGTAAAATTTGATTTGCTTTTTTCTATAAAATAGTGAGCTGAATGGCGTGTGGTAATTTGGCACACGGTGCAAAATAACGCAATTTTCAACTGCGTAATAGGTGAACTCACACACAGTTTTACTTCACTAAAATTTCGTAAAAGGGATAATAAGCATTAAATTTGCGTGTGCAAGATGGACTGAAGAAAATTGCCTTCAATAGGACAAAACTTAACGATTTCAAGATAAATATGTATGAAGAAATATGCATATAGAAATAAAGTGCTGGTCTATAGCAAATTAGTTGGTGAGAAAATTTTTTAACTTTAGAGATTACCCGGATTAGATGTATACTTTTCTTATTTACTTACACAAGTCTTTTTTTCTATGCATAAATTATGCATACAAAAGTGGTCGTGCTTGTTGATTTGTCATACATTTCTACTTTGTTGATTTCGATGCGAGAGACAATAGTCAAATTTTTTTAATTCCCCAGTGAAATAAAATAAAATACAGTCCACTATTAAAAATTGAATTAAAGAACAAAGGAAGGCCATCTGTAATTTGGCTGCGAATTTAAAAATTTATTAAATATCGATCAATTACACCAAACAATTTAAAATAAAATTACATAAAACTATCGGCTAAACAAAGTTAAAACGCCGACAGTGAAAAGTTCCGGCCAAACAGACAAAAAACCGAGAAATTAAAGAAACGGCTACTGAAAAATTAACGGCCACAAATAATTGTAATAAAATCAAATAATCGGCAACAGCATATTAAACGGCCGCACAAGATTAATTTTTTAATAAAATCACATAAAGTGCAACCATCATCAGTAAACGAATTGCGACGAACAAAAGAAAGTCGCCACACATACTATACACAGTACGAGAACAGTCTTTGCCAGCATAACATTTTTCTGTGGATCGACGGTCATTAACGTAAGTTCATCTGGCCAAGGGTTCCCTAATTTGGTGAAGAGGAACAACGAAGTCAGCAACTAATTCAACAATTTTATTAAAATCAACCGTACATTGGAATCTATTAAATTCATAATTAAACGGTCGTAGAGTTGACCTCGTCATCATGAGCAAATTGATCAACGTTCTGTGTTTGAATATCTGGAAATGAATAGAAAATATTAAAATGCAAAGACTAGGCCCCACCTCTTGGGTGGGTCAGGTCCCTTGACTGGCTATTTTTTTCTATAATTCCAGCCTTAGTTTTCTATCATATTTATTTAATTTCCTGAAGAAACAAAAAGAGCTATGAGTTGAAGGTCCAGCGAGCGATGTCTTACTCCTAAGTTGAGTCTCCTATATAATCTACTAAAAGCGCTGAACAGGTGGCGCATTTCTTGCTTACCTCTTGAAAAAAAACTCATGTGAATTACGGCTCTGGCAAAATTCACACTCGTGCAAACACTTTAGGAACGAAAAATTTCTTTTAAGAACGCGATTTCACGCAAAAATTGTCGTATATCGCAGATTACCAGTCCAATAAAGTCCAATGTTCGAATTTAACCACATGAATTACGATACTGGTCGAAAACACTTAATATTTTAAAATCTGCGATTTTCGAAGCCTCTGAGAATTACTCGAGTTATCGTGTTATCAAGCAAGCAAGATTGTTCTAGACTTCTAGATTGTTCGACCAGAAATCCAGATTCACTTACTCGTCGAATAATTTTTTTTTTCTGGAAATCCGTTGCAAAAATGTCGCGGTAACAAGTTGTGTTTACAATTATACTCCAACTACTCCACTACTCCAATATTATCCATCTACGAACTCAAAATCGGGTAAAAATTACTTAAGTTATCACGATAACAAGGAAAAGTGTCTGAGTATAATTTGGCGTATTTCCTGCCTACCTCTTGAAAAAATATAACTCGTGTGAATTATGGCCCTCGCTTCGCTCTGGCCACAAAGTTCACACTCGTTCAAACATTTTAGGAACGAAAAAAATTCTTTCAAGAATACGGATTTCACGCAAAAATTGTCGTATATCCCAGATTACTAGTCCAATTAAATTCCAATGTTCGAATTTAACCACATGAATTACGCTACTGGTCGAAATTGATTTTTTAAGCCTCTGAGAATTACTCGAGCTATCGGTTTCTCAAGCAAGCAAAAACTCTTTTGGGAAGTACTTCTTAATTGTTAGACCAGAAATCCAGAATTTCACTACTCTTCAAATGAGAAATTTTTCTGGAAATCCGTTGCAAAAATGTCGTGGTAAACATAAACAAGTTATATTTACAATTACTCCAAACTCGCTACTCCAATATCATTCTCTGTCAATTAAAACAAAAAATTTGAAAATCGGGTAAAAATTACTCAAGTTATCGCGCGGTAACAAGAGAAAGTGTCTGTGTAGAATTTCTCCCATCTTGTTGTTCTAACATTATCCATCTGCAAACTCAACCTCAAGAATTTCAATCTTCGTCGAATAACACAAAAAGTTTTAAAATCTGATAAGAATTAGGGAAGTTATCGCGGTAACAAGGAATAAAATTCTCTTGAGAATTACTCCCATCTCATTATCCCAATATTGCCCATCTACGAACTTAACCTCATGATTTTCATTCTCCGTCGATTAAAACCAAAATTTTGGCAAATCGGTAAAGAATTACTCGAGCTATCGAGTCCACAAGGAAAAGCGTCTGTGTAGAATTTCTCCCATCTCGTTGTTCGAACATTATCCATCTGCAAACTCAGCCTCAAGATTTTCAATCTTCGTCGATTAAGACAAAATCTTTGAAAATCGGATAAGAATTATGGAAGTTATCGCGGTAACAAGTAAAAAAATCTCTTGAGAATTACTCCCATCTCATTACTCCAATATTGCCCATCTACGAACTTAACCTCATGATTTTCATTCTCCGTCGATTAAAACCAAAATTTTGCAAATCGGTAAAGAATTACTCGAGTTATCGAGTCCACAAGTGTACGGACGTTTTCTGTATTTAACGTTTTTTGCCAATGTGGAACAATTTCAAAATATCAAAGTGAACTTAGCGTTACGGACATTTAAGGGTATTTTCTTTCATAAGACCCTGACTTTTCAGTCAAGGGAATTATTGGAGATACATGAACAGAATATCAAAGATTTGGAGGAATTCTACGAGGAATTGAAGGTCGATGAAATTACAAAGATACTTCTCGATAGAAAACTCAAGGTCGTCACGACTTTATGGGACAAAATTTACGATGCTAATACAACGATGATGGAGTCAACAGATTTTAGTTTTCAAATCAAACATGAAGAAACTGTATCGAAAAAGTATGACGTAGCTTTCAGTATTTTCGATGCTTCCGTTGTGCTGACATATTCATACTTCGACCTTCTGGAAGCACAAAGTTCCAATCAATCAATTCAAATAAGCGAGGTAGTGAGGGTCATCGAACAACAAAAAGAAAATGTAATGGCACTGTTCTGGCAAACTCGCCAGAATTCAACAAGCAGCAGCATCAATTAGCGAAAGTCTACCGCACCTACAATCGACGAAAACCCTTACGTCGTATTTGAATCAATCAACCGTTAGCAGCAAGCAGAATCGAAGATTTTCCATTTAAAGGCGTTGCGTTTAATTCAACGTATTTCAAATTTGGTCGAACGTGACAATTTTTTTTCGAAATCATAGAATGGGCGTTACCGTTTGGAAATTATTGGAAAATTGTTCAACAAATCCTTGATGAGTTGGTGGCCAATCAAAAGAAATTCGGTTGTAGAGCTGATGAACGTACTTGGGGTCGGGAAGACCAACACCAAATTATTGGATTAAACTCCATCCGGCAACAATAATTATATCGACAACAATAGCTACGTTATAAGGACAATTAGGTCATATCGGATCAACAAAAACCAATAAATACAATCCAGTCAGCCATTCAACAACAAAAAGAAAAACAAACTCACTGACCGTATCATCACAAAAATTCCGGAGCGTTTCATGAAGTCATACAAATTTTCGAGTCACATCCATATCATGGTCATCCGATACAGTTTGATGACCGAATCGTTTGAAACAACCCACGAACATGGTTGTTCCAGTACCCATGTTTGGGGTCGCTATTAGTCCCTAACTTGGCCCACTTGCAAACCTAGGATTAAGTAAAAAGGGAAGTTGACAAATGTAGATAAAATATCAACAAACACTTAGCTTTGATCGAGTTTCAGTTAAATTTTTGTGTTGGTTCATCGCTTTAATAAACAACTGAATCATCCAACGTTGCAGTATTGGTGTCGAATTACAGGACTTGGCCGTTGGTTTACTCCACCGAACGCTTCCTTCCTTTATCACCAAACGATTCATCTTAAGCACGTTTCGTTCCCATCAACTAGTGCTCCATTTATGAAATAAATATTCGTCACACACTAGTCAAGCAAAAACCAAACTCATCACTTCAAATGGGTTCTCGCTGAGAATTTCATTTTTCTGGTCGATCTGGTTATGGTTTATCCAACAAGGTCCTTTAAATTTCAATCCGTTTAGGACAAATTTATCGAGCACAATTTTAGTTGAATCAAAGAGAACGCGGCGTCAAAACAAGTGTTTCGAGTGGAAACTGGTCAACGATGTCCTTTGTTATGATTATGAATACGAATGTCAATCACCACCTCACAGCTGATCAATTGGCTTAGTTCAATGACCTGTATGCGATATCAACAGCTGAGCAAACGAAACAATCGTGGGAAACAATTCAATTTTGTATAATATCTTGCTTTTCTTTTCCTCACTGAAGGGTTCAGGCCATTCTCCGGGTCAATAACGTTAATAGCGCCACCGGTTAGGAATTATTATAAGTAAAACTCTTTGTCATCGTATATGCCTACGGGCGATGATATTTGTTAGCAATCATACGGGATTGAATTCCCACAAATAAATAAGTTGGAATCATTTTCAAACAAAATTTCTGAAATAACTATTATATCAACTGGGGAATTTAAAAAAGTTACGAATTTCTTCTCAAACAATCTCTGGAAAATTCAGAGATTTTGTACACGGATGAATTCGACTTTTCTCACTGAACTACATTGCTAGTACAGGCAGGTTCCGTTCAACAGAAAATGTTACAGAAAATGTTCCTCGAGAACCTTGTAAGAATTAGCCCCGGCGAAAGCCAATTTCTGTTTTGTCATTTTCCTTTTTACAAAACATGAAATACATTATTTGTCTTCGAGCCAACTTAATTCTCCTTATACATAATGGAAAATATAAATCTAACTTCCGTTAGCTCATTCCTACAGGGGACGATTTTTCTACAATTTGACTAAAAAAAAGTTTCATTCTGTTCCCTAAACACAATTTTTTGCCCTAAAACTGAATGTTAACTCTCGATTTAACGAGCATTTTTGTCTACAAATCCGAAAAGTCTCTGAAATGTACGCATAAAAATTCACTCCCGCATGCCGCATAGAACAAATCAACAAGACGACGACAATAATCGTCGTCGCTTTGCATGCATAATTTTGTGCATAGAAAAAAAGACAGGCAATCTTGATATGTGCTGCAAGCAAGTGAGAAAGGTAGACTTTGTGGATCATCCGGGTAATCTCTAAAATTACAATGTTTCGTACTACATAACTACAATTCAATTTTCGAAGGACGCTTTTTTCTGAAAATAGTAAAACTCGCTGAATTTTAACTAAACAATTTTCTCGCAGGGAATGTACCGTCTATAAACAGCCCAGCTCACAAAACCATTTTGGTGTTTATTGTTATGCTACCAACTTTCTTGTAAGACAAATTGCTTGTTCCTGTTATGTCTTATTTTTCTATGCATAAAAAATGCATATGAATCGACGGCATATTTTTGTGATCGGCAACTTTGTGAAATCAAAAAGAAAATGTACGCGTACGAGATAACTTCAGATATAATACCATTTGATTTCGATGGGAGAGACAATAGTCATTTTCTCACCTCCGATGAACCTCCGGATGCCTTGTGAAAAATTATGTGTCGACCTCGGGGAAAAAGTAGGAAATTTCATTTTCTCGGGTGAAAAATTCGCTACGCTCTGGCCACAAAGAAAACACAGTCGAAATGAAATTTCCATTTTTTTTCCTTGGTTAACAAATAACTATTATATCAAATGGGGAATTTTAAATGTTTCCAACTACAAATTCCTTCTCAAAAAAATATAAAAAGGTTTGTGGGCTGTGATGGCTGCCTCCCTCTAGGTATAATTACTCGTAGATAATTCGACTAAAAATAAGTTCCCTAAACAGAATTTTTGCCCTAAAGTGACTCTCGATTTAACGAGCATTTTTGTCTACAAATCCGAAAGTCTCTGAAATGTACGCATAAAAATTCACCCGCATGCCGCATGAAATAAAGAACAAATCAACAAAAACGACAATTGTCGTCGCTTTGCATGCACAATTTGTGCATAGAAAAAAAGACAGGCAGACAATCTTGATATGTGCAAGCAAGTGAGAAAAGTAGACTTTGTGGATCATCCGGGTAATCTCTAAATGTTTTGTAGTACAAAACTGCAATATAATTTTCGATTGACGCTTTTTTCTCAAAATAGTAAAATTTGCTGAATTTTGACTAAACAATTTGGCAGCTGTCGTCGCTTCGCATTAATATTGTGCATAGAAAAATAAGAGAGTCACTTATCTTGGCTTGAGTGCAAGTACACTTGGCTCAAGAAAATAAAATTGTTTACTGAATTTTTGTACATTTCACCCGATCGGAAGTGAGAGTACTGAAGTCTGAACGACGTCGGTCCAGTGGTTTGAGAACTATGAACAAAAAACATGTGGAGCAAAACATATCAATTGTCATTAAAATACTTTGAGTTTTTTCAAACAATGTTCACGGTGCCTTCGAAGCCCAAAAAACCATGAAATAAAGATTGCCCTGCAAGTTTTCAGAGTGCTGAACAAGTTCATCGAGAACCTTGTAAAAATAAGCCTCCGCGGAGACCAATTTCAGTTTAGTCATTTTCCTCTTACATTCGGGCGAACTTAATTTTCCTTATACGTAATGGAAAATATAAAATAAGCTTCCGCGAGCTTATCCCTACAGAAATTATATTGGACGATTTTGCTTTAATTTGACTAAATATTAGTTTCATTCATTCTAAATATTTCTTAAACAGACTTTTTGCCCTAAACTGAATTTTAACTATCGATTAATTAGCATTTTTGCCTGCAAATCTTCGAAAGATTACTTGCATTTAATCTTTCGAAAATAATCTGTCGATGGATTAGATCGAAATCTTCAAAGGGATTTCAATTTTATTATTTTGAAATTAAAAAATTTTTCCAACATTTATTTGAAATATTGAGTCAGATTTAATTGTTTTATTTATTCTGAAATTGGAAATATTTGTTTAGTTGAAATTAAATGTTTTTTTTTTACTTAATTTGATCAGGATTTGAACTCGTTCACCTCGGTACCTCCGTATCTCCAGTCCTGTACTTTACCACTGAGCTATTGGGTTCGTAATCTTAGCAAGATTTATTTTCGCACCGTTGTTACGGAGATTTTACTCTTTCAAAGATTAAAAAATTAATCTTCTGAACGAAAAATTTGTACCAACTGAGGTAACCATCATAGTAGACGAGTTCAAATCCTAATCGAAGGCAACATTTTTTTTCATTTTACCAATTATTTAATAAACTATTATCATACTTCATAAATCTGTATGAGCAACGATAAGGAAGTTGAGCCTGGCAAAACTATTGAAAAGTACCATAAGCGTATGGAAAATATTATAATAACGATATTTTTCACCCATATTTAATTGTACCATTGATTAAGAAGTATAACAGACCAGTTTGCATGGAAGAATTATTTACTTTTTCACCGATTTTCTTTACTCGAAAATCAATATCCTTTAAGAAAAGCAAAAAAAAAAAATCTGAAACATTTGGATGCTGTGGTTTTTACTTTTGCATCGCTAACAGATGACTAAAAATTACACATGGCAGTAGCTTCTAATCATAAACTCTAGATACCAGGACAATGAACTTTTAACAAAAACAAAACATTTTCGTGGCAAAATCTTCACTTCTAATTGCTACTATCAATTTTAGACATTTTAAACCGAAACTCAATCTATCGAAAGATTTAATTTTTGTAATCTTTGAAAAAAGATTGAAACGAAATCTTTCGAAATATTTAAAATATTCGTAATCTTTCCGTAGATTAAACATTAAATCCGAATTTTTTCTCTGTGTATTCAATTAATAAAATGATTCAAATAAACAATTGAATTGCTAAAAAGTATTTCACCGAATGTTCCTTTTTAAATGTATTTGCGGTATTCAATTTACTTGTCTTTTTTTATATGCACAAAAAATGCACACAAATCGACGACATGTGTGCTGAAACGAAAGAAATGGTCGTCTATTTGCGCTAAATGAATTTTACTAAACAATTCGACGTTATATCATTTTATTGACATTGAAACTATAAAAAAAATATTTTTCATTTCAATCCAAATTTTAATTGTCTAGAATGCTCACAAAACGATTTTGGTGTTTATAGTTGTGCGACCAACTTTTATGTAACACAAATATTACGTTGTATGTTACTGTCTTCTTTTGCCACGCATAAAAAATGCATAAAATCGACGACAAATTAATTTGTCAACTTTTATTTTGTTTACGAGATCTCAAAAATGTCCCCCGAAGTAATCCATGTAATTCGAAGTTAACGTACACACTTTATGCACAAAATTTACGATTGGCTAAATTACAAATCCGATGATGGAGTCAACAGCATTTTAGTTTTCAAATCAAACATGAAGAAACTGTATCGAAAAAGTATGACGTAGCTTTCAGTTATTTTCAATGCTTCCGTTGTGCTGACATATTCATACTTCGACCTTCTGGAAGCACAAAGTTCCAATAAGATCAATTCAAATAGCGAGGTAGTGAGGTATGAGGGTCATCGAACAACAAAAAGAAAATGTAATGGCACTGTTCTGGGCAAACTCGCCAGAATTCAACAAGCAGCAGCATCAATTAGCGAAAGTCTACCGCACCTACAATCCGACGAAACCCTTACGTCGTATTTGAATCAATCAACCGTTAGCATGTCAAGCAGAATCGAAGATTTTCCATTTAAAGGCGTTGCGTTTAATTCAACGTATTTCAAATTTGTCCGAACGCGTGACAATTTTTTCGAAATCATAGAATGGGCGTGTACCGTTTGAAATATATTTGAAAATTGTTCACAAAATCCTTGATGAGTGGTGCCAATCAAAAAGAAATTCTGGTGTAGAGCTGATATGAGAATCGTACTTGGGGTCGGAAGACAACACAAAATTATTGGATTAAACTCCATCCGTGCAACAATATTATATCGACAAAATAGCTACGTTTTAAGGACAATTTAATTCATATCGGATCAACAAAAACCAATAAATACAATCCAGTCAGCCATTCAACAACAAAAAGAAAAACAAACTCACTGACCGTATCATAGCAAAAAAATTCCGGAGCGTTTCATGAAGTCATAACAAATTTTCGAGGTCACATCCATATCATGGTCATACCGATACAGTTTGATGACCGAATCGTTTTGAAACAACCCACGAACATGGTTGTTCCTAGTACGCCATGTTTGGGGTCGCTATTAGTCCCAACTTGGCCCACTTGCAAACCTTAGGATTAAGTAAAAGGAAGTTGACAAATGATTAGATAAATTCAACAAACACTTAGCTTTGATCGAGTTTCAGTTAAATTTTTTGTTGGTTCATACGCTTTAATAAACAACTGAATCATCCAACGTTGGCAGTATTGGTGTCGAATTACAACTTGGCGTTGGTTTACTCCACCGAACGCTTCCTTCCTTTTATCACCAAACCGATCATCTTAAGCACGTTTCGTTCCATTCAACTAAGTGCTCCATTTATGAAATAAATATTCGTCCACACATAGTCAAGCAAAAACCCAAACTCATCACTTCAAATGGGTTCTCGCTGAGAAATTTCATTTTTCTGGTCGATCTGGTTATATGGTTTATCCAACAAGGTCCTTTAATATTCCAATCCGTTTAGGACAAATTTATCGAGCACAATTTTTAGTTGAATTCAAAGAGAAGCGGCGTCAAAAACAAGTGTTTCGAGTGGAAACTGGTCAACGATTGTCCTTTGTTATGATTATGAATACGAATGTCATCACCAACCTCACAGCTGAATCAATTGGCTTAGTTCAATGACCTGTATGCGATATCAACAGCTGAGCAAACGAAACAATCGTGGGAAACAATTCAATTTTGTATAATATCATTGCTTTTTTTTCCTCACTGAAGGGTTCAGGCCATTCTCCGGGTCAATAACGTTAATAGCGCCATCCGGTTAGAATTATTATAAGTAAAACTCTTTGTCATCGTATATGCCTACGGCGATGATATTTGTTAAGCAATCAATACGGGATTGAATTTCCCACAAATAAATAAGTTTGGAATCATTTTCAAACAAAATTTCTGAAAATAACTATTATATCAACTGGGGAAATTTAAAAAGTTACGAATTTCTTCTCAAACAATCTCTGGAAAATTCAGAGATTTTGTACACGGATGAATTCGACTTTTTCAGCTGAACTACATTGCTAGTACACGGCAGGTTTCCGTTCAACAGTAAAATTGTCTACAGAAAATGTTCCTCGAGAACTGTGTAAGAATTAGCCCCGGCGAAAGCCAATTTCTTTTTGTCATTTTCCTTTTACAAAACATGAAATACATTATTTGTCTTCGAGCCAACTTAATTCTCCTTATACAATAATGGAAAATATAAATCTAACTTCGTTAGCTCATTCCTACAGGGGACGATTTTCTACAAATTGACTAAAAAAAAAGTTTCATTCTGTTCCTATAACACAATTTTTGCCCTAAAACTGAATGTTAACTCTCGATTTAACGAGCATTTTTGTTCTACAAATCCGAAAAGTACTCTGAAATGTACGCATAAAAATTCACACCGCATGCCGCAATAGAAAAATCAACAAAGACGACAATAATCGTCGTCGCTTTGCATGCATAATTTGTGCATAGAAAAAAAGACAGCAATCTTGATATGTGCTGCAAGCAAGTGAGAAAGTAGACTTTGTGGATCATCCGGGTAATCTCTAAAAATTACAATGTTTCGTACTACTAAATACAATTCAATTTTCGAAGGACGCTTTTTTCTGAAAATAGTAAAACTCGCTGAATTTTAACTAAACAATTTTTCTCGCAGGGAAGTGTACCGTCTATAAACAGCCCAGCTCACAAAACCATTTTTGTGTTTTATTATTATGCACCAACTTTTCTTGTAAGACAAATTGCTTGTTCCTGTTATGTTCTTATTTTTCTATGCATAAAAAATGCATATGAATCGACGGCATATTTTTGTGATCGGAACTTTGTGAAATCAAAAGAAATGTACGCGTACGAGATAACTTCAGATATAATACCATTTGATTTCGATGGAGAGACAATAGTCATTTTCTCACCTCCGATGAACCTCGGATGCCTTGTGAAAAATTTATGTGTCGACCTCGGGGAAAAGTAGGAAATTTCATTTTCTCGGGTGAAAAATTCGCTACTCTCTGGCCACACAAAGAAAACACAGTCGAAATGAAATTTTCCATTTTTTTCCTTGGTTAACAAATAACTATTTATATCAAATGGGGAATTTTAAATGTTTCCAACTAACAAATTCCTTCTCAAAAAAATATAAAAGGTTTGCTGGGCTGTGATGGCGCCTCCTCTAGGATATTCAGACAAAAAACCGAGAAATTAAAGAAACGGCTACTGAAAAATTAACGGCCACAAATAATTGTAATAAAATCAAATAATCGGCAACAGACATATTAAACGGCCGCACAAGATTAATTTTTTAATAAAATCACATAAAGTGCAACCATCATCAGTAAACGAATTGCGACGAAACAAAAGAAAGTCGCCACACATACTATACACAGTACGCGAACAGTCTTTGCCAGCATAACATTTTTCTGTGGATCGACGGTCATTAACGTAAGTTCATCTGGCAAGGGTTCCTAATTTGGTGAAGAGGAACAACGAAGTCAGCAACTAATTCAACAATTTTATTAAAATCAACCGTACATTGGAATCTATTAAATTCATAATTAAACGGTCGTAGAGTTGACCTCGTCATCATGAGCAATTGATCAACGTTCTGTGTTTGAATATCTGGAAATGAATAGAAAATATTAAAATGCAAAGACTAGGCCCCACCTCTTGGGTGGGGTCAGGTCCCTTGACTGGCTATTTTTTCTATAATTCCAGCCTTAGTTTTCTATCATATTTATTTAATTTCCTGAAGAAACAAAAAGAGCTATGAGTTGAAGGTCCAGCGAGCGATGTCTTACTCCTAAGTTGAGTCTCCTATATAATCTACTAAAAGCGCTGAACAGGTGGCGCATTTCTTGCTTACCTCTTGAAAAAAAACTCATGTGAATTACGGCTCTGGCAAAATTCACACTCGTGCAAACACTTTAGGAACGAAAAATTTCTTTTAAGAACGCGATTTCACGCAAAAATTGTCGTATATCGCAGATTACCAGTCCAATAAAGTCCAATGTTCGAATTTAACCACATGAATTACGATACTGGTCGAAAACACTTAATATTTTAAAATCTGCGATTTTCGAAGCCTCTGAGAATTACTCGAGTTATCGTGTTATCAAGCAAGCAAGATTGTTCTAGACTTCTAGATTGTTCGACCAGAAATCCAGATTCACTTACTCGTCGAATAATTTTTTTTTTCTGGAAATCCGTTGCAAAATGTCGCGGTAACAAGTTGTGTTTACAATTATACTCCAACTACTCCACTACTCCAATATTATCCATCTACGAACTCAAAATCGGGTAAAAATTACTTAAGTTATCACGATAACAAGGAAAAGTGTCTGAGTATAATTTGGCGTATTTCCTGCCTACCTCTTGAAAAAATATAACTCGTGTGAATTATGGCCCTCGCTTCGCTCTGGCCACAAAGTTCACACTCGTTCAAACATTTTAGGAACGAAAAAAATTCTTTCAAGAATACGGATTTCACGCAAAAATTGTCGTATATCCCAGATTACTAGTCCAATTAAATTCCAATGTTCGAATTTAACCACATGAATTACGCTACTGGTCGAAATTGATTTTTTAAGCCTCTGAGAATTACTCGAGCTATCGGTTTCTCAAGCAAGCAAAAACTCTTTTGGGAAGTACTTCTTAATTGTTAGACCAGAAATCCAGAATTTCACTACTCTTCAAATGAGAAATTTTTCTGGAAATCCGTTGCAAAAATGTCGTGGTAAACATAAACAAGTTATATTTACAATTACTCCAAACTCGCTACTCCAATATCATTCTCTGTCAATTAAAACAAAAAATTTGAAAATCGGGTAAAAATTACTCAAGTTATCGCGCGGTAACAAGAGAAAGTGTCTGTGTAGAATTTCTCCCATCTTGTTGTTCTAACATTATCCATCTGCAAACTCAACCTCAAGAATTTCAATCTTCGTCGAATAACACAAAAAGTTTTAAAATCTGATAAGAATTAGGGAAGTTATCGCGGTAACAAGGAATAAAATTCTCTTGAGAATTACTCCCATCTCATTATCCCAATATTGCCCATCTACGAACTTAACCTCATGATTTTCATTCTCCGTCGATTAAAACCAAAATTTTGCAAATCGGTAAAGAATTACTCGAGCTATCGAGTCCACAAGGAAAAGCGTCTGTGTAGAATTTCTCCCATCTCGTTGTTCGAACATTATCCATCTGCAAACTCAGCCTCAAGATTTTCAATCTTCGTCGATTAAGACAAAATCTTTGAAAATCGGATAAGAATTATGGAAGTTATCGCGGTAACAAGTAAAAAAATCTCTTGAGAATTACTCCCATCTCATTACTCCAATATTGCCCATCTACGAACTTAACCTCATGATTTTCATTCTCCGTCGATTAAAACCAAAATTTTGCAAATCGGTAAAGAATTACTCGAGTTATCGAGTCCACAAGTGTACGGACGTTTTCTGTATTTAACGTTTTTTGCCAATGTGGAACAATTTCAAAATATCAAAGTGAACTTAGCGTTACGGACATTTAAGGGTATTTTCTTTCATAAGACCCTGACTTTCAGTCAAGGGAATTATTGGAGATACATGAACAGAATATCAAAGATTTGGAGGAATTCTACGAGGAATTGAAGGTCGATGAAATTACAAAGATACTTCTCGATAGAAAACTCAAGGTCGTCACGACTTTATGGGACAAAATTTACGATGCTAATACAACGATGATGGAGTCAACAGATTTTAGTTTTCAAATCAAACATGAAGAAACTGTATCGAAAAAGTATGACGTAGCTTTCAGTATTTTCGATGCTTCCGTTGTGCTGACATATTCATACTTCGACCTTCTGGAAGCACAAAGTTCCAATCAATCAATTCAAATAAGCGAGGTAGTGAGGGTCATCGAACAACAAAAAGAAAATGTAATGGCACTGTTCTGGCAAACTCGCCAGAATTCAACAAGCAGCAGCATCAATTAGCGAAAGTCTACCGCACCTACAATCGACGAAACCCTTACGTCGTATTTGAATCAATCAACCGTTAGCAGCAAGCAGAATCGAAGATTTTCCATTTAAAGGCGTTGCGTTTAATTCAACGTATTTCAAATTTGGTCCGAACGTGACAATTTTTTTTCGAAATCATAGAATGGGCGTTACCGTTTGGAAATTATTGGAAAATTGTTCAACAAATCCTTGATGAGTTGGTGGCCAATCAAAAGAAATTCGGTTGTAGAGCTGATGAACGTACTTGGGGTCGGGAAGACCAACACCAAATTATTGGATTAAACTCCATCCGGCAACAATAATTATATCGACAACAATAGCTACGTTATAAGGACAATTAGGTCATATCGGATCAACAAAAACCAATAAATACAATCCAGTCAGCCATTCAACAACAAAAAGAAAAACAAACTCACTGACCGTATCATCACAAAAATTCCGGAGCGTTTCATGAAGTCATACAAATTTTCGAGTCACATCCATATCATGGTCATCCGATACAGTTTGATGACCGAATCGTTTGAAACAACCCACGAACATGGTTGTTCCAGTACCCATGTTTGGGGTCGCTATTAGTCCCTAACTTGGCCCACTTGCAAACCTAGGATTAAGTAAAAGGGAAGTTGACAAATGTAGATAAAATATCAACAAACACTTAGCTTTGATCGAGTTTCAGTTAAATTTTTGTGTTGGTTCATCGCTTTAATAAACAACTGAATCATCCAACGTTGCAGTATTGGTGTCGAATTACAGGACTTGGCCGTTGGTTTACTCCACCGAACGCTTCCTTCCTTTATCACCAAACGATTCATCTTAAGCACGTTTCGTTCCCATCAACTAGTGCTCCATTTATGAAATAAATATTCGTCACACACTAGTCAAGCAAAAACCAAACTCATCACTTCAAATGGGTTCTCGCTGAGAATTTCATTTTTCTGGTCGATCTGGTTATGGTTTATCCAACAAGGTCCTTTAAATTTCAATCCGTTTAGGACAAATTTATCGAGCACAATTTTAGTTGAATCAAAGAGAACGCGGCGTCAAAACAAGTGTTTCGAGTGGAAACTGGTCAACGATGTCCTTTGTTATGATTATGAATACGAATGTCAATCACCACCTCACAGCTGATCAATTGGCTTAGTTCAATGACCTGTATGCGATATCAACAGCTGAGCAAACGAAACAATCGTGGGAAACAATTCAATTTTGTATAATATCTTGCTTTTCTTTTCCTCACTGAAGGGTTCAGGCCATTCTCCGGGTCAATAACGTTAATAGCGCCACCGGTTAGGAATTATTATAAGTAAAACTCTTTGTCATCGTATATGCCTACGGGCGATGATATTTGTTAGCAATCATACGGGATTGAATTCCCACAAATAAATAAGTTGGAATCATTTTC
Organism: Bradysia coprophila; assembly: GCF_014529535.1. NCBI lineage: Eukaryota > Metazoa > Arthropoda > Insecta > Diptera > Sciaridae > Bradysia > Bradysia coprophila. The sequence goes on from NC_050735.1 coordinate 10,456,403, forward strand.
AAACAAAATTTCTGAAATAACTATTATATCAACTGGGGAATTTAAAAAGTTACGAATTTCTTCTCAAACAATCTCTGGAAAATTCAGAGATTTTGTACACGGATGAATTCGACTTTTCTCACTGAACTACATTGCTAGTACAGGCAGGTTCCGTTCAACAGAAAATGTTACAGAAAATGTTCCTCGAGAACCTTGTAAGAATTAGCCCCGGCGAAAGCCAATTTCTGTTTTGTCATTTTCCTTTTACAAAACATGAAATACATTATTTGTCTTCGAGCCAACTTAATTCTCCTTATACATAATGGAAAATATAAATCTAACTTCCGTTAGCTCATTCCTACAGGGGACGATTTTTCTACAATTTGACTAAAAAAAAGTTTCATTCTGTTCCCTAAACACAATTTTTGCCCTAAACTGAATGTTAACTCTCGATTTAACGAGCATTTTTGTCTACAAATCCGAAAAGTCTCTGAAATGTACGCATAAAAATTCACCCGCATGCCGCATAGAACAAATCAACAAAGACGACAATAATCGTCGTCGCTTTGCATGCATAATTTGTGCATAGAAAAAAAGACAGGCAATCTTGATATGTGCTGCAAGCAAGTGAGAAAGGTAGACTTTGTGGATCATCCGGGTAATCTCTAAAATTACAATGTTTCGTACTACATAACTACAATTCAATTTTCGAAGGACGCTTTTTTCTGAAAATAGTAAAACTCGCTGAATTTTAACTAAACAATTTTCTCGCAGGGAATGTACCGTCTATAAACAGCCCAGCTCACAAAACCATTTTGGTGTTTATTGTTATGCTACCAACTTTCTTGTAAGACAAATTGCTTGTTCCTGTTATGTCTTATTTTTCTATGCATAAAAAATGCATATGAATCGACGGCATATTTTTGTGATCGGCAACTTTGTGAAATCAAAAAGAAAATGTACGCGTACGAGATAACTTCAGATATAATACCATTTGATTTCGATGGGAGAGACAATAGTCATTTTCTCACCTCCGATGAACCTCCGGATGCCTTGTGAAAAATTATGTGTCGACCTCGGGGAAAAAGTAGGAAATTTCATTTTCTCGGGTGAAAAATTCGCTACGCTCTGGCCACAAAGAAAACACAGTCGAAATGAAATTTCCATTTTTTTTCCTTGGTTAACAAATAACTATTATATCAAATGGGGAATTTTAAATGTTTCCAACTACAAATTCCTTCTCAAAAAAATATAAAAAGGTTTGTGGGCTGTGATGGCTGCCTCCCTCTAGGTATAATTACTCGTAGATAATTCGACTAAAAATAAGTTCCCTAAACAGAATTTTTGCCCTAAAGTGACTCTCGATTTAACGAGCATTTTTGTCTACAAATCCGAAAGTCTCTGAAATGTACGCATAAAAATTCACCCGCATGCCGCATGAAATAAAGAACAAATCAACAAAAACGACAATTGTCGTCGCTTTGCATGCACGATTTGTGCATAGAAAAAAAGACAGGCAGACAATCTTGATATGTGCAAGCAAGTGAGAAAAGTAGACTTTGTGGATCATCCGGGTAATCTCTAAATGTTTTGTAGTACAAAACTGCAATATAATTTTCGATTGACGCTTTTTTCTCAAAATAGTAAAATTTGCTGAATTTTGACTAAACAATTTGGCAGCTGTCGTCGCTTCGCATTAATATTGTGCATAGAAAAATAAGAGAATCACTTATCTTGGCTTGAGTGCAAGTACACTTGGCTCAAGAAAATAAAATTGTTTACTGAATTTTTGTACATTTCACCCGATCGGAAGTGAGAGTACTGAAGTCTGAACGACGTCGGTCCAGTGGTTTGAGAACTATGAACAAAAAACATGTGGAGCAAAACATATCAATTGTCATTAAAATACTTTGAGTTTTTTCAAACAATGTTCACGGTGCCTTCGAAGCCCAAAAAACCATGAAATAAAGATTGCCCTGCAAGTTTTCAGAGTGCTGAACAAGTTCATCGAGAACCTTGTAAAAATAAGCCTCCGCGGAGACCAATTTCAGTTTAGTCATTTTCCTCTTACATTCGGGCGAACTTAATTTTCCTTATACGTAATGGAAAATATAAAATAAGCTTCCGCGAGCTTATCCCTACAGAAATTATATTGGACGATTTTGCTTTAATTTGACTAAATATTAGTTTCATTCATTCTAAATATTTCTTAAACAGACTTTTTGCCCTAAACTGAATTTTAACTATCGATTAATTAGCATTTTTGCCTGCAAATCTTCGAAAGATTACTTGCATTTAATCTTTCGAAAATAATCTGTCGATGGATTAGATCGAAATCTTCAAAGGGATTTCAATTTTATTATTTTGAAATTAAAAAAATTTTTCCAACATTTATTTGAAATATTGAGTCAGATTTAATTGTTTTATTTATTCTGAAATTGGAAATATTTGTTTAGTTGAAATTAAATGTTTTTTTTTTACTTAATTTGATCAGGATTTGAACTCGTTCACCTCGGTACCTCCGTATCTCCAGTCCTGTACTTTACCACTGAGCTATTGGGTTCGTAATCTTAGCAAGATTTATTTTCGCACCGTTGTTACGGAGATTTTACTCTTTCAAAGATTAAAAAATTAATCTTCTGAACGAAAAATTTGTACCAACTGAGGTAACCATCATAGTAGACGAGTTCAAATCCTAATCGAAGGCAACATTTTTTTTCATTTTACCAATTATTTAATAAACTATTATCATACTTCATAAATCTGTATGAGCAACGATAAGGAAGTTGAGCCTGGCAAAACTATTGAAAAGTACCATAAGCGTATGGAAAATATTATAATAACGATATTTTTCACCCATATTTAATTGTACCATTGATTAAGAAGTATAACAGACCAGTTTGCATGGAAGAATTATTTACTTTTTCACCGATTTTCTTTACTCGAAAATCAATATCCTTTAAGAAAAGCAAAAAAAAAAAAATCTGAAACATTTGGATGCTGTGGTTTTTACTTTTGCATCGCTAACAGATGACTAAAAATTACACATGGCAGTAGCTTCTAATCATAAACTCTAGATACCAGGACAATGAACTTTTAACAAAAACAAAACATTTTCGTGGCAAAATCTTCACTTCTAATTGCTACTATCAATTTTAGACATTTTAAACCGAAACTCAATCTATCGAAAGATTTAATTTTTGTAATCTTTGAAAAAAGATTGAAACGAAATCTTTCGAAATATTTAAAATATTCGTAATCTTTCCGTAGATTAAACATTAAATCCGAATTTTTTCTCTGTGTATTCAATTAATAAAATGATTCAAATAAACAATTGAATTGCTAAAAAGTATTTCACCGAATGTTCCTTTTTAAATGTATTTGCGGTATTCAATTTACTTGTCTTTTTTTATATGCACAAAAAATGCACACAAATCGACGACATGTGTGCTGAAACGAAAGAAATGGTCGTCTATTTGCGCTAAATGAATTTTACCAAACAATTCGACGTTATATCATTTTATTGACATTGAAACTATAAAAAAAATATTTTTCATTTCAATCCAAATTTTAATTGTCTAGAATGCTCACAAAACGATTTTGGTGTTTATAGTTGTGCGACCAACTTTTATGTAACACAAATATTACGTTGTATGTTACTGTCTTCTTTTGCCACGCATAAAAAATGCATAAAATCGACGACAAATTAATTTGTCAACTTTTATTTTGTTTACGAGATCTCAAAAATGTCCCCCCGAAGTAATCCATGTAATTCGAAGTAATTCTATTTGCATTCAATGCAACATTTCAAAATGTATCTTATGGTTGTAATTTTAACATTAAAAAAAAACTCGAAAATGTAAAAGGAAAAACTGACAAAGTTGCCGATCACAAAATATGTCGACGATCTATATGCATTTTTTATGCATAGCAAAAGAAGACAAGTACAAACACCGTAAGATTTGTCTTACAGGAAAGTTGGTATGTACAATACACGGAAAATAATTTGTTATCTCGTATCACGATGAGTAAAAGTACCTAGATTGGAAGCTACTATTTTTTATATAGTTTCAATGTCAATAAGATGATAATAACGTCGAATTGTTTAGTAAAATTCATTTAACGCAAATAAATGACAATTTCTTTCGCTTGAGTACACAAATTTGGAAAAAGAATGGGACATTTCTCTTCCATAATGTAAATGTAACACATAAACAATTGATTTTGCTTTGTTTAAATTACATGCACATCACTGATGTTGATTTATTATAAAGATAAACATATTTGTATAAAATGATAAACATTTGGTGTGATAAAAAAGTATTTCACCGAATGTTCGTTTTTAAATGCATTTGCGGCATTCGATATAGTTTCTTTTTTTGCTGGGATTGGGTTTTTGCTACTGGGAGAGAGAACGTACTAAAACGTAAAAAGCTGTCAAAAGATGTGACAGAAGGATTAGCTAAATATACTGAAATCAAACATTTTAGAGAATTACTCACTGTAAATCAAGCGATACTTTTCTGGGTATCAGCCTTGTCGATCAGGGCTAGAGGTGTGCGCCGCCGAGTTTTCAGCCGGCGGCGCGGCTGAGCCGAGTAAATGAAGACGCCGCCGCTGATTCAAAAACTTCAGCCAGCCGCCGACCGCCGCCGATGTTTTTCGTCGGCTTGAAAATTTTTTAAATTTCATTAAATGTTAGAATTATCAGCTGCACAATCTATTAACAGATTTTAATTATTTAAAAAGCTATCACTCTCAAGACATTTCTGATTTTCTTAATAAGAGACTGTTTTTTACGTATACCTATCGGAGGTTTCATACTATGAAATTCATAGATTATGTTTTGTTCTGAAAGGGCTCTCACTTGTAGAGCTACTGCGCGATGGTCTTCCTAAAAACAATTTTTGACTACGGAAGGCAGAGGGATTCTTTTGAAAAACAGGCTACCTGGCTACCGAAATCGGACGCAATTTTCTAGTGGAATTTTGTAGTTGTACCAAGAAAGGACTTCGACCCTAGAAACCAAACCCTGTAAGAACAGTGTAAGTTCTCAGTCTTTTTCGATTGAAAACTTCAACTGCACATATTTCAGTGACGATGAATTTTAAACCCAATTCGGCTCAATAGTACATGTGATTACCATTCTAATGACACCCCAAACGACACTGTACGCTCGTGTAACCAAGGCTGTATACTTTGGGGAGGTCACACAGATCGCCATTTTATTAGATACGCTGGACCACATTTTTTCCACACAAACAAATTCACCAAAATTGAATTTGTATGACGTCGTAAATTCTTTGTATGAAATGTGGTGTGTAACCCGCGTATCTGCATCTGCGTGACCTCAACAAAGTATACAGCCTTGCGTGTAACTGGAGAAATTTTTGTAAGAAAAGTGCTTCTAGGAAACAAGATCTGTCAATCAATATAACCGCGATTAAAATACTTTCGATTTCGGCACACGGACTTTCAGGAAAATCACTCCCAATGCGTTTTTGCGAATGAGAATATGAGTCTTTATAAGTAACTGATGGGAGGATATTCAGGTTCGACAAGAAAACAGAAAATGCAAAATTACTTAATTCACTCGTAGTCACTAATCACTAAAAAAAGACAATTTAAATTCCCTATTAAATGGATCGGCGCGCTGCGGCTGAGCCGAGCCGCCGATAAAAACCTGTTATGGCTGGCCGCCGCCGGAACCACTACACTCGACTAGCCGCCGCCGAGAATTTTCGCTCGGCGCACACCTCTAATCAGGGCTTAGTTTCGGAAAAACTGTTTCGAAATTCTTGAACCTAATTTAATTGAAAATTCTCGAAATTGTTGAAAATTCTCGAAATCTGTAAGATTATCGAGATTCTTGAAAATTGTCAGAGTTATTGGATCGTGAAAAATTCATGAAAATTCTCGAAGGTCTTGAATATTCTTGAAGTTTTTGAAAATTCTCGAAGTTGCTGGATGTTCTTGAAGTTCTTGGAAATTCTCAAAGATCAGGAATTTCATGAGTTTTAAGAATTTATTCAAGAGCTTCGAGAATTTCCAATAAGTTGAAGAACTTTCATTAAATTTAATTCTTGAAATTCTCGGAAAGTCCTGAAAATTCTTCACACACACACGGAATTTTGAAAACCGACACATTTTCAGTTTCTATGTTTTACTTAAATTATTGGTTTCTCCATTTAAAAATACATGCAAAACTCACAAAAACCCAGCAAATCACAAAACAAAAAATGTGTCGGTTTCCGAAATTCCGTGCGTGTAATTCTCTAAATTATCAAATTTCTTTGAACTTTTTTTGAAAATTTGTGCTGCGTATTTCGGTGAACTATAGGATGAGGTTGTCACAATCAGCCCTCTCTCCAAAAACTTAGAATGATTTTACAAGCAATCCGGCTCCATCAGATGGAGTCCATCTCCCTATCTGTTGCTATTTGCATTCAAAAAATCTTTCAGTAAAAGCAGCACTGATTAATTAAAATATGCAACAATTATACTCCGAATGACAACAGTGTTGCTTGAAATACAAAAAAAAGAGAGCTTGACCCTTACGTAATATTTTACACATGAGTACGTGGGTGCTGCTGTTTACGTTGTGAGTTGGTAATATCGCTCAAAATATCTACCATTTGCTCACATGTTTCAAAAGTAAATTATATAAATAGGAAATTCACCTGTTTCGAGATACTAAATCATTTGACTTCACTACATTTGTGGAACACAAACTAAGTAAAATAGATTGTTTATATATATGAACCAAAACCCCATTCAAATTCAAATAGCAAATCTATGAACTACATGTGTAACACAGGGTGTACTTTGATACTCCGTAACGAAATCTATTTATCAAGGTATAATATGGCATGTATCGTACAATGATTTCGGTAATTTAATCAGACCTTCATGTTCGACTGCGAGTCGAAATCGAATAAAATGGTACAGTCAAGAATTATAGCGAGACTCGGTTGTTTTGCTGAGTATACACAGTCAACTAGCAAATACCATTTTGTCCGTATTTTTGTGTGGATGGGATACTGTATATCTGCATGTCCGCGCTGAAGAGTTTTAACGTGCACAAGGTAAGCAGCCCAGACAACATTCCCATGATGTTTTTTGCAAATTTGGCTATTTCCCTGGATCTGCCGCTTACCATCCTTTTTAACCGATCGTTAGCTGAAAAAAAGTTTCTAGGTGGAAAGTGAGCTTCGTCTCACCAATCTTTAAAGACGGAGATAAAGCGGATGTGTCGAACTACAGACCGATTAGTATCTTGTGTGCTGTTTCTAAAGTTTTTGAGAGACTGGTTTTCACCATGTTGTTTGATCAGATTAATCATAAAATTCACCATTCTCAGCACGGTTTTTTCTGTAAGAGGTCAACACAGACGAACCTGATGGAATACGTATCGATGTTGGCAAACAATATTGCGGATGGTGGTCAAGTTGATTCAGTTTATACGGATTTCACGAAGGCTTTTGATAAAGTGAACCACGGACGCCTGATTGGTAAACTAAAGGGACTTGGAATAAATTCAAACCTAGTCCAATGGTTTGCGTCGTACCTCAGGGATCGTTCGCAGCTGGTGGTAATTGGTCGTTCATCGTCCAGCAGAATTTTTCCTACCTCAGGAGTTCCGCAAGGATCAATACTTGGCCCGCTCTTATTCATAATCTTCATCAATGATTTACTCACGTCTCTATCTGCAGATTCTGGACTCGGCTTTGCTGACGATCTGAAAGTCTTTCGCCCAATCATCAATGAGGATGACTGCCTACTCCTAAAAAATGACCTAGAGCTGGTTGAGCGGTGGTGCAGATCGAACGATATGAGTCTGAACCACAAGAAGTGCGCTGTCATGTCATTTACGCACAGTCCCAACAAGATCTCATTTCCATACATGCTATGTGGCCAGGTTATTGACCGAGTGCGATCAAAAACCGATCTTGGAGTCATTATCGACGAGAAGCTGTCATTTAGCGATCACGTTGATTTCATTACGAGGAAGTCATACCAGCTTATTGGATTTATCTTCCGCTGTGGCAAATATTTTTCCGATCGGTCGAGCTTTGTGACACTCTATAATTCTCTTGTTCGTAGCAGACTTGAATATTGTTCGTCCGTTTGGAGTCCGTTCTATCACAACTCAATCGATCAGTTGGAGCGAGTGCAAAAGAAATTCTCGAGGATGTTTTTCTACAAGTTTAACATGGAACGACAATCGTACGACAAGAGACTACAACATCTTAGACTTCATTCGCTGGAATCCAGGCGACTGGAAAACGATGAAATGATCCTATTCAAATTGATTCATAGCCGAATCGATTCTAAACTTCGTCACCAGCTTTCGTTTGATCATCGTACTAGATCCACCCGACAAAGGAATGTGTTCTACCTACCCAACATTAAGACCAATATCCAGAGGAACTCACCGATTTTCCGAATTCAAGAGCATCATGACTTGTTCTTCTCCGATTTGAATATTATGGATGCTAGACTTTCGGTGTTTAAGAAGCTCGTTAGAGACACTTTCAGTTACTAATTTTTTTATTATTGTTTTTCTGGCAAAGAAACTTGGCATTGTACTTCTGATTTTCTTGTATTTTCCCGACTAACATATTATTGGGCCCCGGCCTGTTTGTTTGGTCGTAAAACGATTAAAAATAAAATAAAAAAATTATAGAGTGTTCCAGTTCGATTTTCGAACAGCTGTCAAAAGTGGATGTCGCGGGTCTATCAAGCGAATAAAAAATTTCGCTTTGTCCGTTGTTGTTTTGTTTCTGACAGCTGTGTGTCCGCGGCATTCATTTTTAAAAGCTATTCAAAATTCGAACTGGAACACTCTATTGAATGACTGCCAATCATATACTATTACCACTACAATATAAAGCAATGACAGATTTTCGATTAAAATGTCAGCAAACTGATACACAAACAAATCATATCAATATAGTATTTTCAAGTCCCACGATAGGATTTGTGAATGTAATGAAAATCAAGTGATGTTAAATGACGTTTCCGTTAGTTAAAATCACATCTGTACACCCTGTCCTTTATCGCCGTTAGCTCCAAAATGAAACGACTGTACAATAGATTAGATTTAGTGTCTCAAAAAACATATTTTTGGTTATTAACTTGTATGGAGAAGGTTGGAACGGTGTGCACGGCGAGAATGAGAAAATTAGTTTTCTGCTAAAATATGTAAAATCCGGAAAGGACTAAAAAACGCCTGCATGCAAAAAGCTAGCCAATTTCGTTTGAATGCTGTAATTTATGAACTTCCGCAGCTTTAGGGGGTTATCGCAAACGAACATAAATACGAAAATAATTCAATGTCCAGTCGAAATATTGAAATTGCTCGGCTAATATTTCTGCTATCATCATTGGAGTCGTGGTACGAAAGTTTCGCCTTCGTTTTGGGATAGATGAAAAAAAAAAAACGGTCACGGAAATAAAATTCACGCCTATCCAATTTAGAAAACTTTTAAATTATATTTTGGTATATACACACAATCTCAACAGCTCGTGATGTCACCCTTGAATGATAAACGCTTTTTTTAAGGGAATAAAAAGGGGTTTGAATTTTATCGGCTATAAAAAGTAATCCAGTGAATTAAACTGGGCTAGGTGAAAATGTCCAGCTCATACACTCACTCATACAGTAACAAAGTAAGAGTAGATGATGTTACACTATAACGTCTTGAACATATTTCTTATTTTTTTCTTCTTCTTCCTTCCTTCCCTCTATATACTACTCTATTTCCTGTCCTATGTTTGGAATGAAAGTTTTAAATTGGTCGTTCTTCTACCTGACAAATAAAATAAAAATCCGTTGCAAAAGATAATGAGAAAATGCCTCAAGGAAAAAAGGGTGAATATTTTCAACGTGTCTTTCCAGTTGTCTCTAATGTGGAGATGCTGTCTTTCAGTATAGTAGATAAATACAAAATAGAAGCACGAAACGGTTCAGGATGAGATGGTGTGACGGTTGCCCGTTGGGGATGGAAATGAACGTGATAATAGTTGGGAAATAAACATTTTAAGGGACGATGGTATAAGTGATTGAATTGACACAGTTTTTCTTGCATTTTTCTTTGCTCTTCTTCGTTACATCGTTGGATGAGACGAGCAGGGAAAACGATATTTGTTCGCTAGATTAGAATAATAAGATTTGTCGGTGGTGATAAAAGCAATTGATGGAGTGTGTATATAGGTCAATGTGGGACACACACTTTTTGTAACGCAAATATTTACTGTCCGAATTTGATCGTATTTGGTGCGAGTGAAGTAAGGTTTTGAATACATTTATTTGCTTCCACTGGAAAAAGCAGGTGATGCACTGCTGGAAATATCGATAGAAATTTCCTTGTTGATTAGAGTTACACGGACAAGAGAAAAGGTTAAAAGTATCCATGTCTCGAAACCATCCTTTCGATTAGTAACACCATACTACTTGATGCGCTTTCATGCGGAAACGAACGAAGTCCAATTTGCAGTTATAGTTTTAAAGAGATGAGAGTGAATAGATTTGTACTTAGAGATATAAAACAGAGAAAACATAAAAAGTAAATAAAACCAAGAATCGTCGGTAAATAAACATAAATCACAGAGTTATCTAAGTCATCCCAGAAACCATTCCATGGGATGATATGGCTACCATATACCACCTATATTATGCATCATTTCAATTTCCCTTACACACACACCATCTCGTCACAGGATATTTGTGAGTTTTTTCTTCGTTTTCTTCAATCCAACCTTCGAATGAAACCCATCTCTTTATACACGACTGACAGATATTGCAATATTGTGGACTTAAAAAGATTATCTTCCTTCATATGATTTTATATATCTCAAACATCTGAAACGCTTCGATATATCATCATGTACGTAAAGTTTGATGAAGTAAAATGAAAGTTTTTTTTTATTTAAGATGAAATGCAGTAGGTGGCTTCGTATTTAAAAGAAAATCTATTCGTTCAAGTGAGAATCGGGAGTGGATGTTACAGCTCCCGGTACATTAGATGTCGAGAGAGAGCTTCCACGTATAACATACTTCTTATAAGATACCTATCACCATTAAGGCAAGGTTAAGGCGCCTTACATCACATGTAAACATTAGAGAACCGCCTTAACTTGGCCTCAAGGAAAATCACGGTTGATTGAACTTTAAAGGTGTACGTATGGAATTACTCGTTGCGTTGCTAATATTAAATCTCAGAACACGAAATGACTACACAGCTTGACTAACTCGACAACAAAACTCATTGTCCGATAGGGAAAAATATTTTTTTTTGCAAAATAAAACTCTGAATTTATAGAAAATGAAAAAGAAACGGGAGAATGGAATGGGGGCTACCTTTCTGCAGTGAGCGGTGTTTTCAAATAAAAGTGGCACGAACGTCTGTATCTGCTTGTAATAAAAAGTATAACAATGATATCGGTAATGACTTTATCTTACGAAGGCATTGATATGAGTCTCCGTTTAAATGGCTTAAATAGAGCTTAAATGTTTACAGCAATAGTGAAAGCGCTACAATCATTTGTGCGAATTAAATTTTATGTTTGCATGGTTCGTGGCAAATGAGCTGTTAAAGAGATAAAATTATTGTTATTATCACGAATGGAAGTTGTCGAATTGGTGGGGTGAATAAGCGATGAAACGAGGATGATTGTATGTGGTTTTAATGATTGCGTTTTGGGTGTATAAACGTCCGAATTACAGGGTTGTAAAAGCAAAGTAAATGCACCGGCCATTTCGTGAGATAATGGTCCATAAAAACTTGATTAAAATAACATGGAAAGGTGAGCGTTTTTCTCGTTGCAAAGGAGAGAAAAGTCGTCTTTATTTCTTCCATTTAAAGTGAAACACAATTTGTTAGCTGCTGCTTCTGCTGATAATGATGGTATACGACGTTGTTCACAACAATTAAAGAGGTTTGACGTTTGACCTTACGGCACATTGATATCGAAAAGTTACCTCCCATATAGATGGTCCAAAATTGGTTACTGGGATCTTATACGTTTACAAACACGAGCCCGTCCTAGTAAGAAGAATCCTGTTGTGATTGTCCAGAGATGGCATATGGGACAGAAGCTGGGAATAATAGACTGCCTATATCTCGAGCAAATTTCAAACCGTTTTTCATGATTTCTTTTTTCATTTGAATGAAGATCTGAACGCGGTGCTGTTTTCGCTCCCCTAACAAAATGGCTGTCAGCTGCCATATTGGATCTTAGTAAAAATGAAATCTCTTGGAAGGTCAATTTATTGCATCTTAATTGCTTATTTCTATCTCTTAAAATATCATTTGTGATTGGTTAGCTTGTTACTTTAAATTCGCCGTTGCGTCTACGAATTTTGAACGCTGTAGAAACGATTTCGTTCTGATCAATGTTTAAACAAAGTTCAACTATTTCGTTAGATATGATAATGGAACTGTATGATTCCTCGCAGGGAGTGTGGCAAGCAATTTCAAACAATCTCAATGCGATGATCTGAAATGGCGAAGTAAACTGAACCGCTACATAAAAGGTTTCGTTGCCAACTTTCCGTTATATTAAAGTCAAATCGATATCTCCCAGCTGGCATTATCTGCGGAAATGCGAATTGTTGTGCAGAATAATTATCTGCTTTTGCGATCAAACATCCTGAATAGGGGCACGAATGATTAACATTGGTGTATTTTAGTTGCGGTCTTAAAAAATCCAAAAAGAAAGATTTATGTTTGCCATTAAACCAGTCACATATGTCTTCTCGAATTTCAGTTGCAATTTTCATGTATGTGTTGTATTTGTAGTAAATGGCTGCATGGAGCCAAAGCCCTGTAATTGGTTTAGTTAGGTTTACTAGTATTAACGATTTTAAGTGATTTCGATCGATGTATTTTGTGCGACATTTCATGGATGAAACTTTGCTACCAACATACGTTCGACAAATGACGCGTTCAAAGATCATAAAGTTTTTCTTGGGATAAAAAAAAAAGAATTTTAAGACTTTTAACAATTTTCAGCTTAGCAAACATTCTCAGTATTATGCACTCACTGAAACCGGAAAAATATTCTCGACGGATGGCCCAAAATTTTGAGACAAAATTGAAACCAACAGAAGCAACGACGAACTACAAATTGTGATTTTCATTTTGAAAATCGGAGGTCTTGAATCTACGTTTCGATCAAATACGTATTATCGAATCAAATGACCACGACTCCGAAGAATATGATTTCACAACTAGATCGAGAATTAGATGCGTTGACAAATGAAGGGTCAATTTTGTTACGCAATTTGTTGATTTTTATCGTTTGAAATTTCATCGGTCATAGATTCGCTTGTTGTGATTCGTAATTTCTATAATGTATTCGCGAAACAAATTGACCATTTGGATGATTTTGTAATGACTGTATTTTGATACAATTTGGAAATGAACGGAACTCGAAAGTTAGACTTAATTCGTTAGATGTGATTACTGTTGCGATTTATTCGCAGGAAATGTGGCAACAAACACAAAACTATCTCAACGCAACGATCAGAAATGTCGAAGTAAATCGAACAACTACCTAAAAAGCTTCGGGTGCTACTTAAAGTCATAATCAAGAAGAAGCGAAAATGCGAAATTTGTGCAGAAATATGATCAGCTTTTGCGAGTAAAAATTCCGGATGGGCAACGAATGGTTAGCCGTGATGGTAGATTATTTATTGTGATACATTTCATTTCATTATTGAAAAATCAGACGTGTAACTCCAATTTAACTATTATTGGGATTTTTTGTCAGTAGTTTCTGCGACTTCAGTATTGTTGTCAGTAATTAATTAACGATAAATACGTCCTTCCGGTAATGATTTTATCCTTCAAGTTCCTCTCGGCGCATAAGTATTTATTTGTATATTGCATTATTGCATATGTAGAAAACATTTATTTAATGAGTCTGTTAGGAGACATGTTCATTAATCTACTGTTAAGAGGACACTTTGCAAATTTGTGGCCTACATTTAGGCGAAAAAGTATTCGTTTTTTGAGGATTTCCCTGAATAAAAATCTTTTTTTTTGAAAAAGTAAAACCATTAGCTGGTGCTCACTGTGGAGCAAACGGTGACGTTCTGAGAACTGCAGGTCTCTCATTGGTGTACTCAGCCGCAGAGTATGCATCTCCAGTATGGTACGTACAAGAGCTGTCACACAAACAAAATTGACATTCAACTGAACGTTGCCATGCGACTGATAACTGGTTCAGTTAGCTCCACACCTGTCCCGTGGCTCCATGTGCTGTCAAACATACAGCCACCACACATCAGGCGAAATTTGGCCTCACATAAGTTATGGAAGAAATGCATGGACGAATCCAGACCATATGAGCTTCCAATTAAATTTGACCTGAACAACCATCCTCGGATGCGCCTTATATCACGATCACCCTTCTGGAGCGACACCGACTTACAAATTTCAGATTTTGATGAAAATGAACAGTGGCAGAAGTACTGGAACGACAGCCCTACTTTTACGAATAAGTTCCTCATCCAGAGCCCACATCAAAAACTAGAGTTCTTTAATCTGCAGCGAAAGCAGTGGAAAATGTTAAACGGTTCCGTTCGGGTCACGGCTGCTCGAATGTATAAATGGAGGTTTCGGAATTCCCCGTACTGCGACTGCGGTCATGACATCGTCCAGACAATGGATCATATTCTAAACGAATGCCCTATTCGTCAATTCAGAGGCGCACTCCAAAGTCTTAATGAAACAACGAGTGAAGCAATAAATTAGTTAAGTGAATTAGACATTGACGTTTGAAAACAGTGTTTTTAGAGTAGTGATTGCAGCTATCAGCTGTTAATTGATTGAAACTAAAAGTTTCAAAAAGACTTGTTAAAGAAATTAATGTAAGGCATACGATCAATATATAATTAAAGCATGCAAAAATGCGTGCCTTTTGAAAGGAAAAATTGGATTGTGAGTCATAACTTAACCCACTTGAAAAAATTTGCAGATTACATAAATTTACACAAAGTTTTCTCCCAGTTATCACCCACAAACCAATTGTTCCTTCAAACGTAACACATTTTTATGTGCTTTATTGGTTTTACTTTTTCAAAAAACGATTTTTAATCAAAGAAATAATCAAAAACGGATATTTTTCCGCCTAAATGTAGGCTACAAAGCAAAGGGTTAATTGCTCTTAATCGGCACATAAACCAGTAAAAATTTTAGTCAGAAGGAATGATGTGGTTCACAAATTTCGTTACGCTTCCATGGAAAAAGTAATCATACCGGCGGGAAGGGGAGTAACGATTTTAAACAATCTCAATGCGATGATCGGAAATCGCGAAGTAAACGGAAAAACCACACAACAGGGCTCGGTGGCCACCTTCCGTCATATTGAAGTCAAAGCGATATCTCCCAGCTGGCATGATTTGCGGAAATGCGAAATTTTGTGCAGAAATATTATCCACTTTTCCGATTATAATTCCTGAATAGGGGCACGAATGGTTAAAGTTTGAGTATTTAAAAAATATCGGCCTTAAAAAATCCAAGAAGAAAGATCTATGTTTGCCATCAAACCAGCCACATACATCGTCCCGTAATTCCGTTGCGATTTTCATGTACGTGTTATATTTGTAGTAAATGGCCCCGTGGATCCGTAGCTCGCTGATTGGTTCAGTTAAGTTTATTATTACTGACACATTTGCATGTTTGTGGTCAATGTATTTGAAGCGACATTGAATTGCTGAAGCTTTACTGCCGTCATGTTCAAAGATGAAAAAGTTTTTCTTGGGACAAACAAATGGGAATTTTAAGAAATTTAAGTTCAACGAACTTTTTGTGTTGTACACTCACTGAAACAGGTAAAATATCCTCGATGGATGGACCGCAATTCGAGTACATGATTGTAACTAATAGAAGCAACGACGAACCACAAATTGCAATTTTCATCTTCAGAATAGGAGATGAGATCTTGAAGCCACGGACGGATCAAATATAAATAAAGGAGTACGAGGACCACGTCTCTGGCAAATGATTTTACGAATGCTGATGAGCAAAGAGTGAGAGCTTCTTTCGTAATTTGTTGATTTTACAATTTTGTCTGTCATTAATTTTATATTTTCCATAATGTATCCGCTATTATTTACGGTTGAAACAAATTTCCCTCCTGATGATTTTATAATGACTGTATCTCATGTGCATATTTTGAACGATTCAGAAATGAACTGAAACCGAAACGATCCCCAGCCAATGAAACGTTTAATCGTTATCTTCTTCCTAGATATGATTTCAGCTGCTGATAGTAGGATGGCGTGATTCCCCGGAGGGAAGGTAGTCACCAATTTTAAACAATGTCAACGCGATGATCCGAAATCGCGAAGTAAATTGAACCACCACATAAAATGCTTCGACGGCTACCTTCCGTCAAATTGAAGTCGAACCGATATCTCCCAGCTGGCATTATTTGCGGAAATGCGAATTCTTGTGCAGAAATATTATCTGCTTTCCCAGAAACAAGTCCCGAAAACGGACACGAATGATTAACATTTGTGTATTTTAGTAGTGGTCTTACATAATCCAAGAAGAAAGATTTATGTTTGCCACCTAACCAGCCACATAAATCGTCCCGATATTCAGTTGCGATTTTCATGTATGTGTTGTACTTGTAGTAACCGATTCCGTGGATCCACAGCTCTGTAACTGGTTCAGTTATGTTAGATAATATTACTCCTTTTAAGTGATATCGATCAATATATTTGACGCGACATCGGAACACTGAAACTTTGCTACCATCATACGTTCTGCAACTGATACGTTCAAAGAAGAAAAAGTTTTTCTTGGGAACAAAAAAAAAAGAAAGAATTTCAGGATTTTCAAGTTTAACGAATATTCTCGGTATGTACACTCACTGAAACAGGCAAAATATCCTCGATGGATGGTCCGAATTTTAAAGATAAAATTGTAACAAATAGAAGCAACGATGAGCTACAAATTAAGATTTTCATGCTAAATGGGAGCTCTTGAAGCGACCAAATATAAAGAAAGCAGTACAATGATCACGCCTCTGAAAAATTATTTTACAAAGCTTGCCGAATGACAAATCACTAAATTTTTTTGATTTTTATCTTTTGAAATTTCACAGGTCATTCATTCATTTTTTGTAATATTTTCGATAATGTATCCGCTATTACTTTGCATAGGAAACAAATTTTCCATCTTGATGATTTTTTAATGACTGTGTCTGATTTTAAGTTGCGTATTTTGAGCGATTTAGACATAGAAAGATTAGACTGTATTGGATTTACGTATTTTAGATCCTGAAATGAAAATACAACCAACCCTTTCCAAAATATTTGTTTTGTATGGGCGGAAAACTGCAAACGATCCGCCAGGCCAGAGTTTTGAAAATTAAAAAAAAAAAATGTAAAATGAAAAAGTTTATCAAAAAGGCTGGCGGATCTTTAGCGCTTTCCGCCCGTTACACCTCCAAAACAAACTATATTTAAAAAAATAAAAATACGACAAAAGATTGGAAAGGGTAGGTTTAACAACCGTAATTGGCTAAAAACATTGGAAGAAAATGCAATAGAAACTCTTCCTTACAACGACGAACTAAAGAGACAAAATATTGTGAAAGCATTGCGGTCGAAATTGATCATCATTTGAATAGTTAAATACATTAGCGAATTATACGATGAGTACTCTAAATGGAAAGTGTTCGATTGAGTAGATGTGGAATTCCAACTAAGTCTTAATAGGAGTAAGAAAGATAATGGTTGAGAAAAATCAGCGCTCAGTTGCATCTACCCCACCGTCACTCATGTAAATCAAATAGAAATAAACGAGTACAATGACCACGTCTCTAGCAAATGACTTTACGAATGCTGATAAACAGAGAGTCGGTTGTACAGTTTGTAAACCAAAGGCTTGGCTTATGCAGAATAAGCAACAGCTGAACTTCACCAGCTGATCAAAAAACACACTCTACTTGTATAATATACAATCAAAACACATAATAATAATCAAATAGATTCGGTCATTTGATTTCAGCTCAGGTTCAAAGCAGGTTCAGGTCACCACAGATCAGATAGGTGATCTTTTATCCGGATGAGTCAGAGTATTTCAGGTCAGATTTCAGGTTGATCAGACCTGTTCCGAGCAATGACGAAGCGGTGAAATGAGGCATATGTGGTTTTTCTGATTGAATTTTGGACGTGTGACGTCCACATTACAGAGCCGTAAAAGCAAAGTAACGATTTCGTAGTTTAATGGAACATAGAATACGATCATTTTTCTCGTTGAAGAATCCGTTTTGATTTTTCACGTTTAAAGTTAAAAGTAAAGTTTTGAAACAAACAAAATTATAGTTAAACACAATTTGTTAGTTGCTGCTGATCATGATAGGTACGGAGATATTCGTGAACGAGTCACCGATTTCAAACAATCTCAACGCGATGATCCGAAACGGCGAAATAAAGAGAACCACCAAATAAAGCGGTATGAGGATCACCTTCCGTCACATTCATATCCAAACGATATCTTCCTGCTGGCACGATTTGCGGAAATGCGAATTGTTGTACGGACAGATTATCGGATTTCGATAATAGAATTCCTGAATAGGGACACGAATGGTTGAAATTTGATTATCTCCAAATGAGCGGTCTCATAAAATCCAAGAAGTACGATTTATGCTTTCCATCAAACCAGCCGCATAGATCGTCGCGTAATTCAGTTGCGATTTTCATGTACGTATTGTATTTGTAGTACAAGGTTGCGTGGACCCACATCTGTGTAACTGGTCGAGTTAGATTCACTGATAAGAACGATTTTACATGATTTCGATCAATGTATTTGACGCGACATTTGATAGCTGAAGCTCTACTGGCATCATACGATTTACAACTGAAGCGTTCATAGATCATGAAATTTTTCTTGCGATAAAAAAAAAGAATTTTAGGAGATTCAAACTGAACTAATATTCTTGATATTGTGCTTACTGAAACAGGAAAAATATCCTCGATGGATGGTCTGAAATTTGAACACATGATTGTAACCAATAGAAGCAACGACGAACTGCAAATTGCAATTTTCATTTCAAGAAATATGAGATCTTGCAGCTACGTGTTGACCACAGTACCCTTTGTCAATTTTTTTAAACTTATAATGATAATGATGGACGAGCGAAGAGTCAGATTCACGCAATTTGTTGATTTTTATCTTTTGAAAATTCATCGGTCATTAATTCGCTTGTGGTCGTTTATGTTTGCGATAAAGAATAGGGATAATGCGATTTTTACGTAAAGTTTGGCAATCATTAGTTGACTCTATATAGGGAGCTACCCCCATCTACTTTATGTTGAGAATTTATTTATAATTTTCAAGTTTTAGGTCAACTTATAATAAATGAAAAGCACAATCTCTCTAACATATTTGCTGCTTATTTTATAATGACTATAAATACTTATGTCATACGTTTATTTTGAACCATTTGGACTGAATTTGAAACTATTTCGTTGCGATCAATGACATAGAAGGACATAGACTGGATTTATGTATCCAAGACTTTGAAGCTGAATAATATTTTGTTGGAAGTATCGAAGCTTGCTCGACCCCAATTCAACATAGCAGCTTTTTTTTTGCCACGAATCATTATAACGAATTGTGATAGTAGATGATGCAACACTGTCCAACTTATTTTTTGCATACTCATGACTTCCTCTCAATATTAATAAGACCAGACCAGACATTATATAAAACTCACAGGAGAATTCATTCATCTGTTATCTCGGGATCTAGGAGTTGTGGTCGAATAAGCAATACAATTAGAGAAATTGCAGCGACCAATTCGTGAGCCAAAATGGAACAATAAATCTTGATCAACAATCTTAAAATAATGTGGACAACAAACGACTCGACACGAATTATTTGTGTTGGGTATTGCGGTTGAATTTCGAACCAACAACTGAAAATTTAATAATTCAATCTTAGTCTTGATTTCCACTTACGAAAAAACCGCTCCGTTTTGCCTCCGTTTAGCCGAATCACGACTCTTTTCTATTGTTTAAAGCGTAAACGTAGCGCTTTTTTCGTAGGTGGAAATCAAGACTTACATTGAGTTATTGAATTTCCAGTTGTTGGTTCGAAACTCAACCGCAATACCCAACACAAATAATTCGTGTCGTTTGTTGTAAACAATAATGACATCTGATTAGACCCGTGCGAATTACTGCGGTCTACGCATACGTTTGTATGCGAATTGGACTCCCTGAGTAAGTAGAAACCTATTGTGGAGTTTATGATATTTGACTTCGTTCGGGGCTGTCGATATTGCCTCCGGCAATTTTTTTCGTGAAGTGAGTCTAACGGGTCGGCGTTAGCTATATGTTTGAATCGGTTATTAGGTTACGTCTTGGATTTAGTACCGAAGCGGTACTACCGGTGACGACTCTTTGTATTACTTGTAATTGTTCGTTGCTAATTCAGTCAGTTAGGCGAAAAACCCGTTGACATTGTGTGTTAACTCTCTGAACTCTATGACTGTGTCTCATGGAAATATCTTTAACAATTTAGAAATGAACTGAACTCGAAGTGATTTCGATCATCGTATTTGACGTGACATTGCAGATCGGAAATTTTGCTACCGTCGTACGTTCTGCAATTGATGCGTTCAAAGAAGAAAACAAAAAATAATAAGTTTTAAGTAGCCTCAAGGCGTGGTTCAAAATTCATGTTAAGCGTGTGGTCTAAACAACAGGTTGAGGTTACTCACACAAATGTCCTACTAGTGTACTAGATACTAGATAGACGAGTGAAGGTTGAGAAAAATCACAATGGTCTCAGCGCTCAGTTGTGATTATAAGTAACTATCTCACTGTTACTCATGTACTCTACTGAAGTGATTCCACCAAAAATACCGTGATGCATGAGAAATAAAGTCAGAAGTGTCTTCCCCCAATCCAGTGTCGCCAAATGGTTCACCAAAGTAAATACAAAACAATCTGTCGCTACAAAAATTATATATTCCCATCAAAGACGTATATATATCTACTTAACTCTATCGGCTCGACTTTACATTAACAATCATGCCAACGTTGGCAAGAACCAAAAAAAATATTCACAATTTCCCATCCGGGACCCATTTATCCATTTAGTTTTGCGAAACTTTAAATGAGATTTTCAAATTCAAAACATAAACAGAACGAGCGCTTGTTACTTTTCCTCCTATCCTATGCTAACTTTTGATGAATCATATACATAAATATATGATGAAAAGTAAAACTTTCTTCTTATCACGGCCATGTAAACTCTTTTCAACACACATTAAGCCGTTTCCCTAAATAACCATTTTTCTATAATTTATGGAACATAATTTTCTATTCCATTTGAAAAACACACTCTCGCACAAAACGTATACCGCTCCCATTTTTCAGCAAATAATTTCATTCCAATTAATATTTTATTAAAACAATCCCATCACTCCCCTCGGTATTGAATAATGTTCTCATAATAAATTTTATAAGATGCGACAGCGGGAAACGAAAAGCTTTTAAAATTCAAAACATTGTAATGATAATGGCTGCCAACTGTTTTTTCTGACTGATATACTAAACGCGGAAAAAGATGAAAACCGAAACGATATGCGAGAGAGCAATTTTTGACTTAAAAGCTTAACAAAGTTTTAAGTCCTTTTTTTCCGGCTATGGTGAGTTTAGAATGATGAGTGTGAGAAAGGCAGTCGATATTAATTTACTTCAATTAGTTGAGTTCATTATTATTTGTTGTGTCGTAAAATGGGAAAACGGGGAGCGTTTGTTTGAAGCACTCACTAAATTGGTATCGATCTTCAACGCGCAATAAATTGAAAGTGAAATTAAATTTAAGAGCCTAGCGTTTCAATTAGTTTTACCTTTCCCTGGGTAAAATAGAAACGTTACCAGAATAATGGTCTGTGTTCTATTCACAGTGGTGAGCGCTCAGCGCTGTCAACATTAAAAATTACCATTAGGACTTTTCGTTAATTCGGAAAATGTTAGGTGCGTAAAACATCAAAACATAATTCCCAGCTCCGTTAACACCAACATTATCTCCTATCTTCCACTGGCATTCCCATATATCATACGAATTGAACATTCTTTTGCACCGTACGTTTAATTGAAATAAATGTGGCCTTTTGCACTCGCCGCGCTGCATGATTTAATTGAACTAAATGAACACCCAGCCAGTGAGCGCGTATATATTCGTGTGAGAAATAAATTTAAACATTTCAATAAGATGCTTGTCGATTCATAATTATGTTTGGCGAATGTTCCATTATCTGATTGGGGAACACATTTCCATGAAAGTATTTTTATTCCAACGTGGAACGGGTGGAACGGCATTTTTTTTTCGTTTTAAAACTACCATAACGTTTTATTACAAAAATTCAAACCCATTACATACGAAATGTCGTAACACGTTAAAATTGCTCAATATCATTCGCCCATTTACAGTACCGCACTAAAAATAAATAGGAAAATAATCAAGATTCTCTCACACATCTGAGCACATCCACAACAACTAGCCAAGAAAACATTTTCCAAACGGTTGAGTGTAGGAACATACCATCAAATCCGAGATCAAACCCCAAATTACTTTGTACACAGTACATAATACAATATGCATTATAATGTGCCTTATCTCCATTCGACGGTTTAAAATTCCTCTACTTTCCATATCCACTTAGCCGGTAATGAAATGCAACGACACGATCGTTCGCTTTCACCCCACCCTCATCTTCCTAACAACCCCATTTCTTTATTTGTCAAATGTTTATTCGCAACGAGTTCTCGTACATGAACAGGAAATATTCGAGGAGGGTGGCATCCTAGCTTCCTTATTAAAGTCATATATGTAGAAGAGGTGTTATATAAGGTTTTACGAAAGCTATTACCGAATTCTTAACATTCAATGGTGCAACTCAGTCTTTCGCGTTCCTATTTTTTTCCGGTTTTTTTAATTTTCAATGAAAAAAATTGCATTACACCACAGAAAACGATTTTTGTTCGGTTTTTTTTTCTCTCTCCAAATTCTAAAGACTTGAATCACACACAATACCACGCCAGCAGAATATTTTGCACAAACTGAAATTGAAATCTTCGGTAAAGTTTCAGTTACATGTAAGTAGCTTCAATGCAAGAAACCAACTATAATTCGGTTGTTGTGTTGAAAAGAAAATTTCCACGACGGTTGCTTTTTGGCTCCCGTTTTTTCATATGGTATGGTTGATAAACAAAATGCATAAAAACTGATGCGAAATTACATTTCATGTTATTGTAGCAAAATGAAAACTCACTGAAAATTCCTTTGTGAAAGAAAACATTTTCCTGTACAGAGAAATGTTTAAAAAAGGAAACTGTGACTAGGGGATTATGACTGTAAAATTTATTCGTTAATGGAATATGATTTCGAGAGACAGTTAGCGTTGAATGGGAAACAACTTTTCCGTGGGAATAGACTTGCATAGTTGTCTGACTACACTCTAACTTTGTTTATTTATTTGTTGCAGGCTTAGAGACTTGAAACTTTACATATGCATGCAAAACTTCACTATTTTTAAGTCCCAGTGATTCTTGAAATAGTTATTTCTGCCAAGGTTCTGAAAGAACAGGTTAAGACACTTTCGAGTTGATCACGAAGGCGGTGTGATCAAAATTTTCCTGTAGCGCCAACTAGGTTTGAAAAATTTTATATGACGATGTCAACTTAGGGGCCGTTCATAAATTACGTAACGCAAAAATCAACATTTTTCAGACCCCCCCCCCGGGTCTGTAACGCTAAAAGGGTCAAGTTTGACCCAATTTTGTTAGAACCGTAACGCTTGCCTCATACCCCCCCTCCCCCCTCTAGCGTTACGTAATTTATGAACGGCCCCTTATCAAAAAAAAAATTGTTTTCAAGTTGACTTTTCAAACAATATACATGTCTGAATCGTCAAGATTTGTGTTTCACCCGCCTTCGTAAGTGTCTTATCTGTTCTTTCAAAACCTTGATTTCTGCAACGGCCCGCGTCTTCGCGTGATAATTTACACATTTAGTGCCTAAGAAAAAGCAATTACTCGGTCGCATAAATAACTCACTTCGCTTGTTTGATCTAGTGACAGAGACAACCTAACCAA
Organism: Bradysia coprophila; assembly: GCF_014529535.1. Lineage (NCBI taxonomy): Eukaryota > Metazoa > Arthropoda > Insecta > Diptera > Sciaridae > Bradysia > Bradysia coprophila. Next base: position 10,480,515 of record NC_050735.1, read on the forward strand.
TTTTCGCATCTTGATGCATGCAACGTCAGACACAAAATCACTTTCGATATCGCATTTTGCGCTGTAGAACGTTATCGAGAATACAGATTTTAAGTTAAATTCCACTTCATTTATTTGCACGAAGTACAAATAGTACATTACTATACCAGTGAAGTAATTTGATATCTCGTGTCCAGATGAGTAAAAGTATCCGAAGCCTTACGAGCGAGGGAAAAGGTTTTCACTAGTGAGGGAATGTGGCTATATACCTCCCTAGTAAAGTAAAGTAAATTTTTTGTTTTTCATAATAAATGTGACTGCTTTACAGAACGTGTTTTTTTGTTGCCAACCGAGGCGACGCCGAGTACATTTCTTTTAACTTTTTACATAAAACTTTAAAATTTATAAAGTTTTTGTGAATTTTAGTCATAACAATTACTGAATCGACTTTAGTTGTGTAAAACAAAACAAAAAACACACAAGCTGCACTGCGAGGTGTGTGTAGTCAGACATAATAAACGTCCCTAGTGTTACCTTTAAGCAATGAGAATACAAAATACTTTGTGCTTTTTAATATCAAGTATATGAAAATTACGAGTGGTTGTGTACCACTAATTCCAAAGAATTTTTTCACACTGGATGCCATCGGAGAGAGAGATTTATGTTCACGAACGAACATCCATTATCCATTATATTCAATAATTTATAATTGTCAGATAACATCAACGCATCGTTTTCCAAGATTAGGCTGTCGAGAACATGACCTGCTTTTTATTTTGCCATTTCAATAAAAATAAGAGAGATAAGAAAGCGTCCTACTTTTCTCTTGAATAGGCGTAGGTATTTTTTCGTCGCTTAGATATGTCAGAAACATAAATATTTTAGCAAGATAATCCCATAAAGTTTGCGAAAATTTATTTCATCAAACTTAGCCTCATTTTATAGGACAAATATTTTTCGAAAATTATTTTATCCCGCTAAAGTTAGAGTAGGTCTCATAGTAATTATGAATAATTTCAATTTATAATTCATGCAAATTCAAAGACGCTCAACTTTTGAAATCGTTTAAACTTTTCCGTTGCTCTTATACCGCTTGCTCATAAGTTACTCATTGTCGTATATAGATAGGTACCTTCACTTCTTTTCAGAGAAAATTTCATCGATATATTTTCGTGCTATCATTTTATGTGAAATTTATTATTCAGATCCGGATATATATTCCACTAAAGACGGCAAAAATATATTCCGGTCTATTACCCAAAACTTTGAAAGTGATGAGCATTCAAAATAAACAGACGAAGATTGAAATATAGTTATTTATGTAGGACAAAAGATCCAAGAGTTTTGGGCGTAAGCTTACGGTTATTTTACTTTCATTTTAAACCTGAATGATGTTTTTTATAAATGTAAGTTCTTTAATATCAACGCTCAGTTAATTGACGAAGTAATTAAATCTGATCCCGATTTCATGGCAGACAGAAAATGGTGCTCTTAAATCGATACAGTTTGAGCCGGATTTGCTTTGATTTTAATTTCCGCGAAAACTATAAAAAAATCCCTAATGTCTGACAAATGACGCATTGAGAATATTAAATACCGTTTGGGAGAATATAGCAGAGAAAAACTTACTTCATTAAAAGCAAAACAAATAGTCACTTGATGAACTTAACATCCTATAAAATTCATCTCAGACCCAAAAATCTCATGACTTTAACCCACATCTGCTCATCAATTATGTAACACATTTTCCAACAACCATGCACATATGGCTTCCAAAAAAAGCAGAAGAATATCACGAAATTATTCATTAAATCTCAGCCGAAATGATGATCCACACACATTGTAGCTTCATGGATGTATCCTTCGTTACAACATAACCATATAAATGTGTGTTGTCGACAAAGGTTGGAATTAGTTAAGAAACAGAGGTTAAAGGTTGTTACAAGATAGTTTTCTATAGACAAACCGTTTCAGCATGTACGGAGTAGCATGCATGTATAATTACACAATTTAGAAAGGGTTCCAAGAGGAATAGTTATGTTATATGATGTTGTAATTTGCCATCACATAGTTTATGTTCAGAACATTACTCTGAATGTGTGATCTTAATCATCGGGTCGACGGGGTGTTCTCTCTTTCTCTTTCTACCTTCATCTATTTTCTTCATTGTCGGAATTACCTTTCCGAAATTGCTTTCAAACGGATATGGTTTACGAGCTTGGTGTACATTATGGATTAAAAACAATTGACAAGTTACAAAGAGAATTCAAACCGAAAGTGAAACAACTAGCCACCAAATGCTCAGCAATTTCGTTACTATTTCACAAAATAATTATGGACCAGCTATTAAGCATCGTCAATTCCAATTATTGTCCGTGCACATATTCACGCAGTGCGGATACTCTTATAGCTGTATGAATTGCCCAGTTTAGATGTAAATATCTATAGATATGCGAACAGTATAAGTAATGGAGTCACAGCACTTGGTTAAAGTGTGCATATATATATATACATGTGAGTTTGCTCTAGCACTCTTAACAGTAATTTTTGCTGTTATGTTTAGTGCTCCAACGTAAAACCGAGACAAAGTTTTCCGTTCCAACTAATCTGTTGAATATTCATTTGGAATTAATGAAAATGGTTTCGTTCATGCGATATATTAAATAATGTTTTAATGTTGTGGATGAGAGTAGAGTGTTTATGAGTGCCGGTATGCACAAACATATAAACCGTATATGTAGATCGGAATGAAAGCATGGATTGTGAATTTGAAGCATGGAAAAATATTTGGTAAAAACATAAAAAGTTTGCCTGAAATGTAATGTAATGAACTGTTGCACTTGATAGATTCAATTGCATTTCGTTTAGAACGCTTCAGTGAAACATTTAGCGTCAATGCTAGCAGAATTTCATTTTTTTTTGTACATAGAATGTGTATTTGAAGTGGAACCGGATAAAATGCAAAAGAGTAAAGGAAAAATAATTGGGAATCGTTTTTATATGATGTAGAATGTCAAACACTAACAAATTCTGTCAAAGAAAATATTTTTAATATTTTCATGAGTCAAGTAAAGTCTAAAAGTTTAAACACCTTTCAAAGTTTCAGTGTTCGACTTCGAGACGCCAATCTAACAAGCAAACAGTTTGCAAATATTGGTTCTGACTTGGCTGTTTTTGGCATAGAAAGTTTAACATGAAGAATGGCATTTAAAAATGAAATTTCTGTACCAACTTGTCTGTTTATAAGTTATTCAAAAATTTGACAGGAAAAAAAGTTTTTAAACTTTCTTCTTCATGTGTCACTAATGCCCAGTTTGACATGCTTTCTCTACAAAGTAAAGTGACAGCTAGAACACAAAACTTTCGCGTTGGATAGCATATGATAGTAAATGCTTCAAACATTGGTTTTGCTGATAAAATACTGTACATGCACGCAGAGTCTCTAGTGGACCTGCTCAGGCTGAAAAAAGGGCTTAATCGTGCATTTTACAAAATCGTTGATCGTAGGTTGTTCCGTATCGATTCCTGATTCTAAATTGATGTGGGAACAAGACGGCAGCTCTATGGTTCTCTGGTGAGCGGCCGCTATGTCACTTTTTTTTCTATGATTTTTCATTCGTAAGCAAGAAGAGATATCAATCCACTTCCAAAGGATATGTTCGACATGTTGTAAAGAAAAGTCTATTTTTTTTGTGGAATTTATTTTTTGACATTTGAATTCAAAAAATTGGTCAAAGTCGAAAAATATTTTTTTCTCAAAGGAAAATCTCTGAAACCGATTCTCTTCAGGATTTAATGAACTGTTGAGGTTGTAGTGGGTCAGTTCCTAAAATTGCCCAGTGAAACAGTAGATGCTCCGAAAGTAATTCATTACATGGAGTAACAAGTTTGATATAAAAGTTAACTCCCAAGTGTGTTTTTGAACTTTGATGTTGTCTTTTCGGAAAGTGTAGAGTCCCATGCGAAAATTGATTAAAACCCAAGAAAACGAAAATGGATGGAATGGATCATTTTCACAGAGAACAAATGGCTATGTAATGGTCAATTTCACATGGAGTAGTTAGTAAAATTTATTTCCTGCTTTGTTGAGTAAAATAACTTACGTTTCTGTGAGATAATTCATTTATCTTCAAAGGGAGATCACATACCACACCTTCCGCTTAGTTTACAGCCCCACTCAAAGATAAACTAGTTTTTCCACAGATGTGTGTTTAAAATTATTCTAAATGGGATCCAGCCGATACGTGTGCCTTCATAAGTCCACGTGCCGCTCTTACGACAACATTGAATTCTCTACTATATATGGAGTGTGTTACTAATGCCATTTGTTGAAGTTATTTTACATCATTTATACAAAATAATATTCCAAACCCAACAGCAGCCACTTCTAACCTAACTACAACATAATGTTGTAACATCACTGCTCTTTTGAAGTTTTCCATATTTTTTGCATTGTTAAGTTCCCGACTCGAAAAAAAAGTGCCGAGTGAAGAACATTTGCACGTAACATGTTTATTTTCCACAGGCGATTCCCATGAAAGTTATTATTTTAAATGATTTATTTTACCCGTTTATCATAACAGAATCCACAATACTTATACAGGATATGGTTGGGCAAATTAAATGCCTTACTCACGATGTATTTTACCAACAAAAAAAGAATTTTTCCGTACACCAAAACGATCTGGAAGCATTATAAAAACTAAAGCAAAACAAACAGAACCAAAAAAATGAGCAAACACAAAACAAAAATTGTTGATTAATTAACCCTTTTGTCTGTAACATTCTCAAACAGAAACCATGGAAAATATTTCGTCCGACAACAAAAGTTGAAACAGAAAAAAAAAGAGAAACCCCCAGCAATATCATTAATTACACTCATGTGTATATTTATCGCAAATACAGGCTGTGCGAGAATTCGGGGTGGTATCGGAAATTGCAATTCATTTATTCGCAAATAAAATGAAATCCATGCCTCAATGGCACATTACGGAAAGCGGAGGGGAAAAAACCATGCACCATTAACCCTTTCACTTTACAAAGAAGAGGAGTTGAATATGCCTGGGTAAAAGTTGTATTTATTTCATGTATATATAGAGCAATGACAACATTTTCATTAAAGCTGTAGTAAGATATTAAATCCTTTTCCGTTACAGCTGATTATAATCTTTCGGCTAACTAACACCCATTATACTTTAACACGACGACCGATACCAGTGACGATATTTTTCGGTCTGTTATTAATAGCTGAAACTTTTTACGCTGTTAATACATAATTTAGGAGTGAATTAACAACATACGAAGAATAGCAATTGTCTATTATTGGGTTTGTTGCTTTATGGCGATTGTTAACCTTTGATAACCAGGTTCAATGAATGTGTTTCGGTACAACAGGGGTTGGATTTTACTGATTTCGGGTCTTTAATTAAAGGGTTTGGTAATAGAGTACAATGTGGCAATTTACTATATATGGTTCGGTTTTTCGATAGCAACAACAATGTGGAATGGAATCAATCGTTTACTATGGGCCAAAAACCAATGTGCACACAAATAACATGGGGATGATAGTTTGAGGGAGTGTCCGTTCAGTTTATCTTTAGATGGAAGACATATCATTTTTGTGATCTGTCGTATTTAAAGGATTGTGATCACTATCTCAAAAAAATTGTTAATATCATGACTTAGTAAAGTCATACGAAGTATCTAAACTAAAGTTCTCGTACACTTCACATGTTCACACAGAAAGCAAAATTGTAATTAAACACGAAATACGAACCCTTCCTTACTTATTAAATCAGGAATTTTCTTTCTTCCTCCTTTGCATTTTGTCTTTTCTTTTAATTTTCTTAACAGATTTATTTCGTACGATTTGCAAGAAAAAGGATTGCCAGATGTGATTGATTAATGACACAGATTAGGAAATTTTGCCCCATTTATTCACATTAGGTTTTTTTTTTCTCCTCTCTTTTTAATTTCGCATGGAAAACATTAATGGAATAAAATGTCTTCAATGCGAATTAAATAACTTCGCTCAAAATGAATGAAATGTTTATGTAAGCGGAGATGTAAAGCATTGAAATTGAATGCGAAAAAAAGGGTTCCATTCCTTTAAGCTCATCTCGCTTTTACACAACATTTACTTATCTATTGCACAGTCATGAGTTTTTAAGGAAATTTGTCTAATTTCATAAATGTTGGTTTTTGGGGTAGATTTATTGTTTTTTGATGGGCTACACTGACGGTTATTGATAAAAAAGGATGCATAAACAGACAAGAAAAGATATATATCAACTGAATGGAACAGAACAATTTTATATCTCCACCCGACATCTCATTATGGCAAATTCATTTCATTTGACAAAATATTTTTTCCTGGCTAAGCATAAATAGTACATATCATTGAATCTGGCTGGTCTGAGACTTAATCAAGCCTAAATAAGATGGGATGGATCAGTGGCTATGTTGTACTATAATCTTCCACCAAAATTATTCGAATTCGATTCCCGTGTCAGACAATTCAACATGGAATTTTTCTAGCGACTATTTCGTATTGCGGTATTGGTAACGTCCTACAGTTCACCCAAGCTTCATAACTTGGGTAGTTGCAGAGTGTTTGGTTGCTGCAACGATGTGTACACTAAATGACTTGTTTGCCGTAGATTTGCATGCATCTACATCTAGGCTACCGTGTTAAGCCAAAACACGGTATCGCATCGTTTGTGTGCTTTGAGGAGCTTTAGAAAGCTGCTAATTTCTTTTGGATTCCATGGTAAAATTGGAATATTTCAGAAGAACACAAAGGAAACCTAAAGCTACCGAAAGCTCCTTAAAGGCCAAGACACCAATGCGATATGATGTTTTGACCTAACCCTAATATGTCAGTCGGAGCACCTAACTTTTCCCAGAGAGCATACATCGAGGCGTGGTTCGAAAGTCACGCTAAACCGGTGGTCTGGACTGAAATTGTTTTTAGCCGCTGTTACTGAGGTCTCTAAACCAACAAACTTTTGTCCCTTCCCGTTCACAGAAATATTTGTTGTTTGTTGAAAAAAAGTTGTACTTCGATCCCAATTACCACTGAAATCATTTCCCGATAACACGTCCGGATTATTTCTACGTCTGCATCTCTACCACTCATTTGCATCTATATTTATTTGAATGCATTTGTTCAAATTGGATTTTATCAGCACAAAAAGAGAAACATCGAATGCGAACCATTTGCAAACTTTTAGCCAAACACTCCAGACCATCATCGCAATGAATTTCGTTCAAACTTTTATAGTAGCAAAATAAAAACATTCCCGAAAAAAATCGCATATAAAAATACATCCAAAAATTTCAATATAAAAACCACAAAAATATTGCGTTGAGAAAATTGTTCCAAACATAAATTTGAGGATGCTTTTCCACACATAGCTGGTTCTATCGTAGTTCCCATATACCATAAAAGTTGATCCTTTTCCATGCATAAATACATTTTGTATAACAATGCAAAACTAACCAGAAAAAAGCATAATAAAATATCGGATTCTAACGCCAACCAACACCCATTACTACCGACCGGATTCAAATAAAATGCAACCGAAAAAGCACAGAACAGTCACATACAATAATAAGAATGTACGCAATAAGAAAACCAGGAACCGCAAGTTTCGTTACTTCGTTGCTCGTAAATTATGTCGATATAATTCGAGTTCTTCGCATATATGGTAAAATGGAAACGGCAGCAGCAGCTTTAAAATGATACTTTTTATGATGAATCCTCATATATATTATGATCATCATCATCGTATAAAAGCACAATATATAGAAATTCGTACACGAAGAAGCATAAACGGATATGGGACTTTTTTTTATATATATATCTTGAAGCATGTTAGGAAATTGGATTTTGAGTCTCTTCGTTTTGCAAAAAAAAAATATTTTTTTTTGTGTTCGGTACACTCTGGTTTCCAGAGTCGTTATATTGAAGTGAAACTTAATATAAAATTGAACTTGCACAATGACTCGAGGCAATGATGGTGCAATATCGATGACATGAATTCGGAAGACATTGTACAGACAGATTCTGTCGCTTTTCGGTTTCATCGGAATGTATTTTATCTCTCCTCTGTGGGATGATATAAATGTGTTGTAAAGGGTTTTACAATATTGTTCGGTTGGATTTCGAAAATTAAAGTGACACTGTTTGACAGAGGAATGTGCAGGAGATATTTTACTATTATACAACAAGAATGATGAGTGGAAAATTGTGTATACGGAATAGATAATGAATTGCTCAGCAGTGGTGCAAAGCTACTGGTTTTTGTGATAGACTTTTGTTGTGAAATACGTTATCAGTTCAACGACCGTATCTAAAATTCGTAAGTCTTCAACCCAAATTCGTTCAGATAAATAGAGAGTGTTCATTCAGCTCGCACTCAGTTTAATTCTGTAAATTGTCGTGAAAAAATATTAAAATAGGAAAATATGGCTTCGGTTGTGCTGTTCGCCGTTTGTTTTGGATTGATAGTGTATAAGGCTTACAAGTACATGTTCTTTAAGCCGCCCAATTTTCCGCCAGGTAAAAGTTTGTGCAGAAGAATATCGTGTCATAAGAAAGTGGTTTTGTGAAAACCGGCCACAATTTTGAAACAGGTGCTCATGTCGGATTCTCTGACAATATTTACTAAGTATTACCAGTTAAAAAAAATTACAGAACATACCAGGAATATTTTGAGTAAATGTGATGATTCGTTGTTGCATTACATATGGGCGAAGCCCATTAACCACGGAAACATGACGACACTTTGTTCACAGAAGCTCACAAAATTTTTCACAGTTTTCCACTTAGAGTCTTTTAACGACCCTCCATTTGATATATCTGGGAACTAATTTACCAATTATTAAACGACTTCACCAGTCGATTGCCAAAATGGAACTATTCTGACGAGTTGTTATTCCACTAGATTTGAAATTTGAGATAAACCAAACCATAAGAACAAAGCACCGGATTATGTTTGAGTGTTGTTTAAACGCAGAAACGCTATAGTTTCAATCAGATTGAACCTTGCACCTCGATACTTTGCATCTTATGTAAGATAGAAAAGAATTAATTAATGCTTCAAGAGAAGCAACATCAAATAATGAACAGACGTCAAAAGCGTATACCAACTAAATGATGTTTTTTTCTGGAAAACAAGCTTTTGAAAACTTCCTTTTAGCTCAAATTGCGTCTTCATAATATGAATCAGCGATGAATAACCAATATCCTCTGCGGTTACGATCAATCGTTTTTTAATGGCGGCAGTCATCAACTGTGTTGTTAATTATTCTTTGTGTTCTTTGTGGCTTTACCTTTGTTTTTAAATAATCTTTCATTCAAAGTATCGCTTTTTATTACAAGCACATTGCAACAGAACACAGCAGAGCTTAATCGCATATTAGTCATTCACATAACCAGGGAAAAGTAAAGTAAAGTGTTCTTGTGAATTTTGTTGTTTTGGGGCGTAGCCGAGACTTTTAATTCTTTTGAGGGATTCTTTTGAAAAACATCCTACCGAAATCGGACGCATTTTCCAGTGGACTTTTTTATATGTGCCTAGAAAGGACTTCGACCCTAGAACCCAAAACCACTTTCAAAAAAATTCTTCGAAGCTTTTGTGACTGGTGAAAGGTGATCAAAAACCGAAAACTTGCACTTTTCTTACCAAAATTTCTCCGGGTACACGAGCCGTACAGGGTCATGTGGGGTGTCATTAGAAAGGTAATCACATGTACTATTGAGCCGAATAGAGACTCATTGGTTTTAAAATTAATCCACACTGAAATAAGGGCAGTTGGAGTTTTAACCGTTTTCTGTAATTTTATGTGCTTTTGGGCCAAATAGGGTCTTAGCATGTAAAATCCATTACATAACTCGGAATAAAGAAAATGAAAAGTCTCGCTTCGCCTCTGATCAACAAAATGCACACGATAACTCTACTTTTCATCTTTTTATCCCTAGTCATGTAAAATACTATTGCATGCTGAGAACGTCAAAAGAAAGGTTGTAACGTACGGTTTTCGATGCATGTAGCATTCTTTTGCTTTCTCTAGAGTCGAATTACATCACTAGGGAAAACAAGAGAATTGGTTTTGGAGTTCACAACATGTACCTATGCACCTCTTGATAAAATTGTTATCGAGACGTTATCGCCTTCGGCTCGACCAGCAACGCCCTCACGTCTCTAGAAAAAATTTATCAAGAAGATGATACACTTTTTTATCTTACTAGAACATATATACCATACCTAGGGAATGCAATCCCGTACCGATTTTTGAATCCCGGGATTCGGGATTGAGAAACTCAGTACCGGTACCAGTACCGGGATTTCCGGTACTGAAAAGATATGGATTAATTATCAGTATTTAAAAGAAATTATTTTCATTTTATTCTCATTTTTTTTAAGTTTTTTAATGGTACAGTTAAGTGTGCTTACTCACAGTGAAACACGTATCGAATTTATTTTGTTCTAAATATCAAATTTGACACTACGACAAAATAAATTCGATACTTACGTCGCTGTGTGAAGGCCGGGTAACTTTAACTTATGTTTGCAACAGCGTAGATGTCACATTGTAAATTAAATTTTCTCTTTGGAAAAATGCTCACAATGCACTTAACGTATCATCGTTCAATCTTGAATGTATAAGTTGTGGGACTTGTTGTCGTCACAATCGCAAATTTTTGTGCTTTGTGATTTAAAAATTAATTGATTTGTTAGGTAATGTAAATTTTCAAGCACGCTGCCTTTGAAAATATAAATCGTGTGAAGTGACAGAAGACCGACTTTCCGACAGCGTCAATTAGTGGCAGTTTTGTGAAATATCGCCTAAATCCACAATATATTTTACTACGCAAGTAACGGCAAGCCGGAAATGCACGTTCAGATTCAACGCTAGTTGGTTTGATGAGCAGCAGACACTCACCAGAAAGATTTTAAACACTTCAAGCTTGGATGATACTCTAAATAGAGTACTGAAACTGGACAGTGTATTATACAAACGTAGAACACTATAAAAATATTTCCATGTAAAATAGAGTACTTTCTGCAGCCGACCACTATGATCATGCATGCGTGAAGTGCGTTGCTAGCCATCGTAGTTTTAAAAACGTCTTTTTCTGTGTTTGCAAATAATACGACATAAGAGAAAAACGTTAATTAATCCTATGTTTCAATGTTTATCTTATATTGCCATAGTAGTTTGAATCATACAAGTTGATCGATTTCAAAATTTTATAAAAAAAACACTGACAAAAAAGATTCGAACTCACCTGTTGCAGGTAACTTTGTCTCCAGGTAATATACAATAGCTGCCACAACTGTAGCGCCCCATGCAAAAAATACAGCTGCGGCAGATAATGTAGATTACCTGTAGACAAAGTTACCTCCAACAGGTGAGTTTTTCGAAACTTTTTTGTCGGTGAAAACTGGATTTTAAATTTCGGTACTAATCTCGGGATTTTTTGATCAATACCGGGATTCGGGACTGGGATTTTCCGGTACTGGTACCGGGATTGGTACCGGGATTGCATTCCCTAACCATACCATATAAACGACTTGGTAAATAAGCGGCGAAGGCGCGACATTTCAACACTCGTTAGGAAATAACTATTACATAACTAGGGATAGAAAGATGAAAAGTAGAATTTTGTTGATCCGAGGCGTAGCCGAGGTCAATAAACACATTAAACCGAGACTTTTCATGAAACATGAAAAGTACGGTTTTCGATGCATTTGTAGCAATAAATTTAACTTTTAAACTTTGAAGAAATTGTCTATGGATACGGATATATTTAACGTGAATATCCTCTTGAGCGTAATCTGATAACGTAATCTACTGTTGATCTTAACAACTGAGTATCATCGGGTCTGACCTTGCACCTGTTCGTACTGAATCTCGCAATGAATAAACAGTTTTTTAATCAGCACAATATCACAGACCAAAGCATTCATTGAAGTTTGCCGTTAAGATTAATTAATAATTAACGGTTTAAAGTAGAAAGAATTGTAGTGAAGTGTTTGATAGTGAAATGTTTCGTTTCGCGCAAATTTTATTATCAAATCATTAGTATTTATCAGCATAGCTTACATCAGAGATTTGAGATTGATGAAATGGCAAAATAATTGAGACCAGTTAGATGAGATAATAAACAAAAATCAGCAAGCAACGTTTAATCTATTAGACAACAGGATCAGCATGTGTGATTCATTTTTGGTTATCTTATTCTAATTACGATTAACGTTTTATGATACGAAACATTTAGATTTTGTTGAATTAATTGACCTAAATTTGAAGTTTCACTTTTTATTATTATGCAGGACCGCCACGTCTACCGTTCATCGGTGCATACCTCTTCCTTCTTATCATAAATTACAAACATCTCCAGTTTGCAGTCGACAAGCTATGCAAATTCTACAAAACCAATGTCCTCGGTCTGTATTTGGGCCCATTTTTAACAGTGGTCGCAAACGATTCGGCTAGTATTAAAGAAACTACGTTGAATGAGAAATTGGATGGTCGACCAGACGTACTTTTATCACAAGTGCGTGATCCGAACTTAGTTAGCAGAGGTGAATATTATTTCTGTTTCGTGAGGAGAAATCCCTGATTTCAATTAACATTTTTGTAGGTATTACGTTCACCCAGGGTTTCCATTGGCGTGATGAGAGACGATTTACATTGAGACATCTACGTGATTTCGGTTTCGGTCGTCGATTCAGTGAACTTGAATTAGAGTTAGAGGAAGAGCTTCGGCAACTGATTGAAATTATTAAGAATGGACCGAAATATCCACATGAAAGAGAGATGTTTAAGGACGGTATGGTGTTGTGTCCGAATGTGTTTTTCACGTTGGCCTCGAATTCATTTTTAAAAGTATTGTGCAATGAACGTGTTCCCAGGGAAAATCACGACGAATTGTTGCGGTAAGTTTGGTCGATTATTAAATCAGGGATCAGGATCAGGATAACATGTTTCAGTGTCATAAAACATACCGACCAATGCATGAAAGACGCTGACAGCTATGGTAAAATGTTCAGTTTAATGCCATGGATAGCGAAAATATTCCCAAATCAATCTGACTATAACAAGATTAAGAAAGCCACTATCGCTCAGTATGACTTTATGAAAAAGTTAATCGACGAACAGTATGAATCCTATGATGAGAACCATGTCCGACATTTTCTGGATGTGTATTTCAAGGAAATGAAAGCGACACAACGTAGCCGCAATTATCAGCATGCTGACTTCCATTGTATGAACGTTGCAAGGTAACATTCGGAAATTCTTTGTACAAATAACTTATCTTCCAGACGATCAGCTTATCTTGACATGTTTGGATTTCTTTAATCCGGCTACTATATCAACAACAATGGTGTTATCGTTGTATTTACGAGAACTGCTTTTGAACCCACAAATTAAAGAAAAGATCCAAGTGGAAATTGATCAGATTGTTGGTCGTTCACGATTGCCTGCATTAGATGATAGGAGCAAGTAAGGAATGATTCAAATTTACGTAAGCGAATGCACTAATTCTTTTCTTTCCAAAGAATGCATTACACAGAAGCGTCGATAAGGGAAATTTTACGATATCAAACACTTGCGCCTAACGGTGTTCCACGTGTAGCTCTAGAATCGACTCAGTTATCACAGTACGATATCCCAAAAGTAGGTTCCTTATAGACTGTTCTCTGTTTGAGAGGCACTAAATGTATCATTATCAATCAGGGTTGCACTATATTTACCGGTCTGAGATCAGGGCATTTGGATTCAAGCAGATGGGACGATCCCAATCAATTTGTTCCCGAAAGATTTCTAGACACTGAGGGAAAATTGGACTTGAGCAAAGATCACTCTCTACCATTTGGAGGAGGTAATTCTTTTGGAATGAAAATGTAACATTTTAACTGAATGTCTTCGTTGCAGGCAAACGATTATGCGCTGGTGAGACGCATGGTAGAAATTTACTGTTTCTAGTGATAACAGCAATTTTGCAAAATTTTGATATATCAGTACCAGATGTGTCGAAGTTGCCTCGGGAAACTGATTTCCACACGGGAGTCATTACATTTGTTCCTGAGTATTTTATAAAGTTTGACGCAAGAAAATAGTTGAAGCCTGTAATCTCGGACTGAAGATGAAATATAAAAGTTTTGATGAAAATGAACATTTGTATAACGACCTTCCGTCTGGGACAAAAAAAAAGCCTCAATACAAATACAAACTACACGGAAAGTAGTGGGAACAGTTAAACTTAAACTTTTATCTCAAAATAGTGTATCGTCATTTGGACCAATGGAACAATGCGGAACCATGGATTCAAGTTCACTTGGATCCATGGTTTCACGTGAACTTGGATCCATGGATTCAATTTCACTTGGAAATTGGGTTTCAAGTTTACTTGGAACCAGAATCAAGATCACTTGGAACCACATAAATAAAAAATCGAGCAGAATTCTAACTAGGTCGCTATATTCCTTCGAGTGCACGTTGTTTAAACTGAGGCTATTTACGACAATAACATATTTTTGGTCAGGTAGTTCCTGCGTCACATCCAGAGCAGACTTCATCGTTGTGTACGACGTCTTCTGCTAACTGCACGAATATTTACAAGCGATAATTTAGACTGAAATCATAATATACGCTGAATTCAGGAAGAAATAACACGCTCATTACAAAGATAAGAACTTATTTAGATGACAATGCATAACGTACATCTGCTCTTTCTATCTTATCTCCGTAAAAGTGAATTGAGGTCAATTGCGATATCAAGGCAAACAATTGCGAATTACGTATAGCCATTTCCATTACCGTTCGAAAACGCTTAGCAACACAGGTAACTCGTAAAATAAATCCAAAGCGTTTAGAGATCAAATTAAAATCAACTATCTACCAACAAACGATGCAGTCATCAAATTAACATCGGTTTCGTACAGTCTAACCAATGTCACATTCAGAATGCATCACATAAATATGTCAGAACATTCTCGAAGGAATAAGTTGCACGCTCAGTTTCATAACAATTTTCCAAAGCATTTTAATCGCAACGAAGGCGAATAATGGTTGTGTAGTCAAGAGAAAACTGTTCGCAGTGAAATTTAAATGGGTAATTCCATGTGCTGTTTTCATTACATACTGTCTAATACACATGCTTATTAAGGCGCTGAGACGTTGATGTGAAATTAAATCTTCGGATTTACGCTAAATATCCAGGCACGAGAAAAAAATCTTTGTTTTTCACTCCCACTAGCTGAAAGTTAAACATTTTCTGAAAAACCATTTATGCAACTGACGTAACACGCCGTCACATGGAATCATGAAAATATTATGCACATTTCTTGATGCTGGGAAAACGTTTTATTCGTATTATTGCAACGAAAATTTCTGATTATAAACACTTCACGTTGACTTGCAGCAAACAATAAAGCTGAAGCTCTGTTACAGTACCGAGGGTACATAAAAGCTGTATGAAATGTGTGAATAGAATGTTGATATGAATGATAATTCAGTTTGATTGTAGAACATTTGAATCGGTTAAAATGCAATGCAGAAAACAAATTTCGAGTACATTGCTTCTTTGCACATTATATTCAATGGGTTCATTTTAAAGACACAAATGCACACAAACCCACAAGAGATAAGAACTGGAGAGAATGTAAAATTGACTTGGAGTTTATTTGACATTTGCGTCAGAGTTTCGTAGCTTCATGGTTTTTGGTTAATTGGCCGGCGGCGTCTTTTTGTTAGAAAATCGTTTCAAAATCTAAATTGAACTGGAAGCTTATGGTCGAAGGATGTTGATATATCATTGGTTAGAAATAGTAAAGAGTAACATGCCATCAACCATTCTTCATTTCCCGTACTACGTACTGGGGTAACGAAAAATGTTTAAAAAAAAAGAACGAAAATAAAAGGGATGTCACAACCAACCAAAAAACCCAATATCATACGAAAAAGTTTTGCACCAACAAATTTAACGTTTTCGTATTTTTAAGGAAAAGCAATTGTATTTTTCCTCGATGTGTGTGCTATACATGTTGAAGTGAAATTCCGGACTCATTCTTATGCTTGTTTCATATCTCGTTTTTCTTGTTCAAAATGCGGTTTAAATCTCTGGCCATTAAGAAACAAAACGATAGTTTGGAAGTAGATTTATTTGCAATGATAACGATTTAGACTGGGAAAGATTGCTTCTATTTTGCCATGAGAAATAACGATCATTGCCGTTTATTAAGGTTGGTGTGCTCTCGTTTTTTTTTCTCGCAACTCCCAACTTTTATCATGTTTTTATCGCATATAATTGACTAACGACGGTTTGGAAAATGTTTATGTTTAACTTTGTAATTTTAGTAATTTTTCCGACTTGCGATATAACCATAAATAGGTACAGACAATTTGAACCGAACGATATGGCAGCGAAATTATTATGTTTTATTTATGAATTCGTACATGTTCATGTATAAGTATATTCACGTAAATAGGGACACTAAATTGAAATTTCTTGACGAATCCCATATGTGTAGACATGAAAGTAGTATTCGGTGAAGGCTTTTATAAAGCCAACTTACGCCGAATAACGGAACGTAATCTCCTGAAACATCTTTTGCCATCATCAAACAAATTTTTTCCATGTTAGTTTTTATCATCCCTCTCGCTCCTGCAACCCTTTAAATCTCCAGTGACATATTCCTTTTGAAATAGCACTATCTAAAAGAAATATCTTTTGCACCGATTTTATGATCAAGAAAATCCATAAAAAAGTGTTCCAGTTTTTCTTTCACTTCTTGCCGGTTGAAAGAGAGAACATCCTAAGGGTATTAACGTTTTCTACATCGCTAGCGCGGCAAAGCGATGCAATGAAAAGGGTTAAAATGATGTTTAAACGAACAGAAAAAAAAACACCAAGCTTGTGAGTATACATGGACGATGAATGTGTCGATTTCGGAACATATTTTATATGAAAGATTACATCTCTCCGCAATGGATGTATAGGTTTCATGAGATGATATGATACCGAATACTTATGTAGTCTATCAACATGAACATGAACATGCCTAATTCCGATCAACTGACGAAGGAGGTTTACATCAATGTCTCTCAAAAGGAGTTCATCTGAATAATTTTCTTTTTTTTTAACCATCTAGGCTGCCAATGTTATTTTTCAACGGTATTCTCCGTGTTATTTAGTTTCTTCTGCAAGTTTACATTTTCTCCGTTTATTCGTTTTCCATCCATCTGCATCATATCAACTCAAACGGTATTTTACTCTATCCTCGGCATGTTTATAAACAAAGACCCGCATTATATTCCAGATTTACTTCCACTTTACTAACTGGATAATACATGACATATTTACCCGACATTCTATATGCCATACACAATTTGTATAGATTTACATTTTACCGAAAACCATATATTTCATCATGATCATACTATTTTATATATAAACGCAAAAAAAATATTCCCAGCTACCGAAGGGAGGATAGAAAATCAATGAATATGTCGGAAAAGCTGAGTTGTATTTAACATTTTAACAGAATACAAAAAAAAGGCGAAGGAAAAATTTCACATACATGTACCGAAACCAGCATACCTCATGTTTAATGCTCGTTCATATTCATATCTATTTTATTTGTTTTTACAATCATTTTCACTCTTCCATACACGGAGACCGTCACACAAAACGGCATTCGGAATTCGGATCTGTTGTAATTTGAACAACTGTTCATACAATGATTATGTTTTCGAATGGAAAATTGAAAAAAAATGTATATCTCATACTCATACCCAGGTAAAAGCGTTTCGACTGGAATGGTATGTCAAATTCATGTTTTCTGCAATATAAAACAGCAGAAAAGATAAGATTGAACAGAACAGCCAGCACACATTTATCTGTGGAGTTTCGTGACTGTGTTTTTGTGCGATACAATATACCATGCAGTTATGGTAGTGGTTTAATAGCCCGTAACTGGAAGTGTTTTAATTGTTTAGGAATTTTAGACAATTTGTTAGAGATGAGCGGGTCGAGGATTTCTGACACTCGAACACAGGTCGAATTAAATTTTCGTTACCCGATTATACCCAACCCGACCCGAATTACATTTTTAAAAATCCGAGAACCCCAAAAACCCGATAGAATTGATAGGTTGGAATGTCAAATGAAAATATGTTAATAATCGTCGAGGAGAAAAAGATTTGGTAAATATGTGATGCCTAGCGTAGAGCTTATATTCTTAGAACATCTAGATTCTGAACATTTTTTCCTGCTGATCAAAATTTTATTGAAAACGACCCAATCCAAACCCAGCTCGAATTAATTTTTGGAACACAATAACCTAAAGGATCGGTAAAATTAAATCGGGTAGAGTTTTGGTTGGGTTGGGTTCGGGTCGGGTGCATTCTACAATGTTCGAGTAACCCAATCTCTGCAATCTGTCATTCCACATGTTTTTACTAAGAATCTAGACCGATCTCCATTTCTGAAACCCGAGCCAAAGCCAATCTTCAACTTTACAACGAGGGGCCCTGTTGAGTTGCGAGTAATTCGAAAAAGTCTTTCCTTCTCGTTTGCCATACCTTTGGACCACTTTCTACACTTCCTACACGAACGGAAAATTCGATGTCGGAACAAAACTACTCCAATTGCATGCCTCATAATCATCAATTTATATGGTAGGAAATTGGTTTTTACGAGGCGTTTTTTTAGCTTTCTTTGAAATAACTTTCACTCTTTGTGTGTTCTGTTACTACCAACCATCAGTGCGAGGCACTTTTCGTGAAAAGAAAATCATACCAAAAGGACAGCTGAAAACGGAATATTACCATTGGAACGGGATGAAAGTGTGATGATGGTGGCCGTTTTACAATTCCCCGAACACAAGTAGAAATAACAATTTCAAGTGATTTTAATGGCAGCACGTCCGTTTCAAATTGAGAATTGAGAATCTATAACTGTTTGGGATTTTTTCTTCTTCTTCTACTTTCTTCTCTTTCGTATGCCTGGATACTATTGAGATACAATACCATTTGTTCGATGGGAGAGTGTCTATTTCGAGAGGCTATTTTCAAATTCAAATTGAATACGATCCATAAATAATATAAAATGGAACATGCCCGTTGGAATATTATGGTAAGAAATAGTCTTTTGTTCAGGTTGTTGTTTCTGTTACGAATTTCTTATTATCTTGAGATGGCAGAAGAAAATCGTTTTACTTTGATAAACCATTAGGAATTCAATTAAATGGTTAAACCATTACATGCTGTTGGTTAGTGAACGAAACTCTTCGCAAAGATTTTTTTTATTGCGGAAAACAATCATGCAACATACGGTGCCCTCTAATGCTACAATATTAACAGACATAAACACTAAAATCAAATAAAACATTTCACACACATATATAACTTCAACAATGAACCATATATAGAAATGAGAAGCCTTTTACTTTACAGCCCGCATCTACCATGGCATGGAGTGAAAACACAACTCGTATACGAAATAGCGAATAAATAATTTCCTTTCCATTTTTCGGGAATAAGACAAATTACATTTCCCCAATGACTGTGATATTATTTAATATATAAACTCGTAAAAGAGTACTTAAACAACAATAAAAAAAACAGAAAGTTTTCCTCGTTTTCCTTTCGTTTCATTTTGCTTTCCTCTCCAGTTTCATTCGGTTGTCGTAACGACATTCTATATATTTTCTGTGTACCAGTGTACCATGGTTTACATCTTCAATGGAACATTACGTAAAATAAGACAAAAAGAGACCTTTAAAAAAAATCTCAAAACGAATAAAATATTTGCATTCGGTTTGGTTGGTATAAATTCTTTCTGTTCGCTGGCGCTTCTTTTTTCATTCTGTCGTTTTCATCGTTTATGTTCAACGCGTTCAACGACGACATAAATATTTCCTTGGTGGAAAATATTATATTCACTAAATAATTTCGTATTATATTTTGGATGTCGTTTCGTTGGCATTTAATAAAAAGGAAATATGATAAAATGTAACCACTCTTCGGAATGACTATCCCCAAATAATCCGATGGAAACTTCTGGGAACATATCACTTGTCTCAGTTTTGAAACTTAGCCATATGATATGGGAATGGATGGAACATTTGCAGACAACTACTGAAAAATTAGTTTCACATGGTGAAATCTTGCTTGATTTATCTACTGTCTTACTTGAATGTCAAACTTAAACTTATGGAACTTTGAAAGTAAGTCTCACGAGTTATGCATGATAGTCAGATAGCTGAATAGGTAGAGTGTTGGACTCATACGGCAGCGATCCTTAGTGACAGTAATTCTGCCTATGACTTTTTTTTCTGATCACTATCTAATTAAAAGTATTCGCTATCAAGCATTAACTAGTCGACATTAATGGGTAAATCACTTTTTCAACAATAGTAGGTTAAATTGAGGCTATAAAGATTTCGAAAATGGACACAAACACACTCTTTTTCATATGATTTTGACATAAATAATGAATGCGTTCAATGTAAATCGACCGATTCTGGTCTTTGCATTCATTGATAAAATTGTCAAAGTTCTGGAAGAACAGGTTAAGACAACCACGGAGGCGGATGACATCACATTTTTTAAACGCACTCACTACAGATAGTTTTAGAAATCAACTTGGAAAAAATATTTTTTTGGAAAATTCGGAATTTTGTTTTTGTTAAGTTGCATTTTTCATATAAACTTCGCAGACGTTGATGCAATTTGTGTATCACCGCCTTCGTGATCAACTCAGGGTTGTCTGAACCTGTTCTTTCAGAACCTTGGTTTTTGTGACCAACAATAACTAAAATGATCCGTTTTTAATCCCCGTGTCAGACAATGGAGTAATTCTAGCAATTGTATCGAAATGATAACGTCCTTAAGTTCATTCAAGCTACATATTTTGGGTAGTTGCAATGTGTTTGGTGGCTGCAACGATATACTATATGACTCGTATTACGTAACCCAAATACGATGAATTTGTGTTATGTCTAGGCTATATTTAGGCGAGATATAAATCAAGCACCTAACTTTCCTCAGAAAGTATTTACATACTTCGAGGCGTGGTGCGAAAGTCACGTGGTCCAGACAGCACTAATTATTGCCTGTAGAAGGCTGTCAGCGAGGCCTCTAAACAAATCAGAATTAGAATAATGACTAGCAGATTCATATATGGTTTATGAATGGAGAGTACCGTACCTACCTACACTAGATTTCAAGTGGAAAAATGCGATATTCTGGGTTCATTAGAATTAAAAACTTGCTAAGTATGCCAAGCCGGTCCACTTGAGGCCAAGATTCTTTGGTACGTCCTGCTCCCATTATCCTTATCCTAATTCAATCCTATGCAAACATTCTCAAAACTTGTAAAAACACCCCACGAAAGGAAAATAGTTTCACAAAAAAAATCAATCGAAAAAAATACACCTGACATGACGTGTAGCGTGTGATTGTAAAACCTCTCTTTGCCGTTTAATCTTTCAGAAGCGGCAATTATTATGTTACTTCGTCTAATTGAGGTATCGCATTGTCCTTGATACATTGTCTTTTGATTCGCTTCTTCACCCATTCATTTTGTTACATAAGAAAACACTTACTGTAAGAGATGTGAGTGATGTGGAATTGAATTATTAAATAAAAAGAGTTTTACGATGATATGAGGAGGATAAGGTTTTATGGTTGCGTTAAAATGCAGTTTTAGTATGGAATTTATCGTGAACTTTGAAGATATTGAAAGTCAGAGCGAATTACAATTTTTGCGAATCATGGCAAAAAAAAAATCTTTATGAATCAACAATACACTTAATTCCAGTTTCATTTCCTACATCACGTGGCTGTCTTGCCATCTCTTATATTACATTTACCAACATTGTGTAACTCCGAAAATGCATAAATTTCTGTAGGTTTCAATGTTATATAGCAATTTTATGATTTTATTTTATTGATCTCATCAATTCTTGTATCAGCGTTCGCTCAAAAACCTCTGTGGTCTATTTATTTTTCTTGAAATGTTGTTTACGATATAAACGAAACGAATAAATTGAAACGTTTTCATTTATTACGTAAATGCTGATGACTTTGTGTCGATTGACACAAAGTGTGGCTAATAAAAGTAGCTTTCTATACATCGCTGGCATGCGTATAGTATGATGGTATACGCATTTACTGTGTCGGTAAGTTACTTTGGTACTCAAAAGACAAATTATTTATCGCTTAGGAATGACAAATGTAAATAAGACTTTCAATCAAGTAGTGTACCTAGTGCACTATCAGTGATTGAATCTTAATATTCATTTAGCAGGGGTATGCATATTAGTCTGTTGTGCTGAGTATCAAAAATTTTAAAATACTTTAATACTTTCCAACTTGTAACTAGACTGATACCTTCTTTACTCTTGAACCGGGAAGTCAGAGGATCCTATGACGTATGAGCTCTAAAAAGCATTCTACATAGAAGCAGTGAAACGATAGTGTCAGCTACGTTGCTAGTACTGGATCCACAAAGCTGCCTTCTTCGTTCAGAATTATAGAACCCGAGAGGGCAGCGTATAAGAAGACGTAAAATTTCTTCGAATGGAAATTGGAATAGAGACGAAAACGCTATCAGGAAGCATCAGTAAATTACCAAAAAAGTTCGACGTCAATACGATTCGTGTAGAAAATAGCTAGCATGGCCGATATAAGCAGTAATTCCAGTCGACAATAAGCAACTACAAGCGGTCACGAATTTCGATCCAGCACATCCTTGTAATTGGCAAGAATTTCGTAGAATATTCTGGAGTGTTGGAAGAGATGTAAATCGAGTAAATTGCCAACGTGTGGCGAACAATCATCGAGGCCGACAACGAGCCAGCAAATTATTCATCAAATTCAGCGACATTTTTATTCAACCATTAGCGAGGCCGAAAACGCGCCAGCAATCCATCAATTATATGGCGAGTATTCAGATCGAGAAGGTCTGGAAAATTCCATTGCACCACGAACACCACGTACCAACATGAAGGGTTTTGGACTTATTTTTGGGAGTTTTAATTCTGAAAACTCCCAACAATTCGGAAAAAGTTCCTAAAAATCTTTCGGAGTTTTCGGAATTAAAATTCTCAAAAATATGCCCTGATGTCAAACTGAAGTTATTCGTACCTAACTAATCCTTAGGGTGCTCCTAGAGCTCAAAAACAAAAGTCTTACTGCTCAAACTTTTCATTTGTATTCTAGTCAAACTTGGCTGGAATACTAAAGAAAAAAATTAGATTAGTACGAGCAGTTAGAACAAAGATTTCTCGTCAGATAGGTTCCAAAACGTGGCATTGTATGAGAGACTGCTATAAGAACGCGATCACTTGTTGTGTTATGCATCTTTTTCGTTACGTCTAACATAAAATGTATCGTCTCGAGTTCCTTAAATCTACGATATTCTTTCAAGTATCTCCCAATCATTCCCGTTTGTAAGTTTAATGAACTCTACTAAATACCGTCAAATTGCAACATCCCCGGTACGGTATCCACATAAATGAGTGTACACGAACTTTTATTTGAAAAGCTACACGAAATAATTCAATTAGACAATGTTTCTATTTTTCCTTTCGTGTACGAATAACCGTCTGATACGAGCAAGATGGAATGGATAAACAAGAAATGTTACACCGCCGATCTGCTTGTAAGTGCTATAAATTGTTGAAAATATTACTTTATGGGTATATTCGCTGTGCAGCACACGAAAAAAAAAGCAACACTCAAGCCAGCTACAAATTTTGTACCTTACCCAGAAAATGGGAACAAGATAAATTAAGCTTGTAACTACAAGAAGATGAGTTTTTAATTTGATTTAAAATTCTTTGTTAAAAAAAAACGAATTTGTCTCAATTATTCAAATTCAAATGGTTTGAAATTCATGACCATAAATTAATTTACGAAAATCCTACGGCACTTTTGTTTTCGCAGAGAAATGAAGACAAGATAATGGCACACATTTCACGATATATATAATACCTGTTAAGAACAATGGCCATCAGGTTGTTTCGTTTATAAAAGACACCAATTAAAAAGCCTTAAATACGGCACGGAAGCTTTCTTTTTATTCCATTCGAAAACATGTTCCATCACAAATTTTTGTCACAGAATGAAGCATGAGACGAACAAGAAACGGTTTTTTTTTCAGTAGCCGGGGAAAAATCGTATTCCTCAGAATTTACATCATGAGAACAATATTAATTAAAATGTTTCACCTTTTTTAAATGGATGTCGTTTTACGAAGACTGGTATATATACGGCACACAGTCTATATATTCAAAGACATTTTCATTTTCTTATCTCATTTCCTCTTTGCCTAATATATGCTCGAGGATATTTCCTTGTAATTTAAACACTGCCATTCGTTCATAACGCACACACACAGGGGATACAAATGTGTGTACTTTGAACGGGAGGTATTTTTATTGTGTTTTTTTGTGCCTTATTTTCCGAATATTTTTTTTTTCGTCGCTGTCATTTTAACTTGAAGAGATGTGCTTCAGACATTTTCTAGTCAACGTCTCATGATGAATAAAAGCAATGTTTATGAAAGGGAATTGATTGTTGCGCATTATTTACACATGAAAACGTTGAAATAGAAATTTGCCCATTTTTAAGAGGAGATTCAGAACGAAGAAAAAAAAAAGTGAAAGTAAGTATACATAAGCCTCTACATCGGCACACTTTATGGAGGTGTAAATGAGGCTTGATAATAAAAATGAAAAATCTTTCCCGATATTTCCTTATTTTCATCGGGGTTTATAAGCAAATAAATAAAAATACTGACCTTATCACCCAGCATGTCCCGAATTCTTCCCGCCTGACTCTTGCTTCGATGCAATTCCAATTGCAGTTCCAAGCATCGTTCCTGCCAATTGATTTCTGGAAGACCTTGATTATAATTGTTCACTTGATGCACATCCAAATGATCGGTTAATGTTGAAAAATGTGGCCACGGTGCTTCCGCATCCAATGCAGCTAGTGCAGGATTTGCAATCAACGCACCCGCATTCGGACGTTGCGGAACCGCTGGTGGTATGCGCGACCGTTTCGGCATCAGCCGTGGCGAATTCGGTGTGGAACGAGATCCCATTAGTACACGCGATGTTGGTATATTGGAACCGGTTTGTAATCGGTGCGACTGTGTCGACGACGGCGACGACAACGATGGGAGCGATGCAGGTGGTGATGTTGTTGGTGCGAAATTGTATGGGGACTGTTTTGGATGATTGGGCTGGACATGGTTGTCTTTGGACGTGTCTTTTTTTAGCGATTCAGCTGTTTTCAGGTCCGACAAACACGATAGGGAACCGAATATTTGTGATAAACGTTTCGTCGGACTGTCGTCAGACATCTCATTTGCGGTTCGTTGTACGAGAGCATTACTGGAATGAGAGGAGAAAAAGAATGTTATTTATATTTGATGATAGAAGCAATCATTGAAATGGAATAGACAACAGACGACAAATAGAGAAAACTAACAATCTGTTTTCGAAATGTGGTTATGTACAGCGTACACACACAACAACAACAAGGATATGTTGAACAAATACACTTAAACTAAAAGCTTTCATCTCAAATTACGTTTTCCATAAATGAAATTTTGTAGTAATAAGTACTGGGACTAATATTTATCATTGGCATTGACAACAGGACTGACAACATAATATCTGAAAGCATAAAATGTTGATATAGTTGACAATTTTCTGCATATCGAAATGATATCCAAAGCATTACGTTGTATTGACTGTGAAATAAATTTAATTTCGAAATAATTTCATCTGATGCGAGTATATGTTCTCATTCGATTTTGCATCCCTCACAGCATAAATTTTGAATATAATACCATCTGCTTTCGATCCTTTCTGAAAATCCACATTGTGTTGCAGGAATTTTTTTTATGAAATTTCCAATCAAACATCAAAGGAAAACCTTTTTTTCACAAAAAAAGTCTTGAAATACAATACGTGTAATGTTTAGAACGAACCATTTTTTTGAACGTAAAAAAAGCCAAAACTGAAAAATGTAAACAATATTACCAACGACATAGCATCGTATAAGAGTAAATTGTACTTCTCTTGTGTGTTGCGAAGATATATAAATACAAGATATACTTGTTTCTACTTCATAAATAAATATAAAAAAAAAACTTTTCCATTCAACTTTTCATATCTTTCTCTCATCGATATTTATTTTCATTTTCTTTCGATATTGAAGAATGGTTGATTTGAATTTGGTCCGAAGATTATATTGATAATAAATATTTTGATATATTCGAAATATGTATTGTGGATTGTGCGGCAGTTTATCATGTGGTACTAGTAAATCATACATTTATCATACGAAAAAGAAGAAAAAAATATATTCGAGAAAAGTTGAGATAAAATTTCACGGAAAAATTACTTTCCGTCGTCGAATCGCTTTTTCTCATATTTATTTTCGGTGAATGTTCTGTCACTATTGGGGGCTTAGGGCTGATAGAAAAAAAATTTGATTGGATCGAAAATGGATTTAAGAAAAGAAATATTCAAAACCGATGAAATCGACAACAATATTTATTGTTGCCAAAAAAATAGGGCATACAGTTTTGGGTGGGGTCAGGTCCCTTGACTGACTGATTTTCTCAGTAGATTTTTATAATTGTAAGAAAAATATCATAAATTGGGCTCAAAGATATCTGGGAGTCATCTTAGATCAGAGACTCACATTTGGACCTCATATAATTGAAACATGCGAAAAAGCAAGCAATCGTATAAAAATCTTAAAACGGTTGACTGGCACAGCTTGGGGAGCGTCGATGGATACACTTAAGTTAACTTATACAACTTACATCCTACCGATATTACGTTTTGGCGAAGAGTTGTTAATATGTGCCAGCAAATCAAATTGCAACAAACTTGATGTCGTACAAAACCAAGCACTGAGAATCATCACCGGCGGAACGAAATCAACACCGATAATGGCGATGGAAATGTTTTCTGGTATCAGACCGCTCAAGTATTCTAGAGAAATAGCATCATTAAAAATGTACGAACGTATCCTGAGAACACCGAATAGTATCTGGAAAAATCACAATTGTATAGAAAATCGCTTCAAATCTAAAATATCGTTTGTTCACCGAGTACGAGCACTATACGACAAATACTCTATACCACTAAACGAAAAAGTACGAAGGTTCTGTTACAGAAAGAAATTTTCAAGAGTAAGAAAGTTCCGTTTAACTAAACAAAATATCCAAACATCGATTATAAAAGAACTACAATTGGAACAGCAAAATGATTCAAACGGTAAAACCTGGCAGGACATAAACCCATCATCTATCCGATCAGTAAGTCGAAAAATCTACGTAGCCAACTTCAGAAAACAAACGGGGCACGATCTGTTATATAAACACCTTGCAAGAATTGGAGTGAAAGATTCACCACTGTGCAGATTATGTAATCATTCAGAGCAAACCTCGGAACATCTCCTAGAATGTAACAACCTCCGTGGTTTCAGGGAAAATATTGAAAATCTAGAAGAAGAAGAATTCTTTGCTGAGATCTATTGGCACGTTCGAAGCAATCAATAATCTTTGATTTAAATAAATGTTCGAAATAAATGCATATGAAAGAAAAAAAAAAAAATAATAAATTGGGCTTGCTCGCTTCGCTCTGGCCGGAAAGTTCACACTCTTTAAAAGACTACATTAACATTAAAAGACTTTTATAAGACAAATAATCTGCTGACAATTTGTGCCATTTGCTCATGAATAAGTTATGAATTACAGCACTCGCTTCGCTCTGGCTCTAGCGTAAACTTAACAGTCATTGAAAAGTTTTTGGAAACTTGTTACTCAAGCTGTCATATGATAAAGAGATCAGATAAATGGTCTGTTGGAAACATCTTTCAGGTATCGCAAGATCCAATTTAGCTCATCGTTCAAGTTATCCTCACGAATTTCATTCCTCGTCGAATAAAAAGATTTTGGAAATCCGTTGAGGATTTCTAAAGTTACTGTGTTATCAAGTGACCTTGACCTTGCACATTCGAGTAGGGCCCTGTGGTCTTTCCGGAAGAGATTGATCACTAACAGTGGAATGACCCACTTGGATCCCATTTTTTGCCCGCCTCGTTCATTACGTTGATTCTTTGCATACACACTGTATCATTGTATTGAACAGCGCCGGACCGCCACTTGAGATGCGTGAAACCCATAGCTAACAACAATCACCGTCCCTCGATCATGTGATTGGACTATCTACGTCACGCAGTTTCTAATCAATTTGTCAAACAATATAGTTAAATTACCTGAACCAGGGAACCCACAAGTTCCTTCCGTGGCACTGTATACAGTGAAATTACCTGACACCCTACATCCTACCATCCAGTCGTTTTCGTTTGACTACAGGGAAATCCATGTATTAAGATTGGAGAAAAAACAAAACTGACATGCAAAAAGATCACGTTCTTTCAGTTTGACACAAGGTGTATGGATTGAGCACGATTGAATTGTTGTGGGGATAAATTCAGAGATGCCAGCCTTCATTCATGCTTGTCAGCTCTTTCACAAGAGATTGGGTCAGATACGGGCTTACGTGAGCGATACCGTCGTAGACCCGAAATACATTTGGAATACGGACCAACCGTCGGCAGTGGGGAGATGAACTGACTGCCTGAGCTTTTTTATTGCTCTGAACGATTTCACGAAAAGCAGACAACCGTAAACACACTTGCGAATTCAACACATCAAAAAAAACTGGAAATAACTCAAAAATGAAGAAAAATTTGACGAGCAAAAAATTCAAGTGTGTTATCAAGTGACATACTGTGTTATCAAGTGACGAGACAAAAATTCTTTTAAGAATATATCTAAGATCATTCGTCCGTTATAGCCCACCTCCGAACTTAACCTCAAAAATTTCATTCCTCGTCGATTAAAAAAAAGGTTTTGGGAATCCGTTGAGGATTACGCAAGTGTGACAAATGTTTTCATGTATTTAAGGTTTTTTATTGACATACATTCATACAATCACTGACAAAAAAGAGTTGGAAATCTTACCTGTTGCAGGTAACTTTGTCTCCAGGTAACCTACAACAGCTGATACAGCTGGAGCTTTCCACACGAAAAATACAGCTGTACCTGGAGACAAAGTTACCAGCAACAGATAAGTGTTCCAATTCTCTTTTGTCAATGTGATCGATTTGTGACCAACATTTTAGAGTTTTTATCATCCGTAAAACCAATGACTTTCAGTCAACGGAACAACGAATCCATCTAGCAGAATTTGATACTCTTTTCGTATGTACAGCAATCGATCCACACAACACCCATGATAATAATGAAAACCAACAATTTATGAGTATAACTTGTCGTCAAACAACTCATAATTTAAAAGCATTTTTTTTAATGGTAATGGCACATTCACATGTTTTTGTATCATTTTTTTTTATATATTCGTATGTTGCTATTGCGCACACAAAACAGTATCAACACATAAATAACCCACGAAAAACCCATGTAACTTATTATAATAAAAAAACATTTTGTCGGATAAAACAACAAACACATCACGACAATCCCATTTACAATTTTGAGGAAGAGGTAAACTTGCGGCTTATCCCACACTTCTCTGTCCCTGGTAAGATTGTAATGTTGGAGGTAAACAACAAAAAATATTTCAAAAGAGAAATGAAAATAGGACGAGAAAGAAAAGAAAATGGAAAATCTTCCGTAAAAATTTATTTGTTTAAACACATGAAACAAGTGAATTTATAAACATGAAAGTTAGTTAAGTGCCCATGAAAGCATAAACATGATTATATTGTATGTGGGTATATATGCTTATGGTGTAGAGATTTTCTATTTGTATGATGATGAAAAAAACACATCGAAAAGAAAGCTGCTTAGATAAAATGAATTGAATATAATACCGGATGACTGAGCTATGTATGCCATTTTCCTTAGTTTTTTTTTTACATCCTATTCAACATAATGTACTCAACTTAAGCATATTATGGAGTTGAAGTTTCGCAGAGAATATAAGCAGATAATGTGTATAGATGTGGCTGTGGTTGTTTACCATCTTCCAACTCATGTTTTTCTAGAATCTAGTTGGTGAATAAGGAAGCGAAAATTTGCTTAAACTTATTAAATAATGTATTTTCCAGGTGTATTATGCATCATTTTTGGTTTGCTTTAAAAAATAAAACTGGATTTTCAAATGGTGCAAAAGATTTGCTTTCCTTTACTCGTTTTTTTCTTTCTTTTCTTCTTCGTCGTCTCTTTGTTGGCTTAAATGGTATATGTACGTGGTGGAGTAACGTTGAATGGGAATGTAATATCTTCACCGCTCGTTGAATTGTTCCCGATGAATAAGGAAAAAAAAGGTATAACACGACAAGATGTGTGTACGGAGAGTAATAACAATTCAATAAATTTGTGAATGATTGTGAATGAAAAGCTTGATGGGTAAGATTGTGGAATATGGCAAAACATTATTAAATAATAAACTGTAAAGAAGATGATGGGTTCTCTTAAAATACACACACACGTTTTAACGTACACATCGCTGTAGATTGGGTAATTTCTTTTAAAAAATTTATTTACATTTTTCAAAGCTTTTATGTAAATTGAGTTCTATTCCATGAAAAAATCAAATTTACGGCCTTTGTAATTGAAGTGTTAGCCAAGTATTTCATACATTTTGTAAGGTTTGGTATATTTACTTGATTCGTTGTTTGATAAAGAATGGCTAGAATTGAAAATTTATTTATAAAATGATGATAGAATTTGAGACATTTCTTAACAAAGATCTCATAACAACAAAGAGAGTCTTCGAAAAGATTTTTTTAAACTTTATAAATACTTGTGAACATCAAGCACCTACTCTTGAAACAAAAAAAAAGAACTGAAACTCACTCCAAAGAGATACTTGTTATCGAATATAAAAATGTAATACCCTTAATCCAACAGCCAGCGAGCAGAGTTAACAAGACATTCATTTTATCTTTTGCGTGTATAGACATGCTACCGAAATCTTTCTGACTTCACACAAGTAACATTAACAATGTGCCCTTAACAGTATGCTAGTTTCATACAATTTTTGAGATTGTACTTCAGTAAAATAAAAAAAAGGGAAAAACTACAATGAAACGTCCCATAAGAGCCAGGAGTACTTTACATTCTGTCAAATGCACCAACTGCATTCACACAATCCAGACGGCACAATATGTATTATATTATAGATGTACGGTACACACACACATAATATGTACCCAGTGCCGTTCGTCGATTTAATTTATAACAAATTTAGAAGATTTATAGAAGGCCATTTTGTCTCCAAAACGTCTGCATACAAATTGCTTTATACAGTTTGGTATAATCGCAAATGTGAGAGACCGTATCGGAGGATGAATGTTTTTGTGCCGACTGGAATAGCTTCATTTTATATAACAAAAACGAATAAATCGCTTTCCATATAGCAACAGCCAAGTATGAAATCGACATTCAAAATGTACTTCTCGCATAGATCGAGGATATTATTCCAAATAAAAAAAGGGCCACATGGTGCCCCCGATACAGTCGATTGTGCTATGTTGTGGAGATAAATTTTTTTGGTTTTTTTTTTCCTGTTGTTGTTATCCACGATTTCGAAGTAAAACCGAAGACAATTTATTTGGGAAATGGAAATGAAAGTCGAAGAGAAAAAGTGTAATCAATTTAGTGCTTGAAGTTTTTATTTGGTCAATTACGTGGAATGGTGAAAGAGTTTCAATTGAAACCGAATTTGTGTTGCAGTTTATCGAAAAAGATTGAATTAATTTTTCGAACCAATCGGGTGGAATCTTCTTTATGTGTTGCAGATCTGAGAAAAAGGGTTTTTGGAAAGTTTTTGAGACAACTGTCAGTTCCAAACTGTCTTAATCGAAATGGTAAAATACATAACGCATACAACTGGGGTGGATGAAACAAGCAAAAACAGTTTTTGTTTGTGCTCCTCGCTTATTGGTCAATTGAAGCCACGGTAGAAGAACTAATTTTATAGTAATAGGAGTCAAACACTATAATAAACTGCTCTCACTTATCTCCTCAAGACAGAGTGGAAAGGCGTGTGAATACTTTAAAAGTATAGCTCGGCTGAGGCAATTTTTTGCCTTTTTCTGAAGAAATGGCCTCGGCATCAAAAGATGATTCCCCTAATTAATATCTAATTTTTTGCTGAAGACACTTCAGCTCTACAACGTCATATACACCCCAAGCCGAGGCTTAGGCCGATTAAAAAAAGTCGCTCGGCTGCCCAATCTGCCTCAAGAATAGAATCAAGGCTTTATTTACCATGCGAGTTAGCAGGCCTGACGCAACCCTTTTTGCCATAGACTGCGGAGCCATAACAAATTTTGAAATTCGGTAATTTCTTGCGCTACTTTTTGTTTAGTAAAATTTCGATATTAAGAGCAAAAATTGTCTCATGACTTTCAAAGGTAAAGTTGTTCCTTTCAACTCCACTAACATTCTTTACTAAAGCGTCAACATCTAAAAATTCTTCGGTGAATCAGAAATTTAGATTGAACCCTCGCCAACGGTATATTTATGATTAGCTGCGTGTTCACCCAAAGAACTCAATACACAGAATCATTCACAATGTTAACCAAATTTGTTTACTTCAGCTGCTTTACCAGCTGGTCCGCACAAAAAGAGTGGTTCCATGAGTGAATAAGCTTGTAAAGAAGCTAAATTCAATACAAAATTGGTTGACATTAACTGAAAACAGAATTAGTAGACTTTTCAGACCAAAGAAAACGCCTTCAATGTGTCAATATGATAAACATATTTGGCTTTATGACATCTTGCTCAAATGTTTGTCACAACGAATGTAAAGAGAACATCTTTTTTGTATCAGCCTGTAGTCTACTCAAAGAAATAACCGATTGAAGATTCAATAGTTCCTAGTCGCCATGCCGTCTGCGAAAGATATTACATAATAATGTCTAGAGAAAAAGCTATAATCAACTTAGGAATCAAGCTGAGAAATAGTCGGAAAACTAATCTGAAAATTATGTTTTAAAGGCGTCTCTGTATTCTCTTCAAACTTTCTGGTATTACATACTATCCTTTGTGTCGCATGGGCTTTCTTTTTAACTTACTTTTTTCACCTCGATTTCGAATTTACCTTTCTTCATATTGCTGCCAGTAGCACGAGTTATGTTTATTGTTTTCAGTTCATTCCTGTAATCCCTTTTTAAAGATACAATATGATGGATCAGATCGCAACATTATTTATGCATGAACATACACATAGCGTTATATACATCGTCAAAACAATACACAATGCAAACGCCCTCAAGAACCTGCATACTTTCTCCATTATGTCATAGCTTTTGACATAAAGGAAAATATGGCTCATAATAATACCGAAGAAAAATCGAAGAAAACACTTAAAAACGTTTTACAACAACCAATGTTCCAACGAGTAATTTATTTCGTGAATGAATGTTTTATGGGGTCGTATTCATATAAAATTTTGTGTTTTTTTCGTCTTTCTCTCTCTGCTACTTCTTCTTCGAATAATCTTTCCATCAGCCCGAAACCTAAGAGTTTTACTGTGGAATATCCACTCAAAGATAGCATTTGACAGACTGAAGAAGATGCGGTTTATGCGTTCCATGTTGGAAATTTAGATATAAAATTTGAATATGATGTTGAATACGACTTCGAGAACATAATAAAATCATAAAAGAACATCGCTTTTTTCGTCAGACAAACACGGCATGTTACTACACTTTATATTTGTATTAAATTCAATAATTTTCAAACACCCAAGCCAAGGAAAGACGAAGAAAAAAAAATTGTCGTCGTAATCGAATTTATGCTCTGAACGGGAATATTTAAACTGAAAAGTATATAAAGTGTACCCCACTGTTTTAATGGCCAAGCCAAACACACAATAATTCATTTTCCCCAAATTACACGAAAAGAAAAACCAGACCTCTCGCTGTGATTTTTCCGCACTTCTCAATCCCAAGACCGTATTCATGAAAAGCCATAAAAGAGGGAAAGAAAATATTACATCGTGCCAGCATGTATTTGTGTGTATGACACATGACCATCAACTCGTCCATTTATAACAAACATTCCACATGCATGTACATATATATACCATTTTATATTGCTTCCTGTCAGAAACACTGATAGTAATTTCGGTAGTAATGGATATAGTCTATCAAATTGGGCCGATAATAAAAAGGACCACGCAATAGCGATAAACACACAAAAATATGAATTTGGTGTTTGTTTAAGGATGAAATTGTGAGTTTCTTTTCATTGTTATGTGTTATGTTGTTCCTTTTATCGTTCGATAATGTAAAATGCTGAACAAGGTCTACGTGCATATGAAGAGGAAAAAAAACCACATTTCCGTTCGCTCTTCGGCAAACACACAACCTACCAACAGAAATAAAACACTTCTATCGCCGAGACATTATTGTTCAGCTGTTGTTCGGGATAAATTGTGTGTTTCTGGATTTTATTGAATGATTACAGGCGGAGTAAGGACAATGAGTCGGGAGGGTGGTCGCATAGTTTTTTTTGCGGATTTCTTTTGAGTGAAGGCATTGAAAACAGATCAATGAAGGCGATGCTAAACATCCAATTTTTACATATCGTGACGGTTGGATATTGACGATAATTCCTCTATGTTCAGAGCAAAAATCAAGGACTATTTTTAGGAACATTTTCTCGATTTTTTGACACATTTTCACAAATTTTGCCTAATTTTCTCAAAAAATTTCAAATTTTAGAAAAATTCGTCAAAATTTAGTAAAAAATTGGAAAACGTTTTCTCAAAAACAGTCCCTGACAAAAACTGACTAAACATTTGTCGTGAAACAAAGACAACTTATTTCCAACTAAACCACATTATAATCCCCATTTCAATTACAATAGTACCATCCAGTCGCACAAAGAAAGTATGTAACGAGGAACAATAACACTCACAAATCTGAAAATTCTTTAATTCATACAGCAAATTGGCCAGACTTGCTGCAGTAATAAATTCTCACAGATACACCTGTTTAATTCAGTTAGACGTGAACGCAAACATTAAACGGGAATACTAGTAATACCAGAGAAATGCAATCGAATAGATATAACATACCATATTGACTATGTATATAAACTGAACTCATAATCTCCGGTTGTGTATACCAAACCGAACCGAACAACATATCGAAACGGAAAACTTTTTGCTTTAAACGAACTCATTCAACATATGAGGGATATAATGGAAAGAGTTTTCGGGAAAATTTAATAAAAGATAAATTATGCAATTACAGCGACACAGAATAAATGTTTCGAAATTAAATTCCCCAAAAAGTCATAGGGTACCCGATTCTGTGCACAGGTGGAATTATATCGTTCTATAAAATAGAAAATGCCGTGACAAAGTTTGTATTATCTCATCCAAAAATATTATACATCTGTCGGTGTTTTATATAACGGTTCCATTGAATGAAGGTGTGTATTGGGCACTAAAGAAACGTTGGATGTCGGTAAATCGACTTCATATATTCCAATTCATCCATTACGACCAAAAAGGATCTACTTATATTCCGGAAAAAAAGCCAAAGAAAGTCACTTCAATTTGCATACGTATGAATAATATCATTTGTGTGTCGTTTGCGAATTTGATTTCCACAGAAAAAAAAAATCTCTTTTTTTCGGGGGGATCACGATCTCAATAGGTCAGATGTTTCATGTAGCGTAAAATTGCGTGCACTTGATTCCATTTTAATACATAAACTGACTATGGGACATAATCTACACAAGAAGTCTTGGTGGATGTATAATATAGCACACACGAGAACACAAAATGGGAATAACGGATAGGATAAAGGTTTTCGGGCAAATAAATCTCAGGCTTCCAGTGTTGTTTCTCCTCAAGTTCACCATATCAACTGGATGGTAACGTGTGTATACATACTGTGTATAAATAAGTGTATGTGTTTCCAACTATAAATTTATATAATATGGAATGGGACGGACGTATGAGATGGATTTTATAGAAAAAGGAAAAATATACGAAAAACGTCGCTCAACACACAACAAGAACACATTTCATGTTTTATTCAGTTTTGTTTTTCTGTTAGTTTGTTTTTTTGTACAGAGGTAATGGCATATTTATGCTTTCGGATAATCGTAACGAGATTGTGATTATTTTATGAGTTTCAAAGTAAATATATGATGGTGGAAGATTAGCATTAAGACGACAAAAGGAATCTGTGATGAAAAAAAAGAAAGAAACTTTAATCGGATGAGTTGGATGGATGGGGGCTGGCATTTTTCATAATTGATTACCACTGCATTACGGTAGTTAATGAAATTTTCAATTGAATTTCCTGGATGTTTGTTAGTGTGTACAATTAGGAGCAGTGAAATTTCGACATTAATTTGCTTCAGCTGTTGATCAAAACTCTTTATACGTCTTTTATACGACCGTACGGTCATTCTGTTGTGTGTCCTTTATTGAAGAGTTCTAGATTTTAGTCGAAGTCCTTGAATTTAGTAGCAAAATTAAAGGGATATTACACTGAAACATCTGAAAGTCTTTGTGTTGTCTCCTTAGAGACAGCTTTGAATTCCGTGCGTGTAGCACTTTCAACCGTATAAACAAGTATAAACCGTTTTGATTGAATATGTCGATCAGCTGTAAAACATCTGAAGCTAATTCATGTCGAAATTTCACTGTCTCTGACTGTAATTAATGTAATTGCATTTTTAAACATCAACCTACTCCACATCACATACTCTCACCCCATCGAAAAACTAAATTGAAATGACTAACTCAGTCTTGGATATGAAAAACTGTTCTGTTGATGACAAATTACTATAAAAGTTAATCTGAAGCCGATCTTGTTCATCACAGGATTAATTAACCATATAGACAATGCAGCTGCAGTTCTTGATAAATTATGTCAATGTTTATGCACAGACACGGTACATAAAGCCACCGACTGTGCGAGTACGTAAATTCATACTACAAAGCTGATGCAATTTGTCATTTAAAAGCTAAATGACGTGTACTGTCTCCACTTGTTTACCAAGTTTACCAGGAAATTTATTAGTAATTTTTTTTTCTAAATTGAAAAACAAACTTCGGTTTAGCGAAAAGACTAAATTTATCTCGCTTATTGTAATTTACAAAATTAAAAATTCAGAATTGACTGTTTGCTCGCCAAAAAATATTATACAGCACACAGTTTAGCGCTGCATATTTAATGTAAATTGCTTTTACATACAATTAAAATTGCTCATTTGTTATTCGCATTTCACAGAAGTATGCACCGCATAAATTTTGAAAATAAAACAATGTTTGGGATATGTTTGTGCAATTGACGCATCGATTGAAGCAGAAGTTCATTTTAATTTTATTATTTTTGGAAATAGGTTCTCGTCTGGGTGATCTCTATGCAAAATTCTAGGAATAATTTCTGCCATAGCATAGGGTAAAAGTACCAAAAAAAGTCTCAGCAGGCGATCTATTGTCTTTTCTTTTGTTCGAACGAACCATGGCCTATTTTTGGTAATTTAATTCCATAAAATTCTTCAAAATTAAAAAAAATCTTAGAAATCTTTCAAATGAATTATTAGAAATCTGAGGAGTTTTACTGAATTAAATTACCTGAAATATGTCCTGGAACGACACTAGATAACTCATATCACATCTCTCATTTAGTACTTTCATCCTTTCTAGGAAAATGGCAAAAAAATCTCTCGAGTTCACGTAAATTGCGTATCCGAAACATCTCTTATACAAACGATGAACAAGTTGAAAATCTGAGTTGTGTAGCTGGCCCGACTGGAGAAGAATAATTTATTTTAACAATAAATGTGCTGCCCAATTAAATTAGGTTGCTTTACTACACAGCATATCGATCGATCAAAAGATATTATAATTACTAACAATATGTTGAATTTAGAATTTTAGTTGAAATTAATTATAAATGTGATTATGTATGTGGATTGTTGCACTTAAAATTTCTTCTGTCATTGACTTTAATTTAGATTTGTTTAGCCTAAAATGGTCGAAAAATTTTAAAACGCTCTCGCCAAATGTTCGTCTACTTCCGAACCATAACCCTTTTACTGTCCAGTCACTGTAGTTGTATGTGTTTTTGTACTTTTCTTTGTAAAATGGAATGCATCCTTCATATATCGAACGTTTTTCGTTGACAATTTTCATATCTTGTTCATGATCGTTCACTTCATAACGGATCGTCGGGTCGATAATATACGCTTTCTTCAACTTTGTATCAAAAGCCACAATGTCGCTGAATCTCGACCGTCCTTCGGAATCGATTGCATATACCTCTTCGAAACATTTTAATTCTTTTTCTTCCAAAAGACCCTTAAGCTGATGTTTCATCTTGTGATGCCGGGCGGTGATTAACTGGGTATTTGACTGGCAACATCCGGTTACATGAGCAATAGTTTCAATCTCTCTACCACATTTGCGACAGAGGGCGGAAGAACAGACATTACCAGGCACACCATTCTTCATTTGGAACCACTACTTTAACACCAATTTGGATTCTCTACGATGATCGTTAAATCGACTAGGCCTGCCCTCGTTAAAGCTCTTTCAGATCCCAAAAGTAACAGTCGTAGAACAAAAAATTTTCGTATCGGGTAGGCATGGGCGATAATGATAATGATTACGATAATTATCGATTATCAATAATCGATAATTATCGACTTTTTTTATCGAAAATTATCAAAAAAATATCGATAATCGATAATTTCTTTCGATTGATATTATCGATAATTTTGAACGTCTCCCATCCCTAGTATCGGGTGGTGTAGTGATAGGGAATGTCAGATTGTTCGACCAGAAACGGAATGTCCAACACAAACGAGTTTTGTTTAGGACAATGTAGGTTTGCCAAAGAAAAATCGTTTGTGTTTCCGTTTCTGTTGGACATTTCGTTTCTGTTGGACACTCTGCTTCTGTTGGATGTATGTATGTATGTATGTATGTAAGTATGTATGCATGTATGTATGTAAGTATGTATGTATGTATGTATGTAGGGTGGGTCGATATTAACAACTTGAAAATCCACAACCAGTGGCATGTGCACCTTACCAAAACTAATCAAACTGCATCATTACTAAACTTTTTCGTTTCCGAATACTTTTGAGTACCGCACAATTGGTTGAATGGGTTTGTCAGGCACCTGTTGGAATATGCACTTGATATAATTATATCTAGTGATGGACAAGCAGTCTAAATGAATCACAAGGTCTTAGTGGCCTTAGTTAAGAGCAAAACGTCATTAGTCACTTTCCAATAAACAGCCGAATGGCAAAGTCGTGTTTTATTGGAGGTCCGGGTATAAGTGCTACCCGTTATATACTGCAGCCAATCCACAACTTCCAATAGGTTATGGTGCTCAGGATGTACTGTTTGTCGCTAATAAATTTAGTGGACAAAGTATAAACGCGCGTGGTGGCTCTGGAGAAGTATTTCGAGGTAACGGCAGTATTAGTTACAAGAGTGGTAGCGGTATACTCCAGAATCATGGAGGTAGTCACATCAGGATTCACTCTAATGGAAAAATGGTTTACAAGGTCAAGCCGAAAGTCGGTAGACAACGAAATGGTTTTAATGGTCAAGTAAGTCGATAGATAAAATGGTCAAAGATCGTGATAATGACAAAACATTTCCAATAATCGATGTCATTGCTCAGCAACGGTCAAAGTTGAATTAGCTCAACTACATCAAGTCATGGCGTGGATTCAACAGTTAAAAATCGGTTTCTCACATTGGTCTGCTACATTCAATCAAAATTCAATCGTTAAAATGCATACGGACTCTAAACATCACGGCAATGGTTGAAAATCGTATGTGGATGTTTTGGATGAATTGATTGAGTAGGACGTTGCAGATGTTGTGGAGTTACGTCGTTTGAGTGGGAGTATGGGTAGAATTATATCAATTGAGTGGGAGTGTTGGAATATGTACTTGATAGTTCTATCTAGTGATAGACAAGCAGTCTAGGATCACAAGGTCTTAGTGGCCTTAGTTAAGAGCAAAACGTTATTAGTCTCTTTTCAATAAACATCCGAAAGGCACAGTCGTGTTTCATTGGAGGTCCGGATAAAGGACTTATCCGAAATATCCTGAAGTCAGTCCAAACATTCCAACAGCACCTTGTATTTCCTTTCAAAATTTCATAGACAATTTTCTTAAAAAAGCTTTCATAAGCCTTGCAGAGGCTGTAATAGACTGAAACAGACCGAATTAAACTTAATTTGAAAAAATCGGTGCAGTTGAAGTGAAAATATGTACATTTTCTATGTAACAATATTTCCTTTTTTTCTTTTTGATAAAGCTCATTGTACCTACATCCTGTAGCTTTAAGAAAGTAGCAAAAATATTTCATTTTCCTTATAATTTACTATAATGTGACACCTCCTCTTTCTGCATTTAACTATTCATATTATAAGCAAATCGTTTAATCTTGTCTAGTGCTCCACATTAATTCAGTCTTTGTTCATTTGACTGAATTTTTGTATTTTTTTACTGCTATTTCTCACTACAAAAAAAAAACATCGAACAGAGTATGAAGTGCATTTTTGTGCTACACTACGTCCGTTAATTACGTGAATGCAATTTGAAAACTCGAATTTATGTGTATATAAGAACCGTCGAGGTGTAGAAATGTGCAGCACAATCGTATTCATGCCGAGTAAATCCATTCAATGAGTTACACATTTATGTTTGAATTTAGAGAGAACAGAGGTGGGTGCCTTAATGTATATCTAGCTTGACTGCCACTTCTACTTCCCAATGTGTGATTTGAATTTTTAAATAACTTTATTTGTTCCTTTCGGTTCAATGGTTGTTACAATAAAAAAAAGAGAAATGAACGAAGTAAAAGAAAAATCTTTTCATGTTTCCTGTCACATAAACGATATGAATATGAATAAATAAAATTATTCAACGACTAGAGAGATAGAGGCATACAGAAAATATTTATTGTATATATGGTGGCGAAATGAACATGTCGTGATATGCGAGATTTACTTCAATATTATAACATCAGCTGAATGATGAATGTACAAATTTCTCGTCCTGACTTTTTTGTTTCAGTCGAAAAAATGTTTTTTATTTTGCATTTTGTTTCTTTAAAAGTTTATGGAATTATTCATCATTGACGTTAGAGATGTTGAATTGAACAAAATTTTGAAAAGCATACAAATTCTCTGTGCTTTAATTCGGTTTCTGAATTTAAATATTATTTGAATTTCCTTTTCCCACGATATTCGGTGTTAGTTAGCATACTATTGTTAAACAGTTCTGTAACCGTAAAACTTCCACAGTTTTAATTAACAGAAAATATACACCAGCTCTGGTTTACTCTACCAGTCATTTATCATTGCAATGTTTTTATTGCATTCGAAAATACACAAAAAAAAGAGAAGAAATTTTATTCAATGGAAATAGTATTTTAATATGCAAATCGTGTCCCGTGGAATTTTCAGCAAAACTTTTTTTTTTATTAAAAAAAATGTTTTCTGTTTGGATTCAATTCCTGTACTCGAGCTAAACTGCTTGATATCAACCGACAGCCGACAACAAACAATTTTACTATTTTTATATTTTCAGTGCAAGCTGCTGCAATAGCAAATTAACAAAATAAAATCTATTTTTTTGCAGATATATGGCAGAAAATACTGATTTTGTGTGCACTTATTTATTGCACAATAATAAAGTTAGGGAGTTAATAAACAAATACTGTTAGACCTTATTACGTTCAACATTACGTAACGTAGCCCCTCGGTATGATTTCGTTTCAAATTAGCTTGGAATAATGATGACAAGGGTGATGTAATATTATTCAACTCCACTATCAGTTTCGATAAAACGTGTTGTCATTAAACAAGAAACCTAACCACCACAGGTTTCTATTTTAAAAATAGAAAAAAAAACAAATTCCATGAAGTTTTTGAAGCAAATGTAGTAGTTCTATGGCACATGGCACCTGTAAAAACAAACGCGCGGAGCATATATGCCGTTCATATTTGCGAAACAAATGAAGGTCTGTGAACAACGTATATACATTTAGTAATTAACGACGGATGATAGTCCTATTTGAATTGAACTGTCCAAGTTTTAGGTATTTATTCCAATAATAAACTAGAATCATCGATGTGTCTGGACCGGAATGGTTATCGACAACGACGACGATAACAAATTTGTGCGTAACAAGGACGAAAAAGTGGAAAAGTGGAGTCCGAGGCGAAGACGAGGTTAATAACCACGCAAAAACGTGATTTTTCATTTTTCGTTCGAGCTACGTACAATATATTACATGATCAGGTCACCGAAAAAAATGGTTATTTTGTTGAAATGGAAGGTTTTCGGTGCAGGAGCATGTAAAAATAATAGACGATTTTGATTGTTTGTTTGTTTTAAGACCTCACTAACAGCCTTTTACGATCAATATAACAACTTCAGTCTGAACTCGTTTAACGTGACTCACGAGCCAGATAGATATACGAACACAAATTCAATGTATTGAGATTACATTACACTAGTCATTCAGTATGTGCATCTTTGCAGCTACCAAACACATCGCCACTACCCAAACTCTGAAGCTTGAGTGAGCTCTAGTGAACTTTGTAACAAAACGTATTAC
Source organism: Bradysia coprophila (assembly GCF_014529535.1). Classification (NCBI taxonomy): domain Eukaryota; kingdom Metazoa; phylum Arthropoda; class Insecta; order Diptera; family Sciaridae; genus Bradysia; species Bradysia coprophila. Next base: position 10,523,211 of record NC_050735.1, read on the forward strand.
CAAACTAAAGATTTTCCATCAAAGATTAGACAAAACTTTTGACTTGTAACAAAAGAAGTACCAGATTTAACTAACAGATTTAAAGGAATGTTTTAAGTAATGCTTCGAAAACTTTGGCTTTCAAAAAAAATTCTTTCCCGAAACTTGTGTGGAAAATGGGATGTGATCAAAGCCGAAAACATGTTCTTTTCTTATGGAAATTTCTACAGGTATACATGAAACGTACAGGGACGTGTAAGGTGTCATTAAAAAGGTTGATGCTTCTAAATACCCTAAAGACCCCATTTGCCCCGAAAACACATGAAATTACCTTTCTAATGAGTAATGACACCCCACACAACCCTGTACGTTTCATTTACATGGATAAATTTCCACAAAAGTTTAATTTTTTCTTCTTTTTGAAGTGGTTTTGGCTTCCAGCGTCGAATACCTACCTAGCTACATAAAACAAATTCCACTAGAAAATGCGTCCGATCTCGGTTTTTGAAAAGAATGCCTTACCAGAGTGGGTTTCTTGTTAACCATCAGGAGATATTATATGAAATACACAAGGTGTTTGGGCCTAGGGTCTTTTTAAACCGAGGTACAAACATCTTGTGGGTAAAAATCACAACATTCTGTTGTGTTGAGGTTAAACTTGACACTAAAACAGAGATTAGCTTTGGAGCGTAAGTGACATCATTGAGTTGCTATATCGGTTTCTGATTCATTTAATCGACATAAGGAGAGTAATAAAATACAATTAGGTTCTTCCGACAATACAATAAAATTGTTTTTTTATCTTACTGCCCTAAATTGACACGAGTTCCAATAAGTCCAAATACTTCGCATTTGTTGACGCATTTTAGAGCTCTTAATCGTAAAATCATAAATATTCAATGCGATTCCAATAACATTTTGTAAACGACGCTAGAACAAAATTAAAAATGGGTACCACTTGTGCAAACAAACGATTGCGAATAATTAACACTGTTCGAAACAGCGACGGATACAACAACATTGTGATAAAGAAAAAATAAATAGGAAAATTAATCGAACACCTTAGTTCAAATAAGTTACTTAAACATAAAAGTTCGACAATTTGTAATAGCTGAAACGGTTAGCTCTTATCAGAAATCGTTGTTATAATGATATCTAAAAAAATATCAATTTTCCTGTTGTTACTAACAACTTTTGTGGCGATCGAAGCACAGAAAAATCTGGACATAAATCTCCAATATCAATGGAAATATTTGGAATTTCAATTTCCGAGCGCAGCTGTTAGAGATTCGGCAATAAGAAATGGGCAATACATACAAGGCAATTCATTTCCCATCGATATTGATGTCTACTATGGAGGTATGTGAAACGAAAAAAAAATCCCATTGTCTTCGGCCACAAAATGTAAAACGGGAAAAATTGTTATTCAGCTACACCACCCCTACTATTTGTTACAATGCCAAGATTTTTCGATGGGACTCCATTTACTCTGGGAACAATAACGGGTGCTAACGCTGCCGGTGGACCCGTTATTGCACCATTCCCTGATTACAACTGGCAACAAACAGGAAATTGTAACGGTTTTACAAATGTTTTCCGAGTATTCGTAAGTTTTTAGTGATAATCTGCAATGGGTCAAGACGATAATGAAATTATTCGATAAAAATAGGTGGACAGCTATCAAAGGTAGTTAAATGTTTTCAAGCTTGAATAAAACAATGCAAAGTCTCGGAATGGCAGACAATTATCGTGATATTTACGGATGTTTGCTGATGACTAAATAACTTCCTATTTCAGATTGTGGGTATTGGATAGCGGTGTCATCAATGACATACAAGTGTGCCCGGCAAAATTAGTGATGTTTGACTTAAGATCAACGTCCATTCCGCCATTCGTTCATATATTCCCTAATTCATTGTATCGAACCATGTCATTGTTTATTACACCTGTAAGTCAGACTTTCCCGACGAATTTCTGATAAACGAATACTAATTTTGCGGATGTGTTTCGAAGGTTGTAGATGTTCGTAACGGTTACGATTCAATGGTTTACATAGCCGATGTAACCGGTTTTGGAATCATTGTGTTCGACTACAAGAACAATAGATCGTGGCGAACGGAAAGTCAATCGACGCATCTGAAACCACTTCAACAATACAGCAACTTTGTGATTGGTGGAGAAAGTTTCAATCTTATGGATGGTGTATTTGGCCTAGCTTTGTCACCAAAAACTTGTTAGTTTGAAAATGAACACGGCTAATTAGAAGATCGCATTAATTGGGGGAGGGAAAACAATTACAGATACCAACCGGCAGTTATTCTTCCATTCTCTTGCCAGTGCAGCTGAAAGCAGAATTCCATTGAGCGTATTGGACAATGTGAACTATTGGCCGGCGCAGAACCCAATTACTAATCCCAATCAATTTGTGGTATGAAAATATGAAAAACAAAAGTTCTGACCAAATTCCATGAGAGTAATCGATCTGTGTACTTAGCAAATGGGACTCAGAGAAACTACACAGACTACGGTCCAGGCTATGGATAACAATGGTAATTTGTTTTTCGGCACAGTTTATCCACCAGGTATCGGATGTTGGGACTCAAACACCTTATACACCAATGCCAATTTGAGATTAGTTGCGCGAAATGATGCCAATTTACAATTTATCAGTGGTCTGAAAATCGTTACGAATAAAAGTGGTTATCAAGAGCTATGGGTATTGAGTTGCCGATTCCAGGTAAAGAAACGGTTCGCGAATATTTCACGAGCATGTCGATAAGCTTGTTTATTTTTAGAAAATTATGGCCGGAACTCGACGACAAGATCAATATAACTATCGTGTTCATAAGGTGCTAATAAGTGACCTTCTTAATGGAAGCACCAGATGCAATGGAATAGCAATGCCAAGATGAAGAACTAGTTAAACTATTTCAAATTTGGAAATGAAAGCATTAAGAAATCCATCAAATGAATTCCAATAAATGGGTTTAAGACCTAGAGAGAATCTTACTTACTCAAAGCAACTAATTTCGAGATCATTAGGGCCTACACGTTCCACCACTGAAAACCAATAAACATTTATGTAAGCAGCCCGAAAAAGGGAAAATGGCTACCATTACGGCCCGGATGAAAATCTGTCGTCTCCGTAAACATAATTCAATAGTCATTTTCGGTGTATACAACAAAATGGGTTTCAAACAGCAAATTTATTTAAATATAATAGAGAAACGGCCCCTTTCCAAACACACAGCACCATGTCGAGAAAACAAATTTCAATATTATTTGCCGACTGATATTTTCCTATGCCTTATGCGTCTTTTTAAATAATAAAAACGGAAAAAGAAATCTTTTTGTCAGAGGACATGGTACGTTTCCAGAATAATTCACATCGTCGCCACGACCGATACTGACTGACTGTTTAGAGGTCGTTTTCGGTACTCCATTTGGTTTAATCGGTTTATGATGGGACCATTTCCAACAAAGTCTTGAGAGCTGTGTGTACCACCGTTATGGTAATTGGGTTAGTTGTTTACTGGCGACATAAACGAGAGGAATTTAATGGCGTTGATGGGAATGCGAAAGATTTGATTTCAGTTTTACTTTTCCATCAGACATATACCTACATTAGGTGAATGTAAAACGTTTTGTTTATGGTCGTACCATGTACTTGTACACTATAACGTATATCACTGCCGAAAAAAAAATGTTACGGAAAAAAGCTCCTTTTTCAGTCCCAATGTAATTGGTGTATCCATAAATTTTACAATTAAAAAAATAATTACACGGTTTCATTACGACTACACTTCTACGACGTCCGCATTGCATGAATAAAAGGATGTAATAAACTGGAAAAAAAATTAATAAATGCAAATGGTGCCGCATATTTTCTTCTCAGCATATTAAAAACTTAGTGCTTCTGTTAACTTTTCCCTTTTTTTATTAATTTCCTTGTACTTCGTTAAGCTTTTTAAGCAATTAACGGTGGACGCCACTCGCACATTAAATTTTTTGTTTTTTCGTTTTTTCATCAACAATTTCAGTTGTGGTTGCTAAGTATCTAAAAGATGTAATGCAATTGTGTGCCAGGAGAAAATGTGAACGGAAATTTTCGTCTGGAAGAAAAGCCATTTTCCAGTCGTAAAATTCAATTTAATATTTGACGAGAATGATAACATTTTCGAGAAATGAGCAAACAAAATAAATTTTCTCAAAAATTAAACGTAAACATTGCCTTACGGGTTTTTTAAAGTAAACAGAATCAATCAATCAACCGAGGGGAGAATTCGTATTATGAACGTATTTTCAAATAAACTCAACTGGAGCAAGCAGCTATATCAAATCGTTAACGGTATGGAATATATACATACGTTGGCGGAAAGTTGATGTGTTTTTTTTTTACTTCTTCTTCTGTGGGTGAAAAATTTTCATTATGAAGAGGAAACTGAGATTGATATGAAAGAGGTTTTTGTTTGTCTCGAGGAAACAGGCCTGAAATATTTTATGAGATTTTGTTGGAACAAAACGTTGTAACCATGAAAAAGACTGAGTGTTCAAATATTGTAAATCTATTATCATTTTACGCTGAAAGCTCTGTCGTTTATCTTGCTTTACAACTTATGATTCAGACAGTTTTATAGCAACTGTGCCAGGGCATATTATTGGGAATTTAATTTACTGGAAATTGACGAAATTTAATTACCGGAAGTGTACAATGAATTTACCGGAAGTTTGCCAGAAATTTTCAGGAAGTTTGCCATAAAGTTACCAGAAGCTTACCAGAAACTTGCCGGAAGTTTATCAGAAACTTGCCGGAAGTTTACCAGAAACTTGCCGGAAGCTTACCAGAAACTTGCCGGAAGTTTACCAGAAACTTGCCGGAAGTTTACCAGAAACTTTCCATAAATTTACCAGAAACTTGCCGGAAGTTTGACGGAAACTTTCCAGAAATTTACCAGAAATTTTCCGGAAGTTTGACGGAAACTTTCCGTAAGTTTATCAGAAACTTTCCTGAAGTTTACAAGAAATTTAACAAAATGTGTCAGAAATTTACCAAAAACATTTTCTGAAATCGGTAGTTTTCTGTACAGGAAAGGACAATAAAATTTCAGCCTAATATTGCTTCAGCCGGTTCACTCATACAAACAAAACTTATGTGCATGTTTATGCATTTCCATCAGTTACTGTTAAATCTGTACAAACAATCATCTCATAATCAGTTTTGTGTGTATGAGTGATTCAGCTGAAGCAACATTAGGCTGACATTTGATTCCCTTTCCTGTAATTTCCGTAAATAAAATTCTCGATACTTGGCCCTGAGTAGAATGACGGAAAAAAGAAAAATGAAATACCAAGTCAGTCCATGAAAAAAATCAGAATTTTATGTGTTGTACACATTGTGTACTCAGTACCCAGCTAATGCCGCAATCACAATTATGTAGATAAAGACGGAGAGAAAATTGGGAATACGAGTCGTAATACAGCTAACCCATTTCCAGGTCTAATTAACTCTTCGGTTGGTTATTACAATTCCATTTCCTATGCTTCTATTTTCTAACTTTTGCACCAATGCATAGAATACAATACCGGTGAATTCTACGGATAAACCTGAATTATAATGTTATGCAGTAGAAAATACACACAAAATTCATAGTCGCAGGCAAAATTTGCTTCATACTCCCCACAGCCATTAGAAACACTCCTGTACGGAATGGTAACACACGAACGTTCGAATATAACAGCGAACTTCAATTGCAACTTCATATAAGCTCGTACAAGATAATAAAACTTTACTTTTTTGTTGCCCTTGTTACAATATACGGAATCGTAAAGATATCTCGCGAAGATAATAATGAACTTGCTTGTGTTAGGTGATGTGAACTATTTTTCTTTCCATTCTATCGACGAGGTTTTTTTTTCTTTTTTCCTTTCTTCTTTCGCTGGATTCGATGAACGATGAAGTAGAAGCAATATAGGTATTATGATGGGCTAATAAAATTTCATTTTATTTCCAGTTTTATTGATAATATCCGTTAAAATGTTGCGTTTTTCTGTATTTCTGTTTTGTTTTACAACACTATTCGGAAAGGAGAGCGAGATTTTTTTCTTTGTAACATTTTTAGTGCCACCGTGCCAAGGAAAAGATATATAAACAACTCTGAATGGAAAATACCTTTAGTTAATTGTGAATTTTATGTGATTGTTAATGTGTAAATGGAGTATGTATGTGGGGAATGTGAAGGGTGCGTTTTCAAGTTTTCTTTTTTTTTCTGGCCGGATTTTTTTTCTGTGTTTTTCCTCATTTATTGTTTTATGGTGAACAATAACGGTTGTAATAAAAACGAATATTTGAAAAAAAAAATATAAAACCAGTTTATTTGAACAGGGATATGAAAGTTAAAGTCGATGGTTGAAGTTGAACCGTATACAACGGACTAAATAATGAAAGAGATTCGTTATTTTGCTTGGATGTGAATGGCTTTCGCCTTTAATTGTTGTTTTATGGGAACGAAGAAAGCTTCGAATAAAGCTGATGATAGCAAATCAATATATATAGTCATCACAGTGAGTTGTGAGTGATTTAAATGAAAAATGGGAAGAAACATGAAACCATTGAAATGAAAAAGTTTTGAATCAGGTGAATCGTTTTTCTCACAAATAACTAAGGGAAAATTATGTTCAGACAACCGATCACAAAGAAGAGGCTGATAGAAGGAGACTATTGAACAGAAAATGGCATTTCGTTGACTGTCCAAAATCGTTTGGGATGTTAATCTCCAATTTTCTGTTAAATATCTCTATTACGTACTATTGGAAAAGAGCAAAAGCAGAGAGATAATGAGAAAAAATTACGAAAAATTTCGGCCGTCCTAAACGAATGTTCTGTTTAACGGGCTCCATATTTTCACACAAAAGTTTCTCCGATACTATACTTATAAGGCGTATTCATCACACGTGACTGACCACAACGTGTTCACAACCCTCAGGAAAGTAATGGTATGACATTGCCCAAAAGATCTTAATGGTTACCAACTGGCACCTTTTGCTCGAATGTTGGAATGAATTGGTATTTGAGTTGATTTCTGTAAGGATAAGACTTTGCCTAACGGTCAAATCAACCGAAAGTCACGATATCTCGAAACCCTACTTCTCACTTGGAAAGTTGCCATTACCTTTTTCGTCCCTCAACTATTTTCTCCTGTGTGTACATTTCTGATTTAATTGATTCTTCGTAAGTCTGTGCGAATCACACTCATCAATAACTTTAATTGAATTCAGATTCAGACGTTTCAAAACGAGACTCTTACACAGATACTACTTTTTGAAATTTTGAGTCACATAAACTAGAAGGAAGCTCTAAGCACTTTGCAGTGAGGTTTTTACAAAGAAGGAGAAGAAGAAACAACAAATTGGTTTTATTCCCAGTAAATTTGAATGAGTAGATCAGCTGAATTGAATACCTACACAAATTTGGTTGAATTTAACTTAATGAAAGTGAGTGTATCCGAATGGTATTTTACCGTACGCCTTATGAGCTTAATGAGCCAAATAGTTCTTTATTCACCCTTCAAACCTGTAATAATCAATCATACCAGAGTTTGGCACTTAAAAGTATTACTTCAAACATGTGAGATCTGTGGAGCACAAATAAAGATCTCAAGTTTTTAATGATCACGAAAATGTAAAATATTTGAATTTACATTTTTTTTTTCTAACGCTTTAGCCACGCAACGATATCTTGTGATTTATTTATAATTTAAGTTTTGAGAAAGAAAAATCCAGCAACAAAAAATTTCTCCTTGAGATCTATTGAGCAGACGTTTTTTTTTATCGTGTGTGTGTAGTAAATATTTAAATGATAATAACAATAAAAAACGCAAATCGAATGTTGGAATATAATTACAACGCATGTCGTTATCGTTACTGGAATAAATATTATTATTTAACATAAAAAAACCATAAATTTTTAATCAAAAATACTGGTGAATATTCACAATAAAATGTAGGACCTATACTGTACCTATATTAATTGAGGTAGTTTATTTTTGATTTTTTTTTCTCTTTTTTTAATTAATGTAATTTATCGAATGAAATAAAAATGAAATGCATTTCTGTTCATTTAACATTATTGCAACGATATTTAAGCCATTGACAAACGCACATTTAGTGTATCTGGGAGGGATAAATTATTTTTTTAATCAGTTCGGATTATCAATAATACATGCAATGGAGTCAGTGCCGTCTGCAGCTATGTGAACACCAAGTCTACAAAACAAATTTCAAACGGAGTTTTCCGCCAAACCGAAATTTAACCTGTAACAGTACAAAATCGGATTTGGGTATACACGTAAACTCCAAAGAACAAGTAAAACTAGACAATTATTGAATATTCCTAAAATGTTGTAGAATGTCATTGTTATCAGTGAGCAAACTCACATCCTTAAATTTTGTTCGGAATTCTAAATTTTGACGCCTCAAAAGCTTCATTGTGTGTCAAAACGTGTACCAAAAGTTCACATGGGGGTTCAAATGTGAGTCGAATGATCCAGTGTGGGTCAAACGATACAGTGTGGATCAAAAGCTTCAGTGTGGATCAAAAGCTCCAGTGTGGTTCAAAAGCTCCAGTGTAGTTCAAAAGCTCGAACGTGAGTCAAAGTATGTGTAGAAAGCTCAAATGTGAATAAAAGCTTCAATGTGTGTTAAAATCTCACATGTGTATCAAAAGCTAGAATGAAGTTAAAAGTTCACAAATTGTTCGAAAGCTTCAACGTGGGTCAAAGCTTCAACGTGGGCCAAAGCTTCAACGTGGGACAAAGCTTCAACGTGTTTCAACGTGGGCCACAGCTTCAACGTGGGACAAAGCTTCAACGTGGGCCAAAGCTTCAACGTGGGACAAAGCTTCAACGTGTTTCAACGTGGGCCACAGCTTCAACGTGGGACAAAGCTTCAAAGTGGGACAAAGCTTCAACGTGGGACAAAGCTTCGACGTGGTACAAAGCTCAACGTCGGCTAAAGGCTCACATGTAAGTTAAAAGCTCCAATGTAATTCAAAAGCCGGAAATACAATCCACGCCATTAGTCGTATAAATTTATACGCCAGAGAGAGCTTTTTTCTCCTTTGTTACGATCTGTCAGTTTTTCTATTTTGCGATGGAAATGAAAACTAAAATTGAGATATCTTTGCTGTTTTATGTGGTTTTTCATATTTTTTCTGGATCAATATATTTTAAAGTTTGGAATCGATTGGCATTAACAGATTGTGTGAAAATATTTTTTTCTATTTTATTATTTATAATATATTATACATATATAAACATTAAATGTGAGTCAAAAGCTCCCATGTCATTTGAAACTCCAATGTGAATCAGAATCGACTAGGCTAACATGTAATTCATCTTGATTTCCACTTACTAAAAAAGCACTCCGTTTACACTTTAACCAATAGAAAAAGGCGTGGTTTAGCTAAACGAAGACAAAACGTAGTGGTTTTTTTGCAGGGAGCCCACTCAAAATTCGGCCTCCTTTTTAAGGAATAAAGGAGAATATTTCGATAATTTAAGGAGAATTTCAGGAGTTTTAAAATATGAGATTTTGGATTAAATTTGATAAATTCGAAATTTTTTTGACTCTCCAAAGTCATATAAAGGATATGAAGTAGATTTTTTGGTGTTTCTAAGAGAATATTCTTTGGAAAATATTTTCCGAATTTTTCACAAATATTTTATCGAAGATTTTTCCAAAAAAGTAACTTAAATTTTTGTCTTTTTTTATTTTTTTGATTTTATCTTCTTGCTACTTGTAATGCCCGAATTTAAAATCATCTGTGCCTTGGCCACTGACGATTTATCTAATTTACATTGGCTAACTACAGCTGACGAAGTGTTACCAACATCAATTAACTTTTCGGCGACTTTTAAATTTAAAGTCCCATCTGCTATTTCAGCTTCGATGCTTTAAATTTTGGCCTCTTTCTGATGCTTTTCGTTTTTGTCTGACTCGTTTTGTTTCGATTTTGCTAATAACGTCTTTCGCTCTTTTTCTACATCTAAATGCAAAAAATATCTTTTACGGGCCGACGAGTAGAGGTTTAACAATTTTCGAATAATTGGAAAATCTTCCACTTTATCGTAGAAATACAAAGTATTCTACCTATCCGAATAGCCGCAATCGTTTCTTCTAAGATCTGCTCCTTGAAATTTCGGGAAACACAAATTTATTTACGCTAAATCCTCGCTCAGGATCAGCATTCCTCCACTCGCGGAATATTGAAAACCGACACATTTTCTGTTTCTGTGTTTTACTTGAGTTTCTGATTTCCCCATATAAAAATGCATGCAAAATTCACAAAAAACCAGTAAAACATAGAACAGAAAATGTGTTGGTTTTCCAAATTCCGTGAGTGTATGATTGAGGAATAAATACGCAGTGGCTAACTTAACCAGATGGCCAAACTTTCCTCAAACAGGATACACACCAGACGAAAGTTAACAATTGATTGACAATAAATGATTAAGTTGCCAGCAGCATCAACACAATCGATGAAAAGAACAATTGAAGCAATAGGGTTTTGCAAGTACCTTTTAGCTCTATCGATCTCATTTGTTGATATATTTAGGTTTCATGAGCTTTTTTTGGTGAAGTAAGCGAGGAACGGTTTTGAATATATATGGTTCCATAGTCAGAATTAAAATGTTAGATGTTTTAACTAAAGTGAAACTAAAAATAAGGAGTTTGAGGAGATTAAGGAGGTTTCAGGAGGATTTTTGAAAATCAAGGAGATTTAAGGAATCAAGGAGGAGTGGGCTCCCTGTTTTTGTAAGTGGAAATCAAGCCTTATTCTTTTCTGCAATCTAATTTATTGTGTGAAATCTCATTATTTTACGTTTTTTTTAAATTACCCATTCATTATTCTGAGTAGATTTTGTATATTTTCGCACGACATGACTCTTTATAGCATTTACGTTATCTTGTAGCAACAAATAAAACTATCTTTTATGGACAAAACTTCATTTCCATTCATTCAAATAGACGCAAGTTTTTTGCATTAAAATAAGAAAACTTTCATCTTATCGCATAGTCCTAGTCACTCATCATAAGATGAGTTCACAACAAGTGCCATTGAGTCAGAACGAAAACGCAACTAAGCGAAAATGAACGACGAAACTTACTTTGTGGCAAGTATTCAATGAAAAACTCTATGAACGCATCAATTTGCATAAACTTCGACAAAACACGATAATCGAATAAATTTGTGTTATTGTTCACTCACGTTCAATCATCTTTAAATAAGAAAACATAAAGTCTGCCGCAAAAGTGATTTTTTTCTTTCTAATTAAAAAAAAAAGCTTTGAATAACTGTTGAAGTATAGTCGAGACCTTCAAAATTAATTACGAACAAATTTCAGTTGCCATTAAGTTGGCAAAATTTAAGAATATTGATGAAGGTGTAGAAATACACGAGAAAGCAATAGCGATCGATATACAAGTCTGTACAAGCCTTTTTAGCAAGTCTATAATCCAGAAAAAAGAGGTAAATTCAAAGGTAAATCAACAGAAATGCGTCTGCTTTGGATGGCGAGTGAGAAATACAAGGCATTTAGGCATATTATACTGATTGATTGAATTTTGCGGAAACTATTGCACACAAATCTTTCAAAGTGTTCAAGTTGATTCCATGACCTGTGATGTCGTTTTTGAATACCTGGACATCAAAATATTTCTCTGAGCAACGTTCATGGAACTTTATCTCATCTCTTAGTAGACCGAATTCAGCGATACTCTAAAAAAAGTCTTATAGATTTCAAACTATTTTGGTTTAAGGTCTCGTTAGACACGGGACAGGTCATGGATTGTTTCATATGGAATTGAAGCATATTGCAATTGATCATTCGTAAAACCGCGAAACAGCCGGTCAAAAAACGAAGTAATGAACTCTGCAAGACTATACACCAAGTTGACTCAATGACACATAATGAATATCACGTTTTGCAAGACCGCGCTACTGAACATGGAGCGATAAGAAAATTATACATTGACTCAGTGCTAGGTTCATCTATCACTCTACATCTATAGTTCTACAACTGCGGATAATCGAAAGAGATTGGCTGGATGTTTAATGATTCAGATTCATTCGCATCGCATTAAACATAAATCAAACATTTCCTTCATATTCGATGATTTGCATTAAAAAAACGACGCATTGAAGCGTTAAAACATAATTCCGACGTGTATTGATGCGCATCATTATCAACCAGTTGCCCAAAAATCAAGCTACTGTCCAACAATACGGATCAAATTACACAAACTTAATGAATTGTTCCATCATGCGTCGTAATATGATATTCCTCCTCTGTTGCATTATTATAGTAAATGCGTTACATGGCCACCAAACAAAAATTTACAATTTCCAGAAGACCCACATTGGAATAGCGAACAGAGAATTAGAAAAAAAAAATTAAATAAACTCACGACACACAGTGATTTAGCTCTTGCCATATGACAGGCTGAATTTATTATTTTTTAACAAGGCTGATCATTGAATGAAATTGAATCAATGAATGGAAGAAAAGGAACACCCACACACCTAATCTGTTTCGAAATGGTGTACAATATTGATTAGGTGTCTGGTTTTCCTTCCGTTTCGTTAATTATGTTCCAAATGAACAATTGCCAGACAATGGCATACAGCGTTGAATGCTACACTAAAATAACTTCCTCCCGGGTGTTACGCAAACTAATCATCGCAAAGGATGTATACGCAGAAAAGGAATGGCAAAGAATGAGCAAACAATAAAAAGAAAAGACAATTCCGAAACTGGAACCTAAATGATTGTGGAAAATGAGGTCACCAACCCTTCATCCACAAACGACGGCGTCCACACACAATAATAAAGCAATAAAATGAACATAAAAGTATTACACATCTCGGCATATCGATGGAGAAAGGCATAGAAAATGTGTAGAAGCATAACTGGCAATTGTATACTTTCGGTTAAATAGATAGGTTACGTGCATTACAGACGTATTTGTATATGAACTGCACCCGTTTCAGTTAGGTATAATTCATAATTACACCAATGATATTAGTGTTTGATGTGGTGGCATTTTACAAGTAAATGAAGGGAAACAGATTTTGTTTGGAATGTCTTAACACACGGTAAGAACAATATTTTGCCGTAGGTGTAGCCTGAACACAATATTTTCGCAATAGACGTTCTGTTGTACCATAAAATTTATCACAAACAAACAAGCAATTTGTTGTCAACAAACATTAACTTCGCAATGTACAATATATTTGAATCAAACAGTTGAATATTATGAGAAAAAGGCTTGGCAGTTGTGTTGCAATTTATGCAATATGTTAAAGTTAATCTGTTCGTTTCTGGATTGTCAAATAAATAAAAGAAGAAAAAAAAATCAACGCGAGTAACACAGAGCCTATACAATCATATGTATACACCTAAATAATAAATACAAAAAAAAACGTTCACACTGGGAAAAAGTGGTCGCGCATAGAGAAAGGGAGAGGTTCTTTTACATGGAAAATGAAATCCGTACGATGAGTGAGTTACTTACATGGCATAGATGTTTAAAAAAAAACACACACAAAACGGTTTGCTGTTTGTGATCGATGTTTTGATTATCCGAATTGAATTAAACTACACACCATATTGTTTGTACACTTTTGCATAACTACGCGATTTTGATTACACTTTTTAAATTTATTTATTCGCTTAAAATACGATTAAAATAAAAATACCGAGACCGTAGCACACACACCAGTACTAGCAACTGACAGTAGATTGCATGGTGACAGATTTCAGTGACGTCTATGAAATTTGATTTTATTTGACATGTAGATGGCGCTATGGGTTTAATATTTTCGAATCATTTTTTTCGGCGGTTTCGAATGAAACTCTCCCATTTATTTACATGCGAAGATTTTATGCCTATTCGATCGGTTTTGCTATGTTTTTTTGTTGCACAGTTTTAGATGATACTAAACGATTGAAGAAAAATGTTCTCAGTAGTTGGAAATATGTTTCACTAAACTTGGTTTTGGTAAATTCGATGTGTTTTGGTCGTGAGTATTTCACCGAATGGCATGAGGTTATTTGAACTGAGTGAAAAAAATTTATTAACTGAGCTTTCCCCTTAAAGACACCGGCATTATAAAAGGTATCGTTATTTCTGCGGTAATATAACGGTTTTTTTTTTGTAAGGGATACCTGACCTGTTCCGGGTCTTAAATCGTCTCTTTTACTAGTAGGTCTGGCTCTCAGGTTATAAAAAAAAAACGAAATGCTTGATACAAGCCCCGCTTTTATGTTTTGTGGTATATTCAATCGTTGTGACCCTGATGATGTCTCTGCTGCCGAAAAGACCTGAGGCTAAAACTGACGACATGCGAATGGAAAAGACTGCCAACAATGTCATTCACAAGAAGATTAAATTTATCTCCCAAATCTGATTAACCTGTTTCGAGTACTCCTCCGTTTTATCACCCCATTGAACATTTCTACTAACAGTAAAGCTTTTTGATCGACAGCGGTCAGTATTACCTGAAATTTCAAGTTCGGTTAGATAAATTTAGAAAACAACCCTGAACGGATCCAAGCCTGGTTTCATTCGAACCTTGAGGTAATCCGAAATTTGCATACAATTTGTCAGTTGAACCTGCCAGGTGTCACCTAACCAGTGATCACTATATCAAGGTCATATGTGACGTGATCAGTGAACCCTATATTGGTAATTCCAGGGTTACTTGTGATACAAATTTCGTCATTTCTGAGGCATAGAGTGAGCTGTGTTGGCTATGTTTTGCGGTAACAAATCAGTCTATAAATTTTCTAATACTCATTGGAATTTTTAGCCTGCGAAGTGTGACCTGTGCGATTGAAGAAGTCGGCGGTTAGTTGCGTTACACGTTTGTGACTTTTCGAAATATGTTCACCAAATGTAAAGCGATTTTTGTAAACTTTTTTTTCCTGAAAGCTATGGACAAGACGCGCAATATTAAGCCCAATATGAGGTTGGTAGCCCAAAATTTGTGGAAGATATGTCTATAAAAGTGATATTTTTCGGTGGTCATTAATAACCAGAAATATTTTTTTCAAAATTGGTGGTTGTTGCCCCACAGAAAATGTTGCTTTGGCTCAAAACCGTTTAAAAAAATGATTACAAACCTTGACGAGTCAAAATTCGAGGATGACACTGGGAAGCTGATTTCGCCTACTTCACTCACCCAACTAACCTGATCGAGCCAAAGGTATTTGTCTCGTGAAGTCATATGCTGCAAAAAATGTAATTTTGGCAACGTTTGGGTCGAGGTAATTTCACCGAAGCAGAATGAACCAAAAATCTTCTAAAAATTTAATTTCGTGTCATTTGGTGCAATTGTGGATTATAGCGTTCGGGTCTACAAAGGAAACAAGTTTACAGAAATCATTTGAGAAAAATTTTATTGTCATATCTCCCCGAGACGTTATGCCGATGACCTTATATTGGTGTCACGCTACGCCCTACGCGTCTTGTCAATAGCTTTCAGCAAAAAAAAAAGTTTAGTGAAATCGGTTCAGGTTTCGTGAAATAAACTAGAATTTTCAAAAATTTGCTAAAAACAAACATGCATTTTTATGGTGGTATCTCCCCGAGATTTCCGGCCACCAACCTAGGCCTTAGTTTCCTCTTAACAAAAAAGGACTCCGTGTGAGAGACAAAATTGAATTTTTTCAAATTTTTCTTTGTTTATTTGCTCTCACGTAGTACTTTTTGTTGAGTGGAGTGGAAAAAAAAAGTTTACCGAAATAATTTTTCATTTGGTGAAAATATTTCGAAAAATCACAAATTAGGTGGAATTACCCATTTCGTTTCAGGTAAATTAAGATCTGGCCAAAATTAATTGAATCTGGTATAGGTCAAAACAGGTTCAAGTTCAGGTATTTTCAGTTCAGGTTCAGGTAAATCTAACGTATTCCAAGATATAGTTAAAACGATCGCATTCATTACAAATTTCAACCAATCCAAATAGCTCATGTGATGGAAAATAGAACTGTGTATGACCCTTAGCACCGTAAAGCTGGCGAAAATTGTAGTAGATTAACGAGATGTTTTATAAATTATTTGTCATAAGACAATTTTGTCTGACATCAATCGACCGAGACAGATACGTATCCAACTTTCATGCGAGGAAAACAAATCACGAGAGAAAATCCAAATTCTCTCAATTTCAGCCGCAAAGCACAAAAAGTCATTTGCTCCTCCAGACTCTGTATGAAAAAGTTTACTGTTTCCTGTTCAAAACTTGCATTCGATGGTCCCATTTCCACTACATTACAGTTTCACGGTGTGTGTATGTGAAGAGGACATTTTCTCAAATCTGTTGTCTTTTCCCAAGGAAATTAATAATCTTAAATTATAATTGTAGCAAACTTTACATTTTCCGTATCTTATGAAGAACAAATATGCGTGTTAATTTACAGTTGCTACCTACAATGGTATATTATAGCAATATGTTACTTACACACGTCGCAATTTACATAAAACATTTTCGCATAACAAAGCATGAGAAAACTTTTCCCGTTCTTGTGTATCGCCGAATTTCTACCAGTAAATAGAGGACTATATGCACCACATCCAGAATGGTCCCCATGGATTAGCGCAACAACGAACGTTTGTATATATATATATACATATTGCTACAGCCAGAAACAGAAATATATGTCACAACCCCTTAATGCTCCCCCAATTAAATGGTTCCCAAATGAATAATTTTTGGTAGTCTCAACACGGCGTGACCTGATAATGTACCGCATATATACATATCTCTGCTGTGTGTGGAATATCCTTGTTTCGTAATAAAGACCGTAAAATATGAATTTCTAAATAGGGCTAACGAATTTTTACTTCAATATTGGGATGTGTGTTTACCTTTCTGAATATTTTTTGCCTTACATATGCACACGTAATATAGAATTCTGGACGTATAGGCATGAATTGTTGTCGTACACACAATGTACGTGCAAGAGTGGAAGAGAGAATGCGGTAACATTTTTTTTAAAAACAACTTGGGCAAGAAATAGGGAATTTTGTAATTAATACACCGACAACAGAGAATATTTAACCAAATATTTGGATATGCTTGTAGACTAATTTATTCACCTGAGATCGACCGCATCCTGAAAATGCTCTCAGACTGAACTGACTTATTTTATTACTTTTCTCTGTTTCGAAGCCGTAGACAAGACAATGTAAGATGCGGGAAAAGGCAAAAATCGCATAGATTTCAATTCGGTACAATTAAGCCGTGTCGCAGCACATCCTTCAAAAGAATTAAAAATTCTGAAATGACATTTTTAGTCCGAACATTTCTAACTATAAACTTGATGTAAGCGTACGCGCCTCCACTAGTTCAACAAACTAATCCGCGCCGAGTTAATACTGCAAAATACGAATATACAAAAACAAAGTGACAATATATTAGCATTGCAGTTGATCGCTAACAAAAATCAAATAAACGCAACACGGTCCTACAAGGTCACTCTAATTTTAACTGAAAGCCAAACTTCCATTTCCAAGGTCTTTAGACAATATACCTTGCGATTTGCGTATTATTAAGGAACATGCAAAAGTTCATCATAGTAGGCTATTGAACCCACTAAAATCTACTTTTAAGTCGCTAGAATAACTCCAACGGCCTGCGGCCTCGTGTCATAATTACAGATCTAGAGTCTTATAAAGTACTTGGCACCTCGGTTGCGTAAATAACTATTTTGCAACAAGTGACAAAAATTTATATGGAAACCCTTTTCGTCGAATGTACAATGTACATTGGTGCACAAACCGAATCTCCTTTAAATTTTAGAATTTGACCCTTTAAATTTTCTTATTAAAATTCGTCACTTTTAATCGACTTTATAAAAAAAAACATAGCTAACGCCGACCCGTACGAGACACCTATTCGTATCAAAAGCCTTTAATGTGAAACTCTTCATTTCTCTTACTTCATTTTCTTCTCTGCTGAGAAACTATTCTCCCTTTAAAATCACTTACATTATCCACTCTTTGCCTTGTTATCATATACAACTAAATTGCCAGAGGCAATATAGACAGCCCCGTACGAAGACAAATTTCATAAATTCCTATTTAAACAGCTATACCGCTATATTTAACTATATTTCACTATAAATAAACATTTCACAGATAAATATATGCTATTATATAGCTCTATATGCTGTATATAGCTCAATATAGCTGTATACAGGTATATATAGATGTCCGTATATGGAATCCCTGAAACCCCACACACATAACAAATTATTTCCATGTTAACAGAAACTCTCTAAGTACCATTTTTCCCAAGATATTTCTATTTTACTAAAATCCAATATGGCCGCCGGCAGCCATTTTGTTAGGAGACCGGAAATAGTACCGACGCTTTACATTCGTTAATACCTTTCAAACAAAAAAAAATTCATGAAATTCGGTCAAAATTTACTCGAGATATTGTCAAAATACACCACGTTCACTGTACTTCCGAGTAGCCAGCAAAAACTGCTTGCCGCCCTGTGCCTGTTCCACACCAAGGGGTCTAACTCACGAGTCGGTCATCCGATTTCCATAAACTTTTTTTTTGTCGATCGGTATTGTAAATACCTTTTATTTGACGTATCACTTACAAGTTTAACGTTTAAATGTCCGGAGATATCTTCGAAAAACCGTAAAGCACTTATTGGGCCACAGCTCGGGAGGGGTCGATCCAAAATCACTCATCTTCGAACTTAGCCTGTCTTTTGACATTACCAAACGGGAAAAAAAAGAATTTTCAAAATCGGATGCGTTTTACTCAAGTTATCGTGCAGACAGACAGACGGACAGACGGACATTTTTTTTCGCGGATTTGGCATCTCTAGACAACCACAATAGGTTTCCCCTTACTCAGGGAGTCCAATTCGACGTGTTACAAACGTATGCGTAAACCTATAAGACCCCAGTACTTCGTACGGGTCTAACAACACATTTTTTTGGCATCGTGTAGAATAATTTTTAGTTGATCCTGGTATATGGAATTGAAATAAATTCATATGCGAGAGCCTAATTAACGTTTTTTCATCACATTTCCATATATTTTTAATCATAGTGAACGTGTTACATAACGGTGTATTTTCTTTTGTAAAACCCATGACTTACAGTCAAGGGAATAAAGCCAGAAACTCCGGCCTAATTTGTACTTCCGTGTAGATCCATGCCACAGTTCATTGTTGATGACATCGCTGCCAACAACCGTTTCAGATAGCTCCTTTTTCCATGCTTTTTCCCATTCACCTCCTAGAAAAAACCTTTTTCTTTGATTTTTTGATCCCTGCAGTGTAAGAAGGACCCAGTTAACGGACGGAATACTTGGCTGTAATATATTCGCATCTAGCATCTAACGTTTTGTTTGAATAATAAGTAATAAGTAATAATTCCCTTGACTGAAAGTCAGGGTCTTATGAAAGAAAATACCCTTAAATGTCCGTAACGCTAAGTTCACTTTGATATTTTGAAAATGTTCTACATTGGCAAAAAACGTTAAATACAGAAAACGTCCGTACACTTGTGGACTCGATAACTCGAGTAATTCTTTACCGATTTGCAAAATTTTGGTTTTAATCGATGGAGAATGAAAATCATGAGGTTAAGTTCGTAGATGGGCAATATTGGGATAATGAGATGAGAGTAATTCTCAAGAGAATTTTATTCCTTGTTACCGCGATAACTTCCGTAATTCTTATCAGATTTTCAAATTTTTTGTGTAATTCGACGAAGATTGAAATTCTTGAGGTTGAGTTTGCAGATGGATAATGTTAGAACAACGAGATGGGAGAAATTCTTCACAGACGCTTTTCCTTGTGGACTCGATAACTCGAGTAATTCTTTACCGATTTTCAAAATTTTGGTTTTAATCGACGGAGAATGAAAATCATGAGGTTAAGTTCGTGGATGGGCAATATTGGAGTAATGAGTTGGGAGTAATTCTCAAGAGAGTCTTTTACTTGTTACCGCGATAACTTCCATAATTCTTATCCGATTTTCAAAGATTTTGTCTTAATCGACGAAGATTGAAACTCTTGAGGCTGAGTTTGCTGATGGATAATATTCGAACAACGAGATGGGAGATATTCTACACAGACGCTTTTTCTTGTTACCGCGCGATAACTTGAGTAATTTTTACCCGATTTTCAAATTTTTTGTTTTAATTGACAGAAAATGACATATTGGAGTAGTGAGTTTGGAGTAATTGTAAAGATAACTTGTTATACCACGACATTTTTGCAACGGATTTCCAGAAAAATTTCTTATTTGACGAGTAGTGAAATTCTGGTTTTCTGGTCTAACAGTTTAGAAGTACTTCCCAAAAGAGTTTTTGCTTGCTTGCTTGAGAAACCGATAGCTCGTGTAATTCTCAGAGGCTTCAAAAATCAATTTCGACCAGTAGCGAAATTCATGTGGTTAAACTCGAACATTGCAATTTAATTGGACTAGTAATCTGGTATATACGACAATTTTTGGGTGAAATCGTATTCTTAAAAGAATTTTTTTCGTTCCTAAAATGTTTGAACGAGTGTGAACTTTGCGGCCAGAGCGAAGCGAGGGCCGTAATTCACACGAGTTTTATTTTTTCAAGAGGTAGGCAAGAAATACGCCGCGTTTTCAGCGCTTTTAGTAGACTCATTTTAGGAGTTAAACGTACCTCGCTGTACCTTCCATTCATAGTGCTTTTTAGAAGACAATATAAACGACTCGTAATGAGTAAAAGAGTAAAGAGTAAAACTATAATTTTGTGAACGTTTTTACAAGATATGGGAGAAATCATACTCAGACGCTTTTCCTTGTTATCGTGATAACTTAAGTAATTTTTGTGGATGGTTAATATTGGAGTAGTGAGGTTGGAGTAATTGGAATTGTAAACATAACTTGTTACGACATTTTTGCAACGGATTTCCAGAAAAATTTCTTATTCGACGAGTAAGTGAATCTGGATTTCTGGTCGAACAATCTAGAAGTCTAAAACAATCTTGCTTGCTTGATAACACGATAACTCGAGTAATTCTCAGAGGCTTCAAAAATTACAGATTTGAAAATATGAAGTCTTTTCGACCAGTATCGTAATTCCTGAGGTTAAATTCGAACATTGGACTTTATTGGACTGGTAATCTGCGATATACGACAATTTTTTTTCGTTCCTAAAGTGTTTGCACTAGTGTGAACTTTGCCAGAGCGAAGCGAGGGCCGTAATTCACATGAGTTTTTTTCACAGGCAAGAAATGCGCCACCTGTTCAGCGCTTTTAGTAGACTATATAGGAGACTCATATTAGGAGTAAGACATCGCTCGCTGGACCTACAACTCATAGCTCTTTTTGTTTCTTCAAAAAATTAAATAAATATGAGTAAAATGAAGCATGTGAATCTGCTGTTTTCTAAATAAAAAAGACATCACCTTTTCATGTGACTTTAGTTTTGTTATCTCAAAAACACCACCTTATTTAAAAATGGCTGGAAAACTAAGACTGGGATTATAGAAAAAAAAGCCAGTCAAGGGACCTGACCCACCCAAGAGGTGGGGCCTAGTAAGTAAAAGAATGACAAATTTCGAGAAATTTGCGATGATGCCCATGTGGTGCTAGTCGGAGAATCACATTTTTAATATCCATCCCACCTTCTGCGTCACTCTCATGCGCCTTTTATTCGAGTACCCCACTGGTTCTTTTGGCGAACACTGTATATGATATTTACTTTACAGTGTGCGAATGGCCTATAAAGTGACTATTTGTACGATGAAATCGAACCAAAACGAATGCCACATAATTGTAAAATGTAATTAATAAAAAATTTCCAAATTGATTAATATTTACGCATGAAAGTACCATTATTTCCATTTTAAGCATACACTACCCGTTCATACAATATGAACTGATGATTATTATACTCATACATAATGTGTACATAATACTCACAATAATTTTATTGTAGAATGAATACTGTTTAATGGATGCATTTGTACAAATAATATGAATGCAGCAGAGAGCACTCTTTACTAAATATTCCTGGATCATAATAACAAAATTTAATTATTTATCGGTACACTTTATTTGCAGATTAAACAATTGTGTGCATAAATTTAAATGGCTGTTGAATTGTTCTGTCTGCACAAAGCTACCTATTTATCTGTGGCTATTACCATTCTCCTAAAGATTTAATGGCAGTCATTATGAATTTTCATAGAAAATTGAAAACAATCAAGTCATAATTCATTCCATTTAAATTATCCTCTCGACCATATTCGACTGTTTAATGTTTAAGTTGAATTCAGGATGCACGGTTTATTTATTAACTTCACCGAAGTAATACAGGTTGAACAGTGAACTTTGAAGGGAAATTTCAAGTGAAAACATTTCAGAAGTTTCAGCTAGTGGTTATTCGGCCTAAAGTTTCAGTGGCTGCAGAATATTAAAATTTAAATCTGAGTTCCATATTCATTGGATCCAAACAATCTTAATCAGTTTTTATAGTTAACGAATTCGGTCAGTAAATTGAAGTTTAGA